>NC_138291.1:63895000-65095000 GCF_965601325.2 Salmo salar | reverse complement strand
AGATTTCAAGCAGGAAGTGGCCTGTCTGAGAAGTAGTGTTTCATCTTGGCTCTTTTTATTGAAGACTCAGGATCTGTGCAATAACGTGACACTTCCTACGTCTTCCATAGGGTCTCAGAGCCCAGGAAAACGTTGAACGATATCGAGGCAGGCTCTGGCTGAAACACTTTATCGCTTTTGGCAAGTGGCCACTCAGAGTACTATGGGCTTAGGCGCGTGCCCGCTTCGACTGAATGGTTTCTTTTCCTTTGTCTGTTTATCTATACGCAGATTCCCGGTCGGAATATTATCGCTTTTTTATGAGAAAAATGGCATAAAAATTGATTTTAAACAGCGGTTGACATGCTTCGAAGTACGTTAATGGAATATTTAGAATTCTTTTGTCACGAATTGCGCCATGCTCGTCACCCTTATTTAGCCTTTAGGATAGTGTCTAGAATGCACGAACAAAACGCCGCTGTTTGGATATAACGATGGATTATTTTGGACCAAACCAACATTTGTTATTGAAGTAGAAGTCCTGGGAGTGCATTCTGACGAAGACAACAAAGGTAAGAACATTTTTCTTATAGTAAATCTGACTTTGATGAGTGCTAAACCTGATGGGTGTCTAAATAGCTAGCCCTGTGATGCCGGGCTATCTACTGAGAATATTGCAAAATGTGCTTTCACCGAAAAGCTATTTTAATATCGGACATATCGAGTGCATAGAGGAGTTCTGTATCTATAATTCTTAAAATAATTGTTATGCTTTTTGTGAACGTTTATCGTGAGTAATTTAGTAAATTCACCGGCAGTGTTCGGTGGGAATGCTAGTCACATGCTAGTCACATGCTAATGTAAAAAGCTGGTTTTTGATATAAATATGAACTTGATTGAAAAAAACATGCATGTATTGTATAACATAATGTCCTAGGGTTGTCATCTGATGAAGATCATCAAAGGTTAGTGCTACATTTAGCTGTGGTTTGGGTTTATGTGACATTATATGCTAGCTTGAAAAATGGGTGTCTGATTATTTCTGGCTCGGTACTCTGCTGACATAATCTAATGTTTTGCTTTCGTTGTAAAGCCTTTTTGAAATCGGACAGTGTGGTTAGATTAACGAGAGTCTTATCTTTAAAATGGTGTAAAATAGTCATATTTTTGAAAAATTGAAGTAATAGCATATCTAAGGATTTGAATAACGCGCCACAGGATTCAACTGGCTGTTGAGTAGGTGGCCCATAGAGGTTAAAGCCCTCCTTGCCTGGTCCATCAGTTTTGGTCGGCGGTCCTCTCTTGGCAGGTTTGTTGTCGTGCCGTATTCTTTCACATTTTTTTATAATGGATTTAATGGTGCTCTGTGGGATGTTCAAAGTTTCTGATATTTTTTATAACCCAACCCTGATCTGTACTTCTCCACAACTATGTCCCTGACCTGTTTGGAGAGCTCCTTGTTCTTCATAGTGCCACTTGCTTGGTGGTGCCCCTTGCTAAAGTGGTGTTGCAGACTCTGAGGCCTTTCAGAACAGGTGTATATATATGCTGAGATCATGTGACAGATCATGTGACACTTAGATTGCACACAGGGGGACTTTATTTAACTTATTATGTGAAATCTGAAGGTAATTGGTTGCACCAGATGTTATTAAGGGGCTTCATAACAAAGGGGGAATACATATGCACGCACCACTTTTCCGTTTAAAATTTTTTGTATTTTTTGAAATATTTCATTTCACTTGACCAATTTGGACTATTTTGTGTATGTCCATTACATGAAATCCAAATAAAAATAAATTTAAATTACAGGTTGTAATGAAACAAAATAGGAGAAATGCTAAGGGGGCGACATTTTTTTTGCAAGGCACTGTAAATAGGCCCTTTTAATTTGGTCTGTCTTGCCATTCCAAATAATATTAAATATTATTTAAAAAGCAGGTCGCTAGGTGTAGGGAAAACCATAAGCAAATAGGTAAACTGTGATATGACTAAAAAGTTAATCAGGGTGATATTTCCACAAATAGACAGGTATTTTCCTTTCCATGGTAACAAGATCTTATCTATTTTTGCTAACTTTAGGTTGAAATGTATTAGAGTGAGATACTTTCTTTCTTTCGGGATATGTATACTGAGTATGTTCACATGCCCAGACATTTTTTATGGAAAACTACACGGAAATGTAAAAGTTGCATTTTTTTGTGATCTAATACATAATATAGTACACTTATCAAAATTTGATTTTAATCCAGAGAGGTTAGAAAAAGTATCTAGATCCTCTATGAGACTGTGGAGGGATTCTAATTGTGGATTTAAAAGAAAACATGAATCATAAGCGTACAATGACACCCTTAATATCACTGTTGGTTATAATTTTAACAGCTAACATTTCGACGACATTAATGAATAGATATGATGATAGTGGACAACCTTGTTTTACTCCTCTTGATAGTTTAAACTTTCTGAGATGTAGTCATTATTTACTATTTTAGACCTAGTGTTACTATACATAACTTTAACCCATTTTATAAGAGATTCTCCAAAATTGAAATATTCCAGGCATTTATATGTAAACTCCAGTCATAATTTATCAAAAGCCTTTTCAAAGTCAGCTATGAAAACCTGGCCAGCCTTCCCAGATATTTCATAGTGTTCTATAGTTTCAACTTGTCTTAAATGATCTCCAATGTATTGTCCATGTACAAAAAACCTGTCTGACTAGGATGAATAATATCTGACAAAACCTTTTTAATTCTATGCGCTAAGCATTTAGCTAGAATTTTTGCATCACAACACTGAAGTGTAAGAGGACTCCAATTTTTTAAATGAACTCGATCATTATATATACACCACTTGGATCCTGTTTCAGTAATAATGAAATCAGATCTTCTTGTTGAGTGTCCAATATTCTACCATTTATATTGGTGTGGTTAAAACATGTTAACCTGTTAGGGCTAGGGGGCAGTATTTGCACGGCTGGATAAAAAAATGTACCCGATTTAATCTGGTTACTAATCCTACCCAGTAACTAGAATATGCATATACTTATTATATATGGATAGAAAACACTCTAAAGTTTCTAAAACTGTTTGAATGGTGTCTGTGAGTATAACAGAACTCATTTGGCAGGCAAAACCCTGAGACATTTTCTGACAGGAAGTGGATACCTGATGTGTTGTATTACCTTTAAACCTATGCCATTGAAAAACACAGGGGCTGAGGAATATTTTGGCACTTCCTATTGCTTCCACTAGATGTCACCAGCCTTTACAAAGTGTTTTGAGTCTTCTGGAGGGAGATCTGACCGAACAAGAGCCATGGAACGATGATTAGACACCTGGCGCGCGAGTTCATGTTGGGTACCCTCATTCCAATACGTTATAAAAGAGAATGCATTCGTCCACCTTGAATATTATTCATGTTCTGGTTAAAAAAGGCCCTAATGATTTATGCTATACAACGTTTGACATGTTTGAACGAACGTAAATATATTTTTTCCCCTCGTTCATGACGAGAAGTCCGGCTGGCTTAGATCATGTGCTAACAAGACGGAGATTTTTGGACATAAATGATGAGCTTTTTTGAACAAAACTACATTCGTTATGGACCTGTGATACCTGGAAGTGACATCTGATGAAGAGAATCAAAGGTAATGGATTATTTACATAGTATTTTAGATTTTAGATCTCCCCAACATGACGTCTAGTCTGTATCGCAACGCGTATTTTTCTGGGCGCAGTGCTCAGATTATTGCAAAGTGTGATTTCCCAGTAAGGTTATTTTTAAATCTGGCAAGTTGATTGCGTTCAAGAGATGTAAATCTATAATTCTATAATTATGACAATATAATATTTTACCAATGTTTTCTAATTTTAATTATTTAATTTGTGGTGCTGACTTGAATGCCAGTTATTGGAGGGAAACGATTTCCTCAACATCAATGCCATAGTAAAACGCTGTTTTTGGATATAAATATGAACTTGATAGAACTAAAAATGCATGCATTGTCTAACATAATGTCCTAGGAGTGTCATCTGATGGAGATTGTAAAAGGTTAGTGCATCATTTTAGCTGGTTTTATGGTTTTGGTGACCCTGTCTTTGAATTGACAAAACATTACACACAACTCTTGTAAATGTACTGTCCTAACATACTCTAAATTTATGCTTTCGCGTAAAACCTTTTTGAAATCGTAAAACGTGGTTAGATTAAGGAGATGTTTATCTTTCAAAGGGTGTAAAATAGTTGTATGTTTGAAGAATTTGAATTTTGACATTTATTTGGATTCAAATTTGCCGCTCTTGAAATGCACCTGCTGTTGATGGAGTGCACCACGGGTGGGACGCTCGCGTCCCACCTAGCCCATAGAGGTTAATAATGGTCCTCTAGTATATAAAAAAAGTTTGGTATACCTCCACTGGTATGCCATCCAGCCCTGGAGTTTTCCAGAATTTAAAGGATTTAATTGCATCAAGAAGTGCCTCCTCTGTAATTTGGCCTTCACATAAGTCTTTCTGTACAGATGCTAATTATACATTATTAATAGGAAAAAAATCCATACAATTTGTTTCGGTTAGTGGAGCTGGAGGAGACTGAAATGAAAACATATGCTTAAAGTACTTTACTTTCTCTTTCAATATAACGTTTAGTGAATCATGAGTGAGCCCAATATTTGTAACAAGTTTCAGTAAAACTAATTTGGTAGCATTTCTATGTTGAAGATTGAAAATGAATTTGGTGCATTCTTCCCCATATTCCATCCAGTTCGCTTTACTTTTATAATATATTACACTGGATCTTTACTTTTTTGTCAGGAAACCCTACACTTAAGTTGACATATCTAAGCAATTTTCTTCTGTCATACGCGTCGTTGAAGGGGGACCAAAATACAGCAGGTAAAGTGCTCATCTTCTTCCTTATTTAAAGAAAAACACTTAAACAAAATAAACACACGCAAAACAAACACCCCCTGCCACGCCCTGACCATACTATAATGACAAATAACCCCTTTTACTGGTCAGGACGTGAAAGTACCCCCCCCCCCAAAGGTGCAGACCCCGAATGCACCTCAATACAATAAAAAAACACAAAAACAACCCCAAACCTAAAGGGAGGGAGGGTGGCTACCGTCACCGACAGCTCCCGTGCTACACCCCACCCACTCCCCAATCCTCCAACTACGGAGGTGGCTCAGGCTCTGGCTTTAGTCCCCAACCTAACCTGCCCACCCCCCTTGAAGGCTCATGGCTGTAGACCACTGCTAAAGGCTCTGGGCTAAGGTGCGTCGCTGGAGACCTTGGGCTGAGGCACGTCGCTGGAGACCTCGGGCTGAGGCGCGTCGCTGGAGACCTCGGGCTGAGGCGCGTCGCTGGAGACCTCGGGCTGAGGCGCGTCGCTGGAGACCTCGGGCTGAGGCGCGTCGCTGGAGACCTCGGGCTGAGGCGCGTCGCTGGAGACCTCGGGCTGAGGCGCGTCGCTGGAGAACTCGGGCTGAGGCGCGTCGCTGGAGACCGTCTCTGGAGACCTTGGGCTGAGGTGCATCTCTGAAGACCTCGGGCTGAGGCCATCTCTGGAGACCTCGGGCTGAGGCCATCTCTGGAGACCTCGGGCTGAGGCCATCTCTGGAGACCTCGGGCTGAGGCGCGTCTCTGGAGGCCTCGGGCTGAGGCGCGTCTCTGGAGACTCAGGGCTGAGGCGCGTCTCTGGAGACTCAGGGCTGAGGCGCGTCTCTGGAGACTCAGGGCTGAGGAGCGTCTCTGGAGACTCAGGCTGAGGAGCGTCTCTGGAGAATCAGGCTGAGGAGCGTCTCTGGAGACTCAGGGATGAGGAACGTCTCTGGAGACTCAGAGATGAGGAACGTCTCTGGAGACTCAGAGATGAGGAACATCTCTGGAGACTCAGAGATGAGGAACATCTCTGGAGACTCAGGGATGAGGAGCATCTCTGGAGACTCAGGGATGAGGAGCGTCTCTGCAGGCTCTGGACTGTGGGCCATCTCTGCAAACTCCGGACTGTGGGCCGTCTCTGCAGGCTCCGGACTGTGGGCCGTTTCTGCAGGCTCCTGACTGTGGGCCGTTTCTGCAGGCTCCGGACTGTGGGCCGTCTCTGCAGGCTCCGGACTGTGGGCCGTCTCTGCAGGCTCCGGACTGTGGGCCGTCTGACGGCTCCGGACTGTAGGACGTCGCCGGAAGCACTGGACATGGAACTGTCGCCGGAAGCTCTAGACGGGGCACTGTCGCCGGAAGCTCTGGACGGGGCACTGTCGCCGGAAGCTCTGGACGGGGCACTGTCGCCGGAAGCTCTGGACGGGGCACTGTCGCCGGAAGCTCTGGACGGGGAACTGTCGCCGGAAGCTCTGGACGGGGAACTGTCGCCAGAAGCTCTGGACGGGGAACTGTTGTCAGAAGCTTTGGACGGGGAACTGTCGCCGGAAGCTCTGGAAGGGGACTGTGCACTGAAGGCCTGATGCGTGGGGCTGGCTTTGGAGGCGCCAGACTAGTGACACGCACCCCAGGGTAGTGCGAGGAGCAGGAACAGGATTTACTGGACTGGGCAGGCGCACTAAAGGCCTGGTGCGTGGGGCAGGCTTTGGAGGCGCCAGAACAGTAACACGCACCACAGGGCAAGTGCGAGGAGCAGGAACTGGATACACCGGGCCTTGACTACGCACTGGACGTCTGGAGCGCACAGCCTGCACAACCCGTCCTGGCTGGATTGTTACTGTAGCCCGCACGGGCGGAGTGCTGGCACAGGGCGAACTGGGCTGTGCTGAGGCATGAAGGCTGCCATGCGTAGAGCAGGCGCAGGGTAGCCTGGGCCTAGGAGACGTACTGGTGGCCAGATGTATTGAGCAGGCATACTTCTCCCTGGCTGGATGCCCACTCTAGCACGGCACTTGCGGGGGCCTGGTATCGCTCTTACCGGACTGTGCGTGTAGATGGGCGAGACCGTGCGCACTTCCGCATTGCACGGTGCTCTCACCGCCAAACGCTCCCCATAATAAGCACGAGGAGTTGGTTCAGGCCTACTGCCTGACTTACTCCAACTCCCCGTGTGCCTCCTCACCTCCTGAAATGGAGGATATAGTGCCTCGTACCTCCGTCGCTCAGCCTTTGCTGCCTCCAGCTCCTCCTTTGGGCGCTTGTACTCCCCAGCCTGGTGCCATGGTCCGTTCCCATCTAATAGCTCCTCCCATGTCCACGACTCCAAATAACTTTCCTGCTGCTCCTTCCTCCGCTGCTTGGTCCTACTTTGGTGGGTGGTTCTGTCATACGCGTCGTTGAAGGGGGACCAAAACGCAGCGAGTAAAGTTCTCATCTTCTTCTTTATTTAAAGAAAAACACTTACGGTATACAAAATTAACCTCTATGGGCTATGTGGGACGCAAGCGTCCCACCCCTGGTACACCCTATCAACAACAGGTGAAATATCAAGAGCGCCAAATTTGAAAACAATTAAATGTCATAATTCAAATTTCTCAAACATACAACTATCTTACACCCTTTGAAAGATAAACATCTCCTTATCCTCTCTAGGCTAGGCGGGACGAATTCGTCCCACCTACGTAACATCCTGTGGCGCGATTTTCAAAACCTTAAAAATCCTATTACTTCAATTTCTCAAACATATGACTATTTTACAGCCATTTAAAGACAAGACTCTCGTTAATCTAACCACACTGTCCGATTTCAAAAAGGCTTTACAACGAAAGCAAAACATTAGATTATGTCAGCAGAGTACCAAGCCAGAAATAATCAGACACCCATTTTTCAAGCCAGCATATAATGTCACCAAAACCCAGAAGACAGCTAAATGCAGCACTCACCTTTGATGATCTTCATCAGATGACAACCCTAGGACATTATGTTATACAATACATGCATGTTTTGTTCAATCAAGTTCATATTTATATCAAAAACCAGCTTTTTACATTAGCATGTGACGTTCAGAACTAGCATACCCCCCGCAAACTTCCGGGGAATTCGCTAACATTTTACTAAATTACTCACGATAAACGTTCACAAAAAGCATAACAATTATTTTAAGAATTATAGATACAGACCTCCTCTATGCACTCGATATGTCCGATTTTAAAATAGCTTTTTGGTGAAAGCACATTTTGCAATATTCTAAGTACATAGCCCAGGCATCACGGGCTCGCTATTTAGACACCCGGCAAGTTTAGCACTCACCATAATCATATTTACTATTATAAAAGTTTGATTACCTTTTGTTGTCTTCGTCAGAATACACACCCAGGACTGCTACTTCAATAACAAATGTTGGTTTGGTCCAAAATAATCCATCGTTATATCCGAATAGCGGCGTTTTGTTCGTGCGTTCCAGACACTATCCGAAATAGTAAAGAAGTGTCACGCGCATGGCGCAATTCGTGACAATAAAATTCGAAGTATTCCATTACCGTACTTCGAAGCATGTCAACCGCTGTTTAAAATAAATTTTTACGACATTTTTCTCGTAGAAAAGCGATAATATTCCGACAGGGAATCTCCTTTTCGGCAAACAGAGGAAAAAATCCCAAAGGCGGGGGCGGTCGGGTCACGAGCATAAGCCAGTGTCCCTTGATCGGCCACTTGAGAAAGGCGATAATGTGTTTCAGCCTGGGGCTGGAATGACAACATTCTGTTTTTTCCCGGGCTCTGAGCGCCTATGGACGACGTGGGAAGTGTCACGTTAGAGCAGAGATCCTTAGTAAATGATAGAGATGGAAAAGAAGTTCAACAAATGGTCAGACAGGCCACTTCCTGTAAAGGAATCTCTCAGGTTTTGACCTGCCATTTGATTTCTGTTATACTCACAGACACCATTCAAACAGTTTTAGAAAATGTAGGGTGTTTTCTATCCATATGTAATAAGTATATGCATATTCTAGTTACTGGATAGGAGTGGTAACCAGATTAAATCGGGTATGTTTTTTATCCAGCCGTGTCAATACTGCCCCCTAGCCCTAACAGGTTAATCTAACCACGTTGTCCGATTTCAAAAAGGCTTTATGGCGAAAGCATAAAGTTAGATTATGTTAGGAGAGTACATTGACAATAGCTGTGTCTAATGTTTTGTCAATTCAAAGACAGGTGTCACCAAAAGCAGAAAACCAGCTAAAATTATGCACTAACCTTTGACAATCTCCATCAGATGACACTCATAGGACATTATGTTAGACAATACATGCATTTTTTGTTCTATCAAGTTCATATTTATATCCAAAAACAGCGTTTTACTATGGCGTTGATGTTGAGGAAATCGTTTCCCTCCAATAACCGCCAGTCAATCAGCACAACAAATTAAATAATTACTATTCAAAAACATTGGTAAAATATTATATTGTCATTCAAAGAATTATAGATTTACATCTCTTGAACGCAACCGGAATGCCAGATTTAAAAATAACCTTACTGGGAAATCACACTTTGCAATAATCTGAGCACTGCGCCCAGAAAAATACGCTTTGCGATACAGACTGACCGAACAAGAGCCTTGGAACGGTGCTGGCCGATTAGACTCTGGCGCGCGAGGTCATGTTGGGTACCCTCGTTCCAATACGTTTTAAAAGAGAATGCATTCGTCCACCTTGAATATTATTCATGTTCTGGTTAAAAAAGGCCCTAATGATTTATGCTATACAACGTTTGACATGTTTGAACGAACGTAAATATATTTTTTCCCCTCGTTCATGACGAGAAGTCCGGCTGGCTTAGATCATGTGCTAACAACACGGAGCTTTTTGGACATAAATGATGAGCTTTTTTGAACAAAACTACATTCGTTATGGACCTGGGATTCCTGGAAGTGACATCTGATGAAGATAATCAAAGGTAATGGATTATTTACATAGTATTTTCGATTTTAGATCTCTCCAACATGGCCGTTAGTCTGTATCGCAAAGCGTATTTTTCTGGGCGCAGTGCTCAGATTATTGCAAAGTGTGATTTCCCAGTAAGGTTATTTTTAAATCTGGCAAGTCGATTGCGTTCAAGAGATGTAAATCTATAATTCTTTAAATGACAATATAATATTTTACCAATGTTTTCTAATATAAATTATTTAATTTGTTGTGCTGACTTGACTGCCGGTTATTGGAGGGAAACGATTTCCTGAACATCAATGCCATAGTAAAACGCTGTTTTTGGATATAAATATGAACTTGATAGAACTAAAAATGCATGTATTGTCTAACATAATGTCCTAGGAGTGTCATCTGATGGAGATTGTCAAAAGTTAGTGCATCATTTTAGCTGGTTTTATGGTTTTGGTGACGCCTGTCTTTGAATTGACAAAACATTACACACAGCTATTGTCAATGTACTCTCCTAACATAATCTAACTTTATGCTTTCGCCGTAAAACCTTTTTGAAATTGGACAACGTGGTTAGATTAAGGAGATGTTTATCTTTCAAAGGGTGTAAGATAGTTGTATGTTTGAAAAATGTGAATTTTGACATTTATTTGGTTTCAAATTTGCCGCTCTTGAAATGCACCTGCTGTTGATAGGGTGCACCACGGGTGGCACGCTAGCGTCCCACATAGCCCCAAGAGGTTAAGGTCCTGGAGTGGCCTAGCCAGTCTCCAGACCTTAATCCCATAGAGAATCTGTGGAGGGAGCTGAAGGTTCGAGTTGCCAAACGTCAGCCTCGAAACCTTAATGAGAAGATCTGCAAAGAGGAGTGGGACAAAATCCCTCCTGAGAAAATCCCTCCTGCAAACCTGGTGGCCAACTACAAGAAACGTCTGACCTCTGTGATTGCCAACAAGGGTTTTGCCACCAAGTACTAAGTCATGTTTTGCAGAGGGGTAAAATACTTATTTCCCTCATTAAAATGCAAATCATTTTATAACATTTTTGACATGTGTTTTTCTGGATTTTTTTGTTGTTATTCTGTCTCTCACTGTTCAAATAAACCTACCATTAAAATTATAGACTGATCATTTCTTTGTCAGTGGGCAAACGCACAAAATCAGCAGGGGATCAAATACTTTTTCCCTAACTATAAGGACAGGTGTGGTTTTGTGACAATGACTACAAGAGCAACCATTCACCAATTTGACAGCTCTAACACAGTTACACATCTGACACTGCCTAACCAAAAGTAATGGAAAGCTATGTGTTTGTTGGCTTTCAAAGGTTACTTGAATGCTAGCCTTATTTTCAAGAATTTTAGTTTCTGGTTTGGAAAGCAGTATTGCACCCTTTTTTCAAAGGCATTCTTCATGCTTTACTCAATTGTGCCTCACACTATCCAATAGTAAATAAAGCAACACAGATTTTCCCCAGATAAAAAAAATGAACTCTGTGTCCCAGACATAGTGCATATAAAGTCAATGAAAACATGGCTTAATGGAGCACCCCGGGGCCTCACGGTCCAGTGGTGTACTACTGTAGAGTGTCTTTGGGTCTGAGTAATGAGGACTCTCACTGGGAGGTCTATCATCATCGCTGGGAGAGCTATGATGTGAACTTCCTCTGGAAAGCAGTCATCTGTTATTATGGGGCAGGGACCAGGGACAGATTATAGTCCGTACAACCACACCTCCCAGTATGGGACTGGCTAGGTGGGAGTAGGGTTGATGAATAGCCTGCTGGGCTGGTACAGTCTTTAGTAAGCACCAAGACAAATGGCCCTTTGTACAGATACTGAAGGCAGTGAGCAGTAGGGGGGAGAGCGGGGACGCACAATCAGAAGAGTTGTCAACTCCATATAACTAATGAACACTTGAATACTAATCCATCCCGGATGAAACCAAGAGGAGGGAGTCTCTTCCTATCTTAGATGCAATCAATTCACTGGGAGGTAATGGTTTATGATGAGACAATAATTGCCATCAAAGGAACAAAAAAATATAATCACATCTGCTAGAAATTACAGCTGTATGGGCTGAAGAAAAAAAGCACACCTGAACCAGAAAATAGTATGTGAGCTGTGGGCCTTTTTGAAAGAAGAGATTACCCCATGTGGTGAACACAGAATACACAATTAGCCAGACTTTGGTCTGTTCTGGAACACCAGGGGAAAGGCTGATGAATCAAATATAACTGTTATTGAGAAGGGATGAGGGAGGGTTAGAGGTGAAACAAACAGATGGAGTGAGGGAGAGGGAGAGCAGATAGAGAAAAAAGAGCTACAGGAGCCTTGAAAAGAAGATTGATACCGATGGTAGATGAAAGGAATAACAAAAAGGGGTCAGGTAGAGAAAAAAAGAGCAAGAAAGGGAGAAGGAAAAGAGTGCGAAAGAGAGACAGAGATTGAGAGGATAAGAAAGAAAGAGTAAGAAAGAATAAAGAGAGAGTTTGTGTGGGTGAGGGAGTTAAGAGTAGAGGCTGACAGCTCTGAGGACAGCAGCGCCAGTGGTTGAGGTTTAATTGGTTGACTAATAAGCCCCTTCCAGAGAGCCGAAATGCAGCTACTAGTTTAGCATGCTGTGAGGATCTGTACAGACATTTTATTTTTATTTTTATTTCACCTTTAAATAAACCAGGTAAGCCAGTTGAGAACAAGTTCTCATTTACAACTGTGACCCGACCAAGATAAAGCAAAGCAGTGCGACAAAAACATCAAAATAGAGTTACACATAAACAAACGTACAATCAATAACACAATAGAAACATCTATGTACAGTGTGTGCAAATGTAGAAGAGTAGGGAGGTAAGGCAATAAATAGGCCATAGAGGCAAAATAATTACAATTTAGCATTAACACTGGAGTGATAGATGTGCAGATGATGATGTGCAAGTAGAGATACTGGGATGCAAATGAGCAAAAGGATAAGTAACAATATAGGGATGAGGTAGTTGGGTGTGCTATTTACAGATGGGCTGTGTACAGGTACAGTGATCGGTAAGCTGCTCTAACAGCTGATGCTTGAAGTTAGAGAGGGAGATAGAAGACTCCAACTTCAGTGATTTTTGCAATTCGTTCCAGTCATCGGTAGCAGAGAACTGTATATACCACTATATTGTATATACCACTATATTCCAATGCAAATGATCTAACTTTGTATAGTTCTTTAATAACATATCTCAGATACAGCTACAATAAAACATGAAGTAAATGTCAATTAAAAATATTCAAGAGCAGGTGTAGGAGACTAGCCACTATCTCAAAGCAGAGCTGTGTCTAAGCTCAAACACTCTTGTTTTGCTATTTGATCCTACATATGGACCAGGCATAAGCATTGGGGGCAGTCCTTAAAATGTCTAAAGCTCAACATGACATACTCTAAAGACCGATGTCTGTTGTTAGTCCGTTGTTGGTGGACAAAGGCCTTTTTAGTCATGAAAATGTTTTGCTGTTTGAAAAATAGGCAATGTCCTAACACACGCAAACTATATCGTCTGCACACATAGGCATTACTCATCGGTATATGGTACCTGAAACAGGAAATGAGGGGGTTAGGAGGAAGCATTCAAAGGTGACTTACATGCTGCTGTCCCCCAGTTCCTCGTAGAGATTGGCTGTCGGGGCACGTGGAGCGGCAGACTTTCCCGCTGGTAGAGCCTGCTGAATCCTGGCAGTTTTGGCACATTCTGCCTGTCTCCTGAAGTTCAAGTAAAGTTTAATCAGTTTGAGTCCATCCACTGCCCTTTGTTTCTATAACATTTCATCACTTGTTCCCCATGAAGGCTACGTGTCTTTGGTGATTGAAGTGATTGAAGATTAGCACAGTATGTGGCTAATTTTAACTGACTGAGATAAAAATTGATAAAACTTGAAAAAATACTGGGGATTTAAACCCATTTGAAGGGGATGACTTGAACTTGAATGTTTGCACTTTTCTCTTAATTGTAATACTGTTATTCTGACTCCTTGGTCAATCTTTAAAGGACTATTTAGTAATGAGGACCATGTAGCATGCACGCTCAACAGCATAAAAGAGAGAACTCATATCACATGGACAGTTACTTACTCTTTGAATCTGGTGGATGGTTTACCAGGCAGTGCGGGATACAAGGGGAGCAGAGGGAAAAAGAAAACACAACAGACCCTCGATTATACAATTAGTTAATTTCTATTTTGTTAATACAACACAATGAGAAACATTAATTAAATTGGGAATTGTGAGACGCCTCAATGCTCCTGCAACTCCATACAATGTTAATGTTTGGTGGTTGTTAAGGTTCCTTTTGAAAAACTCATTGCTTTAGGTGAAACAATGTGCATTATTCATGAGATTCCTATAAAGTTATTCACATAATAGACATGCTTTGGATAAAACACCCCATCAAAGAGCTCAGCTTATTTCACAACTGTATATAATAATAAGAGTCCTTGGTAACAAATTCTGCTCTATTTCTTAGCTCACAATATTATGCAAAGCATCAGGCTCTCCAAGCTACAGTATGTCTGCAGGAACTCAAGAAGCTTTTACATTTTTCTTTTGTTATCAGCATGATTTATTCACACCAAAATACAATTACCCCAGAGGAGTGAAACGACAATGTTTGCATCAGAATATTCTCCCAGACATAACGTTGCACAAACGAACACATCGTATCTATTTCTGCAATGTGAGTGTGTGTGTATGTGTTTGTTCAGCTCAGGGTAACCACTCTGACCCATCTGCTAAGTGTAAACATTACCCAGACATAAGTGTTTATATAACACACCCAGTGTAACACACCCAGATTCACACGGCACATAGTACAACATAGAGGTGTGGCTGTGTGTGTGTGTGTATCTGTGTGTGTATCTGTATGTGTGTGATGGTGGTTGTGATGGGGTAGTGGAGGAGTGAAGATGCACTGTGACGGTCACAATTGGCTTTGGAAATTTGTCACAAATGATTGTAAATTAATCTGCTTTCAAAGTGCGTGAACAGGGACATGAGATTGAGACAATAGATTGATGGTGTATGCTGTTAGAATCACTATTTAGTTAGAGAGAGAGAGAGACGGAGAGCTGTGCTCGGCTGAATAACTGGCACCATGCACATTTCCTTAGTCTCACCAAACTACAGTGCTATCTTTGAAAGGCAACCATTACCATACACACACATGATGTATGTAGCTACGACAACAGCGGTTGTTCACTCACTGTTTGTAGGTAACCATGACGATGACGATGGCAGGGATGCAGCAGAGGATGATGATGATGGCGAGGGCAAGCAGTGCCCCCTCTGTGTAGCCCACGGCATGGGCAGGCTTTTTCACTCTGGCCATGATGTCGGGCGTGCGGATCTCCAGGATGTGTCCTCTCTGACCCAGGTAGGGCTGGAACTCCTTGTTGATGTCCACCAGCTTCCCGTCCAGAAACCTGCCGGACGAAACACAGTCAGTCAGTCACACAACACTGTAAAACCATGAAACGTGACACGTTTATAACCTAAATATCAGTGTTTAAAACGTAAACATTAGGCATTTAGATTTGCCAATAAGTGTTCTCATCTTAAACACAGGCGTTTAGAATGCAAGATTAAACATGATAGTCAACATGATACCTAAATCAAACTGCCTGTAGCTCAGGACCTGAAGCAAGGATATGCATAGTATTGATACCATTTGAAAGGAAACACTTTGAAGTTTGAGGAAATGTAAAATTAATGTAGGAGAATATATAACACATTAGATCTGGTAAAAGATAATACAAAGAAAAAACATGCGTTTTTTTTGTACAACACTCCTTCCGTGGCCTCCAACTGCTCTTAAACGCTAGTAAAACTAAATGCATGTTCTTCAACCGATTGCTGCCCGCACCCGCCCGCCCGACTAGCATCACTACTCTGGACGGCTCTGACTTAGAATATGTGGACAACTACAAATACCTAGGTGTCTGGCTAGACTGTATACTCTCCTTCCAGACTCATATTAAGCATCTCCAATCCAAAATTAAATCTACAATCGGCTTCCTATTTCGCAACAAAGCCTCCTACACTCACGCTGCCAAACATACCCTCGTAAAACTGACTATCCTACGATCCTTGACTTCGTCAATGTCATTTACAAAATAGCCTCCAACACTCTACTCAGCAAATTGGATGCAGTCTATAACAGTGCCATCCGTTTTGTCACCAAAGACCCATATTCCGATCCCATAGAGGTCATCAGACTGTTAAAAAGCCATCACTAGCCGGCTTGCACCTGGTTACGCAACCCTGCACCTTAAAGGCTGCTGCCCTATATACATAGACTTGGAATCACTGGCCACTTTAATAATGAAACACTAGTCACTTTAATAATGTTTAAATAATGTTTACATACTGCTTTACTCATCTCATATGTATATACTGTATTTTAGTCAATGCCACTCCGACATTGCTCGATCTAATATTTATATATTTCTTAATTCCATTCTTTTACTTTTAAATTTGTGTGTATTGTTGTGAATCATTTTTAGATACTACTGCACTGTTAGGTACTACTGCACTGTTGGAGCTAGGAACACAAGTATTTCGCTACACCCGCAATAACATCTGCAAAATATGTGTATGTGACCCAAAAGAATTGATTTGATTTGAGATTCTTTTTTTAATCAAGTCACATGTTTTTTTTTTTTACTCCTGGAAAAACTTCCTATGGAGGATGAAAACATTAAAACCCTTCACACAGACAAAGAAACAACCACTGCGATTAGACAATAAAACAAACAGGGTTGAGCTTGCTGTATACAGGGTTGCATCGCGTAGGCATCTGTTTTTAAAAAGATACTTATCATGTCATCACTATTGTGTTGATGGATTAATTACATTCAATAATTTTGGATTAAAAAGGCTTAGACACCAGAAGTGTGAATATTATCACATTCAAATTTTCACAGAACACAAATAAATGGGTTTATTTTAGGGTAGAAATACACAGCTTAGGCTATAAAAACATGACATTGCGTTTCCCCTGGCCAGGCCCAGATCAGAGCGCATAGCTTTCTCTAGGATACCTGCAGCTGTGGTTCTTATCAGTAGGTTATCCTGTTAGGGCTAGGGGGCAGCATTTGCACGTCTGGATAAAAAAATGTACCCGATTTAATCTGGTTACTAATCCTACCCAGTAACTAGAATATGCATATACTTATTATATATGGATAGAAAACACTCAAAAGTTTCTAAAACTGTTTGAATGGTGTCTGTGAGTATAACAGAACTCATTTGGCAGGCAAAACCCTGAGACATTTTCTGACAGGAAGTGGATACCTGATGTGTTGTATTGACTTTAAACCTATCCCATTGAAAAACACAGGGGCTGAGGAATATTTTGGCACTTCCTATTGCTTCCACTAGATGTCACCAGCCTTTACAAAGTGTTTTGAGTCTTCTGGAGGGAGATCTGACCGAACAAGAGCCATGGAACGATGATGTCCCATTAGACACCTGGCGCGCGAGTTCATGTTGGGTACCCTCGTTCCAATACGTTATAAAAGAGTATGCATTCGTCCACCTTGAATATTATTCATGTTCTGGTTAAAAAAGGCCCTAATGATTTATGCTATACAATGTTTGACATGTTTGAACGAACGTAAATATATTTTTTCCCCTCGTTCATGACGAGAAGTCCGGCTGGCTTAGATCATGTGCTAACAAGACGGAGATTTTTGGACATAAATGATGAGCTTTTTTGAACAAAACTACATTCGTTATGGACCTGTGATACCTGGAAGTGACATCTGATGAAGAGAATCAAAGGTAATGGATTATTTACATAGTATTTTAGATTTTAGATCTCCCCAACATGACGTCTAGTCTGTATCGCAACGCGTATTTTTCTGGGCGCAGTGCTCAGATTATTGCAAAGTGTGATTTCCCAGTAAGGTTATTTTTAAATCTGGCAAGTTGATTGCGTTCAAGAGATGTAAATCTATAATTCTATAATTATGACAATATAATATTTTACCAATGTTTTCTAATTTTAATTATTTAATTTGTGGTGCTGACTTGAATGCCAGTTATTGGAGGGAAACGATTTCCTCAACATCAATGCCATAGTAAAACGCTGTTTTTGGATATAAATATGAACTTGATAGAACTAAAAATGCATGCATTGTCTAACATAATGTCCTAGGAGTGTCATCTGATGGAGATTGTAAAAGGTTAGTGCATCATTTTAGCTGGTTTTATGGTTTTGGTGACCCTGTCTTTGAATTGACAAAACATTACACACAACTCTTGTAAATGTACTGTCCTAACATACTCTAAATTTATGCTTTCGCCGTAAAACCTTTTTGAAATCGTAAAACGTGGTTAGATTAAGGAGATGTTTATCTTTCAAATGGTGTAAAATAGTTGTATTTTTGAAAAATTAGAATTTTGACATTTATTTGGATTCAAATTTGCCGCTCTTGAAATGCACCTGCTGTTGATGGAGTGCACCACGGGTGGCACGCTAGCGTCCCACCTAGCCCATAGAGGTTATAGTTGATTAGATTGAAGTACAGAGTAATTGTGCACATTGATGAATCATGAGGCATTTTATTTGAATAAGTGAATTCACTTATACCCACGTTTTCAGTCTCAATTTGCTTTTACCACATGTAATGATTTTCATGATATTGATAAAAGTGAAACCCGATTTGTTGTATGCTAGGCCTACTGTACTTCTATATTTGGGTTAATCATTCTTTTTGATAGGCTAACGTTACTTGATGAAGACATGCTGTTATAGCAACTCTGTGCTTTTAACTTGAAGCTAAAATGTAATGACTGTAACTTCAGATGAGAAAATAAAGCCTTTAATTGTCTGCACGTACATGCTTGTGAATTGTTGCATTGTTCAAAAGTGTAATATGGTTTGGTTGCATTATTCAATAGTTTAATATAGTTTGGTTGCGTTATTCAATAGCGTAATATGTTTTAGGAAAAAAAAATGATGTTGTTGTTGAATAGTTTGTGCTTACTGGCTAGTGGCTACTGTGACATTTACAATACATTTGAGTTGTGGACCAAGAATGTCACGTTGCCAGCCACAACGAAAGATAAGGCAAGGATGTAATGTGAATTAAAAAGTAGAAATCTCTTTCGCCACCCCACTCCTCATGCTCTCCTTCTTATCTTGTAGGGGAAGTAGGGCCTAACCCTGTCTGAGATAAATGGGAGCAACATGGTTCTGCTGTGAAAAAGTGTTGCAAAAGCACTTTTCAGCTGTGCCTTTACAGTGTAAAAAAGCATTTCACCTGCTTTGTAAGAGGGGAAAACTGGGTTCAGAGGAGTGTCTCTCTCTCTCCATACAGGGGGACAAATGTTAAAATGGCATTTCTCCAGAATGTTGGAGCCTCTGGGAGGCTTAGTATCAGCCACTGATGGATTGATGGAATAGTACCTCCCTTTTCTCTCTTCCTTTCTTTCTCTCTCTCTCTCTCTCTCTCTCTCTCTCTCTCCACCCTCCCCACCATTCTGGTGAGTGACTGAATTAACACACCCTGCAGGGGGACGGGGGCCTTTGGATATAAGGAAAGGGCCTGGGGATGTGTGGAGAGAGATAGAGAGGAAGAAATAAGTAAAACATGTGTTTGCTTACTATTTCCTAGGGTAGAAGGGAGGATAAGACAAAGAATGTATGTAGCAAGAGAAAAAGAGAGAAGAGGAGAGAGAGACAAAGGTAAAGAGCTTTTCATTTAATTGTGTTGGCTCACTCACTTAAAGAGCTCCTGGCGTGATATGGCCCTGTTGGTCAGTGGGTCAATGGCATACACCATCAGGTCTGACTTGGTGTAGTCCTCCTGGTCTAAGCCGTCTCCGAACAGCTGCGGCCCGATGGACTCCACCACCACCTTGGCCCCTGGGATCTGGTCCTGCACGTATCGCTCCATAATACTGATGTTTGGGAGACAAAAACAATGTGGTCTGTTCATATTTCAAATAAAGTATAGTACAGCACCAAGACTTTCTGTAAATTTCAACGGTTAAACACTGTAGAATACACAGGAAAATATTGCAAATCTGTTTTACAGCATCGATGCTGTAGATTGCAATGCACTATGGGTAAAATGCTGAAAATACTGTTAATATCTGGAATTGGAAGCCTCCTGTAAAAATTCCACTAACATACTGTATGTATTTACAATAATAGCTTATGCTTACTGTAGATTCAAATGATCAGTTTCAGGCGCCAACCTCATGCTGTCAGGTGAGACACATGAAGCTCAGACTATTTTAATAAATATCTTCTTGAAGCTGCTGTGAAGTGGAAGAATATTTTCAGAAGCTGCTGGTTTGGTACCTTGACTTTATAAGTATCTTTATTGCTGGCCAACATTGAATTACGGCATGTTTTCTTAGCTACAGTACCAGTCATAAGTTTGGGCACACCTACTCATTCAAGGGTTTTTATTTCTTTTTACTATTTTCTACATTGTAGAATAATAGTGACGACATCAAAACTAGAAAATAACACATATGGAACAATGTAGTAACCACAAAAGTGTCAAACGCATCAAAATATATTTTATATTTGGGATTCTTCAAAGTAGCCACCCTTTGCCTTGATGACAGCTTTGCACACTCTTGGTATTCTCTCAACCAGCTTCATGAGGAATGCTTTTCCAACAGTCTTGAAGAAGTTCCCACATATGCTGAGTACTTGTTGGCTGCTTTTCCTTAACCCTATGGGCCAACTCATCCCAAACCATCTCAATTGTGTTGAGGTCAGGTGATTGTGGAGGCCAGGTCATCTGATGCACCATCATCACTCTCCTTCTTGGTCAAATAGCCCTTACACAGCCTGGAGGTGTGTTGGGTCATTGTCCTGATGAGAAATAAATGATAGTCCCACTAAGCGCAAACCAGATGGGATGGCTTATCCATGCAGAATGCTGCGGTAGCCATGCTGGTTAAGTGTGCCTTGAATTCTAAATAAATCACAGACTTTTGACTTCACTGTTGCTCAAGTTGACACAAGCCATTTCAGTCTGCTCTAAATATCTTCCTGTGCGACGTAGAAAAAAAATCACTCAGATAATAATTAGTGTTGAATCATTACATCATCCCTGCTGTTAATTTACAGTAGGGATACTCTAATATGTTTTACAGTAAGTAAAATAGTACTGTAAAATGTATTACAGTATCTCAGCTGTAAAGCAAAATCACTGTATTAAGCTGGCAACTCTGGTGCCAGTATAATGCTGTAAATTTACAGGAAAGGTTTAACACTGCAGGTATCGCTTAAGCATTAGCTATAACTACCTTCACATTTCTACATCCATCTTTACCATGACGTGAAGGCTTTATGAATCATTCATAAACTTCTGTCATGCTGTGTGTTACAATGTGCTGATCAAACGTTAGTAGTGGTTGCCTTGGTTCACTTCACCTTCATGTGTTGTCACCCACAAATTATGACATTGACTGTATAATGCTGAAACAGCTTTTTACAACTTACTTGTGTGTGACTATATCTGTTTGAGGCCATGGTTTTAAGAATTTTACTTTTTTCACAATTTTTTGCTCTTGGCAAAACAGGTCTCGCATAATCAATTCTAGGCTGAGTGAAATCGGCACTTTAAATTACAGCCACTAAATGGTTGCTTTCTCCAACCCGATTGCCGAGCCTGATGAATAGAGTACCCAGGTAATTGTTGTGGTCCCCAACTAGGACCAAGGAAAATGGGCCTCTCAGATGTTATCAGAATGACTAACTAAACACATGATGTAGTTGTCAAGGCATAGAGCAGCAATCTTAGAGAGGTAGTGTCATTTAAAGTGAGATTTGAAAATAATGAATGCCTTCTTATTTTATTATCTGTCTAGAAACTGTACTGTTTTTCAGTCATCAACTGATTGAGAAAAATTGATTTGACTGTCTATCTGGACAATCAGTGGTTTAAATTGCCCAATCATTGGTTAAGGGAGACAGAAAATAAACATACAGTGAAGCCATTGAGGACCTACTGTAAATTATGCAACAGAGGGATTATTAAAAAATGCTAGAACTTCTGAAGTGCTAGAACTTTTTTTCTGTTCCATAAAGTCTCAAAACACAGTTGAAGACTACCCTCACATCCAACACAAACAATTTCACTAGCAGAGTTTGCAAGTTGCATCGTGACACCTTGAACCAAGGCCCCTTATTCATCAGGGGGGAAAAAATGTATGCAATCCCACTATGCTATTCCTCTTACTCCACTTTCCTGTTTCTGTTGAGTGTTCAGGGGCCTTTAGGACCCTAATATGTTTTCAATTTAACCAAGCATGTTCAATGTGACAATAAAGCTGAAAGAAAGTGATTGACTGGTGCATTACGCAATAAGCTGCTCTTTATTCTCCTCCACAACGGTGGGCGGGACATTGGACACCACCACCTGCATATCCAGTTGGTTGACCACAGACACCTGAGAGAGAGAGAGAGAGAGAGAGAGAAAGAAAGAAAGAAAGAAAGAAAGAAAGAAAGCAGTGAGAGAAAGAAAAAGTGTGCGTGAAAGAGAGAGGCTATGTAAATGTTGTACATTCATGCTTGACATGCTCCTGGTGGCCAAAATGAGAAACTTAATTGTCTGCTTGTATTGGTGCCATGTGGCAAATCTAATGGCACCTAATATTTGCCGGCGCAGTAAGGCCAAATCTCACACACGGCCTCCATGAAATTACATTTTCGCTGTCACCCGTCCCAAACACTCCTTCTGTGTCATTACAGACTTGTTTGCCCTACACATTAAGAGCAACACTGGCTCCAATAACTGGAAGCAAATGGAAATGTATTGTCTAAGTAAAAAGACACACACACACATGCACACACAAACACACCAATTACAATGAGCAGAGAACCCTTTCCATGCATTGTTGAATTGCATCATCAGCTCGAAGCAGAGGGGTTATTATCCAATATTATAATAATAATTATTATTAATACTATCCAAGATGGCGTAGCAGTCAGACGTCTTTGTGTTTGTCCTGTCCCTTGTATATATCTTTTTAAAATATTTTCCTAACCCTCAACTTCTAAATACTCTCCTGCAACCAGCCTCACCCAATGTGGCATGGATCTATTTTTTTCTAAAGTATTTCTATTTACTTTGGATCTGGAATCCCTCAACTGAAGCTAGACAGCTATCTACCTACCAGCTATCAGTCAGCAAACCACTGCTAGCAGTCATCAGCTAACCTTTAGCTCGGAAAGCTCTCGCCAGTTCGTACAACGTGACTCAAACCAGAGCATAACGGACCTATTTTTTTTCTCTACATATCCCCGGATTCGTACCGCAAACTCCGATCATTTTCATCTGGATCGTCACAACAAGCTAACCGCAATCCCGGGTGACTACTC
The DNA here is from genome assembly GCF_965601325.2 of Salmo salar. Taxonomy (NCBI): domain Eukaryota; kingdom Metazoa; phylum Chordata; class Actinopteri; order Salmoniformes; family Salmonidae; genus Salmo; species Salmo salar. The sequence goes on along the minus strand of NC_138291.1, from coordinate 65,071,824 downwards.
CTGGCTAGCATTTCCATCCTGGAGCAAGCACCAGTTAGCCTGAAGCTAGCCTGGCTAGGGCTCCTGGGCTACCACCAAAGTCCACTCCTGAACTACAATATCCGGACCCCTTCTACTGCCGGTACGGGGCACGGAACCCCACCGATCCTCTACGACTGGAATACCGACATAATCTGCCCGAGGATTCCAACAGGCCCCTCAGGCGCGACGTCCGCTGAAGGCCCATTCTGCTAACCGCGGCCTGCTAGCTACCTAGAGCTACTTGGAACCCTACTAATCCACGACTGGTCTATCGACGTTACCGCACAAAGAGGCAAAAACAGACATACCTCTATCGCGACGTCCCCCAAAGGCCCTTCTGCTAACTTGCTAGCCCCGGTCTGCTAACTGCTAGCTTGTTAGCCCCGGTCTGCTAACTGCTAGCTTGTTGGCCCCGGCCTACTATCGGCTAGCTTGTTAGCACCGGCCTGCTAAATGTCTGAATCGCCGTGTCCCCAGCCAGCCCAACCACTCACTGGACCCATATGTTCACTTGGCTACGCATGCCTCTCTATAATATCAATATGCCTCGTCCATTACTGTCCTGGTTAGTGATTACTGTCTTATTTCACTGTAGAGCCTCTAGCCCTGCTCAATATGCCTTAACCAACCATGTTGTTCCACCTCCTACATATGCGATGACATCACCTGGTTTAAACGTCTCTAGAGACTATATCTCTCTCATCATTACTCAATGCCTAGGTCTACCTCCAATGTACTCACTTCCTACCTTACCTTTGCCTGTACACTATGCCTTGAATATATGCTATTGTGCCCAGAAACCTGCTCCTTTTACTCTCTGTTCCGAACGTGCTAGACGGCCAGTTCGTATAGCCTTTAGCCGTCCCCTATCCTACTTCTCCTCTGTTCCTCTGGTGATGTAGAGGTTAATCCAGGTCCTGCAGTGCCTAGCTCCACTCCCACTCTCCAGGTGCTCTCATTTGTTGACTTCTGTAACCGTAAAAGCCTTGGTTTCATGCATGTTAACATTAGAAGCCTACTCCCTAAGTTTGTTTTACTCACTGCTTTAGCAAACTCTGCCAACCCGGATGTCTTAGCCGTGTCTGAATCCTGGTTTAGGAAAACCACCAAAAACCCTGAAATCTCCATCCCTAACTATAACATTTTCTGCCAAGATAGAACTGCCAAAGGGGGCGGTGTTGCAATCTACTGCAAAGATAGCCTGCAGAGTTCTGTATTACTATCCAAGTCTGTACCCAAACAATTCGAGCTTCAACTTAAAAAAATTCACCTTTCCAGAAACATGTCTCTCACTGTTGCCGCTTGCTATAGACCACCCTCTGCCCCCAGCTGTGCCCTCGAAACCATATGTGAATTGATTGCCCCCCATCTATCTTCTGAGCTTGTGCCACTAGGTGACCTAAACCGGGACATGCTATTCACCCCGGCCATCCTACAATCTAAGCTTGATGCCCTCAATATCACACAAATTATCAATGAACCTACCAGGTACAACCCCAAATCCGTAAACATGGGCACCCTCATAGATATCATCCTAACTAACTCGCCCTCCAAATACACCTCTGCTGTTTTCAATCAAGATCTCAGCGATCACTGCCTCATTGCCTGCATCCGTAATGGGTCTGTGAACAAACGACCACCCCTCATCACTGTCAAACGCTCCCTAAAACACTTCTGCGAGCAGGCCTTTCTAATCGACCTGGCCGGGTATCCTTGAATGACATTGACCTCATCCCGTCAGTAGAGCAAGCCTGGTTATTCTTTAAAAGTGCCTTCCTCACCATCTTAAATAAGCATGCCCCATTAAAAAAATGTAGAACTAGGAATAGATATAGTCCTTGGTTCACACCAGACTTGTCTGCCCTTGACCAGCACACAAACATCCTGTGGCGTACTGCATTAGCATCGAATAGGCACCGTGATATGCAACTTTTCAGGGAAGTTAGGAACAAATATACACAGGCAGTTAGGAAAGCTAAGGCTAGCTTTTTCAAACAGAAATTTGTATCCTGTTGTACAAACTCAAAAAAGTTCTGGGACACTGTAAAGTCCATGGAGAATAAGAGCGCCTCCTCCCAGTTGCCCACTGCTCTGAGGCTAGGAAACACTGTTACCACCGATAAATCCACTATAATTGGGAATTTCAACAAGCATTTCTCTACGGCTGGCCATGCATTCCACCTGGCTACCCCTACCCCGGTCAACTGCTCGGCACCCTCCACAGCAACCCGCCAAAGCCCCCACCATTTCTCCTTCACCCAAATCCAGATAGCAATGTTCTGAAAGAGCTGTAAAATCTGGACCCCTTCAAATCAGCTGGGGCTAGACAATCTGGACCCTCTCTTTCTAAAATGATCTACCAAAATTGTTGCAACCCCTATTACTAGCCTGTTCAACCTCTCTTTCTTATCATCTGAGATTCCCAAAGACTGGAAAGCTGCCGCAGTCATCCCCCTCTTCAAAGGGGGTGACACTCTAGACCCAAACTGCTCCAGACCTATATCTATCCTACCCTGTCTTTCTAAGGTCTTCGAAAGCCAAGTTAACAAACAGATTACCGACCATTTTGAATCCCACCGTACCTTCTCCACTATGCAATCTGGTTTAAGAGCTGGTTGTGGGTGCACCTCAGCCACGCTCAAGGTCCTAAACAACATCATAACCGCCATCGATAAGAGACATTACAGTGCAGCCGTAACATCGACCTGGCCAAGTCTTTCGACTCTGTTAATCACCACATTCTTATTGGCAGACTCGACAGGCTTGGTTTCTCAAATGATTGCCTCACCTGGTTTACAAACTACTTCTCTGTAGAGTTCAGTGTGTCAAATCGGAGGGCCTGTTGTCCGGATCGCTGGCAGTCTCTATGGGGGTGCCACAGGGTTCATTTCTCGGGCCGACTCTCTTCTCTGTATACATCAATGATGCCGCTCTTGCTGCTGGTGATTCTCTGATCCACCTCTACGCAGACGACACCATTCTGTATACTTCTGGCCCCTCTTTGGACACTTACAGTGAGGGAAAGAAGTATTTGATCTCCTGCTGATTTTGTAAGTTTGCCCACTGACAAATAAATGATCAGTCTATAATTTTAATGGTAGGTTTATTTGAACAGTTAGAGACAGAATAACAACAAAAAAATCAAGAAAAACGCATGTCAAAAATGTTATTAATTGATTTGCATTCTAATGAGGGAAATAAGTATTTACAGTGCCTTGCGAAAGTATTCGGCCCCCTTGAACTTTTCGACCTTTTGCCACATTTCAGGCTTCAAACATAAAGATATAAAACTGTAATTTCTTGTGAAGAATCAACAACAAGTGGGACACAATTATGAAGTGGAACGAAATTTATTGGAAATTTCAAACTTTTTTAACAAATAAAAAACTGAAAAATTGGCCTAAAATGTGGCAAAAGGTCGAAAAGTTCAAGGGGGCCAAATACTTTCGCAAGGCACTGTAACCCCCTCTCAATCAGACAGATTTCTGGCTCCCAGGTGTCTTTTATACAGGTAATGAGCTGAGATTAGGAGCACACTCTTAAAGGGAGTGCTCCTAATCTCAGTTTGTTACCTGTATAAAAGACACCTGTCCACAGAAGCAATCAATCAATCAGATTCCAAACTCTCCACCATGGCCAAGACCAAAGAGCTCTCCAAGGATGTCAGGGACAAGATTGTAGACCTACACAAGGCTGTAATGGGCTACAAGACCATCGCCAAGCAGCTTGGTGACAAGGTGACAACATTTGGTGCGATTATTCGCAAATGGAAGAAACACAAAATCTCCCTCGGCCTGGGGCTCCATGCAAGATCTCACCTCGTGGAGTTGCAATGATCATGAGAACGGTGAGGAATCAGCCCAGAACTACACGGGAGGATCTTGTCAATGATCTCAAGGCAGCTGGGACCATAGTCACCAAGAAAACAATTGGTAACACATTACGCCGTGAAGGACTGAAATCCTGCAGCGCCCGCAAGGTCCCCCTGCTCAAGAAAGCACATATACATGCCTGTCTGAAGTATGCCAATGAACATCTGAATGATTCAGAGGACAACTGGGTGAAAGTGGTCAGATGAGACCAAAATGGCATCAACTCAACTCGCCGTGTTTGGAGGAGGAGGAATGCTGCCTTTGACCCCAAGAACACCATCCCCACCGTCAAACATGGAGGTGGAAACATTATGCTTTGGGGGTGTTTTTCTGCTAAGGGGACAGGACAACTTCTCCGCATCAAAGGGACGGTGGACGGGGCCATGTACCGTCAAATCTTGGGTGAGAACCTCCTTCCCTCAGCCAGGGCATTGAAAATGGGTCGTGGATGGGTATTCCAGCATGACAATGACCCAAAACACACGGCCAAGGCAACAACGGAGTGGCTCAAGAAGAAGCACATTAAGGTCCTGGAGTGGCCTAGCCAGTCTCCAGACCTTAATCCCATAGAAAATCTGTGGAGGGAGCTGAATGTTCGAGTTGCCAAACGTCAGCCTCGAAACCTTAATGACTTGGAGAAGATCTGCAGAGGAGTGGGACAAAATCCCTCCTGAGATGTGTGCAAACCTGGTGGCCAACTACAAGAAGCGTCTGACCTCTGAGATTGCCAACAAGGGTTTTGCCACCAAGTCATGTTTTGCAGAGGTGTCAAATAGTTATTTACCTCATTAAAATGCAAATAATTTCATAACATTTTTGACGTGTTTTTCTGGATTTTTTTGTTGTTATTCTGTCTCTGACTGTTCAAATAAACCTAACATTAAAATTATAGACTGATCATTTCTTTGTCAGTGGGCAAACGTACAAAATCAGCATGGGATCAAATACTTTTTTCCCTCACTGTAACTAACCTCCAGACGAGCTTCAATGCCATACAACTCTCCTTCCGTGGCCTCCAACTGCTCTTAAATGCAAGTAAAACTAAATGCATGCTGTTCAATTGATCACTGCCCGCATCTGCCCGCTCGTCCAGCATCACTACTCTGGATGGCTCTGACTTAGAATACGTGGACAACTACAAATACCTAGGTGTCTGGTTAGACTGTAAACTCTCCTTCCAGACTCACATTAAGCATCTCCAATCCAAAATTCAATCTAGAATCGGCTTCCTATATCGCAACAAAGCATCCTTCACTCATGCTGCCAAACATACCCTCGCAAAACTGACCCATCCTACCGATCCTCGACTTCGGCGACGTCATCTATAAAATAGCCTCCAACACTCTACTCAACAATTTGGATGCAGTCTATCACAGTGCCATCCGTTTTGTCACCAAAGCCTCATACACTACCCACCACTGCGACCTGTACGCTCTCGTTGGTTGGCCCTCGCTTCGCCAAACCCACTGGCTACAGGTTATCTACAAGTCTCTGCTAGGTAAAGCCCCGCCTTATCTCAGCTCACTGCTCACCATAGCAGCACCCACTCGTAGCACGCGCTCCAGCAGGTATATCTCACTGGTCACCCCAAAAGCCAATTCCTCCTTTAGTCGCCTTTCCTTCCAGTTCTCTGCTGCCAATGACTGGAACGAACTGTAAAAATCACTGAAGCTGGAGACTCATATCTCCCTCACTAGCTTTAAGCACCAGCTGTCAGAGCAGCTCACAGATCACTGCACCTGTACATAGCCCATCTGTAAACAGCCCATCTATCTACCTCATCCCCTTACTGTATTTATTTTATTTTACTTGCTCCTTTGCACCCCAGTATCTCTACTTGCACATTCATCTTCTGCACATCTACCACTCCAGTGTATGTGTCGAATTGCTATGCTTTATCTTGGTCAGTTCGCAGTTGCAAATGAGAACTTGTTCTCAACTATCCAACCTGGTTAAATAAAGGTGAAATAAAAAATACAAATAAAAGGGGTTCACTGGCGTACCCATTATGCATCTTGTGTGTTGTTGGTGCTCTTCATAATGTTATATATTGATAGCTAGACACAGTCTAGATAGAAAATAAATCATGTTTCATCATCATGTAGCTTCCTAATGAATACATCAGCTCAGAGGAAAACTGTCAGACACTAATAAACCCATCAGGTTGTTTGGGTGGAGGGTGTGGGGCTTGGCATCTGTTAAGATCACAGTTAACGGATGACAAACTACTAACTGCCAGACTTTGTAGTCTCATATCACTTGCCCAATGAGAAACACTTGAGGAAATAAAGGTTTACATATGTGTATGTGTGAGAGAGAGAGAGTGTTTCAAACCATCTAGGGATATGGGTTGTTTGAGGACAGTAGACACTCACCACCACATCGGCGCTGCTGCTCAGACCCTCTCCGTAGTTGTCGGTGGCAATGACCTCAAACTTGAAGTAGGACCTGCGCATGTTGCGGTACATGATGGCCGTCTTGATGATGCCCGTGTACTGCTCGATCACAAAGCTGTCTTGACCGTCTGCCGTGGGTGGGATGATCAGCCGGTACGCATTGGCACTGTAGTTCCCTGTATCTGCATCAGTGGCCTAGGGAAAAGAAAACCCACAACCACACACAAACACACACACACAAGAAAACCCACAACCACAACAACATACACACACAAACACACACATACACACGGTAGACTGCTTACAGGGTAAGGAAACTGGAATGTAATTTTGTAATTTGGGTGAACTATCACTTTAACAATGGCAGTAATGATGAGTGTGCTTCAGTTGTGGTTGCACATTTTTGGACAGACTGCTTTCCTTGTCGCCACAAATATGCACATAGAATACACACAAATGGGAGGCATAGAATACAGTATTGAGGCAACTTACAAACCAAATTACCATCATCTAAGCATGTCGCTCTGGATAAGAACTTTTGCTCATTGACCAAAATGTACTATTGTCATTGTTCCCTGAAGGAAGAGAGTGCATTGATCTGATTTGGCCAGGAGAGGGGAACTTGAGTCTTAAATGCCAGGCTCTCCTACTCATTCATCTAGAAGAATTCGCTGAACCCTTTTCAGTAGGAGAATTGTCTTTCGAGATGCACTTTTGTTTAACAACAGCTGATAATTAGAATAGGGTACATGTTCTACCAAAATGAACGAATGGCGGTGAACATGCGCGATTGCTCAAGATGGCGCTTTCTCAGTATGGATGAGTCTAGTATGGTCATATTTGTTGCTTACTGCATACGTTTTCATGATTAGTACACAGTATGTCGTTTTAATAAGTAGTAGGCAAGACAGATTTCGGACACGCCCATAGACTCTGGCCTCCCTGCCACTGGCACCAATTCTCAGAGTGCCTGTTTGCAATGACATTGATTAATAGGTGCAATGCCTTTTTTTCTCTCCGGGTATTTGTATTTGTATTTATTATGGATCCCCATTAGCTGCTACCAAAGCAGCAGCTACTGTTCCTGGGCATGGGAGGATGGAGGGATTGAATGAGGGAGAATCGAGGGAGGGATGGATGGTAAGACAGCATTTTAATGACAGGGCTGCCCAATCTTAGAGTATGGTTACATGCACACAATAAAGCGATTATTGTGGATAGTCAGATTAATATGATAGTTTGATTAAAACATTTACACGCTTTGCAAGAATAACGATTTCCCTTATAATCCTGTTTACATGGACACATCTGAAATCAGCTTACCTGAAAATCACCAATCAAAATAAATGTTTTACCACAGCAACCATGTCATTTTTGAGAAGCATTATTGATTCTGAGTTTGGAGATATAAAATTTGTATGTGAAAATGACTTCTTTGACAAATACATTCAATTGTTCCGAATTTACTTCACTCGCGCTAAAGAGGGATGCTTGCTCGTCTGGTGCTAGCACATACGCAGATACACGGCTGGAACGCCGATTAAGTTGTTTAAATGGCCTAATAATTTGAAATATTGCTCAGAAAAGCAGGTGTTTTAATCGGCATATGCTTACTTCGATTTTGACCTTACGTTGATTAAGATAAGCAGAGTAAGGTGTTTACATGACTATTGCATAATCTGCCTACTCCCACAATCAGTTTAATATTGAATTATTTCTGTGCATGCAAACATACTCTCTGTCATTAGAGGGAGAAAGATTTTCTCAAATAAGACTGTATACCATTCAAAGTAATGGTAATTTACCAAAGTTACTAGAATGTTAAATAATTTGGGTAGTGGAAACTTTGATAATCTATACTTGAATAACTTAAAAAAAGATATATATATATTCATATTTACATTTTGGTCAATTAGCAGAAGCTCTTATCCAGAGCGATATACTTATGATGTTATTTTGGTTTGTTAGTTGAAGTTGCCTCAATACTCTATTCTATGCCCTCCATTTGTGTGTATTCTATGTGCATATGTGCAAAGCAGCTCTGTCCCAAAATGTCATGCAATTCTAGTCATTTTGCCATAGTGTGAAGAGAAACAATTGCAGTTTTACAAACAATTTCTACACATTTTGCCATAGGTTGGAGAGAAATGTTTGCAGTTTTTAATATGATATCTGAGTGAGAGTGACTAACAAAATCAATGGGGACCCCCCCCAGTCAGTAATTCGACCATGATTACTACAGACTAGACTAATTTATGAATCTACATTTTTTAAGCTGACATGGACCAATTGAGTGACTGTCAGTAACTGACATAACAAGAGAAAAACTTCTGATGCACAACCAAATTTCGAAATTGCACCTTGTGTCTTCTATTAGTTTAACTCTCAACAGTAAATTGAGACCCCAACTGAGTTTTTGGAAATTGGTCCGCGGGCCTACAAAAGGGGGGCAGAGGGGCCGATTGCGGTCTGTGGGCCACCTGTTGCCCATCCCTGGTCTAGACCATATGGTTCAAGAGAAGACAGACTAATTCATGAAAAAAACGTTTCAAAATTACCGGTATTATGCCCTCCATTTTGCAACCCTGGCTTAATCTCATTATTGTTTGTAAAAGCACTTGAGAACAAAGGTTCTGATTTTTTGGGGGGCCATAAAATGAACACTGGGCCATTAAGTGGCATGGAGAGCAAGAATGGTTTGGCAAATAGACTTCTACTCAATAGGCCTACCCTTTGTAAAGCCAATCAATATGTTCTTAGAAAACTCTTTGCATAAAATGTACACTGTGCCACTAAGTGACATGGAGAGCAAGTATGGGTAAATAGGCTTGTATTTATCTACCACTCTCATTATCTACTCTACTGCACAGTAGATGAGAGGCCCTTCTCAGTCAATACCACTGTGCCACATCACCCCCTGCCATATTTTCTTACCCCGGGTTCCCTTCCAAACTATTTAAAGTTGAATTTGACGATGATATGGCTAATCTATACACTGTTGACTTGCTTGCCTTAAATTCATACAACGATCTCAGACACATCAAATACCATCTGAAGACCGCTCAAGACAAAGACAGCTAAGACTAAACATTGATGCCACAGCCAAAATGTGGGTAACTCTTTATATTAAGTTGTTCCTATTACTATGTAACTACACAGTAATAACAGTAATAACATAGTAGTTACATAGCTGTTACTATGTAATTACATGTTAATAAGATTGTAAAACTCATTTATTACACAAATGTAAGGAATTTGTAATTACACTTCCACTTGCTGAAGGTTATTCCACATTTTCTTGTTCCACTATGTAACTCATGTTTTGTAATTACACGTTTAAAAGTCACCAGTGAATTACCATGTTAATAACTACAACCAAAATCTGACCTTGTTACATGTAACTACATGGTGCCACTACCATCGAATCCACATGTTATGCCAGGGTTAATAAATTAGCTAGGATCTGGTAACAACAATTGTAACAAGGCACACCCTTTCTAATTGTGCTTACTATTATAAGATCAAGGTGATTTGTTTTATAGCATGTGGTTTTCATTTTGGCTGCAGAGGAGAGTGTGAGAGTTGAGAGGTTTGTGTGACATCACTTCCGGTGGAACTCTAACTTCTACAAAAGAGTAAGAAAAACTAACTTTGTATGTTTGCACATTCAAAAGAAGAAAAATAAGAAGCCAGAAGAACACTGGGCTGTCACACTGACCTTTCACCTCTCACATTCTCCTCTGCAGCAGAGAGAAAGAGGTGAAGCGAGAGGTTTCACTCTCGCCAAAATCTGTCCAAAATAGTCACATTCCATTTCTATGGACTTATTTTGGACCTAAGCGTGTCGCCTGCCTTCCCGCATTTTGGACAACAACTCCCATTGTTAGGGCGGAGACATGAGCATATCGTCATTATATGCAGATCTCTGTCTGCAGCCAAAATGGATGCCACGTGCTATTTCCATCTCTTAATTTGTCATGATTTTTAACCTTAACACTTATCCTAACCCTAAACTTAACCCTTACCCTAACCCTTGTTAGCAGTTGATGTTTTTCTTCAATAACACAGACCCCAAAGCAAATCAGGGGGTGAAAAATATATTTATTCAAAGAGAACAAATCATAGTTGTTATGCTGGGGAGTAGATGGCAGGTGTTCATTCTTCCCTGTCCTCAATAGTTTCTCCATTGAGCAAAGGGACAGGGTGTCATTTATAACCCAACCCTAGCCTGTGGTTAATCAATTAGAATTCCTTTCAGTAAAATTGGGCCAATGGCCAAATAACAAGTATCCCTATTCAGGCTCAATGTATAGACAGTTCGGACCAATGAGAACTTGCCACATGTAGCTATGAGTCCCGGACTGAAATTCCTCCCGTGTCTCTGACCCCTTCAGTTCCCCCTTACAAAGTCACAACTATTTCCATTGATCGTTAACCTGTTATGGCTAGGGGGCAGTATTTTCACAGCCGGATAAAAAAGGTACCCGATTTAATCTGATTATTACTCCTGCCCAGAAACTAGAATATGCATATAATTATTAGCTTTGGATAGAAAACACTCCAAAGTTTCTGTTTGAATGGTGTCTGTGAGTATAACAGAACTCATTTGGCAGGCCAAAACCTGAGAAGATTCCATGCAGGAACTGGCCTGTCTGACAATTTCTTGCCCTTCTTGATTATCTCTATCCATTACAGAGGATCTCTGCTGTTACCTGACACTTCCTACGGCTCCCATGGGCTCTCAGAAGGCAGCAAAAAGCTGAATTGTGGCTTTGCAGGCTCTGGTTGAAAAAAAGTAGCGCGTTTGGGTAGTGGCTGGTTACAGTACTGTGAGACTCAGGCGCGTGCCCGCGTTGACCCCATGCTATGTTTTCTTTCGTCTGTTTACCTAAACGCAGATTCCCGGTCGGAATATTATCGCTTTTTTACGAGAAAAATGGCATAAAAATTGATTTTAACCTGTTAGGGCTAGGGGCAGCATTTGCACGTCTGGATAAAAAAAATGTACCCGATTTAATCTGGTTACTAATCCTACCCAGTAACTAGAATATGCATATACTTATTATATATGGATAGAAAACACTCTAAAGTTTCAAAAACTGTTTGAATGGTGTCTGTGAGTATAACAGAACTCATTTGGCAGGCAAAACCCTGAGACATTTTCTGACAGGAAGTGGATACCTGATGTGTTGTATTGACTTTAAACCTATCCCATTGAAAAACACAGGGGCTGAGGAATATTTTGGCACTTCCTATTGCTTCCACTAGATGTCACCAGCCTTTACAAAGTGTTTTGAGTCTTCTGGAGGGAGATCTGACCGAACAAGAGCCATGGAACGATGATGTCCCATTAGACACCTGGCGCGCGAGTTCATGTTGGGTACCCTCGTTCCAATACGTTATAAAAGAGTATGCATTCGTCCACCTTGAATATTATTCATGTTCTGGTTAAAAAAGGCCCTAATGATTTATGCTATACAACGTTTGACATGTTTGAACGAACGGAAATATATTTTTTCCCCTCGTTCATGACGAGAAGTCCGGCTGGCTTAGATCATGTGCTAACAAGACGGAGATTTTTGGACATAAATGATGAGCTTTTTTGAACAAAACTACATTCGTTATGGACCTGTGATACCTGGAAGTGACATCTGATGAAGAGAATCAAAGGTAATGGATTATTTACATAGTATTTTCGATTTTAGATCTCCCCAACATGACGTCTAGTCTGTATCGCAACGCGTATTTTTCTGGGCGCAGTGCTCAGATTATTGCAAAGTGTGATTTCCCAGTAAGGTTATTTTTAAATCTGGCAAGTTGATTGCGTTCAAGAGATGTAAATCTATAATTCTTTAAATGACAATATAATATTTTACCAATGTTTTCTAATTTTAATTATTTAATTTGTGACGCTGACTTGACTGCCGGTTATTGGAGGGAAACGATTTCCTCAACATCAATGCCATAGTAAAACGCTGTTTTTGGATATAAATATGAACTTGATAGAACTAAAAATGCATGCATTGTCTAACATAATGTCCTAGGAGTGTCATCTGATGGAGATTGTAAAAGGTTAGTGCATCATTTTAGCTGGTTTTATGGTTTTGGTGACCCTGTCTTTGACTTGACAAAACATTACACACAACTCTTGTAAATGTACTGTCCTAACATACTCTAAATTTATGCTTTCGCCGTAAAACCTTTTTGAAATCGTAAAACGTGGTTAGATTAAGGAGATGTTTATCTTTCAAATGGTGTAAAATAGTTGTATTTTTGAAAAATTTGAATTTTGACATTTATTTGGATTCAAATTTGCCGCTCTTGAAATGCACCTGCTGTTGATGGAGTGCACCACGGGTGGCACGCTAGCGTCCCACCTAGCCCATAGAGGTTAAACAGCGGTTGACATGCTTCGAAGTACGGTAATGGAATATTTAGAAATCTTTTGTCACGAATTGCGCCATGCTCGTGACCCTTATTTACACTTCGGATAGTGTCTTGAACGCACGAACAAAACGCCGCTATTTGGATATAACGATGGATTATTTTGGACCAAACCAACATTTGTTATTGAAGTAGCAGTCCTGGGAGTGCATTCTGACGAAGACAACAAAGGTAATCAAACTTTTGTAATAGTAAATCGGAGTTTGGTCAGGGCTAAACTTGGTCGGTGTCTAAATGGCTAGCCGTGATGGCTGGGCTATCTACTGAGAATATTGCAAAATGTGCTTTCACCGAAAAGCTATTTTAAAATCGGACATATCGAGAGCATAGAGGAGTTCTGTATCTATAATTCTTAAAATAGTTGTTATGTTTTTTGTGAACGTTTATCGTGAGTAATTTAGTAAATTCACCGGATGTTTGCGGGAGGTATGCTAGTTCTGAACGTCACATGCTAACATAAAAAAGCTGGTTTTTGATATAAATATGAACTTGGTTGAACAAAACATGCATGTATTGTATAACATAATGTCCTAGGGTTGTCATCTGATGAAGATCATCAAAGGTTAGTGCTGCATTTAGCTGTGGTTTTGTTTTTTGTGACATTATATGCTAGCTTGAAAAATGGGTGTCTGATTATTTCTGGCTGGGTACTCTGCTGACACAATCTAATGTTTTGCTTTCGCTGTAAAGCCTTTTTGAAATCGGACAGTGTGGTTAGATTAACGAGAGTCTTGTCTTTAAAATGCTGTAAAATAGTCATATGTTTGAAAAATTGAAGTTTTCGGATTTTAGAGGAGTTTGTATTTCGCGCCACGCCCATCATTGGATATTGGAGCAGGTGTTCCGCTAGCGGAACGTCTAGATGTAAGAGGTTAATTCCCTCTTGTCCTTAAGTCCTCTGCGTTGTGTATTTTTTCCTAATCTTAACCCTTATTCTACACTTAAGCCTAACCATAACCTTAGCAAGCAATTGCTTATCAACTAGCGGAGGCTACTGAGGGGAGGACGGCTCACAATAATGTCTGGAACGGAGTAAATGAAATGGCATCAAACACATGGAAACCATATGTTCAATGTATTTGATACCTTTCCACTGATTCCACTCTAGCCATTACCACGAGCCCCTCCTCCCCAATTAAGGTGCCACCATCTCCTGTGTTATCAACATATAGTTTGTTGATAGTTGTCCATCTGAAGGGTGAAAGAATGCCACTGCAATGGATAGCTGCTGTTTTACAGGCTCCTGATCAATTATGCAGTTAAGCAGGTTTTTTTGTACTGATCTTAACTTTTTTTGTAAATAATGTTTCCGTTATCATATTCTATGACCGAAAAGAGTTTATGGACATCAGAACAGTGATCACTGTCGTGACGTGACTTTCATTAACCTGTTGGGGCTAGGGGGCAGTATTTGCACGGCTGGATAAAAAATTTTACCCGATTTAATCTGGTTACTAATCCTACCCAGTAACTATAATATGCATATACTTATTATATATGGATAGAAAACACTCTAAAGTTTCTAAAACTGTTTGAATGGTGTCTGTGAGTATAACAGAACTCATTTGGCAGGCAAAACCCTGAGACATTTTCTGACAGGAAGTGGATACCTGATGTGTTGTATTACCTTTAAACCTATGCCATTGAAAAACACAGGGGCTGAGGAATATTTTGGCACTTCCTATTGCTTCCACTAGATGTCACCAGCCTTTACAAAGTGTTTTGAGTCTTCTGGAGGGAGATCTGACCGAACAAGAGCCATGGAACGATGATGGCCCATTAGACACCTGGCGCGCGAGTTCATGTTGGGTACCCTCGTTCCAATACGTTATAAAAGAGAATGCATTCGTCCACCTTGAATATTATTCATGTTCTGGTTAAAAAAGGCCCTAATGATTTATGCTATACAACGTTTGACATGTTTGAACGAACGGAAATATGTTTTTTCCCCTCGTTCATGAAGTGAAGTCCGGCGGGCTTAGATCATGTGCTAACAAGACGGAGATTTTTGGACATAAATGATGAGCTTTTTTGAACAAAACTATATTCGTTATGGACCTGTGATACCTGGAAGTGACATCTGATGAAGAGAATCAAAGGTAATGGATTATTTACATAGTATTTTCGATTTTAGATCTCCCCAACATGACGGCTTGTCTGTATCGCAACGCGTATTTTTCTGGGCGCAGTGCTCAGATTATTGCAAAGTGTGATTTCCCAGTAAGGTTATTTTTAAATCTGGCAAGTTGATTGCGTTCAAGAGATGTAAATCTATAATTCTTTAAATGACAATATAATATTTTACCAATGTTTTCTAATTTTAATTATTTAATTTGTGGTGCTGACTTGACTGCCGGTTATTGGCGGGAAACGATTTCCTCAACATCAATGCCATAGTAAAACTCTGTTTTTGGATATAAATATGAACTTGATAGAACTAAAAATGCATGCATCGTCTAACATAATGTCCTAGGAGTGTCATCTGATGGAGATTGTAAAAGGTTAGTGCATCATTTTAGCTGGTTTTATGGTTTTGGTGACCCTGTCTTTGAATTGACAAAACATTACACACAACTCTTGTAAATGTACTGTCCTAACATACTCTAAATTTATGCTTTCGCCGTAAAACCTTTTTGAAATCGTAAAACGTGGTTAGATTAAGGAGATGTTTATCTTTCAAAGGGTGTAAAATAGTTGTATGTTTGAAAAATGTGAATTTTGACATTTATTTGGATTCAAATTTGCCGCTCTTGAAATGCACCTGCTGTTGATGGAGTGCACCACGGGTGGGACGCTTGCGTCCCACCTAGCCCATAGAGGTTAATCTGATGACTGTTATATATTCAATCCACTAACTATGTTTAATTGTTACCTGATTAACCTGTTGGGTCTAGGGGGCAGCATTTGCACGTCTGGATAAAAAAAATGTACCCGATTTAATCTGGTTACTAATCCTACCCAGTAACTAGAATATGCATATACTTATTATATATGGATAGAAAACACTCTAAAGTTTCCAAAACTGTTTGAATGGTGTCTGTGAGTATAACAGAACTCATTTGGCAGGCAAAACCCTGAGACATTTTCTGACAGGAAGTGGATACCTGATGTGTTGTATTGATTTTAAACCTATCCCATTGAAAAACACAGGGGTTTAGGAATATTTTGGCACTTCCTATTGCTTCCACTAGATGTCACCAGCCTTTACAAAGTGTTTTGAGTCTTCTGGAGGGAGATCTGACCGAACAAGAGCCATGGAACGGTGATGTCCCATTAGACACCTGGCGCGCTACTTCATGTTGGGTACCCTCGTTCCAATACGTTATAAAAGGCTATGCATTCGTCCACCTTGAATATTATTCATGTTCTGGTTAAAAAAGGCCCTAATGATTTATGCTATACAACGTTTGACATGTTTGAACGAACGGAAATATATTTTTTCCCCTCGTTCATGACGAGAAGTCCGGCTGGCTTACATCATGTGCTAACGAGACGGAGATTTTTGGACATAAATGATGAGCTTTTTTGAACAAAACTACATTCGTTATGGACCTGTGATACCTGGAAGTGACATCTGATGAAGAGAATCAAAGGTAATGGATTATTTACATAGTATTTTCGATTTTAGATCTCCCCAACATGACGTCTAGTCTGTATCGCAACGCGTATTTTTCTGGGCGCAGTGCTCAGATTATTGCAAAGTGTGATTTCCCAGTAAGGTTATTTTTAAATCTGGCAAGTTGATTGCGTTCAAAAGATGTAAATCTATAATTCTTTAAATGACAATATAATATTTTACCAATGTTTTCTAATTTTAATTATTTAATTTGTGACGCTGACTTGACTGCCGGTTATTGGAGGGAAACGATTTCCTCAACATCAATGCCATAGTAAAACGCTGTTTTTGTATATAAATATGAACTTGATAGAACTAAAAATGCATGCATTGTCTAACATAATGTCCTAGGAGTGTCATCTGATGGAGATTGTAAAAGGTTAGTGTATCATTTTAGCTGGTTTTATGGTTTTGGTGACCCTGTCTTTGACTTGACAAAACATTACACACAACTCTTGTAAATGTACTGTCCTAACATACTCTAAATTTATGCTTTCGCCGTAAAACCTTTTTGAAATCGTAAAACGTGGTTAGATTAAGGAGATGTTTATCTTTCAAATGGTGTAACATAGTTGTATTTTTGAAAAATTTGAATTTTGACATTTATTTGGATTCAAATTTGCCGCTCTTGAAATGCACCTGCTGTTGATGGAGTGCACCACAGGTGGCACGCTAGCGTCCCACCTAGCCCCAAGAGGTTAAAGTAATCAGGTAGCAATTAACTCATTAGGAATTTGGGGCACCACAGAAGAAGTTGTTTATTGCGTCAGCATCTCCCGAATTAAACTCTAGATGATACATAAGTTATATATCGATAACAGTCACTTATTAATCATTACCTCATATCAGTTCTCATTCTGAACAGTCGTGACCCTCTTGGATCCGCAAGAACCTCAACCTTTCCTTATTATTCAGTAATTCACAAATTGGTTTAAATATTTATTTACAAACTAAATAACAACACAGAACACACACACACACTCGCATGAGACAAAAGTCCCTAGTGGACTGACAATATATGACGGCTTGTTACAACATAACATGAGATGGAGAGGGAAAGAGAGAGAAACAGAGACAAATGGACAAAGGGAATACTTATCGTACATTTGGAAACAACGCTCACAGTAACCATTTACTTTGCACACGAACTACCACCTATTTTGGAATAAGAAGTAATGCATGTATTTATGTGCGGATGTCTTTGCTTGTTGTCTATCTCTGTTGAAACCAACAATCCTTCAATGGGAAGAGGTCGATGGGTGTAAGGATCTGGTTGTCCACCAGAGGTCACAATGTCCTTCTTCTTAGTTGTCCTGGCTTGTATTGGATTGTTTTCGGAGCAGATACTCATATGCTTGTCTGAGATTGGATTTTCTCCTTCCTTCCTCAGGTCGATAGTCAAAGTTCCAAATCACTATACACGCGCAGCTGCAGACTAGCATTGTTTCTGGTCTGTTAAGTTATCTTCTTCACCTTGTTTTGATGCTAAGTTCTAACCATTTCCAACATGTAGCTAATGCTCAATGCTTTACTGGTCTAAAGGAATTATTCAGAGTTCAGCTCCTGACCACTTTATATGCCAGTAGCAACCTGGCAATGTTTTGATCTTGTAGTTAAAATCTGTTGGGGCTAGGGGGCAGTATTGACAATTTCGGAAAAAATATGTGGCCATATTAAACTGCCTCCTACTCAAACTCAGAAGCTAGGATATGCATATTATTAGTAGATTTGGATAGAAAACACTCTGAAGTTTCTAAAACCGTTTGAATGGTGTCTGTGAGTATAACATAACTCATAGGGCAAGCAAAAACCTGAGAGAAATCCTACCAGGAAGTGGAAACCTGGATGCATGGGCTCTCTTCAAGTCGTTTGCTATTGAATACACTGTGACGTAGTAATAATTGTGCACTTCCTACGGCTTCCACTAGATGTCGACAGTCTTTACAAAGTTGTTTGAACCTTCTACGATGAACAGAGCACAAATGACAAGGAGGGGAAGTTGTTGAGGCAGGGGGTGACATCACTCCTTGGGGCGCGTTCACGAGGGAGGATCCTCCCGTTCCAAAAGCTTTTTCAAGACACAGGAACGGTCCGGTTGAACTTTTATTGAATCTTCACGTTCTGAAGGCCCTAAAGATTGATGTTTTACAACGTTTGACATGTTTGAACAAACGTAAATACAACTTTTTTAAATTTTTCGTCGCGACATCGTCCGCGCTCTTTCTACACTTGGAGTAGCTTACTGGACGCACAAACAACAAGGAGTTATTTGGACATAAATTATGGACTTTATTGAACAAAACAACATTTGTTGTGGACCTGGGATTCCTGGAAGCGCCTTCTGATGAAGATGATCAAAGGTAAGGGAATATTTCTAATGCAATGTATGATTTTAGATGTCCCCAAGATGGTGGCTATCTGTATAGCCTAGTGTATTTTTCTGAGCTCAGTAATCAGATTATTGCAAAGAGTGCTTTCCTCGTGAAGCTTTTTTGAAATCTTTCATAGCGTTTGCATAAAGGAGATGTTCATCTATAATTCTTTGAATGACAGTTTAATTTTGTATCAATGTTTATGGCAAGTATTTTTGTAAATTGTGGCGCTGATTCACCGGCAGTATTTGAGGGAAAAAAAATTCTGAACGTCACGAGCCGATGTAAAATGCTGTTTTTATATATAAATATGAACTTTATCGAACAAAAAATGTATGTATTGTGTAACATGATGTCCTAGGAGTGTCATCTGATGAAGATCGTCAAAGGTTAGTGCTGCATTTTGCTTTCGCTGTAAAGCCTTTTTGAAATCAGACAATGTGGTTTGATTCAGGAGAAGTGTATCTATAAAATGGTGTAAAATAGTCCTATGTTTGAGAAACAGAAATTATTAGACTTGGTTTTGAATATGGCGCTCTGATTTTTTTGCTGGCTGTTGATCCCGGTTACGGGATCCGAGCGGTGGACAACAAAGTCAAGGTATTGGATTGGCCATCACAAAGCCCCGGACTCAATCCTATAGAAAATTGTGGGCAGAACTGAAAAAGCGTGTGCGAGCAAGGAGGCCTACAAACCTGACTCAGTTACACCAGCTCTGTCAGGAGAAACAGGCCAAAATTCACCGAACTACTTGTGGGAAGCTTGTGGAAGGCTACTCGAAAGGTTTGACCCAAGTTAAACAATTTAAAGGCAATGCTACCAAATACTAAATGAGTGTATGTAAACTTCTGACTCACTGGGAACGCAAACGTCCCACCTCGCCCAGACAGGTTAATTCTTATCCAGTCCTTTTAAGCACTCTGGTTGAAAAGGCAGTTCCATCACGCTGACTTCTCTCTGACCTCATTCAGGGCATGTCTAGTCACTGCATAGTTTATATGAAAAACAATTATCTCATTAGAAAACTAAAATCACATTCCTATCGTAAAAAAATACTGTCATACTTAATCATATATTTTATACAACATTTGGATGTAAACTTGACAGATAGAATGTGTACACTTTCCGAGTTAGAGTATTTTTCAAAATAATAAACAATGTGACATGATAATTCTTTATATCCCCACTGACCATTTCTATCTTAGAAATATTGTTCCAATATTCACTTTTTTTGGACGTTATAGTTTTGCCAGCAAAAGTCTGCTGTAGACAAAGGGACATTCCTTTACCAATACTGAAGAGCAAGAGGGAGAATCCCTCCTGCCTAATTTATGAGAGAGTGTTAATGTGTCAAAACCGGCCCAGCCCCCGTCCCCCTCCCCTTCTGTGGGTGAGAGGGGTCTGGTCATCGTCAGCCATTTGCCAAGAAGATCTGAGGACTTGGAAGAATCATGACATTACAAACCTCAATTGGATGAAGATTTTGACTTCTACAGGTCGGAGGGGTAGGACATACTGCTCACGCCGGAACAGGGCCTAATACCCGGAACTTGGAAAAGAAAATGGCTGCGTAAGAGAGGCCGACCTGCGGGCACACTGACAAAACGACGTAGGTCAGTACATAAACTGCCTTTACCCTATGTTCTTTTGGCAAAAGTACAATCACTGGAGAACAAACTGGAAGAGGTCCGTTCAAGACTATAGGTGAGGGAAAAATAGTATTCGATCTCCTGCTGATTTGGTACGTTTGCCCACAGAAATTATCAGTCTGTAATTTTAACGGTAGGTTTATTTGAACAGTGAAAATCAGATTAACAACAAAAAAATCCAGAAAAACGCATGTCAAAAATGTTATAAAATGATTTGCATTATAATGAAGGAAATAAGAAAACATGACTTAGTACTTGGTGGCAAAACCTTTGTTGGCAATCACAGAGGTCAGACGTTTATTGTAGTTGGCCACCAGGTTTGCACAAATCTCAGGAGGGATGTTGTCCCACACCTCTTTGCAGATTTTCTCCAAGTCATTAACCTCTTGGGGCTAGGTGGGACGCTAGCGTGCCACCCGTGGTGCACTCCATCAACAGCAGGTGCATTTCAAGAGCGGCAAATTTGAATCCAAATAAATGTCAAAATTCAAATTTTTCAAAAATACAACTATGTTACACCATTTGAAAGATAAACATCTCCTTAATCTAACCACGTTTTACGATTTCAAAAAGGTTTTACGGCGAAAGCATAAATTTAGAGTATGTTAGGACAGTACATTTACAAGAGTTGTGTGTAATGTTTTGTTAAGTCAAAGACAGGGTCACCAAAACCATAAAACCAGCTAAAATGATGCACTAACCTTTTACAATCTCCATCAGATGACACTCCTAGGACATTATGTTAGACAATGCATGCATTTTTAGTTCTATCAAGTTCATATTTATATACAAAAACAGCGTTTTACTATGGCATTGATGTTGAGGAAATCGTTTCCCTCCAATAACCGGCAGTCAAGTCAGCGTCAGAAATTAAATAATTAAAATTAGAAAACATTGGTAAAATATTATATTGTCATTTAAAGAATTATAGATTTACATCTCTTGAACGCAATCAACTTGCCAGATTTAAAAATAACCTTACTGGGAAATCACACTTTGCAATAATCTGAGCACTGCGCCCAGAAAAATACGCGTTGCGATACAGACTAGACGTCATGTTGGGGAGATCTAAAATCGAAAATACTATGTAAATAATCCATTACCTTTGATTCTCTTCATCAGATGTCACTTCCAGGTATCACAGGTCCATAACGAATGTAGTTTTGTTCAAAAAAGCTCATCATTTATGTCCAAAAATCTCCGTCTCGTTAGCACATGATGTAAGCCAGCCGGACTTCTCGTCATGAACGAGGGGAAAAAATATATTTCCGTTCGTTCAAACATGTCAAACGTTGTATAGCATAAATCATTAGGGCCTTTTTTAACCAGAACATGAATAATATTCAAGGTGGACGAATGCATACTCTTTTATAACGTATTGGAACGAGGGTACCCAACATGAAGTAGCGCGCCAGGTGTCTAATGGGACATCACCGTTCCATGGCTCTTGTTCGGTCAGATCTCCCTCCAGAAGACTCAAAACACTTTGTAAAGGCTGGTGACATCTAGTGGAAGCAATAGGAAGTGCCAAAATATTCCTAAACCCCTGTGTTTTTCAATGGGATAGGTTTAAAGTCAATACAACACATCAGGTATCCACTTCCTGTCAGAAAATGTCTCAGGGTTTTGCCTGCCAAATGAGTTCTGTTATACTCACAGACACCATTCAAACAGTTTTGGAAACTTTAGAGTGTTTTCTATCCATATATAATAAGTATATGCATATTCTAGTTACTGGGTAGGATTAGTAACCAGATTAAATCGGGTACATTTTTTTTATCCAGACGTGCAAATGCTGCCCCCTAGACCCAACAGGTTAACCTGTTTGGGATAGGGGGCAGTATTTTCACGGCCGGATAAAAAAACGTACCCGATTTAATCTGGTTACTACTTCTGCCCAGAAACTAGAATATGCATATAATTAGTAGATTTGGATAGAAAACACTCTAAAGTTTCTAAAAATGTTTGAATGGTGTCTGTGAGTATAACAGAACTCATATGGCAGGCCAAAACCTGAGAAGATTCTATATGGGAAGTGCCCTGTCTGACCACTTCTTGGCCTTCTGTAACCTCTTTATCGAAAATACAGGATCTCTGCTGTAACGTGACATTTTCCAAGGCTTTCATTGGCTCTCAGAAGGCGCCAGAACGTTGAATGATAACTCTGCAGTCTCTGGGCGAATAACAGTAGGGGTTTTGGAGAGTGGTACTTCTGAGAACAATGACACTGGCGCGCGTGTGCGTGTGATGACTCCATTTTCTTCTTTCAGTGTTTGAACGGATACAACGTCTCCCGGTTGGAATATTATCGCTATTTTACGAGAAAAATCGCATAAAAATTTATTTTAAACAGCGTTTGACATGCTTCGAAGTACGGTAATGGAATATTTTGAAATTTTTTGTCACGAAATGCGCCGGCGCGTCACCCTTCAGATAGTGACTTTAACGCACGAACAAAACGGAGCTATTTGGATATAACTATGGATTATTTGGAACCAAAACAACATTGGGTGTTGAAGTAGAAGTCCTGGGAGTGCATTCTGACGAAGAACAGCAAAGGTAATCCAATTTTTCTTATAGTAAATCTGAGTTTGGTGAGTGCCAAACTTGGTGGGTGTCAAAATAGCTAGCCGTGATGGCCGGGCTATCTACTCAGAATATTGCAAAATGTGCTTTAGAAACTTTAGGGTGTTTTCTATCCAAAGCCAATAATTATATGCATATTCTAGTTTCTGGGCAGTAGTAATAACCAGATTAAATCGGGTACGTTTTTTATCTGGCCGTGCAAATACTGCCCCCTATCCCCAACAGGATAACAGGTGTGCCTTGTTAAAAGTTCATTTGTGGAATTTCTTTCCTTCTCAATGCGTTTCAGCCAATCAGTTGTGTTGTGACAAGGTAGGGGTGGTATACAGAACATAGCCCTATTTGGTAAAAGACCAAGTCCATATTATGGCAAGAACAGCTCAAATAAGCAATGAGAAATGACAGTCCATCATTACTTTAAGACATGACTGTCAGTGAATATGGAACATTTCAAGAACTTTGAACATTTCTTCAAGTGCAGTTGCAGAAACCATCAAACGCTATGATGAAACTGGCTCTCATGAAGACTGCTACAGGAAGGGAAGGCCCAGAGTTACCTCTGCTGCAGAGGATAAGTTCATTAGATTTACCATCCTCAGAAATTGCTGCCCAATAAATGCTTCACAGAGTTCAAGTAACAGACACATCTCAAAGTCAACGGTTTATCAGGTTTGATAAATGGTCTGGTCAGGCAGATGTCGGTAAACCAGAGGTGGGGCAAAAGTACAAGACAGCAGGCAGGGTCAGGGTCAGGCAGAGTGGTCAGGCAGGCGGGCTCAGGAAACAGAAGACAAAGGGCTGTGAGACATAGGTTTGACTCTGGACACATGAAAGGTGGGATGCATACGAAGGGTACGGGGCAACAGAAGACGAACAGCAGAGGGTCTAATAATCTTGGAGATGGGAAATGGGCTCATAAACTGGGGGGAGAGTTTGCAAGATTCCACTCGGCTGGGCAGATCTCGGGTGGATAGCCATACCTTCTGCCCGAGACGATACCGGGGGTCCGATGGCAATCCGCTTGTCGTCAATACCTGGAGGGGGTCTTAAGGAGGGCCGACAAGGCTCTCCTCCAGATACGACGACAGCGGCGGACAAACATCTGGGCAGAAGGTCTTCCTCCTGCTTAGGGAAGAGCGGGGGCTGATACCCCAGGCAACACTCAAATGGAGATAGGCCCATGGCAGAGCAGGGAAGGGTGTTGCGGGCGTACCCGTACCACACCAGCTGCTGGATCCAGGAGGTGGGGTTGGCGGAGACCAGGCAGTGCAGAGTAGTCTCAAGATCCTAGTTGGCTTGCTCCAACTGGCCATTGGACTGGGGGTGGAACCCAGAGGACAGGCTGGCCGACAACCCAATGAGGGCGCAGAATGCCTTCCAGAACAGGGACGAGAACTGATGTCCACAGGCAGTCCATGGATCCGGAAGACATGCTGCACCATGAGCTGGGCCGTCTCCTTGGCCGAGGGTAGTTTGGGGAGAGGAATGAAGTGAGTGGCCTGACCACAGTCAGGATGACAGAGTTGCCGTCAGACAGGGGAGACACGTGATGAAATCCAGGGATATGTGGGACCAGGGACGGTGAGGGACAGGCAGTGGTTGCAGAAGACCAGCCGGAGCTTGCAGAGGAGTTTTATTCTGAGCACAGACCGTGCAGGTGGAGACAAACGCTGTGATATCCGGAACCATACTAGGCCACCAAAAGTGTTGTCGCACGAAGGCCAGGGTCCGACTGGAGCCTGGGTGGCAGGCAAGCCTGGAGGAATGGGCCCACTCCAGGACCGCAGCCCGGAGAAGAGTCAGGCACAAACATCCGATTATCAGGGCCTCCCTCAGGGTTTGTCTGGGACTGCTGCACCTCCAAGACCTGTTTCCCTATACCCCAGTTGAGTGCTGTCACCAGGCACAAGGTGGGACGAATGGTCTCGGGCTCCGGGGTGGTACCCGTGGGGGTATAGTGGTGGGAGAAAGGTGGCATGGGGACGTAGTTTGAGGTCCAAGGCAGAATGCTGGGACAGAGCTGCCCCGAGTCCGACATCAGAAGCATCAGCATCCACCACGAATAGACGGGAAGGGTCCGGATGAACCAAGATGGAGCTGTGGTGAAGCAATGTTTGAGGTCCCGGGAACGCCGGTCAGCAGCTGGAGACCACAATGAATGGAACCTTGGGCGAGGTGAGTGGACAAGGGGGAAGCCAGGGTGCTGTGACCCCGGATAAAGCGGCGATAGAAGTTGACGAACCCCAGGAAGCATTTCAGCTGCAGCCTGGAAGTAGGCTGGGGCCAATCCACCACCGCTCTCACCTTCCCGGGATCCATTTGCACACTTCCTGTGGCAATGATGAAACCCAGAAAAGGGTTAATGGAACGATGGAACTCGCACTTCCCTGTTTTTACAAATAGCTGGTGCTCCAGGAGGCATTGAAGAACCTGTCGGATGTGGAGCGCATGTTCTTGGGTGTCGCGGAGAACATCATTGACCAGAGCCTGGAACACATCAGGGGCGTTGGTAAGGCCAAATGGCATGACTAGATGCTTGTAGTGACCGCTGGCCATGTTGAAGGCGGTCTTCCACTCGAGCTCTTCCTGTATCCGCACCAGGTTGGAGGTGTTTCATAGATCCAGCTTGGAAAACACGGTGGCGCCCTGGAGCAGCTCGAATAGCGAGGAGATGAGTGGTAGGGGGTAGCGATTCTTCAACGTTATGTTGTTGAGACCCCGGTAGTCGATGCACAGGCGCAAGGTCTTGACAGCAAAATGTCATGGCGTTTAGCCAACGTTTGGACCCCCTCCACAAGGCCATAAAGCAATTCCTTGTGCCTACCAATGGTGGTTCCCTGGGTGGAGACGCCGTTGCGCAGCTGGCCCGGGTCTACTGGGTCAGTCATGGCCAGTTCTTACTATCAGGTTTGAAGGTAAGACCAAGATGCAGACTGTTGGAGTAACAATGTTTATTACGACAACAGGGCAGGCAAACGACAGGTCAAGGCAGGCATGGGTCGATAACCAGAGTAGTGGGGGAAAGGTACAGGACGGCAGGCAGGCTCAGGTTCGGGTCTGGCAGAGGTCAGTAATCCAGAGGTGGGGCAAAGGAACAACACGGCAGGCAGGCTCAGGGTCAGGGTCAGGCAGAGTGGTCAGGCAGACGGGCTCAGAAATGGGAAAGGCAAGGGTCAAACCCACGGGCGAGAAAAAGAGAAACTGGGGAGAAGCAGGAGCTGAGACAAAACACGCTGGTTGATTTGACAAACAAGACGAACTGGCAACGGACAAACAGAGAACACAGGGGATAATGGGGAAGATGGGCGACACCTGGAGGAGGGTGAAGATAATCACAAGGACAGGTGAAACAGATCAGGGTGGGACACTGTTCAGAGGAGACTTCTTGAATCAGGCCTTCATGGTCAAATTGCTGCGAAGAAACCACAGCCCAAATAAATGCTTCACAGAGTTCAAGTAACAAACACATCTCAACATCAACTGTTCAGAGGAGACTGTGTGAAACCACTACTAAAGGACACCAATAAGAAGAAAAGACTTGCTTGGGCCAAGAAACATGAGCAATGGACATTAGACCAGTGAAAATATGTCTTTTGGTATGATGAATCCACATTTGAGATGTTTTGTTCCCACTGATGTGTCTTTGTGAGATGCAGAGTTGGTGAATAGATGATCTCCGAATGTGTGGTTTCCACCGTGAAGCATGGAGGAAGAGGTGTGATGGTGTGTGGGTGCTTTGCTGGTGACAATGTCTGTGATTTATTTGGAATTCAAGGCACACTTAACCAGCATGGCTACCAAAGCCGACTGCAGCGATACGCAATCCCATCTGGTTTGCGCTTAGTGAGACTATAATTTGTTTTTCAACAGGACAATGACCCAACATATCTCCAGGCTGTGTAAGGGCTATTTGACCAAGAAGGAGAGTGATGGAGTGCTGCATCAGAAGACCTGGCCTCCACAATCACGTGACCTCAACCCAATTAAGATGGTTTGGGATGAGTTGGACCGCAGAGTGAAGGAAAAGCAGCCAACAAGTGCTCAGCATATGTGGGAACTCCTTCAAGATTGTTGGAAAAGCATTCCAGATCAAGCTGGTTGAGAGAATGCCAAGAGATTGCAAAGCTGTCATCAAGGCAAAAGGTGGCTACTTTAAATAATCTCAAATATAACATATATTTTTGATTAGTTGAACACTTTTTTGATTACTACATGATTCCATATGTGTTATTTCATAGTTTTGATTTCTTCACTATTATTTTATAATTTAGAAAATAGTAAAAAAATAAATAAGACAAACCCTTGAATGAGTAGTGGGGGAAAAAAGTATTTGATCCCCTGCTGATTTTGTACATTTACCATTTACAAAGAAATTATCAGTCTATAATTTTAATGGTAGGTTTATTTGAACAGTGAGACAGAATAACAACAAAAAAAATCCAGAAAATAGCATGTCAAAAATGTTATAAAATGATTTGCATTTTAAAGAGGGAAATAAGTATTTGACCCCTCTGCAAAACATGACTTAGTACTTGGTGGCAAAACCCTTCTTGTCAATCACAGAGGTCAGACGTTTCTTGTCTCAGGAGGGATTTTGTCCCACTCCTCTTTGCAGATCTTCTCCAAGTCATTAAGGTATCGAGGCTGACGTTTGACAACTCGAACCTTCAGCTCCCTCCACAGATTTTCTATGGGATTAAGGTCTGGAGACTGGCTAGGCCACTCCAGGACCTAATGTGCTTCTTCTTGAGCCACTCCTTTGTTGCCTTGGCCGTGTGTTTTGGGTCATTGTCATGCTGGAATACCCATCCACGAACCATTTTCAATGCCCTGGCTGAGGGAAGGAGGTTCTCACCCAAGATTTGACAGTACATGGCCCCGTGAAAGGATGCGGTGAAGTTGTCCTGTCCCCTCATAGGCAGCATTCCTCCTGGTCCAAACACGGCGAGTTGAGTTGATGCCAAAGAGCTCCATTTTGGTCTCATCTGACCACAAACTGTCACCAGTTGTCCTCTGAATCATTCAGATGTTCATTGGCAAACTTCAGACGGGCATGTATATATATTCTTGAGCAGGGGGACCTTGCGGGCACCGCAGGATTTCAGTCCTTCACGGCGTAGTGTGTTACCAATTGTTTTCTTGGTGACTATGGTCCCAGCTGTCTTGAGATCATTGACAAGATCCTCCCGTGTAGTTCTGGGCTGATTCCTCACAGTTCTCATGATCATTGCAACCCCACGAGGTGAGATCTTGCATGGAGCCCCAGGCCGAGGGATATTGACAGTTCTTTTGTGTTTCTTCCATTTGTGAATAATCGCACCAAATGTTGTCACCTTCTCACCAAGCTGCTTGGCGATGGTCTTGTAGCCCATTACAGCCTTGTGTAGGTCTACAATCTTGTCCCTGACATCCTTGGAGAGCTCTTTGGTCTTGGCCATGATGGAGAGTTTGGAATCTGATTGATTGATTGCTTCTGTGGACAGGTGTCTTTTTTACAGGTAACAAGCTGCGGTTAGGAGCACTCCCTTTAAGAGTGTGCTCCTAATCTCAGCTCGTTACCTGTATAAAAGACACCCGGGAGCCAGTAATCTTTCTGATTGAGAGGGGGTCAAATACTTATTTCCCTCATTAAAATGCAAATTAATTTATAACATTTTTGACATGCGTTTTTCTGGATATTTTTGCTGTTATTCTGTCTCTCACTGTTCAAATAAACCTACCATTAAAATTATAGACTGATCATATCTTTATCAGTGGGCAAACGTACAAAATCAGCAGGGGATCAAATACTTTTTTCCCCCACTGTAGGTGTGTCCAAACTTTTGACTGGTACTGTACATCAAGCTGTTTTTCTATTAATCGGCAAGACAGAACGGCAGCGTCGGGCAAGCTCAAGTGGGAGGTGTGTGTCTTTTTGTTAACAACAGCTTGTGCGCAATATCTAATAATAAGGAAGTCTCGAGGTGTGCTCGCCTGAGTTAGAATATCTCATAATAAGCTGTAGACCATACTATTTACCAAGAGAGTTTTCCTATATATTTTTCGTAGCCGTCTATTTTCCACCACAACCAATGCCGGCACTAAAACCACACTCAACGAGCTGTATAGGGCCATAAGCAAAATGCTCATTCAGAGGCGGAGCTCCTAATGGCTGGTGATTTTAATGCAGGAAAACTTAAATCTTACCAAATTTCTATCAGCATGTCATCTGTAAAACTAGAGGCGAAAATACTCTAGATCACCTTTACTCCACACGCAGCAATGCATACAAAGCTCTCCCTCGCCCTCCATTTGGCAAATCTGACCATAACTGTATCTTCCTGTTTACAAGACAAAATTCAAACAGGAAGCAACAGTGACGTGCTCAATATGGAAGTGGTCGGATGAAGTGGATGCTAAACTACAGAACCATTTCACTAGCACAGACTGGAATATGTTCCGGGATTCATCCAATGGCATTGATGAGTTTACCACATCAGTAACCGGCTTCATTAATAAGTGCATCAACGACGTTGTCCCCACAGTGACCGTACATATCTCAATGAGAAGCCATGGATTAGAGGAAATATCCGCACTGAGTTAAAGGCTTTAGCTGTCGCTTTCAAGGACCAGGACCCTCATGCGAACTTATAAGAAATCCCGCTATGCCCTACGTTAAACCATCGAACAAGCAAAGCATCAAAACAGGACTAAGATCAAATTCTACACTTTACAAAAATATAAACGCAACATGTAAAGTGTTGGTCCCATGTGACAGGAGCTGAAATAAAAGCCCCCCCCCCCCCCAAAAAAAAAGCTTATGTCTCTCAAATGTTGTAAACAAATTGGTATACATCCATGCTAGTGAGCATTTCTCCTTTGCCAAGATAATACATCAACTTGACAGGTGTGGCATTTTAAGAAGCTGACTAAACAGCATGATCATTACCCAGGTGCACCTTGTGCTGGGGACAATAAAAGGCCACTTTAAAATGTGCAGTTTTGTCATACAACATAATGACACAGATTCCATGAGGCATATTGTATTGCTGTAAATGTAATATTACAACATATATGTTGGGCCTAATATTGCCTCAATATTTAAATAGGCCTACAGTAAATGTTTACACAGACAAATTACAATCTTTAGACTAGTTGAGTATCTGGAGCATCAGCATTTGTGGGTTTGATTACAGGCTCAAAATGGCCAGAAACAAAGGACTTTCTTCTGAAACTCATCAGTCTATTCTTGTTCTGAGAAATGAAGGCTATACCATGTGAGAAATTGCCAAGAAACTAAAGATCTCGTACAACGCTGTGTACTTCTCCCTTTACAGAACAGCGCAAACGGGCTCTAACCAGAATAGAAAGAGGAGTGGGAGGCCCCGGTGCACAACTGAGCAAGAGGACAAGTACATTAGAATGTCTAGTTTGAGAAACAGACTCCTCACAAGTCCCCAACTGCAGCTTCATTAAGTGGTACCTGCAAAAAACGCCAGTCTCAATGTCAACAGTGAAGAGGCGACTCCAGGATGCTGGCCTTCTAGGCAGAGTTGCAAAGAAAAAGCCATATCTCAGACTGGCCAATAAAAAGAATAGATTAAGATGGGAAAAAGAACACAGACACTGGACAGAGGAAGATTGGAAAAAATTGTTGTGGACAGACAAATCTAACTTTGAGGTGTTCGGATCACAAAGAAGAACATTCGTGAGATGCAGAAAAATGAAAAGATGCTGGAGGAGTGCTTGATGCCCTCTGTCAAGCATGGTGGAGGCAATGTGATGGTCTGGGTGTGCTTTGGTGTTGTTAAAGTGGGAGATTTGTACAGGGTAAAAGGGAGCCAATTTCGCTTAATTAGAGACAATTTTGCTTAATTGGAGCCAATTTCCTCCTACAACAGGACAATGACCCAAAGCACAGCTCCAAACTATGCAAGAACTATTTAGGGAAGAAGCAGTCAGCTGGTATTCTGTCTATAATGGAGTGGCCAGCACAGTGACCGGATCTCAACCCTATTGAGCTGTTGTGGGAGCAGCTTGACCGTATGGTATGTAAAAGCTGCCCATCAAGCCAATCCAACTTGTGGAAGGTGCTTCAGGAAGCATGGGGGGAAATCTCTTCAGATTACCTCAAGAAATTGACAACTAGAATGCCAAAGGTCTGCAAGGCTGTAATTGCTGAAAATTGAGGATTCTTTGACGAAAGCAAAGTTTGAAGGACACAATTATTGTTTCAATTAAAAATCATTATTTATAACCTTGTCAAAGTCTTGACTATATTTCTTAGTAATTTTGAAACTCATTTCATGTATATTTTCATGGAAAACAAGTGACCCCAAACTTACGGTAGTGTATATATAGATGTTTTATTGTCACATACACCATATAGGTGACAATAGATTTTTTAAAGGGTCTGCCATATAAGTATGGCGCCCCTGGAGAAAATTAGGGTTAAGTGCCTTGCTCAAGGGCACATTGACAGACTTTTCACCTTGTTGGCTCATAGACTGGATCAGATCAATTGTGCAACCATGACCAAACAGAACGGAACATGCAGGGAGGATGGGGATGGAATTAGTACGTGCGTGCGACACAAGCTCTCGAATCATAAATTGATTTTGGACCAACCAGAGGACTGCAGGGTAGCATTAAGAAATATATTTTACCGGCTTTCTCAACATGAGCTTCAGTACATGTGTATGTTTATGTGTGTATGTGTGTGCATGTGGGGGGGCAGAAGTCTTTTCTCACTTTTATCTTCAGCACAGAGGAGAAGGTATTGGCGTCTTCAGCCACACCACCGATGTAGAACTTTCTGGTGAAGACAGGCGGGTGGTCGTTCTCATCATGCACCTCGATATATACCTTGGCTGTGTTGGCTGCAGAGTTAGAGGAGGGACACAGTCACACAGTCAAATAGGGCAGCAAGTGCACACAACTTTCATTTTAAATCCTTTACAGTACATACCATAGTTTAGAAGGATAAGTGTTGGTTGGGAAGGGGAGTTTTATAAAACAAAATAAAACTCCAACACACAGGTTCCAGTTTATAATAAATAATAAAATATGTGCTCCTTTTTCTATTTCCATTCCTATGCCTGGTTGTCCTCAAGGAAAAGAGCTTGTTGTACGGGTGAACACACTCCATACTAGTGGCGGCCAGTGCCGTTTAAGACGAGGGAGGACAATTATGTTTTTCATGAGCATGGCCTTATTTCTATTACAGCATATTGGATGACTGTCATCCATTATCACGGCTGTTCAAAGGATCGGGCCAACGCGCAGCATGGTTGTAGTTCCACATATTTATTTATATCGTGAAACGTTTGCAACACACCAAAATACTTGTAACAACAAAACAACAAACCGTGATGCAGAGAAAATAACACTACTCAAAAATTAACAACCCACAAACACAAATGGAAAAAAAACCTACATAAAAATTATCTCCAATTAGAGACAACGAGAACCGGCTGCCTCTAATTGGAGATCATCCCAACAACCCCAACATAGAAATAGAAACCTAGAAAAACAACATAGAAACATATAACAAGAAAACCACCCAAAAACACCCCCTGTCACGCTCTGACCTACTCTACTATAGAAAATGACATCTTACAAGGGTCAGGACGTGACATCCATGTTCCATTCACCCAGTTCAATGTAACATTGATAGGTTTAGGCTACTACATGACACTCATGAGGTTGCTACAACCTAGCCTATGAATTACAACGTAGGTGCACACAGGTCGAGAGAAAATGTTGAGGTGACAGTGACACATGGACAGACAGTGACACATTCAATACAGCCTTGCACACTCTTGCCTGCATCTAGCTGATCAAGGGTGTAATCATTAGTCCAAAAGTTGCAAATGAGAGTTTCTATTGGTTAAATTGAGGTATGTTTATCCCCGTTTCTTTCCGTTTGCTTTTGTTTAAGAAATGTTTTTCAACAGAATTGGTGTAATGAATACACCCCTGGTCACATGTAAACACAGTTCACATTCATAGCAACCATGTTGTATTCCTTTTCGCATCTATGCTCTCTCCTCCTCTCACCTTTTCCCTTCGTTTGTGGACCTCAATACACAACACATCAGCTGTATGTGACCAAGCAAAAAAACCTTTCAATGTCAAAACATATCATAACTGCTACACACAGCCTACATTGTTGTCACCATATTAGCTAAAGGAACATCATAGTCAACATAGCTAATAAAACTAACGTGTTAGTAAAGCCGCTACAATCATGCAGTAACTTTACAGTGTATAATCAGTATGTACAAACCTAGCACAACCCTACACTCAGGAAAAAATATGTGCTGTCAGAGAAAATTTGTCTTCCATTAGTGCACAGAATTGTAAAGTCATGTGGCATAGCGCTAAGAATGAGCAGAGGGAATAGGACAAACAAAAACACAGTACATCAAATCACAGGTACAAACACCACCGTGTGAGAGCCAAAGGGAAAGGAGGGAAAGGAGCGAGGTCTGCACACTGCAAGGTCTCTACCCTTTTCTTTTTGCTCTGTCTTTCTCACCTTTTTCTCATCTGTTGTGGTCTTCTGGGAAATTGGTAACTTTTCAGTAAAGGCAAACCCTCACAAACAGATGATTTCAAGTGTAGAGCAATACAACCACATAGAGAGAAATGCAGCACACACACACACACAAATGTACATAAAGAAAACCATTAGAAAGAAAAGCTCCCATGGCAGAATGAGCTCGAGTGCATTTTCATTTAAGGAAAGGGGTGGTGGGGCTGGGGGGAGATGTGTTAACCCCCGAAGGTCGATGTCCGCACCCCCACGGAAATCCATATAATCAACATAATAATAAAATACCCATAAAAAATACGTTAGTTTTGCAATAGAGGCATCTCAATCAACCGCATCAACCTATGTAGCACTTCCGCATCTGGGGTGAAAGGTGACAGAGCTAGAGTGGCGTTTGTCAGACCATGAGACATCCTGAAAATCGGTCTTCTCACAAAACCATCTGTAGCGTCCAAATGGTTAGGCCCCTCTATGGAAAGATGAGATCTCACCAACACGACGGTGTTCTCCGTTTTGCTGTACAATCCCCACAAGGGTCTTAGGACTCGTCTGAAGTCGGCACAGCCAACTAACAGCCAACCCTCTGTGGAAAGGTGAGACTCTCACGAACATGTACATGTCAGTTGTTTTGCTTTAGGACTCCGACAGGCCTCACAAGACTTGTCTGAAGGTCTCCTGTACCAGTTAAAAAATGGGCCAAAAATAAGGGGTTAAATATATATATATATATATATATTTTTTTTTTTTAGGTTTCCTGATCTTTCTTATATCTCTAAGATATAGGACAGATACTTCAGAACAAACTTCATTTTAGATTTTTTTGGGGGGACTATCTGTTGTTCCATGTAATGAATCTGTTATTCAATAGCACTAATGACAAATAGCATTTTTCATCAACACATTTTTATTTTTATTTTTTTTATACTTCAAGGGATCTTAAAATTCTAAATCAAATAGCAAAATGATACTTGGTATGACCTTCTTAAAACAATTCCATATAGCTTAGTAGAACCTCTCCCCAGGCTTAGACAGGGTATAGACCTCTTATGGGTTAAATTGATTCTAATAACTGACTCTGCTTTATTAAACGTGTGTGTGTGTGTGTGTGTGCGTACATGTGTGTGTGTGCATGTGTGCATGTGTGTGTCTGCGTGTGTAGTGATGTTAATTGGACTGTGACAATTCCGCCCTGTTCTGTTTTGTTTATTTGAACACAATAAGGTTTTAATAAAAAAGACAAATTAGACGGCATGGTGCCCTGGTCTGCATTACAATAATTGCAGAGATAAGTGAGGTGAAGAGGATTTCTCTGATGTGTCACCTCTTAGGACCATGATACAAATGTCAACCACAGTATCTAGCCGGAAAGGTGATTAACTGATGTAGCATCCCAGCCCCCTATGTCTAGCTCAATACCCCCCGTCTTACTTTTGGAGGGAACCCGCAGTTGGGCCTTGACCACGGCCATGGAGTCAGCCTGGACCCTGAGCACGTAGCTGGTAACAGCCTCATAATCCAGAAGCTTAGCCGTGGAGATCACACCTGTCCGGTTATTCACTTGGAACTCACCTGAAACCAACAAGAAAACAAACAATATGAGGAGGTATTGGAAGCACTCTCTGACAGGATCAACATTGGATTAAATTTAGATTTACGCCTAAATAGATATACCCAAACGTCATAATTTGAGATGGCCATAAACAATAACTGGCAATGTTGCATAGTTTTAGAAAGGTCTGGACCTCAACTCTCTGGTAAAAAATAGTTATAAATTGCTGAGGTGTACTCACTTTTGAGGACACAAGCTCAAGTACAGTACCTTCAGAAAGTATTCACACTCCTTGACTTTTTCTCTTATTTAGTTGTTTTACAGACTGAATTTAAAATGTATTAAATTAAGATGTGTTGTTACTGGCATACACAAAATATCACATAAAGTCAAAGTGGTATTATACTTTTTTTATATTATGTTTTATTATGTTTTTATATGTTTTTAGCTGAAATAAAAGATCACAGAAATTTTCCAATAAGCACAAAAAGCTTATTTCTCTCATATTTTGGACACAAATTTGTTTACAGCCCTGTTAGTGAGCATGTATCCTTTGCTAATAGAATCCATCCACCTGACAGGTGTGGCATATCAAGAAGCGGATTAAAGAGCAAGATCATTAAACAGGTACACCATGTGTTGGGGACAATAAAAGGCCACTCTAAAATGTGTAGTTTTGCCACACAACACAATGCCACAGATGTCTGACGTTTTGAGGGAGCATGCAATTGGCATGCTGACTGTAGGATTGTCCACCAGAGCTGTTGTCAGAGAATTTCATATTTATATTCAGACATATTCAGACTGGTGGACTGAACACAACAGTGTAGACTTCCTCAAGATAAAAACGTAATATTCAATATCGGTAAATTAGACTAAATATTAGCACTTCACAAACTAGTGGTTAATAACCTTCAATCTGAATAACAACACAAAACAAATCATAAGACTAGAGAAATGTATTGACAAATATTATGAAAACAAGCAACACCCAAACATGACGGAGATTAAAACAAGGGAACCAATCTCAAAACGTAAACGTGACTCTTCTACAGACACAGACAATTTAATATTTTCACCACCGGGAATGGTAAAGGTCAAAACCGATCTGTTAAAATCAATAAATGACAAACTGGGCATACTTGAACTAGTCAGTAAGGATATAAAAGAGTTGAAGGCAAGCCTCGAGATGAGTGATGAAAAAGCTGCGACATTGGAAAAAGATACAAACTAGCTAAAAGGGACAGTCAATAAGATTGGAACCGATGTTAATGTATTTAAAAAGGAGAACATCGTTTTGAGAGAAGCCTTACTTGACATACAGACTAGATTCTTGAGAGAAAATCTGGTACTTACAGGTATCTCAGAGAAAGAAGGACAAGTTTATGAATGTGGAGTTAGAGTTCCTCCTTACAGTGCTTCAGATCCCATGCGAAGCTATTGACAAAATCCAACTTGAATGTGTAAACCGTTTCAGACAGAGAGGGCAGAGGTATGAATGCCCAATCATTGCCAAATTTGCTTTCTTTAAAGATAAAATAATGGTTAAAAGACTGGGTAACAGACTTGCTGGCACAAAAATAGGCATGAATGATCAATTGCTGAAGGAAATTGCAGAACGGCGCAAAGTTCTGTATCCAATCTTAAAGGAAAATAGATTGAAAGGGATATGCGTAGCTCTCATGGTCGATAAACTGTATATTGA
This sequence comes from Salmo salar, assembly GCF_965601325.2. Classification (NCBI taxonomy): domain Eukaryota; kingdom Metazoa; phylum Chordata; class Actinopteri; order Salmoniformes; family Salmonidae; genus Salmo; species Salmo salar. The sequence continues at coordinate 65,035,080 of NC_138291.1, read as the reverse complement.
TAACCAAATGTTCAGAGACAAAAAGACTACTCCTTTGCTACGTCCTGACCATAGAGAGCTCTTATTTTCTATGGTAGAGTAGGTCAGGGCGTGACTGGGGTTTTTTCTAGTTATTATTTTCTATGTTTTGATGATTTGTGTGATTCCCAATAAGAGGCAGCTGGTTATCGTTGTCTCTAATTGGGGATCATACTTAAGTATGACCCACCTGTGGGTAATGGGATATTGTTTATGTGTAGTTGCATTGTCGTCACATTTCGTTTATTCATTATTGTTTTTGTATTTTGCTTAGTTTCACTTTCTAATAAAATATGTGGAACGCTACTCACGCTGCGCCTTGCTCCGATCATTCCAATGAACATGACATCCTTGCCTATTCTAAAAATAAAAAAATGTTCTCATAGAGGAGGTGAATAATGGAACACACAATACTAGCCATGGTAGGGATTTTAATAATAGAAAAAAATAGAAAGAAAAGCATTCTTCAAATATAACTAATTTGAACAAAAAGTACTAATTCAACATAGTGGAGATAAAAACACAGCAGAAAGAATGTGGGTATGTATTGTGATGGAAGGTGTGGTGTGTGTTTTTTGGTGTTTGGGAAAACGTGGCGTTAAGTGTGTGGGAAAGGAAATGGTTGCATACCCAGAACCAATGTATGTCTGTGAGCAGGGGTTGTGAGAGAGCTTTCAATTTTATGCAGATGAGGGATATACATTTTATAATGAATTATACATCTAATTTGTTTATTTATTGTCCTATCACAGTGAAACTGCATTTTAAGATAAATTATACATCTAATGTATGTATTTATTGTCCTATCATAGTGGAACAATTAAAAAAAAACATATATACATCTAATTTACTTATTTATGGTCCTATCTTGATGGAACGGTCCACAACCCTATACCCTAGACAACCACATGAACGACCCAGACACCAAAGAGAAGTCCCTATCTGTTTTATGGGCTTGCTGTAAGCTGCCTGATTGCAGCCAAAATGCGGTCAGAGACCTTCTAGAGCAGCACAGCCCCCATCAAGATTCTGAGCCTGCCTGGCAGTGTTGGTCCTGCAAAACCAGAGTCCCCTGATGGGAGAGCATAATATACAAGGAAATTCTCAGAGCTGCTAATGAGAACCTTGATGATCTTGTACCTAGCCGGTGGGGATTCCGGTGGGGTGCCCACACCCGCGCAGTGCTGGCAACACTAGCGGCAATAACCCATGGGGAGGGGGTCCCACTTTGACATTCAGAGAGGGGCCATATTATTGTGGCCCTGGTGGCACAAAATCATCAAAGGTCTGACTGCACGGAGATGCTTGGGAATATGGTCACAACAGGGGACCGTGTGGGTGTTTCAGAGGAAGGGGGTATATCTGATCTCCATCACCTAGGACGTGACAATGGTTAATCAAATCTCCCCTTTTCTGCCCATTTTTGCTCAGTTTTGCAGGCCTTCTCATACAGCTGCAATTGTATATCCATTCGTAAACAAGGCCATTTTTGAGTTGGGCTCTGGGATGGTGCAACTGTTGAGCATCTGAGTCAATGGTTGTTTGTGGGGGAAAGGGGTTGAGTGTTTGTGTGTGTGTATACCACAACTGTTTCGAGGGAGTAAAATATGTTAGGGATAACATAGGATGAATCACAATTACTGTTTGCTAAAATAATGATTGCTTGCCAAAATGTAATGTTTGTAATGGCAATACTGGTAAGCGGTAACAATACACTGCCTACATTACTACAAATATTAATAGCAAATTATAGGAAATTAAGATAAACAGGATTTAATATACACTGCTCAAAAAAATAAAGGGAACACTTAAACAACACAATGTAACTCCAAGTCAATCACACTTCTGTGAAATCAAACTGTCCACTTAGGAAGCAACACTGATTGACAATACATTTCACATGCTGTTGTGCAAATGGAATAGACAACAGGTGGAAATTATAGGCAATTAGCAAGACACCCCCAATAAAGGAGTGGTTCAGCAGGTGGGGACCACAGACCACTTCTCAGTTCCTATGCTTCCTGGCTGATGTTTTGGTCACTTTTGAATGCTGGCGGTGCTTTCACTCTAGTGGTAGCATGAGACGGAGTGTACAACCCACACAAGTGGCTCAGGTAGTGCAGCTCATCCAGGATGGCACATCAATGCGAGCTGTGGCAAGAAGGTTTGCTGTGTCTGTCAGCGTAGTGTCCAGAGCATGGAGGCGCTACCAGGAGACAGGCCAGTACATCAGGAGATGTGGAGGAGGCCGTAGGAGGGCAACAACCCAGCAGCAGGACCGCTACCTCCGCCTTTGTGCAAGGAGGAGCAGGAGTAGCACTGCCAGAGCCCTGCAAAATGACCTCCAGCAGGCCACAAATGTGCATGTGTCTGCTCAAACGGTCAGAAACAGACTCCATGAGGGTGGTATGAGGGCCCGACGTCCACAGGTGGGGGTTGTGCTTACAGCCCAACACCGTGCAGGACGTCTGGCATTTGCCAGAGAACACCAAGATTGGCAAATTCGCCACTGGCGCCCTGTCCTCTTCACAGATGAAAGCAGGTTCACACTGAGCACGTGACAGACGTGACAGAGTCTGGAGACGCCGTGGAGAACGTTCTGCTGCCTGCAACATCCTCCAGCATCACCGGTTTGGCGGTGGGTCAGTCATGGTGTGGGGTGGCATTTCTTTGGGGGGCCGCACAACCCTCCATGTGCTCGCCAGAGGTAGCCTGACTGCCATTAGGTAGCGAGATGAGATCCTCAGACCCCTTGTGAGACCATATGCTGGTGCGGTTGGCCCTGGGTTCCTCCTAATGCAAGACAATGCTAGACCTCATGTGGCTGGAGTGTGTCAGCAGTTCCTGCAAGAGGAAGGCATTTATGCTATGGACTGGCCCGCCCGTTCCCCAGACCTGAATCCAATTGAGCACATCTGGGACATCATGTCTCGCTCCATCCACCAACGCCACGTTGCACCACAGACTGTCCAGGAGTTGGCGGATGCTTTAGTCCAGGTCTGGAAGGAGATCCCTCAGGAGACCATCCGTCACCTCATCAGGAGCATGCCCAGGCATTGTAGGGAGGTCATACAGGCACGTGGAGGCCACACACACTACTGAGCCTCATTTTGACTTGTTTTAAGGACATTACATCAAAGTTGGATCAGCCTGTAGTGTGGTTTTCCACTTTAATTTTGAGTGCAACTCCAAATCCAGACCTCCATGGGTTGATAAATTGGATTTCCATTGATTATTTTTGTGTGATTTTGTTGTCAGCACATTCACCTATGTAAAGAAAAAAGTATTTAATAAGATTATTTATTTCATTCAGATCTAGGATGTGTTGTTTAAGTGTTCCCTTTATTTTTTTGAGCAGTATATATATATATTTTATTTTTAATAGCTATATTTAAAACAAAGCGAGGTGAGGGAAAAGGAAATGCTTTTGGAGTTTGATCTACTTCTGTTCTGTGGGTGGCACTGTGTGATCTTTCGAAGGATGGGTCCCGGTCTCTCTGGGGCCATGGGATCCGGGGGGTCGGGGGTGGTCTGCCAGTCATTAGGATGACAACCCAACTCGGGATGAGGAGGGGTTTTAGTGGGTGGAATAGCGGGGACCAATTGGAAGTTTAATTAGTAGCAGTGCAAATATTATGGTACAGCTATATAGACACTCAATCATCATGTTACTTTTTAATGGCACGTTAACAAACATATATTATGATAAATAGAATTGAAACTTGTTTCTCATTATGGTATTTGGTGAAATAAGTATAGCCAGTTAAATTTGTAATGGCTTAGCAGATAATAAGAAAAGACGATCAGTATTTACCTGGCTAAAAGAGAAGGAATATAATATCTATTGTTTACAGGAAACTCATTCAACAATTTAAGATGAAGTTTTGTGGAAAAAGGACTGGGGGGGGGGCAAAATATATATCTCCCATCGGCAAAGAAATTAAAAAGGGGTGATGATATTAATAAACAGTCATTTTGATCCAAATGTGTTAATTGTCCAAACAGATCCTCAAGGTAGATGGAGGATTTTAAATATGTTATTGGACCATAAACAGATATGGCTTTTACTGTCCAAATAATGATGATCCAAGATTCTTTGAAAAAATATGAGAATTTATCAACTCTACAAGCAACACAAGACACTAGTATTATTGTGTGAGATTATAATATGGTTTTAAATACCTACAGTTGAAGTTGAAAGTTTACATACACTTACATTGGAGTCATTACAACTCATTTTTCAACCACTCCACAAATTTCTTGTTAACAATCTATAGTTTTGGCAGGTCGGTTACGACATCTACTTGGTTCATGACACAAGTAATTTTTCCAACAATTGTTTACAGACAGATTGTTTCACTTATAATTCACTGTATCACATTTCCAGTGGGTCAGTAGTTTACATACACTAAGTTGATTGTGCCTTTCAACAGCTTGGAAAATTCCAGAAAATGATGTTATGGCTTTAGAAGCTTCTGATAGGCTAATTGACATCATTTGAGTCAATTGGAGGTGTACCTGCGGATGTATTTCAAGGCCTACCTTCAAACTCAGCGCGTCTTTGCTTGACATCATGGGAAAATTAATAAATCAGCCAAGACCAGCCAAAAAATTGTTCACCTCCACAAGTCTGGTTCATCCTTGGGAGCAATTTCCAAACGCCTGAAGGTACCATGTTCATCTGTATAAACAATAGTACACAAGTATAAACAGCATGGGACCACGCAGCCGTCATACTGCTCAGGGAGGAGATGCATTCTGTCTCCTAGAGATGAATGTACTTTGGTGTGAAAAGTGCAAATCAATCCCAGAACAACAGCAAAGGACCTTGTGAAGATGCTGGAGGAAATAGGTACAAAAGTATCTATACCCATAGTAAAACGAGTCCTATATCGACATAACCTGAAAGGCCGCTCAGCAAGGAAGAAGCCACTGCAAAAAAAACGCCATAAAAAAGCCAGACTACGGTTTGCAACTGCACATGGGGACAAAGATTGTACTTTTTGGAGAAATGTCATCTGGTCTGATGAAACAAAAATAGAACTGTTTTTGGCCATAATAACCATCGTTCTGTTTGGAGGATAAATCCTCTTGAGGATACCCTAGGATAGGGGGCGCCACAGCGCATTTTGAAAAAAAATCGTTCCCATTTTCAACGGCCTACTAATCAAACTCAGAAGCTAGGGCATGCATATACTTATTATATATGGATAGAAAACACCCTAAAGTTTCTAAAACTGTTTGAATGGTGTCTGTGAGTATAACAGAACTCAAATGGCAGTCAAAACCCCGAGACCGATTGAAACAGGAAGTGGAATTCAGAATTGTGGACTCGACTTATCTTTCCCTATAAATCACACCGTTAACCATGGTTCAGTGAGCACTTCCTATTGCTTCCACTAGATGTCGCCAGTCTTTTTACAGTGGTTTGAGCCTTATACAGTCGAAACTCAGTGAATGAGACGCGTTGGAAATTGGTCACAGGGGATGGGCCATCACCATTATGACGCCGGCGGCCATGTCTACCCCCACCTTTGGAAACGGTTTTAAAGGCAATGAAATCATCCCCCTCGAATCTTATTGGCTCTCTTGGTGTTACAGGCCCTGAAGATTAATGTTTTACAACGTTTGACATGTTTGAACGAACCTACAGGCGGGAGAATCTCATTTTATCCGGAACTTCAGCCCTGCGCTTGGAGAGAGCCATAGGACGCGCTACCAACAGCAGGCTAATGGAACGTGAAGTATGGACTTTTTGACCGAAAATACATCTGTTGTGGACCTGGGATGCTTTCTGATGAAGACAACTAAAGGTAGGCGATTATTGGCAATATTATACAAGATGAGATGTGACATGCGATTGTTTCCAAGATGGCGCCGAGCTCTGTATATTAGCTCATTTTCTGAGTATCGCATCTCCTTTTAGTGTGATTACCCAGTAAAGTTAATTTAAAATCTGGTATGACAGGTGTTCTCAAGAGATATTCATCTATAAATGTTAGATTGACAATATAAATTTAAAAAATCGTTATCGGATAGTAATTTAGGGAATTGTAGCATTGTTTACCGGGACGCATTTGAGGGGAAATTATTTAGTCAACGTCAGACGCCGATGTAAAATGCTGTTTTTATATATAAATATGACCTTTATTGAACAAAAGAATGCATGCATTGTATAACATGATGTCCTGGGGGTGCCATCTGATGAAGTTTGTAAAAGGTTAGTGCTGCATTTAGCTGTTTTTTGATTATATGTGATGCAAGTGGTTGGTCGGAAAATGGCTATGAAGCTGCTTTTTACGATGGACTCATCTAACATAATCGAATGATTTGCTTTTCCTGTAAAACCTTTTTGAAATCGGACGACGTGGGTCGATTCAGGAGAGGTGTATCTATAAAAAAAATATATATATATATATATATATATATATTTTTTTTTTAAATTATGATTTTTTTTTAATGCTAATTGGCGATATGATTTTTCGCTGGATTTTGATCCCGCTGACGGGATGAGACGCTGGAGAGGATAAAGGGGGATGCTTGCAAGCCGAAGAACACCATCCCAACCGTGAAGTGGTGATCCTAACTGACCGAAGACAGGGAATTTTTACTAGGATTAAATGTCAAGGAATTTTGAAAAACTGAGTTTAAATGTATTTGGTTAAGGTGTATGTAAACTTCTGACTTCAACTGTATATGGACTGTAAAGGAAATCACACCACAAACTATCACCCTCATTCACTTAAGGTAATATGAATGTCATGGATATATTGGAGTTATTGGATATATGGAGGCTTAAATACCCTGACCTAGTGAGATATACATGACGTAGGCTTAATCAAGGTAGTCGTCTTGATTACTTTCTTATGTCATTCTCTCTGTCACAAAAAGTTTTTAAAAAGTGTTGATAGGGGACAGAATGCGGTCGGAACTCCACATTTATTAATTTACATAATTGGCATATATATTATTCTTACAGAATTTCCACTTGGGCTAGCTTGTTTTGATAACTTGTTTTTAACTAGGACAGAATCATTTATAACTGACTTTTCCAACATAACATAGGTACAGCACATCCCCTTATTGCATGGGATACTTTTAAATGTGCCTTTAGAGGTCATGCATTTCAGTACTCATCTATAAAACAAAAGCAATTTAGGTCAAGAGTCCATATTAACAAAGGAAATTTAAGGACTAACAGTACAGATAGATATCAATAAAACTGTACCAAAGAGGCTCAGAGTAAGTTAGAGGAAAAACAAAAAGAAATGGAGGAACTTATTCAAGAAAGATCCAGTTGTGACGTTCGTTGTTAGGAGTAGACCAAGGTGCAGCGTGGTAAGTGCTCATATTTCTTTATTGTAACTCAGAACACTAAATCAAAATAATAAACAACGAAAAACCGACCGTCACGTTCTGCAGGCTTACTGAGCTGTACAAAAACAAGATCCCACACTGAAGGAAGGAAAAAGGGCTGCCTAAGTATGATTCCCAATCAGATAGACAGCTGCCTCTGATTAGGAACCATACTCGGCCAATCAAAGGAAAAAACAACATAGAAATATAACACATAGACCGCCCACCCCACACCCAGACCTAACAAAATAGAGAAATAAACCGTCTCTCTCAGGTCAGTGCGTGACGCCAGTGTAATATATTATAAAAATAAAGCGAACTGGATGGAATGTTAGGAGAAATGCACCAAATTATTTTTCAATCTGCAACATCGAAATGCTACCAAAGTTGTTTTACTGAAACTTGTTACAAATTATGGAGTCACTCATGATTCACTGAACAATATTTTAAAAGAGGAAGTACTTTAAGCACATGTTTTTGTTTCAGTCTCCTTCATCTCCACTAACCGAAGCTAAATGGTATGGATTTTCTTCCTATTAATAATGTAAAATTCTCCTCTGTTCAGAAAGACTCATGTGTATGCCAAATTACATAAGAGGAACTCCTTGATGCAATTAAAGCCTTTAAGTCCAGTAAAACTCCAGGACTGGATGGCATATCAGTGGAAGTATACCAAACTTTTTTTTATTTACTCAGAGGACCATTATTAGCATGTTTTAACCTCTCTTGGGGGCAGTATTTTGACGTCCGGATGAAGAAGGTGCCCAGAATAAACTGCCTGCTACTCAGTCCCAGAAGCTAAGATATGCATATGAGTAGTAGATTTGGATAGAGAACACTCTGACGTTTCTAAAACTGTTTGAATGATGTCTGTGGGTATAACAGAACTCATATGTCAGGAAAAAAACTTGAGAAAGAATCCAAACAGGAAGTGTGGAAATCTGAGGTTTGTAGTTTTTCAAGTGATTCCCTATCCAATATACAGTGTCTGTGGGGTCATTTTGCACTTCCTAAGGCTTCCACTAGATTCAAGCTTCTACTGTGAATGGGGAGAGAATAAGAGCATATGGAGCATATGGAGTCAGATGACTGAGAAAATGACATGAGCTCAGTGGCGCACGCTCACCTGGGAGTTAGCTGTGTTCCATTTCTTTTTTGAAGACAATAGAATTGTCCGGTTGGAATATTATGGAAGATTTATGATAAAAACATCCTAAAGATTGATTCTATACATCGTTTGACATGTTTCTACGAACTGTAATATAACTTTTTTGACTTTTCGTCTGAACTGTGGATTTGGATTTGTGGATTTGGATTACTCGACTGAACGCGCGAACAAAATGGCGGTATTTGGACATTATCGAAACAAATGAACATTTATTGTGGAACTGGGATTCCTGGGAGTGCATTCCGATGATCATCAAAGGTAAGTGAATATTTATAATGCTATTTCTGAGTTTTGTTGACTCCACAAAATGGCGGGTTTGGTTTTGTGACTGAGCGCCGTATTCAGATTATTGCAAAGTGTGCTTTTGCTGTAAAGCTTTTTTGAAATCTGACACAGCAGTTGCATTAAGGAGAAGTGTATTTATAATTCTTTGAATAACAGTTCAATATTTTATCAACGTTGATGAGTATTTCTGTAAATTGATGTGCTCATTCATCGGAGGTTTTGGAGGCAAAATATTTCTGAACATTACACGCCAATGTAAAATGGGATTTTTGGATATAAATATGAACTTTATCGAGCAAAACATACATGTATTGTGTAACATGTTCCAAATAATCCATAGTTATATTGAAATAGCTCCGTTTTGTTCGTGCGTTGAGGTCACTATCCGAAGGGTGACGCGCGAGCGCATTTCGTGAAAAAAAAGTCACAATATTCCATTACCGTGCTTCGAAGCATGTCAAACGCTGTTTAAAATAAATTTTAATGCAATTTTTCTCGTAAAATAGCGATAATATTCCAACCGGGCGACGTTGTATTCATTCAAAGGCTGAAAGAAAAAATTGGAGTAGTCTCGTGGACGCGCATCTCCAGTGTCACTGTTCTCAGAGCTGCTGTACTTAGCCCAGGGAATGCAGACACCCCATTACATTTTCTGGCGCCTTCTGAGAGCCAATTCAAGCCTTAGAAAATGTCACGTTACAGCAAAGATGCTGTATTTTCGATAGAGATGCTACAGAAGGACAATAAATTGTCAGACAGGGCACTTCCTGTATGGAATCTTCTCAGGTTATGGCCTGCCATATGAGTTTTGTTATACTCACAGACACCATTCAAACAGTTTTAGAAACGTTAGAGTGTTTTCTATCCAAATCTACTAATTATATGCATATTCTAGTTTCTGGCCAGGAGTAGTAACCAGATTAAATCAGGTACGTTTTTTATCCGGCCGTGAAAATACTGCCCCCTATCCCAAACAGGTTAAAGAAAGAAATAAGCAAACACATCTGGTGTTCGCCAAAACGCATGTGGGAGACTCCCCAAACATATGGAAGAAGGTACCCTCGTCAGATGAGACAAAAATGCAGCTTTTGGCCATCAAGGAAAACGCTATGTCTGGCGCAAACCCAACACTTCTCATCACCTCGAGAGCATCATGAACACAGTGAAGTATGGTGGTGGCAGCATCATGCTGTGGTGATGTTTTTCATTGGCAGGGACTGGGAAGCTGTTCAGAAATGAATGAATGGTGGATGGTGCTAAATACAGGGAAATTCTTGAGGCAAACCTGTTTCAGTCTTCCTGAGATTTGAGACTGGGACAGAGGTCCACCTTCCAGCAGGACAATGACCCTAAGCATTCTGCTAAAGCAACACCCGAGTGGTTTAAGGGGAGACATTTAAATATCTTGGAATGACCTATTCTCAATTCAATTGAGAATCTGTGGTATGACTTAAAGACTGCTGTACACCAGCGGAACCCATCCAACTTGAAGTAGTTGGAGCAGTTTTGCCTTGAAGAATGGGCAAAAATCCCAGTGGCTAGAGGTGCCAATCTTAAAGAGACATACCCCAAGAGACTTGCAGCTGTAATTGCTGCAAAAGGTGGCTCCACAAAGTATTGACTTTGGGGGGTGAATAGTTATGCACTCTCAAGTTTCCGTTTTTTGTCTTATTTCTTGTTTGTCTCACAATAAATTTTTTTTTTAGCATCTTCAAAATGGTAGGCATGATGTGTAAATCAAATGATACAAACTCCTGAAAACTCCCATTTTAATTCCAGGTTGTAAGACAACAAAATAGGAAAAAATCCAAGGGGGGTGAATACTTTCTCAAGCCACTGTATATTCAAACAAAAGTATGTGTGTGTGTGTGTGTGTGTGTGTGTGTGTGTGTGTGTGTGTGTGTGTGTGTGTGTGTGTGTGTGTATATATATATATATATATATATATATATATATATACATATATATTTGAATGCGTTTAAACTCTGTTTTTCACAATTCCTGACATTTAAACCTGGTAAAAATTCCCTGTCTTAGGTCAGTTAGGATCACCACCTTATTTTAAGAATGTGAAATGTCAGAATAATAGTTCCGCAAGCTAGTAGAAGGAATCAGTCGTGGGAGAAAATTGTGTTTAGAAAGACTTTGATGGAATGATTTGAAACGGAATTTGAGTCCTCTCTCCACCAAACTCCAGAGCATAAAGTTAGTCTGCACCACAGCAGACATCTGGTCTGCCCATAACAGAAGCTTATTCGGCATGACATCAAATGAAATGTTATTTCTCACGTGCCAACTACAACAGGTGTCCACCTTACAGTGAAATGCTTACTTACAAGCCCTTAACCAACAATGCAGTTAAGAATTATTTAAATTTTTTAAATAAAAGTAACAAAGAGTAATCAAAGAGCAGCTGTAAAATAACAATAGCGAGGTTATATACATGGGGTACCGGTAAAGAGTCAATATGTGGGGGCACCGGTTAGTCGAGGTAATTGAGGTAATATGTACAGTTGAAGTCGGAAGTTTACATACACCTTACTCAAATACATTTAAACTCAGTTTTTCACAATTCCTGACATTTAATCCTAGTAAAAATGCCCTGTTTTAGGTCAGTTAGGATCACCACTTTATTTTAAGAGTGTGAAATGTCAAAATAATAGTAGAGAGAACGATTTATTTCAGCTTTTATGTTTTTCATCAGATTCCCAGTGGGTCAGAAGTTTACATACACTCAATTAGTATTTGGTAGCATTGTCTTTAAATTCTTTAACTTGGCTCAAACGTTTTGGGTAGCTTTCCACAAGCTTCCCACAATAAGTTGGGTGAATTTTGGCCCATTCCTCCTGACAGAGCTGGTGTAACTGAGTCAGGTTTGTAGGCCTCCTTGCTCGCACACGCTTTTTCAGTTCTGCCCACAAATTTTCTATGGGATTGAGGTCAGGGCTTAGTGATGGCCACTCCAATACCTTGACCCGTTTGCGACCAAGCGTTAAGTTCCTGACTGATGTCTTGAGATCTTGCTTCAATATATCCACATAATTTTCCCGCCTCATGATGCCATCTATTTTGTGAAGTGCACCAGTCCCTCTTGCAGCAAAGCACCCCCGCAACATGATGCTACCACCCCTGTGTTTCACGGTTAGGATGGTGTTCTTCAGCTTGCAAGCCTCCCCCTTTTTCCTCCAAACATAACGATGGTGATTATGGCCAAACAGTTCTATTTTTGTTTCATCAAACCAGAGGACATTTCTCCAAAAAGAAGATCTTTGTCCCCATGTGCAGTTGCAAACCGTAGTCTGGCTTTTTCATGAAGCAGTGGCTTCTTTCTTGCTGAGCGGCCTTTGTGGTCGTGTCGATATAAGGACTCGTTTTTCTGATGATATAGATACTTTTGTACCTATTTCCTCCAGCATCACATCACAATGTCCTTTGCTGTTGTTCTGGGATTGATTTGCACTTTTCGCAACAAAGTAATTACTCTCAAGGGGACAGAATGCATCTCCTTCCTGAGCGGTTTGACTCCTGCATGGTCCCATGGTGTTTATACTTGCGTACTATTGTTTGTACAGATAAACATGGTAACTTCAGGCATTTTGAAATTGCTCCCAAGGATGAACCAGACTTGTGGAGGTCTACAATTCTTGGCTTATTTTCTTGGCTTATTTTCTTTGATTTTCCCATGATGTCAAGCGAAGAGGCATGGAGTTTGAAGGTAGGCCTTGAAATACATCCACAGGTACACCACCAATTGACTCAAATGATGTCAATTAGCCTATCAGAAGCTTCTAAAGCCATGACATCATTTTTCTGGAATTTTCCAAGATGTTTAAAGGCACAGTCAACTTATTGTATGTAAACTTCTGACCGACTGGAATAGTGATACAGTGAGTTATATGTGAAATAATCTGTCAGTTAACAATTTTGGGGAAAGTTACTTGTCTCATGCAAAAAGTAGATGTCCTAACCGACTTGCCAAAACTATAGTTTGTTTAGAAGAAATTTGTGAATAAGTGTATGTTAACTAGCCTTTTAAAATTTGTGAATAAGTGTATGTTAAATAGCCTTTTAAAATGATTAACTTGGACTAGCTAACACATCGTGCCATTGGAACACAGGAGTGATGGTTGCTGACAATGGGCCTCTGTTCGCCTATGTAGATATTCCAATAAAAATCTGCCGTTTCCATCTACAATAGTCATTTACAACATTAACAATGTCTACACTGTATTTTTGATCAATTTGATGTTATAGTAATGGACAAAAAAAATAGCTTTTCTTTCAAAAACAAGGAAATTCCTAAGTGGCTCCAAACTTTTGAACGGTAGTGTATATATTTACCCCCAACATATATGGGGGGATTGGAAATGATGTAGACAATTACATTGATGGAAGCAACAATCTAACCACAATTTTAAAGCTGATCCACCCCCTGAAAAAAATACAAATAAAAATACTTTTAAAAAACAAACAAAACAAATAGTTATTTCTCTATCATAGGCCTCCTCCAACGTTGTTTTAGAGAATTTGTCAGAAAGTCCAACTGGCCTCACATCCGCAGACCACGTGTTACCACACCAGTCCAGGACCTCCACATCCGTCTTCTAAATCTGCGGGATCATCTGAGACAAACCACCCGGACAGCTGATCAAATGTGGGTTTGCACAAGAATTTGTACACAAACTGTCAGAGACCATTTCAGGAAAGCTAATTTGCTTGCTCATCGTCCTCACCAGGGTGTTCACCTGACTGCAGTTCGCCGTCATAACCGACTTCAGTGGGCAAATGCTCACCTTCGATGCCACTGGCATGCTGGAGAAGTGTGCTCTTCAAGGATTAATCACGGTTTAAACTGTACCGGGCAGATGGCGTTGTGTGGGTGAGCGGTTTGCTGATGTCAACGTTGTGAACAGAGTGCCCTACGGTGGCGGTGGGGTTATGGTACGGGCAGACATAAGCTACAAACAATGAATGCTATTGCAATTTCAATGCCCACAGATACCGTGACGAGATCCTGAGGCCCATTGTGGTGCCATTCATCTGCCGCCATCACCTCATGTTTCAGCATGATAACGCATGGCCCCATGTCGCAAGGATCTGTACACAATTCCTGGAAGCTGAAAATTGCCTAAATACTCACCAGACAAGGCACTCATTGAGTATGATTGGGATGCTCTGGATCGACGTGTACGACAGTGTGTTCCAGTTCCCGCCAATATCCAGCAACTTCACTCAGCCATTGGAAGAGGAGTAGAAAAACATTCCACGGGCCACAATCAAAAGCCTGATCTATGCGAAGGAGATGTGTCGCTCTGCATGAGGCAAATGGTGGTCAGACCAGATACTAAATGGTTTTCTGATCACACCCCTACTTTTTTTAAGGTATCTGTGACCAACAGATGCATATCTGTATTCCCAGTCATGTGAAATCCGTAGGTTAGGGCCTAATGACTTTATTTCAACTGACTGATTTCCTTATATAAACTGTCATCCACAAAAATCTTTGAAATTGTTGCATGTTGCATTTTATATTTTTGTTCAGTGTACATTCAAGAGTAAAAATGTGCTGTACAAGTCACATAATAAGTTGCATGGTTTTGATTTGATTTATTAGGATCCCCATTAGCCGACGCCAATGGCGACATCTAGTCTTACTGAGATCTGACATATAATAAAAAATGAATTAGACAAAATACTTTTTACATACATTTAAAAATACATTTCTGTCAGTTACACATACTTGTCAGTAGATACACACAACAAGTAGGTCACATGGGGGAGAGGCGTTGTGCCGCTTTATTAGTTTTTTTGAAACCAGGTTTGCTGTTTCATTGCGCTATATAAGATGGAAGGAAGTTGCACTCATGTCTCTGTATAATACTGTATGCTTCCTTGAATTTGTTCTGGACCTGGGGACTGTGAAATGTCCCCTGGTGACATGTCTGGTGGGGCAAGTGTTTTGGGTCAGTGCTGTGTGTAAGTTGACTATGCAAAAATGTTGCATTTGTAACACATTCATGTTTCTTATAAAAACAAGCAGTGATGCAGTCTTTCCTCAACTCTTAGCCAAGAGAGACTGGCATGCATAGTATTAATATTAGCCCTCTGACTACAATGAAGAGCAAATTCTGGGCTAGCTGCAGCTTAACTAGGGCTTTCTTTGCAACACTTGACCATATGACTGGACAATAATCAAGATAAGATAAAACTAGAGCCTTCAGAAAAAAGCAGAGCATCTCTTTATTACTGATAGACCTCTCCCATCATTGCTGTTAGAACCAGTAAAGGCTGCTTTACCAGCCTTGTGTAGTGGTGTAACATGCGTCGTATAAAGGGGACCAAAGCGCAGCGTGTTGAGTGCTCATCTTTACTTTTAATGAAAACACTTAAACAAAGAAAACAAAACGACAGCCAACAGTTCTGTCAGGTTATACTAACAAAACAGAAAACAGCTACCCACACAAACCAGGTGGAAAAAGGCTGCCTAAGTATGGCTTCCAATCAGAGACAACGATGGACAGCTGCCTCTGATTGGAAACCATACCCGGCCAAAACATAGAATGCTATCACACCCTGACCTAACTAAACAGAGAAAAAAACAGTTCTCTTAGGTCAGAGCGTGACAAGTGGAATGACTTTGGCTTTCATCCAGGCCTGAGGACAAAGACTTTACTCTAAACTCAGATTAAAGATATGACAGATAGGAGTGGCTAAAAAGTCAGCTACCATCATCAGTAGCTTTCCATCTATGTTGTCAATGCCAATAGGTTTGTCATTATTGATCAATAACAATAATTTTTCCATCTCTCCCAAACTAACTTTACAAAATTCAAACTTGCAATACTTATCTTTCATTTAAAAAAAATTATACATGAGTACAATGGCTCACTGTTCATTGTTGGCATTTCCTGCATAAGTTTGCCCACTTTACCAATGATGTAATCATTCAAATAATTGGCAAAATCAAATGGTTTTGCGATGAATAAGCCATCTGATTCGCTGAAACATGGAGTTGAATGTCTTTCTGCCCATAATTTCATTTGAAGTAAAGTTTTTTAAAGTATTTTTCCCATCATTCTTTATATCATTGATCTAAGCTTCATAATAAAGTTTCTAATTCTTTTTAATGAGTTTAGTAACATAATTTCTCAATTTGCAGTAAATCAGCCAGTCTGATGTGCAGCCAGACTTATTAGCCACTCGTTTTGCCCATCTCTTTCAAAGACACAGTTTTTCAATTCCTCATCAATCCATGGAGCCTTAACAGGTGCATGTTTATCAATGATTGGAAGATGCAATTTCATAAATTCATCAAGCGCAGCGTCTGGATGCTCATTATTAATCACATCAGACCAACAAATATTTTTAACATCATCCACATGAGAGTCACAGCAAAATATTTTCATGATCTTTTATACAATATTTTAGGACCAGTTTTTGGAACTTTGGCTTTCCTAGATAAGGCCACTATATTGTGATCACTGCATCCAATGGGTACAGACACAGCTTTAGAACAAAGTTCTACAATATTAGTAAACATGTGGTCAATATATGGACTCACTCTGTGTCCAATAATAGTGTTTAACATCTTATGGGTATGTGGGACGCTACCGTCCCACCTGGCCAACATCCGGTGAAATTGCAGAGCGCTAAATTCAAAAACAGAAATTCATAAAACATACAAGAGTTATACATCGGCTTAATGATTAACTTCTTGTTAATCCAACCGTGGTGTCAGATTTCAAAAAGGCTCTACCGCGAAAGCATGCCATGCGATTATCTGAGGACAGTGCCCAGCACACAAAACATTACAAACAGTTACCAGCCAAGTATTGGAGTTACAAAAGTCAGAAATAGCGATAAAATGAATCACTTACTTTTGATGATCTTCATATGGTTGCACTCACAAGACTCCCAGTTTCACAATAAATGTTTGTTTTGTTCGATAAAGTCCCTCTTTATATCCAAAAACCTCAGTTTTGTTGGCGCGTTTTGTTCAGTAATCCAATGGCTCAAAGGCAGTCACAACAGGCAGACGAAAAATCCAAATAGTATTGGCACCTATTGGTAGATGGGTAAAAGTAAGGTCTACACCTGTTGTATTCGGCGCATGTGACTAATAACATTTTATTTTATTTGATTTCAAGCACAAAGTGATTTTATTATTCTGTGACCAAAATAAAGTGGTCTTGTTTCAATTATATGAAATTCTGTAGTATTTTTTCATGTTGAGAGACTTAAATCCGGCTGAGAATATCACAGTGAGATGAAACCACAACTGTTGGATTTGCTAGACTGACACCTGTTTACCAGGCTGGGCTCTATCACTCAGAGGAAGAGCAAATGTACTATTTTTCTGGGTAGGTCAGAAAATGTGACACTTCACTCTCTATGCAAATGTGGGGTCTGAAACCTAACAGTTCAAGTCAGCTCCACTGACAGAGTGGTAACGGAGAGCAGACCGATTGGGTTTTTTGGCACAATAAGGCACAGGACTCTATGAAGTTCACAGAGCGCTTTGTACACCAAAATGTCAGTTGGATAAGTCCAGGACCACTCAAAGCCCCCCTTATAGGGGACTTAACATCTGAGAGGTAAAAAATAAAATATTTTGTCTGTTTGTGTGCCAAAGGCCAACCACAACAATTATAACCTCTTGTTTTTTTTAAACGTTTTGTACCCAGCTGCTGATACTGTAAGTGCACACTCTGTTTAAGAGTTACATTTAATTAGTTCCAGATGCTCAAGTTTAAAGCACGCATTTGGGACATTCCCAAGTCAATGCATTAATCAGGAGTAGACTGTGCATCACACATTGATAAAGACTATTGCACATTGACTTCACAGATATGGAAATAGACTGATAAAAGAAAACTTCCACTGTGGTCTCAGCCACCTGTTCTCCCTTCCCCGAGAAGCACTCTTCATGGCTGCTACTTCAGGAGAGTAGAAATCACTAGCCTTCATAATTGGCAGCCGCTCATTTCTCCTTTGTATCTCCCTCCTTTGACGTTTAGACTGGAGCTAACCATTTGCACGTCTCCACTCTTGATTTCCCTGGATGCAATTGTGCTTTTCAGGCCTTCTCAGCACTCAGACATTGAAAGGCTAAGTAGGCCTAGTAAAATATAGTTATTTTTAACACAAGTAAAGTGCATCCAATTTTTGTAGAATGGATTGTACATTATTCAATAGATTGTATGTTATTGCAATAATTGAATAGACAGAAATGTGACGTTGTCCTATTTTGGTGAGTGTTTCTTAAATCTATGGCACTAGGGGGTAATGTCTGCACTTACCACCTTCGTTTCCTCCCACGATGGAGTAGAAGACGGTCTGGTTGATGGCGGATGCCAGGATGCTGCCAACCGGTCTGCCTACTGGGGCCAGCTCACTGACAGGAGCAAACCTGCAGACAAAGACAAAGACAAAGACAGACAGAGACAGAGATGGAGCGGACATGACTAAATATCCCTGGACACTTTACCACTGAGAACTTCCACTGAGAAAAACAATTGTGAATTTTTTTTTTTTTATCTGACAGTATGCTCCTTCCCACCACATTTAGCAGACACACTGTTGAATATGGCACATACAAAACTTGCACTAAACAAAACCATATTCACACTTTTAAAAGTTTCTACAATAGCAATTAACACTTTATTTTAACTTGACAAGTTCCAGTGCACATTAAGTCTGTCTTCAAGTAAAAATGTTGACATCTTTTAAAAACACTTAAAATAAGGGCTGTGTTTGCGTGTAGGCTTACCCTGGCGTGTTGTTTTGATAACCATGTAAATCTCTTGGACAAGTTGACTTTTATCAATATATTTGCCTGTATTTACCCCCAAAATGAAATGCTAATTAGCTGCTAATTTGGCTATCATAAAGAGCTACAAATGCCATGATGCTCTGGATGAGACTGCCGAATGGAGGCAAAGCTAAGAATCTCTGCAATCATAGACCACCCTCGAAACCAAACAAGGGTGATCTATGGTGATACTGTACATGGGGTGGGCCGAGAGTGGCTGAGGGGTGGGATTAAAGAGTTTATGTTTGGCAATGTATTATTGTTATGTGATTTCTGTATATAAAAGTACCATGTATATAAAATATGTATATAAAATGTATATGGAAAATGTATGTATACAGTATGTAGCAGAAAATATATGTTTCCTCGGAAGACGGAGGGTGGTGGATGGGTTCATTAAAAACAAAAAAAGAATCTCTGGATTGACCTTTTCATATGTGAGTTCCTAATATCTCTAATGGTGTGACGTCAGAATGCACTCACTGTTCCAAAATGTGATTGCTATGCAACAGTTAACCTGCGCTGCCCTCAAACCGATTATCTACAGGCTGTTTCAACTTGTCAAATTCAAATAATTTTCTACATTTTATTTTCTAACAGTTTGAATTGAGGTGTGTTCTCCCTCCTCATTCATTCACATAGAAGTAGCCCATTCCACTGTTGAGGACAATTTATGTTTGAGGCTTTACTGAGCCGGACAAACTTCCTTTCTTTGGCGAGAGCCAAAGCAATTCCCCAGTATTTCTGCAGATCTAGTATGCAGACATTTGCGCAGTCTTGCACAAACTTTTCCACCCTGGCATATTTTTGGGCTGGTCAAAGAATTGCCTTCATTGTTGTTTTCCTTTCAAATATTAACTTTGACGTGTGCATTCCTATCAAAGTAAGTGATTTATTTTCTGTACAGTGGTTGCTCATCTAAACCTAGAATAAGGCTGTAATGTAGCAAAATGTGGAAAACGTCTGAATACTTTCTGAATGCACTGTGATCTAAAAGTGAATATCAGGTGCCTTAGATGTGTCTGTGTATATCTGAGGCAATAACGTCTTCAGAGTCAGAATATCAAGGGTCATTTTAAAACAGCATGTACATACATCTGTAAAGATTTCCAGAGAGACAACATACTGTACCTTCCTGTGTACTCATGCAAAGCATGGACATAACATGGTGAAAATTAGGTTCTGACATTGAGCAACTTCCAGTATCACATCAGTAAGCAAGCAAGGGTGATAAATTACAGCTCCAATTCACAACTGGGCTCTTGCTGTCAAAGCCTTTCACACCCTTTTGCTGTAATTAGAGACCCTCCGCTTTATGCTCACTTATGAATCGATCCGATTTAAGTGTGCTCTTTTTAGATCGTTTAACAGCGATACCTGAGACAGACTTGTCAAAGGCCAACATAGACTAAATGACAAGCCATTTAAATGTTATGGAAGCTAATGAGGTGCTGCTGTGTGATAATGGTTCTGGGACTTGTTAGAATAAAAACAAATATAAGTGCCCTTGGAAAAGTAGCAAGGCAATGGTTGGGCTAGGTTAGCATGTCTGTAACTCTAGTTAAGGCAAGCACTATACAACGCTACTGTGTAGGCCTACCTCTGGCGCTGTGGCCCATTGATTAGATCATGTCGGCCAGCATTTAGACTGCCATTGAACTGTTTGGAGCTTCCTTCAAGACTATCTTATCAATGGGACCTGAAGAACTAATATCCTATGTTTCTCGGAGTTGTGGCTGAATCAGGATATGGATAATATTCCATGCATCTTCAAAATCAGACGGCAGCCAATGCTGGCACTAAGACAGCATTCAATGAGCTGTGTAGGGCCATAAGCAAACAAGAAAACAAGAAAATGTACATCCAGAGGCGGCGATTCCATTGGAAGGTGATATTAACCTGTTATGGCTAGGGGGCAGTATTTTCACGGCTGGATAAAAAACGTACCCGATTTAATCTGGTTACTACTCCTGCCCAGTAACTAGAATATGCATGTAATTATTGGCTTTGGATAGAAAACACTCCAAAGTTTCTAAAACTGTTTGAATGGTGTCTGTGAGTATAACAGAACTCATATGGCAGGCAAAAACCTGAGAACATTTCATGCAGGAAGTGGCCTGTCTGACAAGGTGTCGTTCTTCTTGTCTCTGTTTATTGAAGAGTGAGGATCTTAGCTGTCCCGTGACACTTCCTACGGCTGCTATAGGGTCTCAGAAGGCGGTAAAAAGCTGAATCGTGGCTTTGCAGGCTCTGGCTGAAAAAAAGTAGCGCGTTTGGGTAGTGGCTGGTTACAGTACTGTGAGACTCAGGCTCGTGCCCGCGTCGACCGAAAGCTTTGTTTACTTTCCTCTGTTTAGCTAAATGGACATTCCCGGTCAGAATATTATCGCTTTTTTACGAGAAAAATGGCATAAAAATGGATTTTAAACAGCGGTTGACATGCTTCGAAGTACGGTAATGGAATATTTAGATTTTTTTTGTCACGAATTGCGCCATGCGCGCGACCCTTATTTACCCTTTCAGATAGTGTCTGGAACGCACGAACAAAACGCCGCAATTTGGATATAACGATGGATTATTTTGGACCAAACCAACATTTGTTATTGAAGTAGCAGTCCTGGGAGTACATTCTGACGAAGACAACAAAAGGTAATCAAACTTTTATAATAGTAAATCTGATATTGGTGAGTGCTAAACTTGCCGGGTGTCTAAATAGCTAGCCCTGTGATGCCGGGCTATGTACTTAGAATATTGCAAAATGTGCTTTCACCAAAAAGCTATTTTAAAATCGGACATATCGAGTGCATAGAGGAGTTCTGTATCTATAATTCTTAAAATGTGCCCCCGCATATTGACTCTGTACCGGTACCCCCTGTATATTGTCTCGCTATTGGTATTTTACTGCTGCTCTTTAATTATTTGTTACTTGTATTTTGATTTTTTTTTATTAAAACTGCATGGTTGGTTCAGGGCTTGTAAGTAAGCATTTCACTGTAAGGTCTACTACACCTGTTGTATTCGGCACATGTGAGAAATAAAATTTGATTTGATGTCATGCCGAATAAGCAACGGTTATGGGCAGACCAGATGTCTGCAGACTGACTTTATGCTCTGGAGTTTGGTGGAGAGAGGACTCAAATTCCCTTTCAATTCATTGCATCAAAGTCTTTCTACACATGACCTTTCTCCCACCACTGATTCCTTCTACTAGCTTGCGGAAAGAAGGCATCTCTACTAGCGAAAAGGGTTGCACATCCTATATGATTAAATCAAATACCAGGTGAGTAACCCGACTTTGTGAGGTGCGTTGTCCTCCTGGTTTTAGTTTTACTTGTTTCAATGGTGTACAATATGTCCTTTTTTGGCCATCTGTAGATGGCTGTGCTTCTCTGCACTCCTTCATGTCATCTGGCTGCCTTTTCCTGCTCAGGGTCTTCCACTGATTGCTATGCATCTTCTGAAAAAACAAAATGTAATTACTTAACTATAACACTACAAGTAAAATAACACTGGAGTGAGCACCTTTTTATTGTTATAATTAAGGATTGTAGATTTACCCAACTTTTCTCCACCCTTTTGAAACATATGTTTCACTTTCTGTGGCCTGCCCCTGTCTTATTAACACAGGGTTGGGGTTAGAACATGTAACCACTCACACATGGACAAAGCTGTGGATGCAATGATGTCTATTCTGGTTTATTTTGTTTATCTAGAAATACTCAAATATAAAACAAACAAAAAAACTATTATAATATTATAATAATTTGAGTTATGATTGAATAATACAGGCATTTATTTGGGTTGAAAAAAACTATTGAACAACAGGAAAACTCCAGTGTGGCTTTATTGATTTGGGTAGCATGTTACTTTGAAACCATAGCTAGCTAGCTAACTAAGTTAGCAACAACCCTGACAGTGATTATCTTGTTATGTTGGGTTACAGAATGCAACTAGCTTTCAAAAGTATATTTTTTAGTTTTGATTTAGCTAGATAGCTAGGTTATGTAGCCCAGTGAATCTCACCCAACTATCTACAACTAATTTATCTTAGTTAAAATATATTTAATTAGTGAAATTGTCAACAAATTAGCATTCTTGCTGTGATATCATGCTAACTGCAGTAGCTAGCAACTGACAGAGCAACCGTAAGTGAGCAGCATAACACATAGTGTAGGCAAGCAAATTAGCAAAATAAACATGCTAGCTAGCTAGTACTGTCTGGAATCTCCAACCTATGTTGGAACATTGGTAACATTCTGAAGACAACCTGTCTGTCTCTAGAGACTAGCTAGCTAAGCAAGCCACACCTGCAAATTGTTATTATTTTTTTATTTAACCTTTATTTAACTACAAAACTCAGTTAAGAACAAATTCTTATTTACAATGACGGCCTACCCCAGACAACGCTGGACCAATTGTGCACCGCCCTTTGGGACTCCAAAACATGGCTGGATGTGATAGAGCCTGGATTCAAACCAGGGACTGTAGTGACGCCTCTTGCACTGAGATGCAGTGCCTTAGACTGCTGCGCCACTCGGGAGACCAAATTGTCATCCTTACCAGCAAGTGTTTCTTCAGCTTCGAATTCGAGTCTCTGGATGTTGACAGCAGCTTTACCGTGGGCCAACAGTTTGCATTGAGCGGTTACATTTCTGCCCATTTCTTTTGTGAAAACAAATGGTGATTTGACACGCCATCCAAAAAATGCACTCTGTTGGCACGCCATACCTGTTTATTTTTTGACCGTGTATGTTGCTCCGGTTGGGAAGATCAAAGTAACACTTTTTTGGATAATGACTGACGTTAATATGAAAGGTAATTAAAAAAAACAGGCAATTGTTTAATGGACCTTTTTTTGTCTGCAAACATGCCTTCTAAATTCTAAAGCAATCCTAGGAGTAATTATCTACTTTTTCAAAAGTAAAGGTAATCTGATTACAATATTTTTGCTGGTAACGTAACGGATTACAGTAAAACATTTTTTTTTTTACATGTAATCCATTACTCCTTAACCCTGGTCTCTGACTTGTGGTTACACTCGCTTAGGCAGAACAAACTTAAACTTGTGCCTTTTTTCAATGCTGATTTTAAAGTCATTGAGAAAACATAAATGGGTCCAAAATTATATATTTTTTAAGTAATCCTAGAATTAATCTAGTTTTTTTAAGGTATCTGTAATCTTATTACAATATTTTAGCTGGTAACATAACAAATTACAGTTCTTTTTTTTTATGTTACTCCCTAACCCTGTATGTACATGTAACTGTATAGTTTTTACATTAACATTTTTGTAATTTAGCAGATGCTCTTATCCAGAGCGACATACAGGAGCAATTAGGGTTAAGTACCTTGCTCAAGGGCACATTGACAGATTTTGTACCTAGTCCGCTCAGAGATCACTTGTCACCACAGGTTAACAACCTGTTGGCGCTAGGGGGCAGTATTGAGAATTTTGAAAAAAATATGTGCCCATTTTTAACTGCCACCTACACCAACTCAGAAGCTAGGATATGCATATTATTACCAGATTAACATTTTTGTAATTTAGCAGATGCTCTTATCCAGAGCGACATACAGGAGCAATTAGGGTTAAGTACCTTGCTCAAGGGCACATTGACAGATTTTGTACCTAGTCCGCTCAGAGATCACTTGTCACCACAGGTTAACAACCTGTTGGCGCTAGGGGGCAGTATTGAGAATTTTGAAAAAAATATGTGCCCATTTTTAACTGCCACCTACACCAACTCAGAAGCTAGGATATGCATATTATTACCAGATTTGGATAGAAAACACTCTGAATTTTCTAAAACTGTTTGAATGGTGTCTGTAAGTATAACAAAACTCATATGGCAGGCAAAAACCTGAGAAAACCTGAGAGAAAAAAATAATTTTATGGCTGTACTATTTTTTTTAATCATTGTTTAATAGATACCACAGTGAGAAAGGATTCATTTCGCAACTCCTACGGCTTCCACTAGATGTCAGCGATCTTTATAAAGTTGTTTGAAGCGTCTATGATCAACAGAGACCGGATGACAAGGAAGGGAAGTTGACCTCCCTGGGATGTCGTCACTTCATTATTGGCTGCACCTGCGCAATCATGTGATGCGATACATTTTTCAAATACGTTTTTCAAGACACAGGAGAGGTCGGGTTGAAACATTAGTGATGTTTCACGTTAAAAATGGCTCTAAAGATTGATGCTAAACAACGTTTGACATGTTTGAACAAACGTAAATAGATTATTTTTTTTACTTTTCGCCGTGACTCCCCCCCCCCCCCGCGCTACTTTTTAGTAGCCTACCGAAGCGCTAACAACTTGGAGTTATTTGGACATCAATTATGAACTTTGTTGAAAGAAACCACATTTGTTGTGGACATGGGATTCCTGGAAGTGCCAATGGATGAAGATAATCAAAGGTAAGGGATTATTGACAATAGTAATTTTGATATTACATGGTTACAAGATGGTGCTAGCCTATTGTTCTTAGCACAGCACCCGGTTTATTGCAAATTGTGATTTCCCAGTAAAGTTATTTTGAAATCTGGCAATGCAGTAGCATTTACGAAATGTTAAACTATGAATATTTGAATGACAATATTATAATTTACCAATGTTTTCGAATAGTAATTTTGTAATTTGTAACGTTGTTCACCGGAAGCATTTCAGAGAAGAAAAAAATCTGAATTTCACCGCTACTGTAAAATGCTGTTTTTGGATATAAATATGAACTTGATGGAACAAAAAATGCATGTATTGTATAACATAATGTCCTAGGAGTGTCATCTGATGGAGATTGTCAAAGGTTAGTGCATAATTTTAGCTGGTTTCTGCTTTTGGTGACGCCTGACCTTGAATTGAAAATGGATGTTTGTACTTTTGTGGCTATGTACTGTCCTAACATAATCTAACTTTATGCTTTTGCCGTAAAGCCTCTTTGAAAATCGAACAATGTGGTTAGATTAAGGAGATGTTTATCTTTTAAATTGTGTAAAATAGTTGATTGTTTGAGAAATTGAAATTATTAGATTTTTGATGTTTTGAATTTCCAGCCTTGCTAGCAATCCCGTCTCAGGGTTCATTGCTAACCTGTAGCCCCAACAGGTTTTAAACAGTAAAAAGCAGTGTGGGTTATCATAGGCACCACATTCATAAGCATTGCATGAACATTTAGAAATGTTGCATACTGTACGTCCAGAGGCGGATATGTCACCGCATAATCATTCTGTGCCTGATGTTGATGTGCGGAAGCCATGAAGCCCAAGGCAAAAAATAAATAACTTGACTCTTGGAATTATCTAATTTGAATGAGATGCTAAGTCACGCTAAGATTTCTTGTCTCGTTTTAATTACTTAATTGTTATTTTGTCTAATTAAGCCTAATTTGTTATACAGCTTGTCAGACTGTGTAATGGTTGCTGCAACCATTCATCCACTGATTCCACCCATTGATATTATTATTCATTGACAGTTCTTTGATAGCCTAAAGCAGGGCTGCTTTTTAATGCCAGAGCATGTATGTGGTCGAGTGTGGAGCGAGGAGCAGAGCGTAATTTGAGCAGATTAAAAAAATAGTGTCTGCCTTCTCTCCCGCTCCAATTGTGCTCTGGTACTACTCAACCACAAATTCTAGGCATGCTCTGCCTAGCATTTTTCTGTTCCTTGACTGGTGCTTAAAGACATCCAAGCTAGAGACCTCTATCCCCTATATCAGGAATATATTTACCTGCTCTGAGAAACAAGCCCTTAAATCATCCGCCCAGCAGACAAGGGAGGAGATGCTCTAGGATCAGCTTTATCCATTCAAATCTTACCTTAACAGTATAATTATTTCACAATACTGATGACAGATCAGCCCCTAGAGAGATATTACCACCTATGGCTGCAAATGTTGAGGCGGATTATTCTAATGCTTACCCAATACAAATTCACTAAATCACTGATTTGGCACATCATTACACACATAAGACTACACATCATGAAATATATTGGGATCAAATTACAGACAAGTAGAAAAATATAACTCAATTGATTGAACATTAAATGTATTTCAATATGATTCAAATAGGCTTATAGGCTATTGTTTATATTTCAATGCAGTCATCTCGGTTTACATTTGAAACTACTTTTTTATGCACCATCATTTGCAAAGACATTTATGTTTTTCGTCAGATTCAGATGAACTTTATTATCCCACCAGGGGGTCATTCATTTGGTCATGTGCTTAACCATCGGAACCTTTTTTTACATTTTCGCCTAAAATGACATACACAAATCTAACTGCCTGTAGCTCAGGACCTGAACAGTGCCTTGTTCAGGGGCAGAACAACATATTTTTACCTTGGCAGCTTGGGGATTTGAACTAGCAACCTTTCAGTTACTGACCCATCACACTAACCTCTAGGCTACCGGCCATCCCGTCTGGCACTGAATGCCACACTGTCCCATCTCAAAGTAAGTGTCCAGTGGAAGTCTCACTTTAAAAGTTCCTATTCTGTTAGCTCATACCCAAATCATGTTGTTAGTCCTATACTTGTATTTGTGGCCAAAGCAGACATTTGAGAAAAACACTTTAAAAAAAATCCCACCTCAAACTTGTATCTCAAACAGACATGGTTGCTATTTAATCATAGAGGATGATGTCATCATTCTGAGGAGGATGAACAGGCCAATCAGCAGTCTACTCGCATTAATATTTGTAATGACCGGTATACGCTCACACCAAAGCTGCTTTTTAACATACTGTACCTATTACATTTTTTTTTTTTTAAATTGGAAGGAAAACTATTTAACGTATATTGTAATTAATTATAAGTCACACTTCATAGAAATCTGGAAACACTGGGCAGTTACTTAAAGTATGTTGTCCCACACAACACGTGACACCACGTCACATCACAGATATTTCACTGGATAATTTAACACATGTGGGGAGGCCTCTGTCAAATGTAGGGATACTTTGACTAGCTGTGCTATGGGACAGACAGGGCTTTTTGTCCTAACCTACCTGCGGTGCCTTGTAGACAGACTGGTGCCGTCCTCCATGGCTGACGACATTATTATCTACCATGCACGCATTTACACACACACACGGATAATATTGAAAGATAATATAGTTGGCTAGCGCCAGAGTCTGAATGCTAAGTACAGAAACATACAAAGGTTTTTCTAAAGGTTTGTCTGTTGTAGCATTGAACTTCTGTGGACAGTGTAATATGAGCGACCTCTGCTACTTAGCACCTGTATATGACTGACGTGATGCCTGTCTGCTTTGCAGGGAGAGGTAAATGTCAGACCTAACTATGCTGAGTTCAAGACTCAGGCCAGCCCTTCAAGTCTCCAGGTACAAATAAAGTCATACATTATGTATGGACATGGATTATCCTTTACTGTGAATGTGTGTGTAGCCTACTATGTGTGTTTTTGTTTGTAGTGGTGTAAAGTACTACTTAAGTAGCTTTTTTGGTAATCTGTACTTTTCTTTACTATTTATATTTTTGACAACTTTTACTTTTCCTTCACTACATTCCTAAAGAAAATATTGTAATTTTTACTACATTCATTTTCCCTGAATACCAAAAGTACTCCTTACATTTTGAATGCTTAGCAGAACAGGAAAATAGTCAAATTCTCGAACTTATCAAGAGAACACATGGTCATCCCTACTGCCTCTGGCCTGGCTGCCTAACTAAACACAAATGCATCTTTAGTAAATAATCTCTGAGTTTTGGAGTGTGAACCGGGCTATCCGTACATTTTAAAAACAAGAAATTGCTTAATAAAAGGAATTAAGTGATTTAAAATGTTAGGTTCTAATTCTCAGAGTAAATAAACGCAACGTACACTATGAAAGCTTAACCAAGTTTAATTCTTCCCAGAGGATCAATACAGCTGCGTTAGACAAAAACATTTTCACACAAACATATATTCTCCAATTTAGATGCACTCCTCCTTCTCTCCAACCCTTACATATTTTATGGTTCGACAGGAAGACGAAGTGATGAGGTAATAAACTGTTCCTTCTCCCTTGAGGTGATCTGACCTGACCTCAACCCCCTTGATGCCTAATCCAAAGCTCCCCACCTGTATCACCTACAGCAATCCTGTGACTGCCTTCCCCTCTACTCAGTACATTCCAAAGCCATCTGGCTCCTACAGATAACCATTAACTTCTGATGTAAAAAACAGTTTCTATCACTCCTCATATAATATAGTATTACTCCTGATGTATCATGTCTCTAGTATAACAATGTTCCAAGTTTTAACCATAATCTAACAATACGTTTACTTTTACTTTTGATAGTTAAATATATTTTAGCAATTACATTTCATTTTGATACTTAAGTATATTTAAAACCAAATACTTTTAGACTTTTACTCAAGCAGTATTTTACTGGCTGACTTTCCCTTTTACTTGAGTAACTTTCTATTAAGGTATCTATACTTTTACTCAAGTATGACAATTGAGTACTTTTTCCACAACTGTTTGTTTGTGTGTGTGTGTGTGTGTGTGTGTGTGTGTGTGTGTGTGTGTGTGTGTGTGTGTGTGTGTGTGTGTGTGTGTGTGTGTGTGTGTGTGTGTGTGTGTGTGTGTGTGTGTGTGTAGCCTGCTATGTATGTGTGTGTGTTGCATGTGTGTGTGTAGCCTTCTGTGTATACCAACACGTGTACTGTATATATCTGTTTTAGAAAGAAAATGAGAGAAAGAGCAGTGTAAGACAGGACAGAGATTGAGTAAGCATTTATGTGTGTGGGCGAGCACATTACAGTATGCATATCAAATCCAGAGACAGCAGTCTTATGACAACCAAGGATCAAACTAATTATCTGTATGTTTGTAAACTGATATGCAATACTGATGCAGATCATCTCTCCAAGCAGAATAAACAAACCAACTGAACATTTTTTCTTTGGTAATTCCTTTTACATTTTGAGCAACAGTTATTATGGCCTTCCGAAAGATAACATTTCTATTCACAGGTAATTCATAACTCTTTAATGAATTGCTAAATGTCTTGAAGAGCTAAGTGTGAAAGTGGTACAGGCCCCTAAACAGTCCTTTATTTCAGGCAAAGGCCATTAGCAGCACCATGGAAAGTACTGAATCACTTATCACATCGTGGCAACGGAACCACAGAAAATATACAACAGCTACAGTATGGTCTATAAACATAACAGGACCGATATCGCCAAAATTATCTCTTAAGCCTTGTTCAAGTGCAGGAAGACAGATTCTTGAGCAGGAATACTGTACTGTCAAGGAAACACTTTCTCAAGGATATTAATACAAAATCAGCTGTACTTTATCTCTACATTTCTCAATAGCAAAGCCTGTTTGTATAGTCACATTTGAACAGCAAGATGCTGCTGCATTTGTGAAGTAGCAAACAAATGTTTACATCCTAACTGTTGACACAGCGCTGCTAATTCTCTCATTACCAGTGCAGCTGGCAGAGCTGGTTGATTGACAATGTGTTTTCCTGTAGTAATACTGGATACAGACATCACTAGCTGTCTTGGTTTGCTATGCTAACAGCGTGTCTAAGAGGCTAGCTCAATAATATGCTGTGGTGGGGTGTTGTTCAGTGGCCCGCTGGGCTGCATGCTAATATCACAGGAGATAGTCAGTGTCATCAACTGAAGAGAAAGACAGGTCTGCAATCTTAAAGGTCCCTCTTAGAACAGCCACATCAAAGAAGGAACAAAGGATCTCTTACCCCTATCCCTAACCCTTGATAGAACAAATAGAACAAAAGAACAAACCACCCATGGTCTTGCTCATGTGAGGTTGCTGATAACAGACAATGCCCATTCTAGCATGCCCATCTAGTGACAATTATCTTAAAACTGAGCAAAGGACTGAACTAACTAAAAAACAAATCATAGGCTATGGGCGTGGGTTGGTTTCAAAGAGCTTATGCATTTGGCTCAAGTTTGGAATGGGGCTATTATAAGCACGTAGACTTAGACAACATTATCCTCTTGCTTAGAACAAGTGTGATCCAATGAATGCTTTTGTAATTTGCTCAAAGTACATTGTGTCTGGATTATACTGTCAAAACAAAATTACCATATTAATAAGTTGCTTCGAGCACTGTGCGTGGAAACAAACATGTGTAATTAAGCAAGGTTTCACAATGGTTTCAGCTTGATGTAAGGGTAATACATGATTAATTAATTTTGAATAAGCTATAACACTGCTACTGCATCTGCTTAGGCGAGAGAGAAAAGGGAAGTAGAAAATTACAAAGGAGAAAATGAGTCAGGCACGAGAGAGTGAAAAGGAAGAGCCAAGAAGGTGGAGGAAACAAAATGAAAGAGTGAACTGAGAGAAACACCTGAGAAAGAGAAAGAGAGAACAGCTAATAGAGAAGCTGTAATTGCTGTGATCATCAAAATTACAAAGTGAGGAGTGGCAAGACTTGGTGTTCTGTGATTTAAAGGATACATTCCCAGCCCACAGCTTTCAACCCTCAGCTCTCAGCTCAGGGTAAATGCTGGGGGAAGATAAGCAGCAGGCCTAAGGGAAAGATGCTTATGCTGAAGGTCTGCTATAATGGGCCAGTAAAGTAAAGTAGCCTCCCTCTGTATTGTACAGTAGGGATTCACAGGATTGCCAGGGCTTAGAAAAAAGCTTACCCCTACTCTCCTGCAGTCAGACAAAATAAATATTCTTTGCAGTCCCTGGTGCCCAGTGCTAAAGACTTCCCACAGAGATGTGTTTGTGAGTTCCATCTTAAAAAAAAGCCATTCATTGTGATAAGTGAACATTTCGAACAGGTTGAAAATTGTTCTTGAAATAGGCTCTAGTTTATATTAGCCTATTAGTTGGTTTACTTGTATCTAAATGGTATATACAGCACATTCAGAAAGAATTCAGACCCCTTCACTGAAATACCACATTTACATAAATATTCAGACACTGTCATGCTCTGACCTAGGAGAGCTGTGTTTTCTCTGTTTAGCTAGGCCAGGGTGTGATAGGTGGGTGGGCAGTCTATGTTTTTGTATTTCTTTGTGTTGGGCCGAGTATGGATCCTAACCAGAGGCAGCTGTCTATCGTTGTCTCTGATTAGGAACCATACTTAGGCAGCCTGTTTTTCCTTTGGGTTTTGTGGGTAGTTGTTTTCCGTTTTGTCAGCGTACCTTACGGAACTGTTGTCAGTCGTTTTATTCTTTTGGCTCGAGTGTCTTCATTAAAAGTTTAAATATGAGCACTATACACGCTGCGCCTTGGTCTACTCATTATGACACCTGTGACAGACACTTTGCTATGAGACTCGGAATTGAGCTCAGGTCTACTGTAGCACATTGTGCCTTAGCTTGTATCATTGAAATTCTGAACACAAAATTGGTTGTTTGTAATACTATATCACCATGCTTCACCATAAGGATAGTATTGGCCAGGTGATGAGCGGTGCCTGGTTTCCTCCAGACATGACGCTTCGCATTCTGGCCAAAGTGTTCAATCTTGGTTTCATCAGACCAGAGAATCTTGTTTCTCATGGTCTGAAAGTCCTTTAGGCGCCTTTTGGCAAATTCCCAGCAGTCTGTCATGTGCCTTTTATTGAGGAGTGGCTTCCGTCTGGCCACTACCATAAAGGCCTGATTGGTGGAGTGCTGCAGAGATGGTTGTCCTTCTGGAAGGTTCTCCCATCTCCACAGAGGTACTCTGGAGCTCTGTCAGAGTGACCATCAGGTTCTTGGTCACCTCCCTGACCAAGGCCCTTTTTGGTACCATTCCCCAGATCTGTGCCGACACAATCCTGTCTCGGAGCTCTACGCACAATTCCTTCGACCTCATGGCTTGGTTTTTGCTCTGACATGGACTGTCAACTGTGGGACCTTTTATTGACAGGTGTGTGCCTTTCCAAATCATGTCCAATCAATTTAATTTACCACAGGTGGACTCCAATTAAGTTGTAGAAACATCTCAAGGACAATCAATGGAAACAGGATGCACCTGAGCTCAATATCGAGTCTAGTAGCCAAGGGTCTGAATGCTTATGTAAATAAGGTATTTATTCTGTTTTTTATTTGTAATACATTTGCAAACATTTAAAAAAAAACGGTTTTTGCTATGCCGTTATGATGTATTGTGGGTAGATTGATGAAGACCATTTTTTACTTAATCCACTTTAGAGTTAGGCTGTTACATAACAAAATGTGGAAAAGGGGAAGGGGTCTGAACAATTTCCCGAATGCACTGTATACTCCTCATTATACAGTCTGCATGCGAGGAAAACAGAGCTGCAAAATATGATATTTTACAAACTGCTCTGAACAACTCTTGTCTTCACACATTTTGGAACATCTTCTCACATTGTGCACAATATCCCAGCTGAGACACAAGCATCAGCAAACATAATTACACAATAATAACTGCTTTAAATAATAGATAGTCAACTCAGGGCCAAAATAAATGTAATTGAAGCTGGCAGATACATTATTCATCTTCGCTGAGGATGAGTATAAAATTTTTTAAAATATTTACCAAGGCCTGGTGATGGAGAATGTGACCTGAGGGGTATACTACGATGCAAGCTAGATCTACTCAGGGTTTTCTAAAGCTAGCCAGCTTCAGTTAGCTTCACATTCCAGCTCAGGCTTCATCTGTATTAGATGGTGGATATTGCTCGTCTGTCTGCTGCTAACTCTAACAGGCTTGTAACTGAGTATGCATTTCACACGTGGCTAGTCGAACTCTGAACTGTTCATTGAGACCATGCTGAAACATCAATCCATGGGCGAGTCAGTGTCACATTTACATTTTTATGTAAATGGTGTGAAATAGGCTCATAGAAGTTGCGTATTTATTTTATTACTTATCGTTAATGCCCTCTTTGGTGTGCTTTGTTATTCAGTTTATTAAATGTGTAATGTGATAGGTATTTAACATTGCTATTTTTTTACACACAAAAAAAACATTTGATTAATCAAATATTTAATCTGTCTTCTTCCTCAAATTAAGGGGATGATGACAATATTTGCGAGAGAGGGAATCTGATTTCATTAGTCCTCAACTCGCGGCTCAGACAACTCAGTTAGCCCTAAATTTAGCATGCCCTGGAGCCGGTTATTGCGAGTTGAATTAAGAGTTAACCAATGTTACCTCGCTAACTCTTCAAACCTGATTCGTAGTGTTAAAACCTGTTAGGGACAGACGTTCCGCTAGCGGAACGCCTCACCAATATCCAATGATAGAGCGTGGCACGAATTACAAACACCTCAAAAATCCAAAAACTTCAAGTGATCAAACAATTTTTCAAACATATGACTATTTTACACCATTTTAAAGACAAGACTCTCCTTTATCTAACCACATTGTCCGATTTCAAAAAGGCTTTACAACGAAAGCAAAACATTAGATTATGTCAGGAGAGTACCCAGCCAGAAATAATTACACACCCATTTTTCAAGCTAGCATATAATGTCACAAAAAACAAAACCACAGCTAAATGCAGCACTAACCTTTGATGATCTTTATCAGATGACACTCCTAGGACATTATGTTATACAATACATGCATGTTTTGTTCAATCAAGTTCCTATTTATATCAAAAACCAGCTTTTTACATTAGCATGTTTTGTTCAGAACTAGCATACCCACCGAAAACTTCCGGTGAATTTACTAAATTACTCACGATAAACGTTCACAAAAAACATAACAATTATTTTAAGAATTATAGATAAAGAACTCCTTTATGCAATCGTGGTGTCCGATTTTAAAATAGCTTTTCGGTGAAAGCACATTTTGCAATATTCTGAGTAGATAGCCCGGCCATCATGGCTAACTATTTTGACACCCACCAAGTTTGGCACTCACCAAACTCAGATTTACTATAAGAAAAATTGGATTACCTTTGCTGTTCTTCGTCAGAATGCACTCCCAGGACTTCTACTTCAACCCCCAATGTTGTTTTGGTTCCAAATAATCCATAGTTATATCCAAATAGCTGCGTTTTGTTCTTGCGTTCAAGACACTATCCGAAGGGTGACGCGCCGGCGCGTATCGTGACAAAAAATGTCAAAATATTCCATTACCGTACTTCGAAGCATGTCAAACGCTGTTTAAAATCAATTTTTATGCAATTTTTCTCGTAAAATAGCGATAATATTCCAACCGGGAGACCTTGTTTTCGTTCAAACACTGAAAATAGAAAATGGAGTCTTCACATGCACGCGCGCACCAGTGTCATTGTTCTCAGAACGACCACTTTCCAAAAGCCCTACTGTTTTTCGCCCAGGGACTGCAGAGTTATCATTCCCCATTCTGGCGCCTTCTGAGAGCCTATGGGAGCCTTAGAAAATGTCACGTTACAGCAGAGATCCTCTATTTTCGATAAAGAGGCTACAGAAGGCCAAGAAATGGTCAGACCGGGCACTTCCCATATAGAATCTTCTCAGGTTTTGGCCTGCCATATGAGTTCTGTTATACTCACAGACACCATTCAAACAGTTTTAGAAACTTTAGGGTGTTTTCTATTCAAATCAAATAATTATATGCATATTCTAGTTTCTGGGCAGGAGTAATGTTTTTTTATCCGGCCGTGAAAATACTGCCCCCTATCCTAAACAGGTTTTAAGGTGTTATGGTGTTTCTGCTCAACAAACCTATCCATCAGCTTGGCACTCTCACCAGTTATTGGCGTAAATAAGCTACTGTAAGGTGTATATGGTCATATTCAAGTGTGTGCAGTGCCAGACCTGGCCATAAGCGACATAAGCAGTCACAGTTATATGTCTGTCATATTGAGGTATCTAGCTATAAGTTAAACTTGATCAATCAAATAGTGTCCCCCTGCCAAAAAGTGTCCCTCACTGTGTCACAATGGGATTCGATGAGCTCTAGCTTCTGACCGGATTACGTAAGGAAACAAAGTGTCTGTTGCTATGCTGGTTGCTTGGCTCTATTTTACCTCGTAGCGGTTGCAAAGGAAGGAGGCCACAAGCAGTTCTAGCTCTATTTCACCTCATAAGTGCTCACTCAGTCCGCACAAAATTATTACGTCATAATTGCTCTCCAAGGACAACCTGCATTTTACATTTTAGTCATTTAGCAGACACTCTTATCCAGAGCAACTTACAGTAGTGAATGCATACATTTCATACATTTTTTTCTCCATACTGGTCCCCCGTGGGAATCAAACCCACAAGCCTGGCGTTGCAAACACCATGCTCTACAAACTGAGCCACAGGGGACCACTACCTGCTGCTTCAGAGGACTGAAAAGACTGGAAAGAGAACACACTTTCTTTACCATATATTTACCTTTATATAAGAAAATATTGTTAAATATGAAGAAATAATTTAAGCTCTTTTTAGACTGACGTTGCTAGCTACTGTACTTATTTACCTCAGCCTGCCTATTGAGCTAGCCAGCTGCAGTAGCTGGCTAGCCAGACAGTTTTATTTAGCTAACGTTAGCTAGCTACTGTAACTGTTATAGTAGCTTTCTGTTTGTATGTAACTTGCACTTCCATGGTATCCCTCAAGGAGATTTTCTTTTATCTTTCCAACCAGGTGAAGTACTATGAAGGAACCGCTGATCTTGTCAAGAGGCGCAACATTCAGAGAAATTCAGGGTAATGTTAAGCAGTTAACTTCTATTAGATAACTGGATGGATTTAGCTATGTACAACCATTTTCGATCTAGCTAACGTACGCTAACCCCATTCCGTACAAATGTGTGCAACCGCGACATTCAAACGAGGCTGTAAAGAAAACTAATGGGACTGTAGCGACTGTGTTGACATTAAAATCTAGGGTGTGAACTATGTATCTATTCAAGCGTTGATTGACATGGTAATGGCTCTATAGTATTGGAGAAAAGTTGAAAAAATTGACCCCTCCGACGCTGTGTGTTACATCGTGACACGGCGTAACATACAGCATGCATAAAGCAACTAATTCTGTCTTACAGCCTCTCTCCATCAGGTGTAGCACTTCTCTCACCGTTTAAAAACAAGAAAGGGACAGGGACAGGGTAAGAGGGGAAACCTAGTCATTTTTTGCATCATCACTGCAAGCTATCATGACTCTCAAAAGCCGCTGTTTACTTCTGAAGATCACTTTAGCATCGCCTTAAAAACTCTATTCAAATTCGACACAAACCTTCAAATAGGTATGTAATGACACATTATATAAACTCTTTATAGTGTTTTGTTTACATGTTAGAGGCGATACGGTGATAAGTTGGACAGATCGAGTGAAAAAAAAAGTTTCCCAACAAGACATCTCTCCTTCTCACTATCACGCAATAGGTTTAGCTTCCCCACCCGCCATTTTTAAAAAGACCCGACGGAGCTCAATGCCTTCTTGAATCATGTAGAGATGGGTATCATGAAGGTCTCGTCATTGATTTTGTTGGAAAGGGGAGAAATTGTGCTTTACAATGGTATTGATATTACTGTTGATCTGGAAGTATTACGTTTTTTGGGCGCTAAAATAAGGTTAATTGTACGGACCAGCTCGATGTACAAAAGTGAGTTAGTCATCTACATGTTGCTAGCTATACATATAGGTCAGTGGAGGCTGCTGATGAGAGGATGGCTCATAATAATGTCAGGAATGGAGTAAATGGAATGGTATCAAGCAAGTGGTTTCCATGTGGTTGATACCATTCCATTGACTCCATTTCAGCCATTATTATGTGCTGTCCTCCCCTCAGCAGCCTCCACTGATATAGCTATATGTCTGTTATATTGAGGTATCAAGCTATAAAATAAACCTGATCAATAAATGGATAGGTGTAAGCAATTATGGTAATTCCAAATGCCCTTAACTAGGTGTCTTTGCTAGATAGACACAGAGAGAGAAGGGGGGAGGGGGGTGTATGCTGTGTTGACCGAGATGTATACTGGCCATTTCGGAGTGAAGCGCATGATTGCCAAAATCAACCTACGCTTCTTCTGACAGGGAATTGTCAAGGAGGTGGACAGCTGGGCAATTGAAATAACCTTTTGTTTATCAATCACATTCTATTATATCTGAAGTTATTATGATTTATTAGTATTAACCTGTCTGGGCTAGGGGGCAGTATTTTCACGTCCGGATAAAAAACGTACCCGATTTAAACTGCTTACTACTCTTGCCCAGAAACGAGAATATGCATATTATTAGTAGATTTCGATAGAAAACACTCTAAAGTTTCTAAAACTGTTTGAATGGTGTCTGTGAGTATAACAGAACTCATATGGCAGGCAAAAACCTGAGAAGATTTCAAGCAGGAAGTGGCCTGTCTGACAATTTGTAGTCCTTCTGTTGCATCTCTATCAAAATTACAGCATCTGAGCTGTTACGTGACACTTTCTAAGGCTTCCATTTGCTCTCAGAAGGCGCCAGAAAGTGTAATGGAGTGTCTGCTGCAATTATATGCATATTCTAGTTTCTGGGCAGGACTAGTAACCAGATTAAATCGGGTACGTTTTTTTATCCGGCCGTGAAAATACTGCCCCCTATCCCAAACAGGTTAAAATAATTGTTATGTATTTTGTCAACGTTTATTATGAGTAATTTAGTAAATTCACCGGAAGTTTTCGGTGGGTATGCTAGTTCGGAACATCACATGCTAATGTAAAAAGCAGTTTTTTGATATAAATATGAACTTGATTGAACAAAACATGCATGTATTGTAAAAAATTATGTCCTAGGAGTGTCATCTGATGAAGATCATCAAAGGTTAGTGCTGCATTTAGCTGTGGTTTGGGTTTTTGTGACATATATGCTTGCTTTGAAAATGTCTGTGTGATTATTTTTGGCTATGTACTCTCCTGACATAATCTAATGTTTTGCTTTCGCTGAAAAGCCTTTTTGAAATCGGACAATGTGGTTGGATTAACAGAGAGCACACAATGTTTAAATTTGTGACTTTTTGCTTAAAAGTCAGTACCCTGTCTAGCCTGCCAGAAGTTTGAAGACTGTGGCGTCGGAGTTGAAGCCCATCAAAGTTGTTTCACTATGGCACATGATTGGTAAGTGTCCCGATTTAAATTTTGCCCTGATAAGTTGTTTTGTAATGGTTGCAATATTTGACCACAGCAGAGTCAGTATCCTTACAAATATGAAAATCTGCATACTGTATGACACAGATACGGTTAAGAATAAAGTTATCTTCTTTCTAACATTTTAAATATTATAGGTGGACCTCATCAGACCCTTCACGAAATCCAGGAATGGCAACAGCTGGTGTCTGACGGCGACCGATCACTTTACCAAGTGGGTGGAGGCAATACCCATTAAGGTCAGTAAATAAAGAGTACGCGCTTAACTCTAAATTCCCTTTTGTAACTCATTATAAAGGGTCCTTGGAACCAAAAATAGATTTTCGTTTTGTATGACACCCATCAAGAATGAGACTGGCGAGGCCACCTCCAAGGCAATGATGGACATCTTCAACACCCACGTTTCTCCTGAGGTCATCTTGCGTGAGCGAGGTCATGAACGCTGGAACAAGGTACGTATGTTATAAGTTATATTCTATTACCAATGGTTTGTTTAATATATTTTTTACAATTTGTTTTTGTTTTTCCATGGTACATAATCAGACATATTTCAAAATCTTACATTGTTAATTGTCAAGAGTCAGTGTGCAGCAGGTGGGACGGAGTCGGGCGCAGGACATCGAGAACGAGTAATCAAGGTCTTTACTCAACAAAACAACAAAATATTCCACGCAGGGAAACAAACTCAGCTCACAAACATACGCGACAGCTTAACACGGAACAAACATGCACAAAACCAATGGGGAAACCAGAGGGTTAAATAGTGAACAATAATTAAGAAATGGAAAACAGGTGTGTACAATGAAGACAAAACAAATGGAAAAAGAAAACATGGATCGGTGGCAACTAGAAAACCGGTGACGATGACCACCGAACGCCGCCCGAACAAGGAGAGGGACCAACTTCAGCGGAAGTCGTGACATTAATAGATATCGCTTTCCTACCCCCTACTCCCACTTTGGTGAATGGACCAACCAGACCCTCAATAGTGCCAAGGGCAAGTCCCTTGATTGGTACCAAGAAGGGTGGGAGAACCACCTGAAGGTAATTATCTTTGCCATAGCAGCTGTTGACTGAGGTTTGATTTTATTAGGATCTCTTTTAGTCCTCATTTGGACTAATCTTCCAAGAGTCCTTAAACATTAAAATACAATTTATACTCTAAATACTCTAACAGTCTAAAAAGATAGATTGATTCTTCATCTACCATAGTACAGCATTTCCAGCATTTCTTTATTGCTCTAAATCTAAATGTTATTTTGCCTATTTCTCTTTTCTGTCTGGATAACACATAGATGTGGTGGACAATCTATTCCTAGTATTTACTGAATGTCTGTCTCTTACCAACGGAATACTGTTGTGAATAGAGTTTGGCCGTTTTAAATGGTGTAAATTATGAAATAAAATAAGATTTTTTTTTCAATTATCTTGTTGATTGATGACCAATCAAGAACATTGAGCATGACTACAACAGAAGAACCATATCTCCACCTTAAAACAGACCTTGCTGCTTTGTTCTGTGCAATCTGCAGCCTCCTAATTTGACTTGCTGATGCATTTCCCTAGACCACAGAACAGTAGTTCACCTGACTCCCAATTAATGCTTGGGTTATTTGCTTAAGAATCTTTCCCGGTAAATATTTAGCTATCCTTCTGATCATGCATGCAGTTGTAATACTTTTTTTTACAAAGATGAGTTACTTGAAAAGGCCATGATAAGCAATTGTCTAGCTGCAATCCCAGTAGTTTGGTTTCTGCCACTTCCTCAATTTGTACTCCCCCCATACTAAATTGTATCCCATCCTGTGCTGGCATTTTCCTGGTGGAACAGACCAACATAACTTTGGTTTTCTTGGTGTTTAAAACAATTTGCTTCCGGCAAACCCACTCACTGATATTTTCCAAATCTACTTGTAGAGCTTGCTGTACCTGTTGAACCGATTGTCTTGCTGTATAAATGGTATTGTCATATGCAGGTCGTTGGTACATATTAAGTAAAGAAGTGTCCCAAGGCAGCTGCCCTACGGTATTCCACAGTTTAAAAAATGAAGGGAAGAAAATTGATCACTGAAATAATGTAGGTGGACTGTTTCATGTCAGTTAGATATAACAGTACCCAATTCAGTGTTACCTCCTTAAAACCATAATGCAATAATTTTGTCAAAATTATTTAATGATCCATTAAATCAACTGCTGCACTAAAATCTAAAAATAGTACACCCACAAACCTCCCATTATCCATAGCTTTGAGCTACTGGTCAGTCATATACAGTTGAAGTCGGAAGTTTACATACAGTGCACTTAGGTTGGAGTCATTAAAACTCATTTTTCAACCACTCCACAAATGTATTGTTAACAAACTATAGTTTTGGCAAGTTGGTTAAGGACATCTACTTTGTGCATGACACAAGTAATTTTTTAACAATTGTTTACAGACAGATTATTTCACTTATAATTCACCGTATCACATTTCCAGTGAGTCAGAAGTGTACATACATTAAGTTGACTGTGCCTTTAAACAGCTTGGAAAATTCCAGAAAATGATATCATGGCTTTAGAAGCTTCCGATAGGCTAATTGACATAATTTGAGTCAACTGGAGGTGTACCTGTGGATGTATTTCAAGGCCTACCTTCAAACTCCGTGCCTCTTTGCTTGACATCATGGGAAAATCAAAAGAAATCAGCCAAGACCTCAGAAAAAATTTGTAGACCTCCACAAGTCTGGTTCATCCTTGGGAGCAATTTCTAAATGCCTGAAGGTACCACTTTCATCTGTATAAACAATAATACTCAAGTATAAACACCATGGGACTACGCAACCATCAGGAAGGAGACGCGTTCTGTCTCCTAGAGATGAATGTACTTTGGTGCGAAAAGTGCAAATCAATCCCAGAACAACAGCAAAGGACCTTGTGAAGATGCTGGAGGAAACAGGTACGAAAGTATCTATATCAACAGTAAAACGTGTCCTATATCGACATAACCTGAAAGGCCGCTCAGCAAGGAAGAAGCCACTGCTCTAAAACTGCCATAAAAAAGCCACACTACTGTTTGCAACTGCACATGGGGACAAAGATTGTACTTTTTGGAGAAATGTCCTCTGGTCTGATGAAACAAAAATAGAACTGTTTGGCCATAATGACCATTATTATGTTTGGAGGAAAAAGGGGGAGGATTGCAAGCTGAAGACACCATCCCAAACTTGAAGCACGAGGGTGGCAGCATCATGTTGTGGGGGTGCTTTGCTGACTCAGACCTGACTCAGTTACACCAGCTCTGTCAGGAGGAATGGGACAAAATTCACCCAACTTATTGTGGGAAGCTTGTGGAAAGCTACCTGACACGTTTGACCCAAGTTAAACAATTTAAAGGCAATGCTACCAAATACTAATTGAGTGTATGTAAACTTCTGACCCACTGGGAATGTGATGAAAGAAATAAAAGCTGAAATAAATAATTCTCTCTACTATTACTCTGACATTTCACATTCTTCAAATAAAGTGGTGATCCTAATTGACTTAAGGCAGGGCATTTTTACTAGGATTAAATGTCAGGAATTGTGAAAAACTGAGTTTAAATGCATTTGGCTAAGGTGTATGTAAACTTCTGACTTCAACTGTATACAATGCAATTGTATATAAAAGTATTGCATATACTGTAGTCTTTCAAATTTGTGATTTACTTAGTGTTGTTGTTTGACTATTGACATTTTCGTATAACATACTTTCAGATCACTGAAACCCCACCTGATGTGGTGGAAGTTGTTGAGCCAGATCAGAACGCCTTCAAAGACTACCTTCATTCACAGACTGAGAAGGATGTGGATGTCACGCTCTGACCTAGGAGAGCTGTGTTTTCTCTGTTTAGCTAGGCCAGGGTGTGATAGGTGGGTGGGCATTCTATGTTTTGTTTTCTATGTTTTGGCCGGGTATGATTTCCAATCAGAGGCAGGTGTCTATCGTTGTCTCTGATTGGAAGCCATACTTAGGCAGCCTGTTTTTCCTTTGTGTTTGTGGGTAGTTATTTTCCGTTTAGTTGTAAAGTACCTGACAGAACTGTCTGCTGTCATTTTTTGGTTTAATTTGTAAGTGTTCATTCTTCTTTCATTAAAACTACAAGATGAACATATTCCAAGCTGCACCTTGGTCTACTCATTATGACGCCTGTGACAGTGGATGTTTTTGACCAGGTAAAAATTATTGTAAATTAATTTACTGGCCCTCCAACGGATATGTAAGAAATGTATTTGTGATATGAAATATAATTGGATTTATTCCTGTTATCAATCAAGGTGAGACTGAACATTGACAAGGCGCAGAAGAAATAGAAGGAGAGCTACCAGAGCAGAATCAAGAAGGGGACCAAGTGCTACGACATCCAGGTGAATTACTTGGTTTGGAAGGACGAAAGGAAGGCGAGACCTGGGAAACCTCGCTGCTCTTTCGCTCCTAGCTGGGGTCACCATCTGTTAAGGTGAATATAAAAAATCTCAGATAATAACTATTTGCTTTTGCACACAAAATAACCTGAGGCTAGTTGTAGTATCCCTAACACTGATATTTTTGTCTTTGTCTTCCTAGGGTTATCTTGGTGGCCAAGAATCTTCTCCAGTTGGAGCAGTTGGACGGTTGACCACTGAAAGCACTGGCACCCTAAACTTCTGTGAAGCCCAATAGACAAAGTATGTTAAGCTTTGGTTGACATTTGAGAAAACAAGAAATGGTAGTTATGCTGAGCTTTAAAAAATGTACCTCTTCAATTTACGTCCCCAAATGACTTTAGGACCATCAACTGTCCGAGCCCCCCAGGAGGTATCCCATCCACCAGAACCAGTGAGTTCGGATCAGTCTGATTCTCTGTGCTCTGAGTCGGAGGGGGACCAGCTTGAGGTAGGCTATACCTTCCAAAAGCGTTGAAAAGTACATATCTCCCATTTATAACACTAATCCATAATTTTCTCACAATAAAGTGTAACCTGTGTGTTTTCTTGTTTACGTCTCTCTGTCTCCTACCTTGTTCCCTTTAACTCTGTTCCTGTTCTGCCCAACACCCAGACGTGGATCCACCTGATGTCTTCCATTACCAACCACCCTCCAACTTTTCATTACATCATCTACAGCTACTGTTATTGTCATGTTATTATCTGCTGAGAAAGTGTTCTTGCTCTATCATACTGTGCACATAATATGTGAGATACACAGATTAAGTAAAAACGCTAGCACTGCAAAAACTCAGATCAAAGAGAGGCAACAGTGCCTGGACTTTGCAGTCTCCCTCTTCAAGTCACCCATCTGAGACTGGCTGCAGGTGACAGGTGACAGGCAGAACCTCCCACCCACACAGCAACCGCCTCCTCAATATTCCACACACCAGAACTCAGTATTTTAGTCTATTATTGCCATATGAGTGTATAACAAATATGTGAAAAGAAATTAAGGACACAACTGTACCTAAAAATATCAATGTTTATGTATTTAAATGTTAAATATTGCCAGGTTGGTTTCACAGCTGTTTCACATGTTAATTATTGTAAGTTGTAAGGTATCCTTTGAAGGTATTTATTTGTTCCACATTATTCATTGTTGTATCCTAGGACCTAAAATAGATACATATATATTCAACCACAAGGGTGTACTAATGAACTATGCGAGATAGAAAGAAATGAATAATGATAGAGCACTACTGAAATTATATTATTTCAGTGTAGATAAGGGAAGGACAGGTTCAAATCTAAACATGACAGCCAGTGTAAGAATCAAATGGATTTGCATATGAATGGATTGGAAATTAGCTGACTTCGTGATCTGTAAAGTAAGTAACTTTAATGTGTCAAGCAGATTACATTTTTTTTTTTTTTTGGCCATTTCTGAAACCTAGCAACGTTTAAGACATGGATATTATGTTGTAATGTTAACCTGTTAGGGCTAGGGGGCAGTATTGACACGGCTGGATAAAAAACATACCCGATTTAATCTGGTTACCACTCCTACCCAGTAACTAGAATATGCATATACTTATTACATAT
Source organism: Salmo salar (assembly GCF_965601325.2). Lineage (NCBI taxonomy): Eukaryota > Metazoa > Chordata > Actinopteri > Salmoniformes > Salmonidae > Salmo > Salmo salar. The sequence goes on along the minus strand of NC_138291.1, from coordinate 64,990,412 downwards.
GGATAGAAAACACCCTAAAGTTTCTAAAACTGTTTGAATGGTGTCTGTGAGTATAACAGAACTCAAATGGCAGGTCAAAACCTGAGAGATTCCTTTACAGGAAGTGGCCTGTCTGACCATTTCTTGAACTTCTTTTCCATCTCTATCTTTTACTAAGGATCTCTGCTCTAACGTGACACTTCCTACGTCGTCCATAGGCGCTCAGAGCCCGGGAAAAAACAGAATGTCATCATCCCAGCCCCAGGCTGAAACACATTATCGCCTTTCTCAAGTGGCCGATCAAGGGACTCTGGGCTTAGGCGCATGACCCGACCGCCACCGCCTTTGTGATTTTTTCCTCTGTTTGCCGAAAAGGAGATTCCCTGTCGGAATATTATCGCTTTTCTATGAGAAAAATGGCGTAAAAATTGATTTTAAACAGCGGTTGACATGCTTCGAAGTACGGTAATGGAATATTTAGAATTTTTTTGTCACGAATTGCGCCATGCGCACGACCCTTCTTTACCATTTCGGATAGTGTCTGGAACACACGAACAAAACGCCGCTATTCGGATATAAAGATGGATTATTTTGGACCAAACCAACATTTGTTGACATAATCTAATGTTTTGCTTTCGTTGTAAAGCCTTTTTGAAATTGGACAGTGTGGTTAGATAAAGGAGAGTCTTATCTTTAAAATGCTGTGAAATAGTCATATGTTTGAAAAATTGAAGTTTTTGTATTTTAGAGGAGTTTGTATTTTGCGCCACGCCCATCATTGGATATTGGAGCAGGTGTTCCGCTAGCGGAACGTCTAGATGTAAGAGGTTAACCTCTCTGGGCTAGGCGGGACGAATTCTTCCCACCTACGCAACAGCCAGTCTAATCCAGTAGCGCGATTTTCAAATACCTTAAAAATCCTATTACTTCAATTTCTCAAACATATGACTATTTTACAGCTATTTAAAGACAAGACTCTCATTAATCTAACCACACTGTCCGATTTCAAAAAGGCTTTACAACGAAAGCAAAACATTAGATTATGTCAGCAGAGTACCAAGCCAGAAATAATCAGACACCCATTTTTCATGCTAGCATATAATGTCACAAAAACCCAGAAGACAGCTAAATGCAGCACTAACCTTTGATGATCTTCATCAGATGACAACCCTAGGACATTATGTTATACAATACATGCATGTTTTGTTCAATCAAGTTCATATTTATATCAAAAACCAGCTTTTTACATTAGCAAGTTTAGCACTCACCAATATCAGATTTACTATTACAAAAGCTTGATTACCTTTTGTTGTCTTCGTCAGAATGCACTCCCAGGACTGCTACTTCAATAACAAATGTTGGTTTGGTCCAAAATAATCCATCGTTATATCCGAATAGCGGCGTTTTGTTTGTGCGTCCCAGACACTATCCGAAATGGTAAATCAGGGTTGTGCGCATGGCGCAATTCGTGACCAAAAAAAATCGAAATATTCCATTACCGTATTCCATTTTTATGCAATTTTTCTCAGAAAAAAGCGATAATATTCAGACCGGGAATGTCCATTTAGCTAAACAGAGGAAAGAAAACAAAGCTTTCGTTCGACGCGGGCATGAGCCTGAGTCTCACAGTACTGTAACCAGCCACTACCCAAACGCGCTACTTTGTTTCAGCCAGAGCCTGCAAAGCCACGATTCAGCGTTTTGCCGCCTTCTGAGAGCCTATGGCAGCCGTAGGAAGTGTCACGGGACAGCTAAGATCCTCACTCTTCAATAAACAGAGACAAGAAGAACGACACCTTGTCAGACAGGCCACTTCCTGCATGAAATCTTCTCAGGTTTTTGCCTGCCATATGAGTTCTGTTATACTCACAGACACCATTCAAACAGTTTTAGAAACTTTAGGGTGTTTTCTATCCAAAGCCAATAATTATATGCATATTCTAGTTACTGGGCAGGAGTAGTAACCAGATTAAATCGGGTACGTTTTCTATCCAGCCGTGTCAATACTGCCCCCTACCCTCAACAGGTTAACTTACTGTTGAGAAATAGAATAGTAGAATAGAATGTTGCAATTTGAAATTTGTTAGCGCATCAGCAGTATTTCTCATGTAATGTCAGTCACTAACACTGATTAAATTAGCCCATGTCTGCAAAAAAACAACAACATTGGTAGGTTATCTAAACCTTGTAGTAATCATGGCCAAATTACTGACCAGGTACGCAGGACCAGGCACACAGGGCATGTGCCCAGGTGCCCTGACCACGTCTTCTGCATGTTTCTCTGTTACTCAATAAGAAAAACGAGATTTCATTCTTGCGGGTGTGGTTCGATGAGGTAGTTACTAATATTTGTCCCCCAAGAGACACCATATAAACAAAATATTACTTCCTTAAAATAGTCCGAATGAATCTAAGATAACTCAAGAAATCTATAATACATGTTTACATTTTTGCTGAGGTGTTTGGTGCAGTATTTCTCAAGTAAAAACATATGCGACTTGTCTTATGTTAACAAAGTTAGATCCGCTGCATTGATGGGCAGGTCTGTCTCACTGTCTTGTGTGTTCTGTGGTAGGATTGCATGAAGCGCAATCACCCCATCTTTGTATTCTGTGTTAGTTGGCAAGTCAGCATTGTCGAAATCAAAACCCAACCCTCAAGTAAGTCATGACGAACTCACTTACAAAACTCTGTTTTGGACGATACTGACAAAATCATTCTATTTACACTTTGTTGTGAAATTTGACAATAGAATGTTTCTGACTAATATCGACACCACATACGAGGTTTTCTATCAGAGAAGTTGTTTATTGGCTTCTGTTGCGCTTCAAAACTGCAACATTTTCTGTCCGCCCCATGGCACAATGTGTAGAATTGCATGAAATGTGTTTTTTAACTGCAACATTTTATCTACGTCCCATAGTAAAATGCGTACAATTGGAGGATATTCACTTTAAAACCTTTTTTTATTTCCGCCACCAAGAGGGGGACCACTAAAATGTTTTAGTGTTCGTGTGTGTGGGTGTGCGTGCATGTGTGCATGCATGCGTGTGTTTGTTTGTGTTACCTGTACTCCACCTCTGTGAAGATGGGGATCCTGGAGGGCTGGAGGACAGTGATCTCCACCTGGGTCCGGTTCTCCTTCACTAGCTCTCCATCGTCAAAGGCTATCACCACCAACTGAGGACTCACACACATAAGCACATGCATTACTAATTCGCCATTTATTCTGCACATATGTAGGGCATGAAAACTAATAACAGGAGAGGTTGGAAAGGGGACAAAAAGGTCTGGGGACCAAGTTTCAACCCACCCAGAGAGCGTGTATGAATCTATCGATCCAACATTCTTGCGAGAGAGAGAGAGATTTATCAGAACCTAATATCACTCAGCACCTGCTCCTCCCGCTTACTTCCAAGGTTACGCTGAGCTAAGGTTACCTCCATATACAATCAGATGACCTTCTGTGGGAGTGTGTGTATGAATTGTATAATTTCAGGAACTTAATATGCAGGTACATCTTGGTTTAGTCACAAGTGGAGTCTGTATAATGGCCTGAAGAATAAAAAGATGATGAACACTAGTGACCATATCCCCCGCGCATCCCGCAAAGGCGGAGGTGTTGCTAACATTTACGATAGCAAATTTCAATTTACAAAAAAAAAAAATAATGACGTTTTCGTCTTTTGAGCTTCTAGTCATGAAATCTATGCAGCCTACTCACTCACTTTTTATAGCTACTGTTTACAGGCCTCCTGGGCCATATGCAGTGTTCCTCACTGAGTTCCCTGAATTCCTATCGGATCTTGTAGTCATAGGAGATAATATTCTAATTTTTGGTGACTTTAACATTCACATGGAAAAGTCCATAGACCCACTCCAAAAGGCTTTCGGAGCCATCATCGACTCAGTGGGTTTTGTCCAACATGTCTCTGGACCTACTCACTGCCACAGTCATACTCTGGACCTAGTTTTGTCCCATGGAATAAGTGTTGTGGATCTAAATGTTTTTCCTCATAATCCTGGACTATCGGACCACCATTTTATTACGTTTGCAATTGCAACAAATAATCTGCTCAGACCCCAACCAAGGAGCATTAAAAGTCGTGCTATAAATTCTCAGACAACCCAAAGATTCCTTGATGCCCTTCCAGACTGCCTCTGCCTACCCAAGGACGTCAGAGGACAAAAATCAGTTAACCACCTAACCGAGGAACTCAATTTAACCTTGCGCAATACCCTAGATGCAGTTGCACCCCTAAAAACTAAAAACATCTGTCATAAGAAACTAGCTCCCTGGTATACAGAAAATACACGAGCTCTGAAGCAAGCTTCCAGAAAATTGGAACGGAAATGGCGCCACACCAAACTGGAAGTCTTCCGACTAGCTTGGAAAGACAGTACCGTGCAGTATTGAAGAGCCCTCACTGCTGCTCGATCATCCTATTTTTCCAACTTAATTGAGGAAAATAAGAACAATCCGAAATTTCTTTTTGATACTGTCGCAAAGCTAACTAAAAAGCAGCCTTCGCAAATGGAGGATGGCTTTCACTTCAGCAGTAATACATTTATGAAGTTCTTTGAGGAAAAGATCATGATCATTAGAAAGCAAATTACAGACTCCTCTTTAAATCTGGGTATTCCTCCAAAGCTTCATTGTCCTGAGTCTACACAACTCTGCCAGGACCTAGGATCAAGGGAGATACTAAAGTGTTTTAGTACTATATCTCTTGACGCAATGATGAAAATAATCATGGCCTCCAAACCTTCAAGCTGCATACTGGACCCTATTCCAACTAAACTACTGAAAGAGCTGCTTCCTGTGCTTGGCCCTCCTATGTTGAACATAATAAACGGCTCTCTATCCACCGGATGTGTACCAAGCTCACTAAAAGTGCCAGTAATAAAGCCTCTCTTGAAAAAGCCGAATCTTGATCCAGAAATTATAAAAAACTATCGGCCTATATCGAATCTTCCATTCCTCTCAAAAATTTTTGAAAAAGCTGTTGCACAGCAACTCACTGCCTTCCTGAAGACAAACAATGTATACGAAACGCTTCAGTCTGGTTTTAGACCCCATCATAGCACTGAGACTGCACTTGTGAAGGTGGTAAATGACCTTTTAATGACGTCAGACCGAGGCTCTGCATCTGTCCTCGTGCTCCTAGATCTTAGTGCCGCTTTTGATACCATCGATCACCACATTCTTTTGGAGAGATTGGAAACCCAAATTGGTCTACATGGACAAGTTCTGGCCTGGTTTAGATCTTATCTGTCGGAAAGATATCAGTTTGTCTCTGTGAATGGTTTGTCCTCTGACAAATCAATTGTAAATTTCGGTGTTCCTCAAGGTTCCGTTTTAGGACCACTATTGTTTTCACTATATATTTTACCTCTTGGGGATGTCATTCGAAAACATAATGTTAAATTTCACTGCTATGCGGACGACACACAGCTGTATATTTCAATGAAACATGGTGAAGCCCCAAAATTTCCCTCGCTAGAAGCCTGTGTTTCAGACATAAAGAAGTGGATGGCTGCAAACTTTCTACTTTTAAACTCGGACAAAACAGAGATGCTTGTTCTAGGTCCCAAGAAACAAAGAGATCTTCTGTTGAATCTGACAATTAATCTGGATGGTTGTACAGTCGTCTCAAATAAAACTGTGAAGGACCTCGGCGTTACTCTGGACCCTGATCTCTCTTTTGAAGAACATATCAAGACTGTTTCAGGGACAGCTTTTTTCCATCTACGTAACATTGCAAAAATCAGAAATTTTCTGTCCAAAAATGACGCAGAAAAATTAATCCATGCTTTTGTTACTTCTAGGCTGGACTACTGCAATGCTCTACTTTCCGGCTACCCGGATAAAGCACTAAATAAACTTCAGTTAGTGCTAAATACGGCTGCTAGAATCCTGACTAGAACCAAAAAATGTGATCATATTACTCCAGTGCTAGCCTCCCTACACTGGCTTCCTGTTAAGGCAAGGGCTGATTTCAAGGTTTTACTGCTAACCTACAAAGCATTACATGGGCTTGCTCCTACCTATCTTTCCGATTTGGTCCTGCCGTACATACCTACACGTACGCTACGGTCACAAGACGCAGGCCTCCTAATTGTCCCTAGAATTTCTAAGCAAACGGCTGGAGGTAGGGCTTTCTCCTATAGAGCTCCATTTTTATGGAATGGTCTGCCTACCAATGTGAGAGACGCAGACTCAGTCTCAACCTTTAAGTCTTTACTGAAGACTTATCTCTTCAGTAGGTCCTATGATTAAGTATAGTCTGGCCCAGGAGTGTGAAGGTGAACGGAAAGGCTGGAGCAACGAACCGCCCTTGCTGTCTCTGCCTTGCCGGTTCCCCTCTTTCCACTGGGATTCTCTGCCTCTAACCCTTTTACAGGGGCTGAGTCACTGGCCTACTGGTGGTCTTCCATGCCGTCCATGGGAGGGGTGTGTCACTTGAGTGGGTTGAGTCACTGACGTGGTCTTCCTGTCTGGGTTGGCGCCCCCCCCTTGGGTTGTGCCATGGCGGAGATCGTTGTGGGCTATACTCGGCCTTGTCTTAGGACGGTAAGTTGGTGGTTGGAGACATCCCTCTAATGGTGTGGGGGCTGTGCTTTGGCAAAGTGGGTGGGGTTATATCCTGCCTGTTTGGCCCTGTCCGGGGGTATCATCGGATGGGGCCACAGTGTCTTCTGATCCCTCCTGTCTCAGCCTCCAGTATTTATGCTGCAGTAGTTTATGTGTCGGGGGGCTAGGGTCAGTCTGTTACATCTGGAGTATTTCTCTTGTCTTATCCGGTGTCCTGTGTGTATTTAAATATGCTCTCTCTAATTCTCTCTTTCTCTCTTTCTGTCTTTCTCTCGGAGGACCTGAGCCCTAGGACCATGCCTCAGGACTACCTGGTATGATGACTCCTTGCTGTCCCCAGTCCACCTGGCCGTGCTGCTGCTCCAGTTTCAACGGTTCTGCCTGCGGCTATGGAACCCTGACCTGTTCACCGGACGTGCTTGTTGCACCCTCGACAACTACTATGATTATTATTATTTGACCATGCTGGTCATTTATGAACATTTTAACATTTTAACATCTTGACCATGTTCTGTTATAATATCCACCCTGCACAGCCAGAAGAGGACTGGCCACCCCTCATAGCCTGGTTCCTCTCTAGGTTTCTTCCTAGGTTTTTGGCCTTTCTAGGGAGTTTTTCCTAGGGAGTTTTTCCTAGCCACCGTGCTTCTTTCACATGCTTTGCTTGCTGTTTGGGGTTTTAGGCTGGGTTTCTGTACAGCACTTTGAGAATATCAGCTGATGTATGAAGGGCTATATAAAAATAAATTTGATTTGATTTGATGAAGGCATTGCCAGGGGGCGAATAACCAAATTACTTTCGACCTGTGGCCCTAATGCCCCTTCTGGCCAAATGCATGGGAAGGGTTGTCAGTAAGCACCTTACCCTGTCCATAGCAGATCAACTGGACCCGTTACAGTTTGCCTATAAGGCACAGAGGGGGACTGAGGATGCTACCCTGACCTTGGTGAACATGGTGGCTAGTCACCTCCAACATGCAAAATCCTATGCACACATTTTATTTATTGATTTTAGTTCAGAATTCAATACAATGCAAATACACACTGCTGAAACAAGTACTGAGAGAGGATTCCATCTGGCCGGTGCTTCAGAATGCCCATGGCCAAGAAGAATGTGTTCAAACAGTCATTCGTTCCTTCTGCTGTTGGACTACTAAATGCAACGTAAGTTGTATCAGTATGTACTTATCTATCCAGTGCAGTTGGGACAGTGGTCAGTTGTGAGTGAATGTATCAATGTCCTCTATGTTTTTAGTGCATACAATATGATGGACTGACTGGTTTAAATGTGTATGATGTGAGAATGTATGTGTATGTGATCCCTTTATTGTAAGGTGATACCAAAGAAAACTGTCCATCCTGGATGGACAATCACGTTTTATTCTATTATACTTTAGTCTATTCTATTCTAATTATGAAATTATGAAAAATATTAATAACATTCCACCCAAGACCACAAAGAAGAAGGTTTTGGTTATTGACTGCAGGAAAGGCCTACTGACCCAAATAGCAACATAACAGTAATACAAATACAGTCTATATGTACAGTATACAGTATTCACCGGATTCATTTACAGAATATATCCTAGGAATGATATGTACAGCAGTAGACAAAGGTTTGGACACAACTACTCATTCAAGGGTTTTTCTTCATTTTTACTATTTCTTTACATTGTAGAATAATAGTGAAGACATCAAAACTATAAAATAACAGATATGGAATCATGTAGTAATCAAAAAAGTGCTAAATAAAATGAAAATATATTTTATATTTGAGATTCTTCAAAGTAGCCACCCTTTGCCTTGATGACAGCTTTGCACAATCTTGGCATTCTCTCAACCAGCTTCATGACATAGTCACCTGGATTGCATTTCAATGAACAGGTGGGCCTTGTTAAAAGTACATTTTTGGAATAGTCTGTTTTAGCCAATCAGTTGTGTGTGACAAGGTAGGGGTGAACAGCTCAAATTAGCAAAGAGAAATGACAGTCTATCATTACTTTAAGACATGAAGGTCAGTCAATCTGGAAAATGTCAAGAACTTTGAAAGTTTCTTCAAGTGCAATCACAAAAACAATCAAGCGCTATGACGAAACTGGCTCTCATGAGGACCGCCACAGGAAAGGAAGACCCAGAGTTACCTCTGCTGCAGAGGATAAGTTCATTAGAGTTAACAGCCTCAGAAATTGCAGCCCAAATAAATGCTTCAAAGAGTTCAAGTAACAGACACATCTCAACATCAACCGTTCAGTGGAGACCGCGTGAATCAGGTCTTCATGGTTGAATTGCTGCAAAGAAACCACTACAAAAGAACACCAATAATAAGAATAGACTTTCTTGGGCCAAGAACCACGAGCAAGGGACTATAACCAAAGAAAATGATCTCGGGAGGTAATGCGATTGGCTTTTGATGGTGAGATTATCCAGATCGGGAGAACAAAAGGACTTCCTGTACATTACCACAATCACACCGTGATTTATTAATCATGAGACATCCCCTCCATCTCTTTGTTTCCTGGAGAGGCCTTTGTTCCTCTCCGCGCAATGAATGGAGAACCCACTGGTTGTATGGATGGGGACAATATGTCCGGAGAGAGACAGAATGACGTAAAACAGAGTATGTTACAGTCCCTTATGTATCTCTGGAAGGAGATCCTCGTCCTGAGTTTATCAATTTTATTGTCCAAGGACTGAACATTAGCGAGTAATATTCTCTGATGCGGTAGGTGGAATGCATGCCTCCTGAGTCTAACTAAGATCCCACTCCTACTCCCTCTTCTCCGGCGGTGACGTTTTGTTGTATCACCTGGGATGAATGGGGCTACCTTGGAAAGTCCAAACAAAGGATCTAGGTATGGGGAGTCGAATTTCTGGTGAGTGACCTCCAATCTAATATCCCAAACTTATTTTTGGCTGTAGGTAATAGTACTAGAAACGTGTGAGCAAGTAATGTAAGAAATAACTAAATAATAAGTTGGTTAGGAGCTCGAAATTTGGCGACCGTGTCTGTCGGCGCATCCTCATCACCACCTACCTTGAAGGTGACACTGGGTTGTTCGTTGAGGTTGACCCTGGTGATTATCCTCCCAGACTCCTCCTCAACATCAAAGATGCTACAGCTGTAAGGTGATTGGTCATCTTCCACTCTGTAACGCACCAGACTGGCCGGAGTACCCTGGGCCAGAAACACAGGACCAAGACAGACATGTTAGATGAGTGAACTCCTCTATTTTAACCTTTTATATTGTATATTTCCATAGGGGACAGAATTGATCGACTAATATATTATTTTTATTACACTCAGGGGTAAGTTAGAAGTAGGTCAGAGTTGGCACTAAGAGGCAACCATTTCAACAGCAGCTTGGAAAGCAAACGTATCCCCAATTCACCTAACCGGGTCGTGCACCTACAGCGTTTTCATAAAGTATTCATACCCCTTGACTTATTCCACATTTAGTTGTATTACAACTTGAAATCATTATGGACAAAATAAATACAAAAAGTGAAAACATGTTTTTTTTGCACATTTATTTAAAATTAAATACAGATATCTAATTTACATAAGTATTCACACACCTGAGTCAATACGTTAGAATCTCCTTTTGAGAAAATTACAGCTGTGGGTGTTTCTGGGTCAGTCTAAGAGCTTTGCACACTTAGATTGTACAATATTTGCCCATTATTCATTTCAAAATTCTTCAAGTTCTGTCAAATTGGTTGTTCATCATTGCTAGACAACCCTTTTCAGGTCTTGCCAAATATCTTTCAAGCAGATTGAAGTCAAAACTGTAACTTGGCCACTCAGGAACATTCACTTTCATCTTGGTAAGCAACTCCTGGGTAGATTTGGCCTTGTGTTTTAGGTTATTGTCCTAATGAATGGTGCATTTATCTCCCAGTGACTAATGGAATGCAGACTGAACCATGTTTTCCTCCAGGATACTGCCTGTGCCTAGCTCCAATCCGTTTCTTTTTTATCCTGAAAAACTCCACAGTCCTTAATGATTAAAAGCATACTAATAACATGATGAAGCTACCACTATGCTTGAAAATATGGAGAATGGTACTAAATAATGTGTTGTATTGGAAATGCCCCAAGGATAACACTTTGTATTCAGGTTAAAAAGTGAATTGCTTTGCTACATTTTTTGCAGTATTACTTTAGTGCCTTGTTGCAAACAGGAGGCTTCCTTCTTTTCATTCAGTCAATTAGGTTAGTATTGTGGAGTAACTACAATGTTGTTGATCCATCCTCAGTTTTCTCCTATCACATAGTCATTAAAATCTGTATCTGTTTTAAAGTCAAATCAAATCAAAGTTTATTTGTCACGTGCGCCGAATATAACAGGTGTAGACCTTACAGTAAAAAATAACCAATAGTGCAGAAAAAAGGTGTGTGTGTGTGTGTGTGTGTGTGTGTGTGTGTGTGTGTGTGTGTGTGTGTGTGTAAAGAAATAAAACAACAGTAAAAAGACATTTGAAAATAACAGTAGCAAGGCTATATACAGACACAGGTTAGTCAGGCTTATTGAGGTGGTATGTACATGTAGGTATGGTTACCTATACCTACCATACCTACATACCTATATATACCTATATATACCATACCTGCATATATGGTGAACAGAGAGTAGCATTAGCGTAAACGAGGGGATGGCGGGTGGTGGGACACAATGCAGATAGCCTGGTTAGCCAATGTGTGGGAGCACTGGTTGGTCGGGCCAATTGAGGTAGCATGTACATGAATGTATAGTTAAAGTGACTATGCATATAAGATAAACAGAGAGTAGCAGCAGCGTAAAAGAGGGGTTGGGGGGGCACACAATGCAAATAGTCTGGGTAACCATTTGGTTACCTGTTCAGGAGTCTTATGGCTTGGGGGTAAAAACTGTTGAGAAGCCTTTTTGTCCAAGACTTGGCACTCCGATACCGTTTGCCATGCAGTAGTAGATTGAACAGTCTATGACTGGGGTGGCTGGGGTCTTTGACAATTTTTAGGGCCTTCCTCTGGATGGCAGGCAGCTTTGCCCCAGTGATGTACTGGGCTGTACGCACTACCCTCTGAAGTGCCTTGCGGTCGGAGGCCGAGCAATTGCCGTACCAGGCAGTGATGCAACCGGTCAGGATGCTCTCGATGTTGCAGCTGTAGATCCTTTTGAGGATCTCAGGACCCATGCCAAATCTTTTTAGTTTCCTGAGGGGGAATAGGCTTTGTCGTGCCCTCTTCACGATTGTCTTGGTGTGTTTGGACCATTCTAGTTTGTTGTTGATGTAGACACCAAGGAACCTGAAGCTCTCAACCTGCTCCACTACAGCCCCGTCGATGAGAATGGGGGAGTGCTTGGTGCTCCTTTTCCTGTAGTCCACAATCATCTCCTTAGTCTTGGTTACGTTGAGGGATAGGTTGTTATTCTGGCACCACCCGGCCAGGTCTCATGGAGAAATCCCTGAGAGGTTTCCTTCCTCTCCGGCAACTGAGTTAGGAAGGACTCCTGTATCTTTGTAACTGGGTGTACTGTTACACCCTACAAAGTCAAATTAATAACTTCAGCATGTATAAAGGGATATGATCAATGTGTGTTTTTTTTTTACTTACCCATCTACCAATAGGTGTCCTTTGTGAGGCATTGGAAAATCTCCCAGGTCTTTGTGGTTGAATCTGTGTTTGAAATTCACTGCTCGACTGAGGGACCTTACAGATAATTGTATGTGTGGGGTACAGAGATGAGGTAGTCATTCAAAAATCATGTTAAACACTATTATTTCACACAGAATAAGTCCATGCAACTTGTTATGTGACTTGTTAAGATATTTTTTACTCCTGAATTTATTTAGGCTTGCCATAACAAAGGGGTAGAATACTTATTGACTCAAGACATTTCAGCTTAATTTGTTTAATTAATTTGTAAAAAGTTTGAAAAACATAATTCCCATTTGACATTATTGGTTTTACATTTAGATTTTAGTCATTTAGCAGACGCTCTTATCCAGAGCGACTTACAGTAGTGAATGCATACATTTCATACATTTTTTTTTTCTGTGCTGGCCCCCCGTGGGAATCGAACCCACAACCCTGGCATTGCAAACACCATGCTCTACCAACTGAGCTACAGGGAAGGCTATATGGTTACTGTGTGTAGGCCAGTGACAAAACAAATCTCAATTTAATCCATTTTAAAATCACGTTATATTTTTTTCAAGGAGTGTGGCAACTTTCTGAAGGCACTGTAGGTCTTGAACATGACTCATGGTTGTGTTTGCCCACTGAGCTATTTTCTATCCGTTAGCTCTTTGTGCTAACATTGGTCTTAAGGTCTCAGGCAGTTACTCTCCATGCAAGTGAATTTCGACCAACTACCTCTGATACACTGTGACTACACAACAGTCTTATCTCCTCATTACACATCTATTGGAGTTATATAACGCCCAACCCATGTCCCCCATCCCTCCATCCACATATCAAATCCACTTAAAGCCATTTATGAAAGCTGGGAATTTAATATGACCCTTTGATTAAGGTTAATCATGCTTCCAAATTGCTGATTATCTCATAACTATGTTTTTTAATGTACCACTTCAGAGTGCTATATTTTTTTTCTCCACTTGTTTTTCTTGCTGTTCTCTAATATAGGTTATACTTCAATGCCCTTCAGCAGAACTGAGCATGCTGGCCTTGAGATAACCTAACAGGTTTTCTGTGCTGTAGAGTCAAACTGCGCAGAATTGAGCAAATACAGGGTTAGAGATGGTAGATCCCTTGGGTGGTTCACTCACACAGATACATCTGCCAAAGATTGTGAGAAACCATCAGAGAGAGCTTACTGATGCACTGAGGGGCATGTGTGTAGCATCCAGGCTCTGTGCGTAGAATCAGGGATTTATGTAACTGTAGATCCAAACTGAGCATAATAAGGCAATAAACCAAAGGCATTTTTGTTTAGCAACTCCACACTGCACCTACCAAATATTGTAACAAAAGTGTAAGCATTCTGTCTGAATTATTTATTTGTATAGCAGACACTTTCTGCTTAAACATTTCAGGTGAACATTGGGCATAGGCTAAGTATCTTGCCCATGCACAATCCATAAACGCACACCATTTCAGATTACACCACCAGTCATATATTGTTCCCTAACACGTAAGGACATGCTCTGACTTTGAAATATCACTAAGGAGTAGAATCTGAGGCCATGTGGCTACTGCAGTGTGAGCTGAAAGGCCCTCAGGGTCAGAGACGGTCCTCCTAAATAATATATTTATTTTTTAAATAAACGTATGTCCTTTCCCGTTTCCCTCACACTATACACTTTATTTGGCAGGTCTCATATTGCTTCCAAGATATCAGTCTTCTATGGGGCTTGCCTTGACGGTAAAATCTTACTCTCTCTACTAGTGCTTTCAGGTTTACAGCAGCTCCCCTTGTCTGACTTTTTGCTCACAGACCATAAATGGTTTATGCCTTCTTCTGGGGTAAACACACTCGGTCGTTAACACTTTAACAGGCAGCTCCGGCAGTTGAGCTAATTTTGACAACCAATTTTAAATAAAATTAAACAAATTAATTTTGTTTGGTATATTTTATCATTTCAATCAATGCCATTTAATAAAATGATCATGTGCTTTTTTATCGGACTCCCATATTTTTTTTAAACATGCATTCAAAGATTGTTGAATACCAGGAAGTGAACATGAGCAAAACCAAGCCTCATTTACCACACATTTTTTGTACTAATTGTGTATAAAGTGGGAAATGTTGTTGAAGTAGTGTTTCATCTTGGCTATTTTTATTGAAGACTCAGGATCTGTGCAATAACGTGACACTTCCTACGTCTTCCATAGGGTCTCAGAGCCCGGGAAAACGTTGAACGATATCGAGGCAGGCTCTGGCTGAAACACTTTATCGCTTTTGGCAAGTGGCCACTCAGAGTACTATGGGCTTAGGCGCGTGCCCGCTTCGACCGAATGGTTTCTTTTCCTTTGTCTGTTTATCTAAACGCAGATTCCCGGTCGGAATATTATCGCTTTTTTATGAGAAAAATGGCATAAAAATTGATTTTAAACAGCGGTTGACATGCTTCGAAGTACGGTAATGGAATATTTAGAATTCTTTTGTCACGAATTGCGCCATGCTCGTCACCCTTATTTAGCCTTTAGGATAGTGTCTAGAATGCACGAACAAAACGCCGCTGTTTGGATATAACGATGGATTATTTTGGACCAAACCAACATTTGTTATTGAAGTAGAAGTCCTGGGAGTGCATTCTGACGAAGACAACAAAGGTAAGAAAATTTTTCTTATAGTAAATCTGACTTTGATGAGCGCTAAACCTGCTGGGTGTCTAAATAGCTAGCCCTGTGATGCCGGGCTATCTACTGAGAATATTGCAAAATGTGCTTTCACCGAAAAGCTATTTTAAAATCGGACATATCGAGTGCATAGAGGAGTTCTGTATCTATAATTCTTCAAATAATTGTTATGCTTTTTGGGAACGTTTATCGTGAGTAATTTAGTAAATTCACCGGCAGTGTTCGGTGGGAATGCTAGTCACATGCTAGTCACATGCTAATGTAAAAAGCTGGTTTTTGATATAAATATGAACTTGATTGAACAAAACATGCATGTATTGTATAACATAATGTCCTAGGGTTGTCATCTGATGAAGATCATCAAAGGTTAGTGCTACATTTAGCTGTGGTTTGGGTTTATGTGACATTATATGCTAGCTTGAAAAATGGGTGTCTGATTATTTCTGGCTGGGTAGTCTGCTGACATAATCTAATGTTTTGCTTTCGTTGTAAAGCCTTTTTGAAATCGGACAGTGTGGTTAGATTAACGAGAGTCTTATCTTTAAAATGGTGTAAAATAGTCATATTTTTGAAAAATTGAAGTAATAGCATATCTAAGGATTTGAATAACGCGCCACAGGATTCAACTGGCTGTTGAGTAGGCGTCCCACCTAGCCCATAGAGGTTAAAGAAGTGTCACATCCTGACCATAGAGAGCTCGTATTTTTCTATGGTAGAGTAGGTCAGGGCATGACTGGGGGGTTTTTGTCTAGTTTCAATTTTCTATTATGTTTTGGTTCTAGTTTCTTTTTTCTATGTTGGGATTTTTGTATGATCCCCAATTAGAGGAAGCTGGTCATCATTATCTTTAATTGGGGATCATATTTAAGTAGTTGTTTTTCCCACCTGTGTTTGTGGGAAATTATTTTGAGTTAGTACATGTTGCACATCTGTCGTCACAGTTTGTGGGTTGTTTATAGTTTATTGTTTGTTTGGCTAAGTTTCACAATATAATAAAAATGTGAACGCTGCGCCTTGGTCCGTTCCTACACACAAGCGTGACAAGAAGATTCAATTACTAATGTTGTTAATTTCTTTATTTTAGGAACTCTTGAAAAATATGCCCTACCAGGGGCTTTGAGTTGTCCATTAAAGGAATGCTATTAAGTCAAAGCTAGTGATAATGGACAATGGAAAGTTATTGTTCTTGGGTTTTGTTTGCCTGTGCAAATAAACATTGCACTGGTATTCTAAGCATAAACTGTAAACACTTTAATTTACAAGCATTTGAATATTCATATTTTGACACAACTGTATCAGATTTTATTCATATTTGATATCGGGCTGTATCACCGCCTGTACGGCAACTGCTTTGCCCACAACCGCAAGGCTCTCCAGAGGGTGGTGAGGTCTGCACAACGCATCACTGGGGGCAAACTACCTGCCCTCCAAGACACCTACTCCACCGGATGTCACAGGAAGGCCAAAAAGATCATCAAGGACAACAACCACCCGAGCCACTGCCTGTTCACCCCGCTATCATCCAGAAGGCGAGGTCAGCACAGGTGGGACCGAGAGACTGAAAAACAGCTTCTATCTCAAGGCCATCCGACTGTTAAACAGCCATCACTATCTTTGAGTGGCTGCTGCCAACATACTGACTCAAATCTCTAGCCACTTTAATAATTAAAAATTGGATGTAATAAATGTATCACTAGTCACTTTAAACAATGCCACTTTATATAATGTTTACATAACCTACATTACTCATCTCAAATGTATATACTGTACTCTATACCGTCTACTGCATCTTGCCTATGCCGTTCGGCCATCGCTCATCCATATATTTATATGTACATATTCTTATTCATTCCTTACACTTGTGTGTTTAAGGTAGTTGTTGTGAAATTGTTAGATTACTTGTTAGATATTACTTCATGGTCGGAACTAGAAGCACAAGTATTTCGCTACACCCTCATTAACATCTGCTAACCATGTGTATGTGACCAATAACATTTGATTTGATTTGTGCTCTTCAACAAAAATGTAGCACAAAGGCCAAAATTAAGAGGAGTAGTAAAGAGGAGATCATGTGAGTGTGTGTGTTTGTATGTCTGCACTCTAGGCTAAGCCCTCCTCCACCTCACAGAAGTTTGCTTCAGTGACCATGAGTTAGAGTTTATCATAATGCACCCATCTACTTAAGCTTTGTAACTGAGCAATACATACAGTATATTTTCTACAGTAAAAAAAGAAGCGACAAAGGTAGAGTGGGAGTGCGGGAGAGAAAGGGACTAAAAAACAGATTGACAGACAATACACATGCACAGAAAGGGAGAGATACACTGTATGACCAAAAGTATGTGGACAGCTGCTCGTCAAACATCTCATTCCAAAATCATGGGCATTAACCTTTTCACAATGTTCCAAATATCTCTTAGAGTCGCCCTAGCGTGAGTTGTTTTATGCACGTCATGTCAGAATGCACTCACTGTTCCAAAATGTGATTATTATGCAACAGGACAGTTAACACGTTGTTTGCGTAGATCAAGCATGCATATTTGCGCAGTCTTGCAAGAATTGGAACATTTTCTTGCTGGTGGTCGCTTTGCCTTTCTTGTTGGTGGTCGCTTTGCCTTTCTTATTATCTTACAAATAATAACTTTGGACATGTGTGTGTTCCTATCAAAGTAAGTTCCTTATTTTCTGTATATCGTGTTGTCGTTTCTACTGTTGGCGCAGTATGTATGTATGGAGCATAATGTATTTACAGTTGTATTCACATGTTTTCAAGTACTGGTGACATAATGCATTCCGATTATTGCGTATATTGTAACGGACACCTATGATGTGTGTAAATTACTTTTTTGAAGGTTGGACTGATTATAATGAGCTAAGCTATTTGCCAGCTATGTGTGGCACCATGTTTGTTGACATTATACAATGCATTCTGGGTGTCACGTAAACGTCTGTCAGACCAAAGATGTTATGAGGTGAAAGAATGGTTCCCTCATGTTTCGGGTAAACTTTCGTAAGTGAATGAAGGGAAGTGGATGATCGTAGATGACACACCGCTTCAACATGCATACTATTAACAGACCAAACTCATCTTGTCTGCTCTTATTGTCTTTGGTTGATGAAAAAAAAAAACATTCCAGGCGCGCACAAACTACCCATCCTCGGATTACTTTCGATTTCTAGAGAGTGTTTTACTCAATTATTTCGATCAATGGTGATGTGATGAATTGCTATTAGCTAATTCATATTGTAGTTTCTGTCAGCCAAAAGTTATAAAAATATGACAGCTTGTGTTAAGTCAATCTTTCAGCTACGACAAATGTAGCCTACATTTTCCGGTTTGGATGATTGTATTATGTTGTATCTACTTCTGTGAATGTCTGAACATTGCATCCAAAAAATAAACTGGTCACATTCTGGACATAACTTTGTAAGGGCTATGTTTGTGCAAAATGTATAGGTGGAAAAAAAAGTGGCCAGCTCAAATGCTGATTGTTGTGTCAATCGAAAATGGACGTTCTTAATAAGCGTTCTAATCAAGCTTTCTAAGCACACTGGTTTGATCGCATGCAACAGGGACCACTACAGAATGATCACAGCTGTTTTGTTGGCACGTGTGAAAAGGTTAGGCCCCCCCTTTCCTGTTATAACAGCCTCCACTCTTCTGGGAAGGCTTTCCACTAGATGTTGGAAAATTGCTGAAGGGACTTGCTTCCATTCAGCCACAAGCATTAGTGATGTTGGGCGATTAGGCCTGGCATCGCAATCTGCGTTCCAAGTCATCCCAAAGGTATTTGATGGGGTTGAGGTCAGGGCTCTGTGAAGGCCATTCAAGTTCTTCTACACTGATCTCGACAAACCATATCTGTATGGACCTCGCTTTGGGCACGGGGACATTGTGATGCCGAAACAGGAAAGGGCCTTCCCCAAACTGTTGCCACAACGTTGGAAGCACAGAATCGTCATGAATGTCATTGTATGCTGTAGCATTAAGTTTTGCCTTCACTTGTGCGCAGCTGCTCGGCCATGGAAACCCATTTCATGAAGCTCCTGACGAACAGTTCAACATTTTTAAGCTGATAAAACTCAAATGTGGACCCCTACAGGGTCACAGTAACTCTATCGGTGTGAGTAATGACTACTGGATTCAGCAACTGTATTCAGATATATTAAGTGCAAAGGTTTTGAGTAATGAGAGAACATAGGCCCCCTACCCTGGTGGGAACACAACCAGCTGGAGGTCCTTTCATACCAATCTCCTTTTCAAAAGACCCCCTGGAAGGGGATAACGAGCAGCCAGATTCGAGAAGTGTCAGATGAGGATTGTTAGGGAAAGCTGTATTGTTTTCAATGAACACAATTCACAGAAGAGTCCAATATAATGATGCAGACTATAAAAAATGACAGATCACTCAATTCTATAAAAATCCTTGCCAAGAGACTGCCAGGGAGAGAGGGAGAAAGATGGGGAAAGGGGCAGAAACAAGTGAGGAAAAAGGAGCGACACTCACTTGCAAGAATGTGAGGAAGAGATGTGCACACAGAAGCCCCAAATGTCTCTGTTTTTATTACATATTACTAATACATTTTCTGGCTAGCCATACCACACTGCATCCCACTGCTGACTTGCTGCAAAAGGTATTGTTATTTGTAGGTACTAAAGAGCCCATGATACTTATTGTAAGATTGGGGGTGTTAACCTGGTGTCCTGGCTAAATTCCCCACCTGGGCCCTCAGACTACCTTGGTCACCTAATCATCCCCAGCTTCCAATTGGCTCAATACAACTCCTATCCTCCACCCTGCGACTTTTGCCCAGTTCAAAGCTAACTTGCTCTACACAGAACATATGCTACAGTAACCATTCAAGCTAACATGGACTAAACACTTTGAGAACCTCAGCACTTTTAGGTTCATGTAACAATGCTAAGTATTAGTTATAATGCAAAACAACTCCAGTCTCAAAAGAACAGAGAAAGGGTGTGAGAGAGCATTTAAGGTAGAATGCTGACTCACCTATGGGGCTATTAAATAAATATTTAGGTGATTACACTACCAATAAACCAACCTTAATTTGTCATCGGGTTGATGGCGCTGAACCACATTTTTCTGGGGGCAAAATAACCTTTTCTTTAGCATTTATTTGATTCCGAATGTATTTTCTTTATTGTATTGTCCTTGTTGTCCTATTGACAGAGCGCCTCGCCTGTGCTAGGGGAAATAATTTCTGAGCACAACATGGTGTCAAAATTCTCGTGCCATATGGTGTAATTTAATTCACCCGGTTTGCAGCCGGCAAAAAAAATTGTTTATACCAGAAAGGTTGTGTGGAACTGCTCAGCCATGTCAAAGCCAATGAAGACAGATACAATTAGACAGAAGGGTGAGACTGGAACGGTACTTAACAGAAGTAATCATCACATTATGATAACTGTGACAGAGGGAACAGAACAGATGCAACACAATCAGGTAGCTATTTTTACGAAGAGAACATTGGTTCTTGCTGGTAGTGCTGTATTTCACTACGCCGTGTAATAAACAATAATTTGTGTCATCAGCTGTGATGCCATGAGCTGTGAAAATCATTATCCTCTTTAAGACCAATACATATGAATCTTAATCTGAATCATTGGTCAGTGATACTCACAGGAGGGTCTTGGTCCTCAGCGAACACAGTGGTGATGACCGTTCCCTTCTCTGCATTGGGGGCCACCAGGCCCTTGTACAGCGCTTGGCTAAACACTGGCGAGAAATCATTCATATCCTGTCAATAAAAAGAAAAGGAATAGATGCATAAAGTACTGTAGGCTATTATGAATGTATAATATTCACTTTTTCTATCTCCAATGCTTTGGAGGTACAGGAAAGAATGTCTGGGTCAGAGCATGAATCATCACATGATTCAGTTTCATTGTATCCATTGTCAGTCTCACAGTTTATCAATCAGTCTGCAAGTGATAGCAAACATCACTGTCTTGCAAAGACGAATCTGACTAGAAAGACTGAGGGGGATGCTGAAGCTCAGTGATGGATTATGCATGGCTTTGTCAGGGTCAAACTGAATCTGCTGGAAATGTATTTCATCCACTGCGATTGGAACTGCTATCTACATGTCTCTGACAAAGTTCAGTGGAAGGATTATTATGTGACTTTAATAAATGTCACACGATACTTTATTTCAAATAATGCAATTGTTGAGGAAATGTGTCTGGCCCCAGACGTTGCTCTAGGACAGTGTATTCATATCTGATAATGAACTCATTAGTAAACTGTAGTGAACATCAACTTGAACATCTTGAAGAATAATCTGGCCTAATTCACCATGTACTCTTATAATCTCCACTCGGCACAGCCAGAAAACTGGCCAGCGCTCAGAGCTTGGTTCCTCTCTGGGTTTCTTCGTAGGTTCCTGCCTTTCTAGGAAGTTTTTCTTAGCTTTTGTGCTTCTACATCGCATTGCTCTTTGGGGATTTAGGCTGGGTATCTGTATAGCACTTTGTGACAACTGCTGATGTAAAAATTGCTTTGTAAAATACATTTGATTGATTGATACTGTATGTTCCTAGGGCTGTGGTCGTCATTCAATTTTGTCAGCTGGTTATTGCCATGCAAAAGACTGCCGCTCTCATGTTAATTGCCGTGAGTTAACATAAACATGTTTAGCATCTCCAGGCTCCACTCATACAAGACTCTGATGCACACCATTGGGACATCTACAGTACATTTAAAAAGTCTAATGAATCAATTGAATATACATCATCACAATGAATCCATTATTTATTTTAGGCAAGTCTAAAGAAACATGAGATGAAGAACCTTAATTTCAGAAGAACAGAATATGAGTTGTCCTACAGTATGTTATCTGGCTGTGCTCCATGCCATAGGCTGTAGACGTATTCATTTGGCAGACAAGATATGCTTATAAGTACCATGCCATTATTTTATATTATATGATTTCATAGTAAGAATAATATAATTAAACTTAGCTGAATAAAATACAATGGATAATTTTCCCATTCCCGGAGCGAGAGTGGCTATGTTGAGTGTAAAAGTGATCATTTGAAACAGATCCACAGTACATACTAGATTTTGATTTATTTGGCAACTTTAGTTGTGATTTGAGAAAGTCACCAAAAAAAGCTTGCTCTCTGTTCCTTGCCGCAGGCTGCACATGCTGTTCTCTCATCAAGTGATCATATTTTCACCCATCAGGCTATTCTCAATTTAATCTTGTCTTTACTAATGTTTAAAATTAGTTTTGATTTAGAATGGCCCATTATCAAATGGGCAAGAACGGAGGCAAGACAAAAAAGACATGTCATCCGTATGCACTGGAATAGCGAATGGAGGCCACTTTCCCAGCTGTACATTTTTCACTCAAGTTGGGTAGGCTACTCCGGTAATTGTGAGTGCCACATGAGATTCCGCCCAAACTCTGTATGCTTTGGGATACATTTGGGAAACCTAGTAAAATATATTCGGGAACATCAGGAACATTGATAGTAACATGTTTTCGCAACAAAACATATTTTGATAGCAATGAAGTAGAGAGAGTAGGAGATGGAAGCTCGCGGTGGTGAGATATTCTGTAGCTAAAGGTAAGGTGTCAGTCTATTAATTAGGAAAATACAAATAAATTACTAGTCTATTCTAAATCTAAACCAAGCACTATAACTTTAGGCCAAATCTGAATTTGTTTAATTTTGTCACGGCTGTTTAAAGGATCGGACCAAGGCCGTAGTTCCACATCTTTATTAAACCGTGAAACTAAACGCAATACACCAAATATTTGAAATAAAAAAAAATAAAAAAACGTGACGCAGAGAGAAAACACACTACTCAAAATTAACAACCCACAAAACCAAATGGCAAAACCCCCTACATAAATATGATCTCCAATTAGAGACAACGAGAACCGGCTGCCTCTAATTGGAGATCATCCCAACAACCCCAACATATAAATAGAAACCTAGAAAACCAACATGGAAATAGAAAACACGAAAACCACCGAAAAACACCCCTTGTCACGCCCTGACCACTCTACTATAGAAAATGACATCTTACAAGGGTCAGGACGTGACAAATTTAGACTAGACCAATTATGTACCGAAGATATCTTTAATCAGTATTATTTTTTTTAAATTCTGCCATGTGTAAAATGTGGTTGGCTAATGTATTGTATAACGGCACAATCATTATTTTAATTATGTTTTTTTTCCAAGCTTGCCCTCATATATAGGCCTATGCTTATGCATCAGCTCTAATATGCATATGGGTGTTTTTAATGAATCATCACTTTAGAAGCACTGTCCATTTTGTTGCATTAGGCTTTGAAACAACATCCTCAACTAATATGTTTTCCACTCAGTTTCAACCTATTATTGAACTTCTTTCTTCAAATGTATCAATCACAGTCACGTGAGTTTTGAAAGCACATACTGTTTTGATGATAAGTCTTTGATGTGATTTTTGATGGCATTTGCATTGATGTCAGAGTGGTAAGAGTGCATAAGAGGAGATTATTGTGACTCAACGGTCATGTAGAATTTTACTGGGTCATGACTCATGACTGCTGGTGTGGTGATAATACGGTCACCGCAAGAGCCCTATACAGTATCTCACAAAAGTGAGAAGTGTCCAATTTGGATATTTTCACTTAGGGTTGTACTCACTTTTGTTGCCAGCGGTTTAGACATTAATGGCTGTGTGTTGTGTTATTTTGAGGGGACAGCAAATGTACACTGTTAAACAAGCTGTACACTCATTACTTTACATTGTAGCAAAGTGTCATTTCTTCCATGTTGTCACATGAAAAGATATACTCAAATATTTACAAAAATGTGAGGGGTGTACTCACTTTTGTGAGATACTGTATGTTCCCTGTTGTTTATTGAAACTCAACTGTGCCCGGAGGAGCAACTTTGATAGACTTTCTTCTCTGATCTCCCACTTTTCTGACAGCCTACTGTGACAGCCTACTGTGTCTCTGACAGAGAGGACAGAGGGACAGTTAGGTTAGTCAATAACACACACATCCAGGGACGAAAGGAGAGTCAGTGCAATCCGGCACAGCCCTTTTCACAGCACGAAGCAGGTCCTCACCAACGGACGTCCTTGGAAACACTTCAGTTTCTATTGCTCTTCCTCACATAGCAAAAATAGAGGCATATTACCTGCATAAGCACCTTCATCGACACTACGGCATGTGATGATTTCCTTCTGATATACAGTCCCAGTCAAAAGTTTGACTGACCTTTATGTCTTAACCTGTTATGGCTAGGGGGCAGTATTTTCACGGCTGGATAAAAAACGTACCCGATTTAATCTGGTTACTACTCCTGCCCAGTAACTAGAATATGCATATAATTATTGGCTTTGGATAGAAAACACTCCAAAGTTTCTAAAACTGTTTGAATGGTGTCTGTGAGTATAACAGAACTCAAATGGCAGGTCAAAACCTGAGAGATTCCTTTACAGGAAGTGGCCTGTCTGACCATTTCTTGAACTTCTTTGCCATCTCTATCTTTTACAAAGGATCTCTGCTCTAACGTGACACTTCCTACGTCGTCCATGGGCGCTCAGAGCCCGGGAAAAACCTGAATGTCGTCATCCCAGCCACAGGCTGAAACACATTATCGCCTTTCTCAAGTGGCCGATCAAGGGACTGTGGGCTTAGGCGCGTGCCCTGGCCGCCCCCGTCTTTGTGATTTTTCCTCTGTTTGCCGAAAAGGAGATTCCCGGTCGGAATATTATCGCTTTTTTACGAGATAAATTGCATAAAAATTGATTTTAAACAGAGGTTGACATGCTTCGAAGTACGGTAATGGAATATTTAGAATTTTTTTGTCACGAATTGCGCCATGCGCACGACCCTGATTTACCATTTCGGATAGTGTCTGGGACGCACGAACAAAACGCCGCTATTCGGATATAACGATGGATTATTTTGGACCAAACCAACATTTGTTATTGAAGTAGCAGTCCTGGGAGTGCATTCTGACGAAGACAACAAAAGGTAATCAAACTTTTATAATAGTAAATCTGACTTTGGTGAAGACTAAACTTGCCGGGTGTCTAAATAGCTAGCCCGTGATTGCTGGGCTATGTACTTAGAATATTGCAAAATGTGCTTTCACCAAAAAGCCATCATTGGATATTGGAGAAGGTGTTCCGCTAGCGGAACGTCTAGATGTAAGAGTAATGATGGACTGTCATTTCTCTTTGCTTATTTGAGCTCTTCTTGCCATAATATGGACTTTTACCAAATAGGGCTATCTTCTGTATACACCCTTACCTTGTCATAACACAACTGATTGGTTCAAACACATTAACCTGTTAGGGCTAGGGGGCAGTATTGACACGGCTGGATAAAAAACGTACCCGATTTAATCTGGTTACTACTCCTGCCCAGTAACTAGAATATGCATATAATTATTGGCTTTGGATAGAAAACACCCTAAAGTTTCTAAAACTGTTTGAATGGTGTCTGTGAGTATAACAGAACTCCTATGGCAGGCCAAAACCTGAGAAGATTTCAAGCAGGAAGTGGCCTGTCTGAGAAGTAGTGTTTCATCTTGGCTCTTTTTATTGAAGACTCAGGATCTGTGCAATAACGTGACACTTCCTACGTCTTCCATAGGGTTTCAGAGCCCGGGAAAAAGTTGAACGATATCGAGGCAGGCTCTGGCTGAAACACATTATCGCTTTTGGCAAGTGGCCACTCAGAGTACTATGGGCTTAGGCGCGTGCCCGCTTCGACCGAATGCTTTCTTTTCCTTTGTCTGTTTATCTAAACGCAGATTCCCGGTCGGAATATTATCGCTTTTTTATGAGAAAAATGGCATAAAAATTGATTTTAAACAGCGGTTGACATGCTTCGAAGTACGGTAATGGAATATTTAGAATTCTTTTGTCACGAATTGCGCCATGCTCGTCACCCTTATTTAGCCTTTAGGATAGTGTCTAGAACGCACGAACAAAACGCCACTGTTTGGATATAACGATGGATTATCTTGGACCAAACCAACATTTGTTATTGAAGTAGAAGTCCTGGGAGTGCATTCTGACGAAGACAGCAAAGGTAATAACATTTTTCTTATAGTAAATCTGACTTTGATGAGCGCTAAACCTGCTGGGTGTCTAAATAGCTAGCCCTGTGATGCCGGGCTATCTACTGAGAATATTGCAAAATGTGCTTTCACCGAAAAGCTATTTTAAAATCGGACATATCGAGTGCATAGAGGAGTTCTGTATCTATAATTCTTAAAATAATTGTTATGCTTTTTGTGAACGTTTATCGTGAGTAATTTAGTAAATTCACCGGCAGTGTTCGGTGGGAATGCTAGTCACATGCTAGTCACATGCTAATGTAAAAAGCTGGTTTTTGATATAAATATGAACTTGATTGAACAAAACATGCATGTATTGTATAACATAATGTCCTAGGGTTGTCATCTGATGAAGATCATCAAAGGTTAGTGCTACATTTAGCTGTGGTTTGGGTTTATGTGACATTATATGCTAGCTTGAAAAATGGGTGTCTGATTATTTCTGGCTGGGTATTCTGCTGACATAATCTAATGTCTTGCTTTCGTTGTAAAGCCTTTTTGAAATAGGACAGTGTGGTTAGATTAACGAGAGTCTTATCTTTAAAATGGTGTAAAATAGTCATATTTTTGAAAAATTGAAGTAATAGCATATCTAAGGATTTGAATAACGCGCCACAGGATTCAACTGGCTGTTGAGTAGGTGGGACGCAAGGAAAGAAATTCCACAAATTAACTTTTAAGAAGGCAAACCTGTTAATTGAAATGCATTCCAGGTGACTACCTCATGAAGCTGTTTGAGTGAATGCCAAGAGTGTGCAAAGTTGTCATCCATGCAATGGGTGGCTACTTTGAAGAATCTCAAATATCAAATATATCTTGATTTGTTTGACACTTTTTTGGTTACTACATGATTTGGTTACTTCATGTGTTATTTCATAGTGTTGATGTCTTCACTATTATTCTACAATGTAGAAAATAGTAAAAAAAATAAAGAAAAACCCTTGAATGAGTAGGTGTGTACAAACCTTTGACTGGTATCGTATGTCATGTTGAGTTTTATTTATTTTTTACTGAAATTTACACTATAATACCTTGCAAACTAGCATAGCCATTCCAACAATTACTGCCATGGGTCTCTCTTCTATCGCATTACATCTAATACTTTTCGTTAAGATCCTGGAAACATAAAACCCCAAAGAGAGCAATAACATAACAGTGAACATGCCATTGCTTTTAACCTGTTGGGGCTAGGGGGCAGCATTTGCACGTCTGGATAAAAAAAATGTACCCGATTTAATCTGGTTACTAATCCTACCCAGTAACTAGAATATGCATATACTTATTATATATGGATAGAAAACACTCTAAAGTTTCTAAAACTGTTTGAATGGTGTCTGTGAGTATAACAGAACTCATTTGGCAGGCAAAACCCTGAGACATTTTCTGACAGGAAGTGGATACCTGATGTGTTGTATTGACTTTAAACCTATCCCATTGAAAAACACAGGGGTTTAGGAATATTTTGGCACTTCCTATTGCTTCCACTAGATGTCACCAGCCTTTACAAAGTGTTTTGAGTCTTCTGGAGGGAGATCTGACCGAACAAGAGCCATGGAACGATGATGTCCCATTAGACACCTGGCGCGCGAGTTCATGTTGGGTACCCTCGTTCCAATACGTTATAAAAGAGTATGCATTCGTCCACCTTGAATATTATTCATGTTCTGGTTAAAAAAGGCCCTAATGATTTATGCTATACAACGTTTGACATGTTTGAACGAACGGAAATATATTTTTTCCCCTCGTTCATGACGAGAAGTCCGGCTGGCTTACATCATGTGCTAACGAGACGGAGATTTTTGGACATAAATGATGAGCTTTTTTGAACAAACTACATTCGTTATGGACCTGTGATACCTGGAAGTGACATCTGATGAAGAGAATCAAAGGTAATGGATTATTTACATAGTATTTTCGATTTTAGATCTCCCCAACATGACGTCTAGTCTGTATCGCAACGCGTATTTTTCTGGGCGCAGTGCTCAGATTATTGCAAAGTGTGATTTCCCAGTAAGGTTATTTTTAAATCTGGCAAGTTGATTGCGTTCAAAAGATGTAAATCTATAATTCTTTAAATGACAATATAATATTTTACCAATGTTTTCTAATTTTAATTATTTAATTTGTGACGCTGACTTGACTGCCGGTTATTGGAGGGAAACGATTTCCTCAACATCAATGCCATAGTAAAACGCTGTTTTTGGATATAAATATGAACTTGATAGAACTAAAAATGCATGCATTGTCTAATATAATGTCCTAGGAGTGTCATCTGATGGAGATTGTAAAAGGTTAGTGCATCATTTTAGCTGGTTTTATGGTTTTGGTGACCCTGTCTTTGACTTGACAAAACATTACACACAACTCTTGTAAATGTACTGTCCTAACATACTCTAAATTTATGCTTTCGCCGTAAAACCTTTTTGAAATCGTAAAACGTGGTTAGATTAAGGAGATGTTTATCTTTCAAATGGTGTAAAATAGTTGTATTTTTGAAAAATTTGAATTTTGACATTTATTTGGATTCAAATTTGCCGCTCTTGAAATGCACCTGCTGTTGATGGAGTGCACCACGGGTGGCACGCTAGCGTCCCACCTAGCCCCAAGAGGTTAATCTCTCTCTCTTTCTCACTCTCTCTCACTCTCTCTCTCTCTCTAGATAGCCTAGTTGCGGGATGGAGGCCAAACACCGACACCATAATATACAATCAAGATCTTCAGCAGCAGCAATAGAACAAAACATTGATTCATATGATATAATGACATTTCTGATAGTATGGTTGAAGTGTGTCGGTGCTGACCGGTAGCGAGAAGAGCTCCTGAATAAACTGTCTGATCTAACCATGTGTAGTGGACCTCACTGTGAAAGGCAAAGACTCATTCATTCACAGACACTCTTCCCATCCATTTATATGCAGCTTGTGTTTTGTAGAGCTGACAAACTATGATTCACTGCTTCTGCTTTCAATAACAAAGCCATGCCTTGGTGTTTTCCTCCTTTGTGCAGGTGGTGAATACACACACACAAACACGCACACACACACACACACACACACACGTGCTCTATCAGATTCTACAGTGTGTTTTCAGAAACGCAGAGAAAATAAGGAAAAGTGTGTGAGTTTAATTACAAACCCCAGGACACAGGTAGAGTACACAATCAATCACTGTGAGGCCTTCCATTGAAACGAAACAAGAAAACCTTTAGAATAACACAAGAACAAATCAGACACACAAAAGACTTCAAAAGCCTATGCAGGTGTTAAATGGAGGAAAGAAGGAAAATCATAGGAACCCAGTGTGAATCCATTAGTCCCACTTTAATGCATGTAGGCCATATCAAATAGCAGCCAGGAGGGTGTGATAACATAAGCACTACTGTGCCTTATCCCATCAAACACTGTTCCTGGGTGACAACAAGGAAACTGCATCAAACACTATCCTTATCGGAGGACAAACTCACTCTACAGGTAGGCTGGGCCTGCAGAGGAACAACTTGAGGAACCACACTTACCTTCCTGTCATGTCAAAATTGTGAATACAGAGTTGAAGTCAGTGGTTCCACCATTGGGCTAAATAAAACCCACTTACACCCTGATAAAGCAAATGCACAACCACCTAAATATTGTATAAAGCAAATGCACACCTACTCAGTAGGTGAAGTGTAAGAACTCAAGACATAAGAACATGCACACATGCACACAGACATATGCACGCACGCACGCACACACACACACACACACACACACACAAATAGAGTGAGACACAGTGTGCCAAAACAGGAGGCGTCTAATCTTTTAGTTTCGATTGAGAGGCTAATCTCCTGAAAGATTGGAATGGGAAAACCTGCGTCTGAAAATCCTCACATAATTGCAGTCACAAAGGTAATGAGTCATTCAGCCCTGGAATTGCACCAGGGCTAATGCGACCGCTAGTTATCCATCAGCAGAGGTTTTCTTGAGGGCTTGAACGTAGCTTGCGATGCGGTTAGCCCTTGTGGTTGGGACCGCAGATTGTTCTGGGCTTGTGGCTGTCTAGATCCCTGCTGTTTGTTGGTGTTTCCTTCTTCCCTGCGACCTGCCCTGTCTGGAACCGCAAGAAGTAACAGCGTAGCCTAAATTGCTAACATGACAAAGACCAGGGCCTGTGGGAGTATTGTTGGGGACAGTGGTGTCTTTCTATCACAGGTGAGGATCTTTTAATGGACTGCTGAATGTTATTTTTTTCTTCTTTTTTTCTTGCTCTTTTTCACAATATGTCTATCACTGATAGACTACCCAGGAAACGGCTGAAAATAGCCAATAATAATATATGTAGCCTTAGAAACAAGGTTCATGAAATCAATAACTTGCTAACATCAGATAACATTCCTAGATTAGCACATTTCGGAGACTCAATTAGATAATTCCTTTGATGATACAGAAGTAGCCATACAAGGATGTAACATCTACAGAAGTGACAGGAATGCTTATGGGGGAGATGTTGCTGTATATATTTAGAGCCATGTCCCTGTAATGCTGAGAGAAGATCTCATGTAAAGTGTTTTTGAAGTGTTGCGGTTGTAGGTCCACCTGTCTCATCTAAAGCTTTTCTTGGGGGATGTTGCTATAGGCCACCAAGTGCTAACAGTCAGTACCTAAATAATGTGTGTGAAATGCTTGATTGTCTATGTGATGTAAACAGAGTGTTCTACTTTTTTGTTGACCTGAATATTGACTAGTTTTCATCAAGCTGTCCGCTCAAGAGAAAACTTCCCACTGTAACCAGTGCCTGCAATCTGTTTCAGGTTATTAACCTGTCTGGGCTAGGTGGCAGTATTTTCACGGCCGGATGAAAAACGTACCCGATTTAAACAGGTTACTACTCTGGCCCAGAAACTAGAATATGCATATTATTAGTAGATTTCGATAGAAAACACTCTGAAGTTTCTAAAACTGTTTGAATGGTGTCTGTGAGTATAACAGAACTCATATGGCAGGGAAAAACCTGAGAGAATTCCAAGCAGGAAGTGGAAAGTCTGAGAATTGTAGTTCTTCTTTTGATTCTCTATCGAAACTACAGTGTCTGTGGGGGACATTGCACTTCCTAAGGCTTCCATTGGCTGTCTAAAGCCTTCAGAAAGTGGTTTGAGCATTTTCCTGTCACTGGGCAGATAATAAGAGCTCAGTTACTGAGTGGTCTGCCTGGCAACAAAGGGTTGGATATGCTCGGTCCTGCGAGCACACCCCACCTTCTTTTTCTTCTTGAATGAATATGCTATTGTCCGGTTGGAATATTATCGCAATTTTACGTAAAAAATACCATAAAGATTGATTTTAAACAGCGTTTGACATGCTTCTAAGTACGGTAATTGAACATTTTGACTTTTCGTCTCTCGTTCCACGCTCGTGCGTTACCCTTTGGATAGTGACTTGAATGCACCAACAAAACGGAGGTATTTGGACACAACATTTCTTGTGGAAGTAGCAGTCCTGGGAGTGCATTCTGACGAAGATCAGCAAAGGTAATACAATATTTCTAATACTAATTCTGAGTTTAGGTGACCCCAGAACTTGGCGGGTGTCTGTATTGCTTGCTTTGATGGCGAGCTATGTACTCAGAATATTGAAAAATGTGCTTTCGCCGAAAAGCTATTTTAAAATCTGACACAGCGGTTGCATCAAGGACTGCTGTATCTATAATTCTTAAAATAATTGTTACGTATTTTGTCAATGTTTATGATGAGTATTTTTGTAAATTGATGTGCTCATTCACCGAAAGTTTTGGTGGGAATACATTTTCTGAACATCATGCGCCAATGTAAAATGCTGTTTTCGGATATAAATATGAACTTTATCGATCAAAACATACATGTATTGTGTAACATGATGTCCTAGGAGTGTCATCTGATGAAGATCGTCAAAGGTTAGTGCTTCATTTAGCTGTGTTTTGGGTTTTTGTGACGCCTCTCCATGCTAGGAAAATGGCTGTGTGGTTATTTTTGTCTATGTACTCTCCTAACATAATCTAATATTTTGCTTTCGCTGTAAAGCCTTTTTGAAATCGGACAATGTGGTTAAAATGGTGTAAAATAGTTGTATGTTTGCGAAATTGAAATTATGATATTTTTGCTGTTTTGTATTTCACGCCATGCTATTTCACTGACTGTTGAATAGTGTGGGACGGTCACGTCCCACCTTGCCCAGAGAAGTTAACCTGTTAGGGCTAGGGGGCAGTATTGACACGGCCGGATAAAAAACGTACCCAATTTAATCTGGTTACTACTCCTGCCCAGTAACTAGAATATGCATATAATGATTGGCTTTGGACAGAAAACACCCTAAAGTTTCTAAAACTGTTTGAATGGTGTCTGTGAGTATAACAGAACTCAAATGGCAGGCCAAAACCTGAGAAGATTCCATGCAGGAAGTGGCCTGCATGGAATCTTATTTACCCTTTCGGATAGTGTCTTGAACGCACGAACAAAACGCAATACATGCATGTATTGTATAACATAATGTCCTAGGGTTGTCATCTGATGAAGATCATCAAAGGTTAGTGCTGCATTTAGCTGTGGTTTGGGTTTATGTGACATTATATGCTAGCTTGAAAAATGGGTGTCTGATTATTTCTGGCTGGGCACTCTGCTGACATAATCTAATGTGTTGCTTTCGTTGTAAAGCCTTTTTGAAATCGGACAGTGTGGTTAGATTAACGAGAGTCTTGTCTTTAAAATGGTGTAAAATAGTCATATGTTTGAAAAATTGAAGTTTTTGCATTTTTGAGGTTTTTGAATAACGCGCCACGGGATTACACTGGCTGTTACGTAGGTGGGACGATTTGGTGCCACCTACCCTAGAGAGGTTAATGGGGATCCTAATAAATCGAATCAAATCAAAGCACTTCATTGTGATGTGAAGGCTAAGGGCAGAAAGGCACAGTGGCTCCGGATATCCATTTAGCCTTGGATCAGCCATAACAAAGACAAGTCATGACTCCAATGCAAGGGTCTCTTAGCTAGCCTAGTAGAATGAGGTGATCATTAAATTAAATTCAAGACATATGACATAATACCATGACTGCTATTCATGTAGAGCTAAAGTACTACTCTCTTGATAGTGATACTGCTAATGAAGTTGCTATCTCAATATTATAATATTGAGATAAACGTACTGCCTCTAAAATAGATTGTTTCTATCACTGCTATCAGCACCTCCAGCATCCACAATAATAACTATTGCTTCTCCTATCAAATGCACTATATAATGCATTGTCTATAACTGTTACTTCTGCTCCTGGCAGTGAAACAGTATTGCTTTGTTGATTTTTGCCAGCACTACTTCTGCTGGGGGGCCATGAGGGTAAAGTAGTTGGAAACACACTTTTTATTCATCCTAACCAGAGGAGGAAAGCTTCCAAAGTATCTGTAGAGCACAGTGAATAAAGAGTGACAGCAGACTATGACTATCACTTCTACAGTGCTGTTAGTGTGCATCCTTCACCACCGATACTTGTCCTTAGGGACCATGATGGTACATAACATTGTACATGTAAAGCAAGAAGTGCTTTTACCTTGATGAGGGCCATAACTTGCATATTCTTCAAGCACTAGCCTACTAGCCACCATCATGAGTGGAAACAATGAGTGTGAAGCAACAGTATTTTTCACTTTTACTATCACTCATGACAAACACAGTGAATACAGAGCGACGTGATCGTACCGTGATCCGAATAGTGACGGTGGCCTCACCGGGGGGCATGGTCCCAGCCTGGTCGACGGCCTCCACCAGGAAGGTATAGGTGGCCCCCATACCCATACTAGCCAGGTCCTCAAAGTCCAGGGTCTGCAGGACTGACAGCTCGCCTGAGATCGGGTTCACTGAGAACAGCTTCATGTCCTCCGCAGACTTGATACGGTACGTTACGTTAGAGAACAGGTCTGCATCCACCGCCTGGGATGGAGGGAGAGAGGGATTGATGAGAGAGAGAGAGAGAGAGAGAGCGAGAGAGAGAGATAAGATAGAGAGTGAATAGAGAGAGGGATGGATGGAGGTGCTGCAGTCAGAACCATTGCAATGAAATTCACATTTTTATAGATGTTTGCTACCAACCTGGAAGAGAATGGCAGTTGAAATGGAGGCCAAATCGGCTGATAGCTGGAGACGCTTTGAAGTTAAAGGATGTTAAAGGGTGCATTTAATAGTTAAGCTGTTTGAAGCCCAAGCACACATGCGCACACACACACACACACACACACACACACACACACACACACACACACACACACACACACACACACACACACACACACACACACACACACACACACACACACACACACACACCACACACACACACACAGACAGACAAACAGACGTACACTGAAGCGCAGCACCACAGTGTCCACAGGGCTGTTCTCGGGGACGTTGACAACATAGGTCTTCTGGGAGAACTCTGGGCTGTTGTCATCGATGTCTATCACAAGGACAGAGAGGGTGAAGGTGGTCCTGCGGGGGTCCACCGCAGCATCAGAGGCCTCCACTATCAGGTCATACCGACTCCTGAGCTCCCGATCCAGAGGCACTGCGGTGAATATGCTGCCGTTCTCGTTGATGGTGAAGACACCTGGGTGGTTGACTATCCTGTAGCGCACCAGACCGTTAGCCCCTGCATCTGGATCTGTGACCTGCAGGGGAAGCGTAAATATGTGGTGTGAAGAAGGGAAAGGTAAATATGGAAATACATAAGCATTAAGGTATAAGGGGTTGTGCTATATCATGAATAAAGTCACAGTTAAAATGTGTTAAAACTTACGCATGCACACACACTTTAATGTACACTTAAAAATGACTAAGCTGTCAATCAAATTTTGTGTTCACATTGAGATAAGTGTCTTTGTCACAGACTCATGACTAATCATCAATAAGTTTAAAGGGCCATAAATCTCTTCCTATAAAGGGAATTCCTTGAATAGGGAAAATATAAGGTACATTTTGAGGATCCTTCAGTGTAGACAGAAAGTGAGTTACTTAACAAATTCTAAATCCCTAATGAATATGACAGGTCATTGTTATTCCAGTGTGTGAGTGTGTGCAAGCTTGTGTGTGTGTGTGTGTGTGCCAGCATGGTTTTTGTGTGTGAACAGCAGACACAAATTCCTCTCTGTTGTAATCATGGTAACAGGGAAAGAGGGAGAGGGCGGGAGAGAGAGAGAAGGGGGGCATACTTTGAAATCTGGTCACACTTCTCCTGCCACTGTTCGATTCAAGCCTGACTGCTGAGTTATTAACCCTGGCTAGGGATGGAAGGAGTAGCACAGAGAGAATCAAAGAAACAAATGAAAATGAAAGAGAGAGAGGGCTTAGATGGGGTAAGGGTGATTTACCCCCATTTTGTATTACACAGAAAGCCAGATAAATGCTCAAAGCCACGGCTAAAGACTGAGCCCTGGCATTAAACCTTCCAAAAACAGAAGAAAGAACAACATGCCAATATGTGACCCGATTGAGGAAACTAGGCAAGTTATGACTTCACAGGAGAGCTGTTTGAAAGTAAAAATAATTTTGCAGAGAAATGCCTTCTTGAACTTGTGAACTTTCATGTGCCTTAATATCAAACTTGTATGGCATCTGTAAATACAAATACAATTGGTAAATGACGAGCCTAGTTGGTTAAGCCACAGAAAAAGTGAGCAACCTTCCCGCTAGCTATGATTGGCTGAGATAATGAGTAGGCTAGACATGCCGAGAGATAAGTTTGTATTGGTCTGTCATATAGCACACGTCTGTCTATTGGAGCTGGTCAGTATGTCTAGGTAATCGTGTCCAACGCGGCTTTTATTTTTTTTATTGTGTAGTAAAACTGCATAAACATAATGTCAAGTTAAAGTGTCCTGTTAGCTAGCTAACGTTAGCTGGCTAGCTTGCTAGCTAATGTTATGTGTATGCTCTCAGATATTTTTCCCAATTATGGTTAAAAGATATGATCTCATTGGTCAAAAGACAAATTAGTGAAGAAATGTCACAATTGAGCTGTCTGCGTAAACGCAGCCTAAGTGTTCTCTGGAAATAACGCAACTCTGCTGAAGGTGAGTACATCTCCGCTGCATGTCGTTGCACACACACCTTCTGTGATGTACATTATTTCCCTAGAACCAATAGCCCCTCATTGATTATCCCTTATTTATGCTTCAGGATTAGCATTAAAATATATGGATGATATATGCAGTGCAAACCCCATGCATTGGTAACATCTGCATGCAGATTAAGGGTCAAGTACTGCATTTACAGTATATGCCCATCTATTGAGACATGAGTGCTGTTCACAGGCCTCCATAAAAAGGGTCTGTCATATAAAATGGTACTGTATATTAGGGATTATCACCGGTCCTGGGACCACTCTATACATTTCCTCAAAAAATAAAATGACAAGACCTGAGAAAAATAAATAATAACCCCCAATGTCGCACTAATGTAATTCCACAAAATTCACAGCATGCACCGCAGCAGATTATCACCAAAATAAATAGCACATGATCCAAACAGGTTGTGGCATAGAAGCCTTTAGCCTAGTGTACTTACTTCACACAAAGTTGCCCTAAATTCAAAGCACACACATACAGTGCCTTGCAAAAGTATTAATCCCCCTTGGCGTTCTTTCCTATTTTGTTGCATTACAACCTGTAACCAAAGATAACCCTGAAGGAGCTGCAAAGCTCCACAGCAGAGATTGGAGTATCTGTCCACAGAACCACTTTAAGACGTACACTCCACAGAGCTGGGCTTTACGGAAGAGTGGCCAGAAAAAGCCATTGCTTAAAGCAAAAAATAACCAAACACATTTGGTGTTCGCCCAAAGGCATGTGGGAAACACCCCAAACATATGGAAGAACGTACTCTGGTCAGATGAGACTAAAATGTTGCTTTTTGGCCATCAAGGTAAACGCTATGTCTCGCGCAAACCTAACACTTCTCATCACCCGAGACACCATCCCCACGGTGAAGCATTGTGGTGGCAACATCATGCTGTGGGAATGTTTTTCATCGACAGTGACTGGGAAACTGGTCAGAATTGAAGGAATGATGGATGGCGCTATATACAGGGAAATTCTTGAGGGGAAACCTGTTTCAGTCTTCCAGAGATTTTTGACTGGGATGGAGGTTCACCTTCCAGCAGGACAACGACTCTAAGCACACTGCTAAAGCAACCCTTGAGTGGTTTAAGGGAAGACATTTAAATGTCTTGGAATGGCCTAGTCAAAGCCCAGACCTCAATCCAATTGAGAATCTGTGGTCTGACTTAAAGATTGCTATACACCAGCGGAACCCATCCAACTTGAAGGAGCTGGAGAAGTTTTGTTTTGAAGAATGGGCAAAAATCCCAGTGGCTTGATGTGCCAAGCTTATAGAGACATACAGAGAATTGCAGCTGTAATTACTGCAAAAGGTGGCTCTACAAAGTATTGACTTTGGGGGGGTGAATAGTTATGCACGCTCAAGTTCTGTTTTTTGTGTTATTTATGTGAGAATGCCAAGAGTGTGCAAAGCTGTTATCAAGGCAAAGGGTGGCTGTCATACCTGTTATGGAATCATGTAGTGTACCTTATTAGCTCAGGTTTCGATCTAGCAACCTTTCGGTTACTGGCCCAATGCTCTAACCACTAGGCTACCTGCCCCCCTGCCGTTATGATGCTGGGTGTCAAGTAAAGTTGGTGTCCCAGGTCTGAGTCAGTCCCTGATTACAGCAGAAGGATAACAACCAGCAGAACTGTGGAACTCAAGGGTCAGACTTAAATAGCCCATGGAAAAGAAACAGATTTATTTTTTGTTTAAAATGCACCAATGCATTTATTTTGTATGCTATTGATACATGTATTACTTCCCCTATCCATTTCTGTGTCATATGTAGTCTATGTTAGTAACTTAGGAAAATAAATAATAGAGATGTGGGAACTTTAAAGTCAGAGATCAGTCTTGGTGTTCCATGGTTGGTGGATGTGAAGACAGATTAGAATGTGTGTCAGCATGATGCAACACAAAGTAACTCTCACCTTGAGGAGCTCCCGTTCCCATAAAAATTACCCTTATCTCTCTTCTAGCACTTTAAAAAGGAATCATTATTTTCTGTGAATTGTCATTCACTGATCTGCTCTGGCACAGTGTGGGTGAACATACAATTTAGTGGGAGTTTTACCTACCTATCATATCCCTATGCAGAACTGTAATCAGTCCACTGATTTCATTAATTAATGTAAATGTCATGGAAGTTTGTATTTCTTCTTTTTTAAACATGGTCTTGATGCAACATGGTCATGCCTAGGAAAACTGTATATTTGTTTTTTCTTTCTCAGCATTTGTTGTTGCTGGTTTTTTTTAAAATACACATACCCCATGTTCCAAACAAAGTTAAAAGTGAGACAAAGTATAAACGTAGAAATGCGCTGTTTTCACAAACTGTATCTAGACACTGGTAATGTGCTGGAGATAATGAAAATGAGGTTGAAAAGTCGTGGAATTGCCCTTTAACACTTCATGTGTCATCATTTATCGGGGTGCAGCCCAAACCAAAGTAATGATATCACTAGGGAAAGGTAATAATTTTGATCCCAACTCAGCAAAGAATTGTATTTCAGTCAATTAGAGCCTGTTGGAGTTTTCGCCACAATTGTTGCTGTGGACACCTGTGGGACTTTGGGAGTAGCTGGGTTAGAGAAAGGGTAAAGAAGGCCTGCTTAGTAAGCTGTGCCAGGTAGAAAGGTAGAAATAAGGGAAATGCTAGGAAATGGCAGGTGAAAGTAAGGTTGTTTTTCTTAATATTCACATTCAAGGTATTCAGGTGAATTTCAAAAAACATACTACCATATTGTTTGCATCTTTAGCCCATCAGATGTGCTTACCGTGACTTGACCCACAAACGTGTTTGCCTCCTCCTCCTGGACAGTGAGGTTTCTGGGTAGGGTCAGATCAAACTTAGGATTGTTATCGTTGACATCAGTCACCACTATGTTCACTGTGGTGGTGGAGGTCTGGAAACAAAAACAGAGATACAAAAATAAGTGTGTGTGCACAAGCAGACAAACATACGTGACTCGTATCAGGAAACGAGCTCCAATTGAATGTAAACCTTTTTTTAAATCAAAATACGTTTTTGGGCAGAAATGTCTTCTGGAACGTGAACTTTCATGTGCCTTAATAGCAAACTTGTATGCCATCTGTAAATACTAATAACATTTTTAATTAAGATCCAAGTTGGTTTAGCCATGGAAAAAGCGAGAAACCTTCCCGCAAGCCATGATTGTCTGAGATAATGAGTGGGCTGGACATGCTGATAGATGAGTTCGGATTGGTCTGCCATGTACAGTAACACACTTCTGTCCATAACATGAGCTGGTCAGTATGTGTAGGTAATCCTTTCTAATGCAGCTTTTTTGAAAGATATCACATAGCTGATAAATTCGATCTGGTTATCTACTTTCATTTCAGAGCATTCTCATCTGAGTGTGCCAGAGCGCAGAATAACTGACGAATTTATGAACGCTCAACACCCGTTGAATATGGCGGGTGTCAGTAAATGTTGGCAAAAAAACGTAATTAAATTGTTGTCAACAGCACAGTTGCAGTCACTAACATAAAAATAGCCTAACTAGCTCTGCTAGTGCGAGTAAAATGGTCAAAGTGAGCTGTTCTCTCAGTTGTGTCTGGAAGTATCTAGCAAGGTAGTCAACGTTAGCCAGTTATTTTGGGTGCTTGACTGCTGTTGTTGAGTCAGAACGCTCGGATCAACCCTACTACTCGGCCAGAGCGTCCAGTCTGTGCTCTGAACGCTCCGAGAGCGTAACGCTCTGAATTTACAAACGGGCAATCTGGCAACGCTCTTAGTTTATGAATGCCCAGAACACTCTGGCACTCCAGATTAAATTTACGAACACATCCATAGTATAAACCAGCCTTTAGTCTTGAAATCTTTGGTTGTTTAGTACATAGCCTCACATGTGAATCCTTAACGAGATGGGTGGGGCTAAAGCTTAAGAGGGTGTGAACTATGCTGAATGGGTGTAGACAAAGAATAGCTCCTTATTAGGTACCAAAAAATTCAAGGCCCATTTTTCTCAAAAGTGAGGTTACAAGTTTATCAACTTTCAAAGCAGAATTACTTTCCCATTGTTCCTCAACTGTAGTGTATGATATACTAGTTTCTAGCTCTGAGTCTCTACTTTTATCCAATGTAAAAAACACCATTGCTACATAAGACCGAATCGAGCCGGTCGGTCACATACTGTACTGTATGAGTGTGTATATTTGCAGAGTATTGAAGAGCTATGAGGGAAATCAAAACTAAATGAATTTACGTTCTGTACAATGATACAATGTAAATAATTGAATGACCATTTGCCAAACAAAAGCAAAAAGCTGCAAAGATCTCAAATATTTTCAGAAAATGTGGAAATCAATCTCCAAAGCAGACTTATATAAGAGCATCTGTGATGACTAGGCAAAGACAAATATACTCTATTAAGGAATACATCAGGCTATCCGAAGAAACTATGTAATGAAGTCAGTACAGAGACACTAAATCAAATAGTTACTGAAGCTAATTCAAACAGACTTCAATTACACAGAGAATGCAGAGAATACAATATGGTCGCTAACAACTAAGGATGGGAGCACATCTAAAGTGCATCTACAGGGCAATTCTGGACCCAAGTATCTGTCTGACTTCATCCT
This sequence comes from Salmo salar, assembly GCF_965601325.2. Taxonomy (NCBI): domain Eukaryota; kingdom Metazoa; phylum Chordata; class Actinopteri; order Salmoniformes; family Salmonidae; genus Salmo; species Salmo salar. Next base: position 64,949,724 of record NC_138291.1, on the reverse strand, counting down.
ACCCCATGCACCCTTTCGCTCCTCCAGGTCCATCTCCCTTCAGCAGCCCCACAGCACACTAAAAACTATGGGTGGTAGTGCTTTCAGTTGTGCGGCTCCTCGGCTATGGAACGCACTTCCAGTCACTGTCAGGGCTGCAGAGTCTCTGGCCTCGTTTAAGGCACAGCTAAAGACTGAGCTGTTCAGTAAAGCTTTCAAGGACCTATGTTAATTATGTTCTCCTTCCACCGGATCTGACAATACCTGTATATAGCTTTGATTGTTGTCTGAATTCAATGGTCTGAAACAGCTGCATTGGACCATTAAATGAACTCTTAATTAGAGCTGATGCTATTAAACTTTCTCAGTGTTAAGGAATTAAGACCTGTTGTGTTACAATGACTCATTTGTGGGTGTTGTTTTAAGACTGTAGTAGAGTGTAAAGCCTTATTTGCATATGTATTTCCCAGGGTGCCTTTCGAGTGAATTTTAGAGGTACCAGTCATGACTGTGTTTGCTAATGACAGAGACATGATTGTTGCATTTAATGGCTATCAGTCCTGTAGCCTTCACCAAGTGAGTGTCTAAGTGAATATTGTATTATTACGGCATTACCAGCAAAATCCTTGTAAATGGGCATTTGTCAAAAGCAGTGGGAGTACGCTGCGGCATCTGTTAGGGGTGCCTGTTATTTCCTTTTCTGTGTGTGGCCTGCATCGAACCACTAGCACAGGTTTTGCGAGGGGACCAACGGATCAGTGGGGTGGGTATCCGGGGAGTGGGGGGATGACCGCCAAGTGTGTATTTTACATGGATGACGTCAACATTTAATACCCTGACTTTTTATCTGTCGACAGGACCCTGGACATGACTGACTGGTACTGACGAGCTGCTGGGGCGAGACTGAACAGAGGCAAGACAGAGGCCCAATTTTTCAGGACTTGACCAGACTACGACTTACAGTTAAAATGACTGACATAAGGGTACTGGGGGTAAAGTTTGACTGGGAGGGAGTGGTGAGCGGCAACTGTAGTGGGATCCTGGGGACAGTAAGACAGAGACTGGGTTTTTGGGGACTTCGACAGCTGACTTGAGGGCAAGGTTTTAGTCATTAAAGCTGTGATTTTACCTGTGCTTTTATTACTCAGTTCTGTTTATATCCCCCCACTAACAACTCTTTTAGCTCTAGAACGGATGGTCTTTCACTTCCTTTGGGGAAGGAAGTGGGAGAGGCTGAAGAGGGAGGTGGTCAAGAGGTCCAGGTTCAAGGGGGGGAAAGGCTTGCCTGACCTCTACTCGTTCCTGGGCAGCCGCTACACAGTGTTACACCTAACTCTTGCCACTCCCCGGTCAACAACAAGATCCAGGCCCTTGCATGTTCTGGCTGGGATCTTACCTCAGGACCCTGAGGCTGGTCCCAGTCAACCTGCGAGCCCCAGTCTCTTTCCTGCTCCCCACACATTACGTCCAGCTCCAAAAGTTTTTAAGACATTTTAACCTGTTGGGGGTAGGGGGCAGTATTGACACGGCCGGATAAAAAAACGTACCCGATTTAATCTGGTTACTACTCCTGCCCAGCAACTAGAATATGCATATAATTATTGGCTTTGGATAGAAAACACCCTAAAGTTTCTAAAACTGTTTGAATGGTGTCTGTGAGTATAACAGAACTCATATGGCAGGCAAAAACCTGAGAAGATTCCTTACAGGAAGTGGCCTGTCTGACAAGTTGTTGTTCATCTTGGCTCTTTTTATTGAAGACTGAGGATCTTTGCTGTAACGTGACACTTCCTACGGCTCCCATAGGCTCTCAGAGCCCGGGAAAAAGCTGAATGATATCGAGGCAGCCCCAGGCTGAAACACATTTACGCTTTTGGCAAGTGGCCGATCAGAGGACAATGGGCTTAGGCGCGTGCCCGAGTCGACCCCATGCTTTATTATATTTCGTCTGTTTACCTAAATGCAGATTCCCGGTCTGAATATTATCGCTTTTTTACAAGAAAAATGGCATAAATAGGATTTTAAACAGCGGTTGACATGCTTCGAAGTACGGTAATGGAATATTTAGAATTTTTTTGTCACGAAATGCGCAATGCTCGTCACCCTTTTTTACCCTTTCGGATAGTGTCTTGAACGCACGAACAAAACGCCGCTATTTGGATATAACAATGGATTATTTGGGACCAAACCAACATTTGTTATTGAAGTAGAAGTCCTGGGAGTGCATTCTGACGAAGAACACCAAAGGTAATAACATTTTTCTTATAGTAAATCTGACTTTGGTGAGTGCTAAACTTGCTGGGTGTCTAAATAGCTAGCCCTGTGATGCCGGGCTATCTACTCAGAATATTGCAAAATGTGCTTTCACCGAAAAGCTATTTTAAAATCGGACATATCGAGTGCATAGAGGAGTTCTGTATCTATAATTCTGAAAATAATTGTTATGCTTTTTGTGAACGTTTATCGTGAGTAATTTAGTAAATTCACCGGAAGTTTGCGGGGGGTATGCTAGTTCTGAACGTCACATGCTAATGTAAAAAGCAGTTTTTTGATATAAATATGAACTTGATTGAACAAAACATGCATGTATTGTTTAACATGTTATGGATAAGGGGCAGTATTTTCACAGCCGGATAAAAAACATACCCGATTAATCTGATTATTACTCCTGCCCAGAAACTAGAATATGCATAAAATTATTAGCTTTGGATAGAAAACACTCCAAAGTTTCTAAAACTGTTTGAATGGTGTCTGTGAGTATAACAGAACTCATTTGGCAGGCCAAAACCTGAGACATTTTCTGTACAGGAAGTACCCTGTCTTACCCTTTCTTGGCCTTCTTTGCCATCTCTATCCATTACAAAGGATCTCTGCTGTTACGTGACACTTCCTAAGGCTGCCATAGGCTCTCAGAAGGCGGCAAAAAGCTGAATCGTGGCTTTGCAGGCTCTGGTTGAAACAAAGTAGCGCGTTTGGGTAGTGGCTGGTTACAGTACTGTGAGACTCAGGCTCGTGCCCGCGTCGACCGAAAGCTTTGTTTTCTTTCCTCTGTTTACCTAAACGGAGATTCCCGGTTGGAATATTATCGCTTTTTTACGAGAAAAATGGCATAAAAATTGATTTTAAACAGTGGTTGACATGCTTCGAAGTACGGTAATGGAATATTTAGAAATCTTTTGTCACGAATTGCGCCATGCTCGTAACCCTGATTTACCATTTCGGATAGTGTCTAGAACGCACGAACAAAACGCCGCTATTTGGATATAACGATGGATTATTTTGGACCAAACCAACATTTGTTATTGAAGTAGCAGTCCTGGGAGTGCATTCTGACGAAGACAACGAAGGTAATCAAACTTTTGTAATAGTAAATCGGAGTTTGGTCAGGGCTAAACTTGCTCGGTGTCTAAATGGCTAGCCGTGATGGCTGGGCTATCTAGTGAGAATATTGCAAAATGTGCTTTCACCGAAAAGCTATTTTAAAATCGGACATATCGAGTGCATAGAGGAGTTCTGTATCTATAATTCTTAAAATAATTGTTATGTTTTTTGTGAACGTTTATCGTGAGTAATTTAGTAAATTCACCGGAGGTTTGCGGGGGGTATGCTAGTTCTGAACGTCACATGCTAATGTAAAAAAGCTGGTTTTTGATATAAATATGAACTTGATTGAACAAAACATGCATGCATTGTATAACATAATGTCCTAGGGTTGTCATCTGATGAAGCTCATCAAAGGTTAGTGCTGCATTTATCTGTGGTTTTGTTTTTTGTGACATTATATGCTAGCTTGAAAAATGTGTGTCTGATTATTTCTGGCTGGGTACTCTGCTGACATAATCTAATGTTTTGCTTTCGTTGTAAAGCCTTTTTGAAATCGGACAGTGTGGTTAGATTAACGAGAGTCTTGTCTTTAAAATGGTGTAAAATAGTCATATGTTTGAAAAATTGAAGTTTTTGTATTTTTGAGGAATTTGTCATTTGCGCCACGCCTATCATTGGATATTGGAGCAGGTGTTCCGCTAGCGGAACGTCTAGATGTAAGAGGATAACATAATGTCCTAGGTGTGTCATCTGATGAAGATCATCAAAGGTTTGTGCTGCATTTAGCTGTCTTCTGGGTTTTTGTGACATATGCTAGCTTGAAAAATGGGTGTCTGATTATTTCTGGCTGGGTACTCTGCTGACATAATCTAATGTTTTGCTTTCGTTGTAAAGCCTTTTTGAAATCGGACAGTGTGGTTAGATTAACGAGAGTCTTGTCTTTAAAATGCTGTAAAATAGTCATATGTTTGAGAAATTGAAGTAATAGCATTTCTAAGGTATTTGAAAATCGCACCACGGGATTCAACTGGCTGTTGCGTAGGTGGGACGAATTCGTCCCGCCTAGCCCAGAGAGGTTAAGGAGATGTTTATCTTTCAAAGGGTGTAAGATAGTTGTATGTTTGAGAAATTTGAATTATGACATTTAATTGTTTTCAAATTTGGCGCTCTTGATATTTCACCTGTTGTTGATAGGGTGTACCAGGGGTGGGACGCTTGCGTCCCACATAGCCCATAGAGGTTAAAAATGTTTTACCTTTGTTAAATCATTTATACACATTTTATATGGCTTTTACAGATTGTTTTACAAGAAAAAGTAATTTTATTCATGGTTGTTTCTATTTGTGTTTAACATGTACTTTTTAACAATTTTAAATGTAATATTCAAATGCTGTTTTTTATGCTTTTATACCGTTTCTGTGTGTATAAAATGATGTACAAAAATAGATATGAGCTTTTTTTAAAGGAAATGCAACAATAAAACCTTCCCAAAAGAAAAAAAATCATGATGTTTTTATTATTTATGATAATACATTACTTTTTGGGAATATACCATACTTGGTTTAGTTTTACCATAACAGTGGTCTGAAACTCCTAGTTTGCCACATCGGTGAGTCACATTACTCTGGGTTGTGAAATGCTATACAATTCCTATTGGAATCCAGCTAGAGTTAGGATATCCAACAATTGGAACTTTAAATCACTTGCAATCTGCAGATAAAATAACTGCCAAGGTAGGGAAGAATGATAAATTAGACTACCTAAACCATTTGAATACCGGTTGAATAAATTCAACCACATACAGATTGGATTAGTTTAGAAAATTGTTTTTTATCTTTATGTAGTATAAGATCAATTGATAAATCAATGTGCATGCAGAAATACTGATATTAAAACAAACTATTCTAATAAGAAACCTGCAACAAAGAATGCTGGGAAATATGATAATAAGGCCCCTCCCAACACAATCAAGTAACAACCACGCCATGTGGTGTTGATTCCACTAGAATAAAAAAACAAACACTTTTTTACCACAACACTGAGACTTAAAAACCCACATTTTTGCTGTGCAGTGTTTACTTATTATCACAAAATATGAATTTCCTAGAGGGCAGAGCTCTATTTGGCTTCATCCTTGGCAGTCCCTGTGAACTGTTGTGATTGAAAGGGACCCTTATCCAAAAGCCTATCATCAGTTGTTGATGGATAGGACATGGTAGTGGCAGTCCCTCCAATAGAGGAGGAGGATCCTTTATATTCCATTGCTGGTAATAATATATGATTTGGGAAGTTACAGTGTACAAGTATAGTGCAGTTAACCTTCAAACAATGACACCAGTACACAAACCTCCAAGGCCCTTGTATAAATCACTGGGAAAGATAGCTGAATATGCACAATATCTATAATCCCACAGGGCATCGAGGTAATGCCGTGCTTACACAGTGGTGCAAAATAGCCTCCTTTGGGGAAAAGGGAGGGAAAAAAAACACAATGTAAGACAAATAATTCCCAGGAGGTAAAGTGGCTGGCGAAAGTATTCACCCTCCTTGGCATTTTTCCTATTTTGTTTCCTTACAACCTGGAATTAAAATTTATTTTTTTTTGGGGGGGGGGTTGTCACGACTCCTACCGTAGGTAGCTCCCCCTCCTGTTTGGGTGGCGCTCGGCGGTCGTCGTCGCTGGCCTACTAGCTGCCACTGATTCCCTTTTCCCCCTTTCCGTTTATTGTGTGCACCTGTTTTTAGTTTGGGCTGATTAGCTGGGCAATTTTAGCCAGGAGGCCCGCCTGCTCTGTGTGTGGGATTACTTGATCTGTGTATAGCTTGTGATTGCACGCTCATTGTATTTTGAGGTGCGAGTGCGTATTTTGTGCCAACCTGTTCTGTCCCATGAGTTTGGGCACTTTGGTTTTGTGTGCGCCCTAGTTCGCTGTTGGGGCGGTTTGTGATTTTCCGTTCTGTGTTATTAAAAACACTACCCTGCATTCTCTGCTTCCTGCTCCTGACTCTGCACCCACTACGCCCAAGCGTTACAGGTTTGTATCATTTGATTTACACAACATGCCTACCACTTTGAAGATGCAAAATATATATATTTTTATTGTGAAACCAACAAGAAATAAGACAAAAAAAACAGACCTTGAGTGTGTATAACTATTCACCCCCCCCCCCAAAGTCAATACTTTGTAGAGCCACCTTTTGCAGCAGTTACAGCTGAAAGTCTCTTGGGGTATGTCTCTATAAGCTTGGCACATCTAGCCACTGGGATTTTGCCCATTCTTCAAGGCAAAACTGCTCCAGCTCTTTCAAGTTGGATGGGTTCCGCTGGTATACAGCAATCTTTAAGTCAGACCACAGATTCTCAATTGGATTGAGGTCTGGGCTTTGACTAGGCCATTCAAAAACATTTATATGTTTCCCCTTAAACCACTCGAGGGTTGCTGTAGCAGTATGCTTAGGGTCATTTTCCTGCTGGAAATGAACCTTCGTCCTAGTCTCAAATCTCTGGAAGACTCTGGAAGACTGAAACAGGTTTGCCTCAAGAATTTCCCTGTATTTAGCTCCATCCATCATTCCTTCAATTCTGACCAGTTTCCTAGTCCCTGCCGATGAAAAATATCCCCACAGCATGATGCTGCCACCACCATGCTTCACTGTGGGGATGGTGGTCTCGGGGTGATGAGGTGTTGGGTTTGCGCCAGACGTAGCGTTTTCCTTAGCCAAAAAGCTAAATTTTAGTCTCATCTGACCAGAGTATCTTCTTCCATATGTTTGATTCTCCCACATACGTTTTGACGAACACCAAACGTGTTTTTTTATTTTTTTATTGATTGAGCAATGGCTTTTTTCTGGCCACTCTTCCGTAAAGCCCAGCTCTGTGGAGGGTACAGCATAGTGGTCCTATGGACAGATACTCCAATCTCTGCTGTGGAGCTTTGCAGCTCCTTCAGGGTTATCTTTGGTGTCTTTGCTGCCTCTCTTATTAATGCCCTCCTTGCCTGGTCCGTGAGTTTTGTTGGGCAGCCCTCTCTTGGCAGGTTTGTTGTGGTGCCATATTCTTTCCTTTTTTTAATAATGGATTCAATGGTGCTCCGCAGGATGTTCAAAGTTTTTGATTTTTTTTTATAACCCAACCCTGATGTGTTCTTCTCCACAACTTTGTCCCTGACCTGTTTGGAGAGCTCCTTGGTCTTCATGGTGCCGCTTGCTTGGTGGTGCCCCTTGCTTAGTGGTGTTGCAGACTCTGGGGCCTTTCAGAACAGGTGTATATATACTGAGATCATGTGACACTTAAATTAAGTCCACCTGTGTGCAATCTAACTAGTTATATGACTTCTGAAGGTAATTGGTTGCATCAGATCTTATTCAGGGGCTTCATAGCAAAGGGGGTGAATACATATGCACGCACCACTTTTCTGTTAGAATTTTTTTTGCATTTTTTGAAACAAGTTATTTATTTCATTTCACTTCACCAATTTGAACTGTTTTGTATATGTCCATTACATGAAATCCACATAAAAATCTATTTAAATTACAGGTTGCAATGCAACAAAATAGTAAAAAATGCCAAGGGGGAAGAATACTTTTGCAAGGCACTGTAGGCATATGAAGTTATCCTCACCTCATAAAGCATTTCAGAGGTGTAGGAGAGGAGGGGAGTGACCTGGTTAATATCACCATCTCTCCGTCGTCTACAGGGAACAGCTTTCACATTGTTTTCTCTCCTTTTTTCCTTTGAAACCCATAATCCCCTCTTTCCTCAGATGATCTAATACAGCTACAGCACCCCCCTGTACAATATCACATCATCTCTATCTGAGAGGTCGAAGCTTTACAACATCACCACATCTCTCTTTCTGAGAGTTTGAGCTTTGAGAAAAAGAGAACAGATTAGAAAATAATAGCTACATCCAATGTAAGGCCTCCTCTCTTCCTTTACATTTCATGACAGCGCAGACTAATCCTTCTATGATGGACTTCACATACCTTCCTGAAGGCTAATGAGGTGTGGGTCTTGCGTGGGCGTGCGCTATTAAAGCCCAGAATCTCCCTGCTACAGCATCGTATGTCTGGATGTGGCCATCAGTTTGATGCTGATTAATGACCTCCTATTATTTATTTATTAGAGGAAATAGTTGTCTGTGATCTCCCCTCTCTGTAACCCAAGTCCCGAAGACATGGCCAAGGTGCCAACACTACAGCCTTTGAAGTGAAAACACGGTTGGAGCCCAAGTATGTGTGGCCGTGGTGAGGTCTGATGATTTGCATAGGCTGTCACAGTCACCTTATATGAGGGTTAAGGAAAAATCAAATCAAAGTGTATTGGTCACATACACATGATTAGCAGATGTTATTGTGGGTGTAGCAAAATGCTTGTGCTTCTATCTCTGACAGTGCAGTAATATCTAACATGTAATATCTAACAAATTACACAACATATACCCAATACACACAAATCTAAGTAGGAATGAATTAAAACTATATACATATGGACGAGCAATGTTAGAGCGGAACGGACTAAGATACAGTAGAATAGTATAGAAAAACAGTATATACATATGAGATGAGTAATGCAAGATATGTAAGCATTATTAAGTGACTAAGATACCATAGAATAGTATAGAATACTGTATATACATATGAGATGAGTAATTTCAGATATGTAAACATTATTAAAGTGACTAGTGTTCCATTCCTTAAAGTGGTATTGATTCCTAGTCTATGCCTACAGGCAGCAGCCTCTAATGTGCTAGTGATGGCTGTTTAACAGTCTGATGGCCTTGAGATAGAAGCTGTTTTTCAGTCTCTCGGTCCCAGCTTTGATGCACCTGTACTGACCTCGCCTTCTGGATGATAGTGGGGTGAACAGCAATGGCTCGGGTGGCTGATGTCCTTGATGATCTTTTTGGCCTTCCTGTGACATCGGGTACTGTAGGTGTCCTGGAGGGCGGGTAGTTTGCCCCCGGTAATGCTTTAGGCAGACTGCACCACCCTCTGGAGAGTCTTGTGGTTGCGGGCGGTGCAGTTGCCATACCAGGCAGGGATACAGCCCGACAGGATGCTTTCAATTGGGTATCTGTAAAAAATGGTGAGGGTTTTAGGTGACAAGCCAAATTTCTTTCACCTCCTGAGGTTGAAGAGGCTCTGTTGTGCCTTTTTCACCACACTGTCTGTGTGGGTGGTCTATTTCAGTTTGTTAGTGATGTGTATGCCAAGGAACTTGAAGCATTCCACCTTCTCCACTGCGGTCCCGTCGATGTAGATAGGGGGGTGCAACCTCTGCTGTTTCCTGAAGTCCACAATCATCTCCTTTGTTTTGTTGACATTGTGTGAGAGGTTATTTTCTAGGCACCACACTCTCAGAGCCCTCACCTCCTCCCTGTAGGCTGTCTCATCATCGTTGGTAATCAAGCCTACTACTGTTGTGTTGTCTGCAAATTTGATGATTAAGTTGGAGGCATGCTCGGCCACTTAGTCATGAGTGAACAGGGAGTACAGGAGGGGGCTGAGCACGCACCCTTGTGGGACCCCAGTGTTGAGGATCAGTGGAGGGAACGTGATGTTTCCTACCTTCACCACCTGGGGGTGGCCCGTCAGGAAGTCCAGGACCCAGTTGTACAGGGTGGGGTTCAGACCCAGGGCCTCAAGCTTAATGATGAGTTTGGAGGGTACTATGTTGTTGAACGCTGAGCTATAGCCAATAATCAGCATTCTTACATATGTATTTATCTTGTCCAGATGGGATTGGGCAGTGTGCAGAGTAATTGCATTTGGATCATCTGTGGATCTATTGGGGCGGTAAGCAAATTAAAGTGGGTCTAGGGTGGCAGGTAAGGTAGAGGTGATATGATCCTTGACTAGTCTCTCAAAGCACTTCATGATGACAGAGGTGAATACTATGGGGCATTAAGTTCAGTTAACTTTTCCTTCTTGGGTACAAGAACAATGGTGGCCATCTTGAAGCATGTGGGGACAGCATACTGGGATAGGGAGAGATTGAATATGCCCATAAACACACCAGACAGCTGGTCTGCGCATGCTCTGAGGACACGGCTAGGGATGCCATCTGGACCGGCTGCCTTGCGAGGGTTAACACGTTTAAATGTTTTACTCACATCGGCCACGGAGAAGGAGAGCCCACAGGCCTTGGTAGCTTCGGTGGGACTGTGTTATCCTCAAAGCGTGCAAAGAATGTGTTTAGCCTGTGCAGAAGCAAGACGTCGGTCTCGGCGACGTGGCTGGTTTTCCTTTTGTAGTCTGTGATTATCTGTATTCCCTGCCACATACGTCTTGTGTCTGAGCCATTGAATTTCGACTCCATGTTGTCTCTATACTGACGTTTAGCTTGTGTGATTGCCTTGCGGAGTGAATAACTACACTGATTATATTCTGCCATATTACTAGTTGCCTTGCCATTGTTCAATGCGGTGGTTTGCGCTTTCAGTTTCAAGGGAATGCTACCATCTATCCACGGTTTCTGGTTCAGGTAGGTTTTAGTAGTCACAGTGGGTACTGCATCTCTTATACACTTCCTTATGAACTCAGTCACCATATCTGTGTATGCGTCTAGATTATTTTTGCATGCTACCCGGAACATATCCCAGTCCACAGAAGTGTGGATTCTGATTGGTCAGATCAGTGTTGAATAGTATGAAGCACGGGTACTTCCTGTTTGAGTTTATGCCTATAGGATGGGAGGAGCAAGATGGAATCGTGGCCAGTTTTGCTGAAACGAAGGGCGGGGGAGGGCCTTGTAAGCATCCCGGAAGTTAGAATAGTAATGGTCGAGAGTCTTAGTAGCGCGAGTAGGACAGTCAACATGTTGATATAATTTCGGCAGCCTAGTCCTCAGATTTGCTTTGTTAAAATCCCCAGCGACAATAAATGCAGTCTCAGGATATGTGGTTTACAGTTTGCATAAAGTCCAGTGAAGTTCTTTGAGGGCCGTTGAGGTTTCGGCTGGAGGGGGGATGTAAACGGCCGTGGCGATGACGGAGGAGAATTCTCTTGGAAGATAATATGGTCGCATTTAATTGTGAGTTATTCTAGGTCAGGTGAACAAAATGACTTGAGTTCCTGTATGTTCCTAGAATTTTACCATGACTCGTTAATCATAAAACACACCTACCCACACCCTTCTGCTTGCTGGAGAGATATTTATTCCAGTCTGCGCGATGTACTGAGAATCCTGCTGGCTTTACTGACTCAGACAAAGTATCCCGAGAGAGCCATGTTTCCGTGAAACAAAGTATGTTACAGGCCCCGATGTCTCTCTGGAAAGAAATCCTTGCTCTAAGCTTATAAACTTTGTTATCTTCTTCGGGATAGGGGGCAGTATTCGGAAGTTTGGATGACTGAGGTGCCCAAAGTAAACTGCCTGTTACTCAGGCCCAGAAGCTAGCATATCCATATAGGTAGTATTGGATAGAAAACACTCTAAAGTTTCCAAAACTGTTAAAATAATGTCTGTGAGTGTAACAGAACTGATATGGCAGACGAAAACGTGAGGAGAATCCATTCAGAATATTATTTTTTTGAGCTCACCACTCATTCAAATGGCTGTCTATGTGAATATCAATTGAAAACCTCCCAGATTGCAGTTCCTAGGGCTTTAGAAAGAGGTTCAGGCTTGTTTTTTTGAAAAATGAGCTAGAATTTGTAGTTTTTCTAGGTGGCTCCCATTTTGGCTGTAGTATTTTGGCGCGCGTCGGTGAGGGCGCGCACTTCGTTATCTCCGTAAATTAACATACTATTCTCTGTCTTAAATTGTATTGTTTATTTACATATTAGGGTACCTTAGGATTGATTAGAAACGTTGTTTGACTTGTTTGGACGAAGTTTATTGGTAACTTTCGGGATTCATTTGTATGCATTTTGAACGAGGGAAACAGGTGGATTACTGAGTCAAGCGCACCAACTAAACTGACTTTTTTGGGATATCGAACAAAAGGACCATCAAACAAAAGGACCATTTGTTATGTAGCTGGGACCCTTGTGATTGCAAACAGAGAAAGATCTTCAAAGGTAAGTGTTTTATTTTATCGCTATTTCTGACTTTCGTGACGCCTCTGCTTGTTTGGAAAATGTTTGTAATGCTTTTGTATGCGGGGCGCGTCCTCAGATAATCGCATGGTGTGCTTTCGCCGTAAAGCCTTTTTGAAATCTGACAAAGTGTCTGGATTAACAAGAAGTTAAGCTTTTAAACGATGTAAGACATTTGTATTTTCATGAATGTTTAATTTTACGAATTTTGTACTTTGAATTTCGCACTCTGCAATTTCACCGGATGTTGTTGAGGTGGGGCGCTAGTGGTACGCCTATCCCAAACATGATCGAAGACTGAACATTAGCAAGTAATATACTCAGAAGTGGTGGGTGGTGTGCGCGCCTCATAAGTTGAACCATCAGGCCACCTCAAGTGCCTCTCCTCCGCCTAAAATGTTTTGGGTCGGCCTCTAGAACAAAGGATCTTCTCCAGGGAAGTCGTATTCCTGTTCATAATGCTGGTACTTCTGGTGAGTTACCGCCGCTCTAATATCCAATAGTTCTTCCCGGCTGTATGTAACGACATAAAACATTTCCTGAGCTAATAATGTAAAAGATACTACATTTAAAAAATAAATAAATAAAGCAACGTTTTCTAAGAGCAAGTCGCGATGCTACCATGTCCATCGGCGCTATCTTATAGTTGGGTTATCTAACAACAGTAGTTAGTCTCTATGGGTGATGGGTTAGCTCTTTAGCCAACTTAGCAACATAATATTAGAATGGCCTGCAGGGTGTTAATTTGAGGTTCATTAGATTTCCGAAAACGAATGAAAAGCTGTTCATTAATTGGACATTGAACATTATTTTAACAGGGGACCTTTTCCATTTATGAACAATTACCATTATATTCCTTTATTGTATATCCGGCATTTCAATTACCATCTGCTTGATACACTATATATACAAAAGTATGTGGACACCCCTTCAAATGAGTGGATTAGACACACAAGTCTAAGGTCATTATGCGCAATGCCAAGCGTCGGCTGGAGTGGTGTAAAGCTTGCCATTATTGTAATCTGGAGCAGTGGAAATGCGTTCTCTGGAGTGTGAATCATGCTTGGTCCCGTGTGGCTCAGTTGGTAGAGCATGGTGTTTGCAACGGCAGGGTGGTGGGGTTGATTCCCATGGGGGACCAGTATGGAGAAAAAAAAATGTATGAAATGTATGCATTCACTACTGTAGGTTGCTCTGGATAAGAGTGTCTGCTAAATGACTAAAATGTAAAAAATGCTTCACCATCTGGATTTGGCGGATGCCAGGAGAACACTACCTGTCCCAATGCATAGTGGCAACTGTAAAGTTTGGTGGAGGAGGAATATAGTTCTGGGGCTGTTTTTCATGGTTTGGGCTTGGCCCCTTGGTTCCAGTAAAGGGAAATCTTAATGCTACAGCATACAATTACATTCTAGATGATTCTGTGCTTCCAACTTTGTGGCAACAGTTTGGGGAAAGCCCATTCCTGTTTCACCATGACATTGCCCCCGTACACAAAACAAGATCCATACAATAATGGTTTGTCAAGATTGGTGTGTAAGAACTTGACTGGCCTGACCTCAACACCATCGAACACATTTGGGATGAATTGGAACGCCGACTGCAAGCCAGGCCTAATCGGCCAACATCAGTGACCAAGACTCACTAATGCTCGTGGCTGAATGGAGGCAAGTCCCTGCAGCAATGTTCCAACATCTAGTGGAAAACCTTCCCAGAAGAGTGGAGGCTGTTATAGCAGCAAAGGTGGGACCAACTCCATATTAATGCCCATGATTTTGGAATGAGATGTTCGACGAGCAGGTGTCCATATAATTTTTGTCATTTATCATGTAGTGTATGTAGGGGAATCACGAGGGGGGTCCTGCTCTCACCCTGTCAGGTTCCCATTGTTCCACAAGTTCTGTTATAATTACAGAACCCTTGGGCACCTCACATCACATCTCTCTCTCTTTCTCTGCCATTCTTTCAAGATGCGCCCTCTTTGTCTACCCTCTCTATCTCACTTGTCAATCTCTCCCACATAACATATCTAACCCCATCATCTCCGCCTCAACTATATATCACTTTATTAGACCTCTTCTTGTGTTTCTCTCGTGTAGTGTATGTAGGCGAATCACGAGGGGGGGGGGGGGGGGGGGCTGCTCTCTCCCTGTCAGGTTCCCATGGTTACACAAGTTCTGTTATAATTACAGAACCCTTGGGCACCTCAAATCACATCTCTCTCTCTATCGCATTCTCTCTCTCTTTCTCTCTCTCTCGCTCTGTCATTCTTTCCTGATGCGCCCTCTTTGTCTACCGTCTCTCTATCTCACTAGTCAATTGCACACAATCTCTCCCACTCTATATATATCGAACACCATAATCTCCTCCTCAACTGTATTTCACTTTATTACACCTGATGGGCTGCAGGGGCAGACAGTAATTGTCCTGCTCCCATGGGGACTCCATCATAATAGACACACACAAGCTCACATGTTTGCAAGTCCACACCCGTACATGCACACGTGCACCCGCACATACACACCAGTGGTGGACAAAGTACTAAATTGTCATGCTTGAGTAAAAGTAAAGATACCTTAATAGAAAATGACTTCAGTAAAAGTAAAAGTCACCCAGTAAAATAATACTTGAGAATAAGTCTAAAAGTATTTGTTTTAAGAATACTTCACTATCAAAAGTAAAAGTAAAAATCCATTCAAATTCCTTATATTAAGCAAACCAGACAGCACAATTTTATTTCTTCTTTTTGATGGATAGCCAGGGGCATTTTCCAACACTCAGACATAATTTACAAACAAAGAATTTGTGTTTAGTGAGTCTGCCAGATCAGATGCAGTGGGATGACCAGGGATGTTCTCTTGATTAGTTTGTGAATTTGTGAATTATTTGAGTTTGAATTTTAGGACCACTTTAGGTATCATTTTTTTTTTTCAACAATTATTTCATAAAATATTGAATTTGGCCTTTACTACTATAGCCCATAGAATTGCATTGAATAACACATTCATAAATGGCAAAAAAAAGACAGTAATGTCACGGTCACTGTCCTTAAACTCCCTGTCATAAATAAGCCAAGGCGCAGCGTGCCGGTAATTCCACATCCTTTATTTTGAAGTGAAACCGAACAAAACAATAAACTGGATAAACGTGACGTTCTGGGGCTGCTCCAAGACAGCTACACAAAAACAAGATCCCACAACTCAAGGAGGGAAAAAGGGCTGCCTAAGTATGGTTCCCAATCAGAGACAATGATGGACAGCTGCCTCTGATTGGAAACCACACTCAGCCAAAACAAAGAAATAGAAAAACTAAATTGCCCACCCCACATCACACCCTGACCTAACCAAATGAGAGGAAAATAAACGTCTCTAAGGTCAGGGCGTGACAGTACCCCCCCAAAGGTGCGGCTCCCGGCCGCAAACCTGAACCTATAGGGGAGGGTCTGGGTGGGCATCTATTCTTGGCGGCGGCTCTGGTTCGGGGCGTAGCCCCCACTCCGCCCGCTGATCCCCCCGCTTCTGTGTTGGTAGAGGAACCAGACCGTGGGTCATCACCAGAGGCTCTGAACTGCCGACCGCCGCTGAAGACTCTGGACTGCAGGCCGCCGCTGGAGACTCTGGACTGCAGGCCGCCGCTGGAGACTCTGGACTGCAGGCCGTCGCTGGAGGCTCTGGACTGCAGGCCGTCGCTGGAGGCTCTGGACTGCAGACCTTCGCTGGAGGCTCCGGACTGGGGGACGTCAATGGAGGCTCCGGACTGGGGGACGTCGCTGGAGGCTCTGGACCGGGGGACTTCGCTGTAGGCTCCACGTCATGGATCACCACTACAGGTTCCGCACCATGGATCATCAATGGAGGCTTCTTGCCATGGATCATCACTGCAGGCTCCGGGCCATGGATCATCACTGGAGGCTCCGTGCCATGGATTATCACTGGAGGTTCCGTGCCATGGATTATCACTGGAGGCTCCGGGCCATGGATTATCACTGGAGGCTTCGTTCCATGGATCCTCCCTACATGCTCCGGGCATGGTTCTTCACTGGAGGCTTCGTGCCATGGATCATCACTACAGGCTCCGGGCCATGGATCATAACACGGTGCTTGCCCCGTCACTCGCACCCCAAGGTAAGCACGTGGAGTTGGCTCAGGTCTCCACCCTGACTCTGCCAAACTCCCCGTGTGCCCCCCCCAAAACATTTTTTGGGGGGGGATGCCTCTCGTGCTTCCCTTGATGTTGGTTCTCCCCGGTCCAGCTCGTTCTCCCAGTAAGCGCACGCTGCTTGGCTTTCTTGTGGTGGGATCTTCTGTCACGATCACTGTCCTCATCAGAGACAACGATGGACAGCTGCCTCTGATTGGAAACCACACTCAGCCAAAACAAAGAAATTGAAAAACTAGATTGCCCACCCCACATCACACCCTGACCTAACCAAACTAGAGGAAAATAAACGTCTCTAAGGTCAGGGCGTGACAAGTAAAACAAAAAAAGGTTTGAAGTGTCTGTTCTATATGTAGGAGGTATAAAATAGCTCAGGAAATATTTGTGTTGTCTTGCACACATATTTAACCCCTTATTTTTGTTGGCACAAAAGTACATCAATCAATCTGTCAATCAATCAAACGTATTTATAAAGCCCTTTTGACATCAGCAGATGTCACAAAGTGCTTATACAGAAACCCAGCCTAAAACCCCAAACAGCAAGCAATGCAGATGTAGAAGCACGGTGGCTTGGAAAACCTCCCTAGAAAGGAAGGAATAAACCTAGAGAGGAACCAGGCTCTGTAGGGTGGCCAGTCCTCTTTGTACATTGCCATTAATTTAGGCCAGATCGTTCTTCAAGATGTTCAAACGTTTATAGATGACCACCAGTGTAAATAATAATCATAGTGGTTGTAGAGGGTGCAACAGGTCAGCACCTCAGGAGTAAATGTCAGTTGGCTTTTTATAGCCGAGCATTCAGAGGTCGAGACAGCAGGTGTGGTAGAGAGGGAGAGAGAGAGGGAGGGAGAGAGGGTCAAAAACAGTAGGTCCGGGACAAGGTTGCACTTTCGGGGTTCCATAGCCGCAGGTAGAACAGTTGAAACTGGAGCAGGAGCACAACAAGGTGGATGGGGATGGGGACAGCCAGGAATCATCAGGCCAGGTAGTCCTGAGGCATGGTCCTAGGGCTCAGGTTCTCCGGGAGAGAGAGAGAGAGATGAGAGAATTAGAGGGAGCATAGTTAAGTTCACACAGGACACCCGATAAGGCAGGAGAATTTCACCACATACGACAGACTGAACCTAGCCCCCCGGCACATGGAGTGTTAAAGCATAGATACTTAAGGCCAGGTTCGGGGGTCTGACGATACCCCCGGACAGGGCCAACCAGGCAGGACATAATCCCACCCACTTTGCCAAAGCACAACCCCCACACCACTAGAGGGATATCAACATGCCACCAACTAACTACCCTGAGACAAGGCTGAGCATAGCGCACAAAGATCTCCTCCACCGCACGAGCCCGAGGGGGCTTAAAACCGGACAGGAAGATCACATCAGTGACTCAACCAGTCTCAACAAGTCGAGTATAGTGAAAAAAGCCGGGTATGACGTGACGCACCCCTCCTAGGGACTTCATGGAAGAGCACTAGTAAGCCAGTGACACCGTAATAGGGTCAGAGGCAGAGAATCCCAGTGGAGAGAGAGGAGCCGGCCAGGCAGAGACAGCAAGGTTCATCACGCCAGTGCCTTGCCGTTCACCTTTGGACCCCTGGGCAAGAATACACTCAATCATAGGACCTACTGAAGAGATGAGTCTTCAGTAAAGACGTAAAGGTCGAGACCAAGTCTGTGTCTCTCACATGGATAGGCCAACCAATCCATAAAAATGGAGCTCTATAGGAGAAAGCCCTGCCTCCAGCTGTTTGCTTAGAAATTCTCAGGACGCTAAGGAGGCCTGTGTCTTGGGATCATAGAGTATGTGTAGGTATGTACGGCAGGACAAAATCGGAGAGATAAGTAGGAGCAAATCCATGTAATGCTTTATAGGTTAGCAGTGTCGTGTCTTTGGCTATGCCAGATTAACCTCAGGACGGGCTCCGTCCCGTCCCCTATCGCCATTTGCATAACAAAATGTTATATCTATATTCTTTCAAATATAGGACTATTTTATATCGTTTTATAGATACACCTCTCCTGAATCGAACCACGTTGTCCGATTTCAAAAAGGCTTTACAGCAAAAGCAAAACATTAGATTATGTTAGAGGAGTATATCGTAAAAGTAGCCACATAGCCATTTTTCGACCAACCACATGCATCACAAATAACCAAAAAACAGCTAAATGCAGCACTAACCTTTGACAATCTTCATCAGATGACACACCTAGGACATCATGTTACACAATACATGCATTATTTTGTTTGATAAAGTTCATATTTATATATAAAAACAGCATTTTACATCGGCGCGTGACGTTGACTAACTATTTTCCCTCAAATAGCGCTACAATTTACTAAATTACTATTCGAAAACATTTTTAAAATGTAATATTGTCATTCTAAGATTTATAGATTAATATCTCTTGAAAGCACCTGCAATGCCAGATTTAAAAATAACTTTACTGGGTAATCACACTTTGCAATAAAAGGGGATGCGATACTCAGAAAAATAGGCTAGCAATACAGGTCAGCGCCATCTTGGAACAATCGCATATCAAATCTAGTCTTGTATACTATTGTCAATAATCCCTTACCTTTGATTATCTTCATCAGAAGGCACTTCCAGGAATCCCAGGTCCACAACAAATGTATTTTCATTCTAAAAAGTTAATCCTTTATGTCTTCTTGTTAGCGCGTTCTGAAGGCTGCACCAAAAGTACCGTCGTGCGCGGGACTCCTCTCTTACCAAAATGGATTTGTTTTTAATTTAAGTTTGTTCAAACATGTCAAACGTTGTATAACATACATCTTTAGGGCCTTTTTCAACCAGAGCTCCAATAACATTCAAGGGGGACGATTGCATTTTCGTTCAAAACGTTTCGAAAGGGGAGGGTAGCCAGGGGCGCCGGCGTCATAATGGTGATGGCCCTCCCCATGTGACCACGTTCCACAGACTCTCATTCTGTCAGTTTTCACAGTAGAAGGCTCAAACCACTTTGTAAAGACTGGGGACATCTAGTGGAAGCAATAGGAAGTTCTCAATGAACCATAGCTCACGGTGTGATTTATAGGCAAAGTGATGAAGTTGAGTCCGCAATTCAGAATTCCACATCCTGTTACGATCTGTCTCGGGGTTTTGACTGCCATATGAGTTCTGTTATACTCACAGACACCATTCAAACAGTTTTAGAAACTTTAGGGTGTTTTCTATCCACAAGTAATAATTATATTCATATCCTAGCTTCTGAGTTTGAGTAAGAGGCCGTTTAAAATGGGCACAAATATTTTTCAAAAATCGCTGTAGCGCCTCCTATCCTAGGCGACCGTCAAGAGGTTTTAAGTGATATTTCATGCTATTCTATAAAATCCTTTCTCTGTAATTAATATTACCTGATTAAGCTAATCATGTAAATGTAATTAACTAGAAAGTCGGGGCACCACGGAAGAACGTTTATAGAGCCGTTATCTTCCGAATAAACTCTTAAAATACTTAGTAATATTTTACATCGATAGCCATCATCTTAATCATATTTTATTTTCAGTCTCATAATGAAAGTTGTAAATTCTTGGCTATCTTCACGAACCCTGGCTAACAAGTTGAATCAGCAATACAAAATTGGGTTTAATTATTTATTTACTAAATACCTAAACTAATCACACAGAATTACAAATACACCGAATACAAATGATGTCATACATGATGGCTGGTTACACAAAGGAAAGGGGGTTGGGCTTGAATGAAAGAGCGGGAAGACTTAGGAACAAAGAAACAGCAGCTATGCTATCGTAAATACATTATCTTATGCATCTAAATTACCGGCCATTTGGAAAAGGAAAATGCAATAAATATTTACTCTGAGCTGCGCTTCGGTATATTGGTCGATGCTGGCCGGGTTGGCCAACAGATCTTCCTGTCCTTGGAAGAATGTCTCTGGTGGTAAATTGGATACGTGGTGGTATCTTCGTCTGTTTGTTAGACTGGATCCGTCGTCCGTCCTTTCCTAGCCCACGTCTACAGCGGCCGCTGCTAACTCAACGGCTAGGAAGTATCACTTCTGTAGTGAATAAGCTCAAAGTTCATACCATTCGCCACCAAAGCTCACGCCGAGGTTGGCTTGGTTCTGTACTTGACGTGTGTCCTTCTAACGTAGAGGCTGCAGACCTCACGTACTGGAACATGTGGTTATCTTTTCGTCAAAGGCTTATATAGTGGAGAGGGGGAAGGATGTGTTTCATCGTTTATAACCCCTGTCTCTTCACAGGGGTGGGCCACTGATCAAGCAGGGCACTTTCCTTATGAAAATCCAATTCTCTCATTTGGAAGCTAAAATTACATTTAATCTCCTAACAAACAATTTCAATATCAAACATTTCAATTGCATAACAATTCCATGTGACTCTGATAACTAGAGGGTGTATACTTTCCCAGGTACAGTTTATGTCGTCCTGTCATCAGTCATAATGTCTCAGATGACAACTGAACTGACATCCATACTCATTACGTTCCAAAGCATATTTCCAACTGGTTTTATTACCAAAATATGGTTCCTTTCCCCATTTGTTTCATGTTCACAGACTCTCTATATTTAACACAGGCTATTCTGCAGTCCTTCAGTAGGGTCAGAAAGAGAGGGGAAGGGAGAAAGGTATTTATGGGGGGGTCATAAACCTTACCCACAGGCCAACGTCATGACAGCAGTAAAATCTTAAAAATCAGCCCTAGCCTAACAGGGAACCAGTGTAGAGAGGCTAGCATTCGAGTAATATGATTAAATGTTTTGGTTCTGGTCATTCTTAATAGAAATTATTAACTTCATACGACACCGAGTTTGACAATAGCCAGTGAAAAATCAGAGCGCTAAATTCAAAACCACAAATCTAATAATTTCAATTTCTCAAACATACGACTATTTTACACCATTTTATAGATACACTCTCCTGAATCGAACCACGTTGTCCGATTTCAAAAAGGCTTTACAGCGAAAGCAAAACATTAGATTATGTTAGGAGAGTACATAGACAAAAATAACCACACCGCCATTTTCCAAGCAACTAGATGCATCACAAATACCCAAAACACAGCTAAATGTAGCACTAACCTTTGACGATCTTCATCAGATGACACTCCTAGGACATCATGTTACACAATACATGCATTTTTTGTTCGATAAAGTTCATATTTATATCCAAAAACAGCATTTTACATTGGCACGTGACGTTCAGAAAATATTTTGCCTCCAATACCTCCGGTGAACAGCACAAAAATATACAAAAATACTCATCATGAACGTCGATAAAATATTAAACTGTTATTCAAAGAATTATAGATGAACATCTCCTTTATGCAGCCGCTGTGACATATTTCAAAAAAGCTTCACGAGGAAAGCACACTTTGCAATAATCTGAGTACTGCGCTCAGAAAAATACACACTAGGCAATACAGATACCCGCCATTTTGGAGTCATCTAAAATCATAAATAGCATTAGAAATATTCACTTACCTTTGATGATCTTCATCAGAAGGCACTTCCAGGCATCCCAGGTCCACAATAAATGTTGTTTTGTTCGATAAAGTACATCATTTATGTCCAAATAGCTCCTTGTTGTTAGCGCGTTCAGTTAGCTACTCCAAATGTAGGAAGCGCGCGGAAAATGTCACTACGAAAAGTAAGAAAAGTTATATTTACGTTCGTTCAAACATGTCAAACGTTGTAAAGCATCAATCTTTAGGGCGTTTTTAACGTCAAACTTCAATAATCTTCCAACCGGACGATTCCATTGTCATGAAAAACATTTTGGAACACAGCTACCTCCTCAAGTGAATGCGCGCCAATGAACTGATGTCCTTCACTGAGTCAACAACTTCCCAGCCTTCTTGTTCACTCTCTGTTCACTGCAAAAGGCTGAAACAAGGTTCTAAAGACTGTTGACATCTAGTGGAAACCTTAGGAAGTGCTAAATGAATCCTTAGTCATTATGTGTTAGATAGACAATGACTTGGAAAGATTCCACGCATCAGATTTCCACTTCCTGGTAGGATTTTTCTCAGGTTTTTGCCTGCCATATGAGTTATGTTATACTCACAGACATCATTCAAACAGTTTTAGAAACTTCAGATTGTTTTCTATCCAAATCTACTAATAATATGCATATCCTAGCTTCTGAGTTTGAGTAGGAATCAGTTTAATATGGGCACATATTTCACCCGAAAGTGACAATACTGCTCCCTATGCGATTGGTGTCGTAAGAGGTTAATGTAACTTTAGTTGTTCTACAAATGTTTGGCTATATGTTTGGATTTTTAATACATTGTAAGGCTGCATGATGCGACTCAAATGATGATTTGAAAAAAGTAAATTGAAAGGCATGAGCTCTGCTTTGTTTTTTGCGCAGGCCGTACACACTCCATCAGACTGTCATTCAAAATTTGACAAGCACTTGATAATGTCTTGAATTTCCCGGTGGCATCCCCTTTGTGTGGCTTTAATGTACCCTTAAAGAATCCATGCCTTTGCGGCCAGTGGCCGTTGCGCCCTTGGCAAAGACTGCTGTGTTGTGCCCTTCTCCCTGAGTGCTGCGTGCTCTGAAGCACCTCTCACTCACATGGCTCTCCATCACGTAATCAGGTCTTTATCACTGGCCACAAGTGAAGACAGACATATTGGGGAAACTACTGTGCACTTCCTTATCCAATCCGAGGTGCATATTGAAGATATTGGAAGAACTGTCCACATTAACTTTTCGTCAGCCAACAAGATGAGAAGGCCTAACGAACAGCAAAAGCACTAGCCTATGTCAATCTACTGTCCTCCATAGTACAAAAGTTGACCTATTCTGTGAGAAATAAATATTCCAAACATATTCTGGGACAGTTGTGGGATGTGATAGATCTCAGATTAATACAACCACTAACATAAAAAAAAACATGTTTTTACGCAATGTGGCTGACGCAACAGATCAGAACGTATAGCTTAAAATGTTGATAAACTATTAGACTATTTCTTCACATTATAAGTGCAGCAATGCGCTCATGGCAGTGGGCTATAAGTGCGAATGTTCCATTTCCGGGAAAACACAATTTTCAAAAGTGACCGCAAATGCGATTATGCATGTAATGCTTGTTATGCCTGTTAATATAAAGGTGCATTTTTATGGTGAAAATTATCTTCCCCAAACTTGAAACTCACGTGCAGCTTATGTATACTAGTTAGGCTCTACACCCCTTGTAAAGCGGATTGATGTGCTTCATTTTAACCTGGTAGGGACAGACGTTCCGCTAGCAGAACGCCTCACCAATATCCAATGGTAGAGCGTGACGCGAAATACAAATACCTTAAAAATGCTATAACTTCAATTTCTCAAACATATGACTATTTTACACCATTTTAAAGACAAGACTCTCGTTAACCTGTTATGGCTAGGGGGCAGATTAAATCGGGTCCGTTTTTTTATCCGGCCGTGAAAATACTGCCCCCTATCCCAAACAGGTTTTAAGAAGTTATTTGGCCACTTATTAAAACATATAGGCCTATGGGCTAGGCTACATGACGTGTGCGACTATGATTCGAAAAAGTTGAGAAAAAAAATGAAATTGTTTCTTGCCTTACGCTGGGCATCATTCACAAGTGATAATATATAATTCACAAGTGATAGGCTAATATTGTCACCCATTCTTGATTTAATCTTGTCTTTACATATACTAAATAATTGACAGTGCATTAAAAACGTATTCAGACCCCTTGACTTACATTTCAACAGGTTTTTAGAAATGTTTCCAAATGTAAAAAAATAAAATAAACAACTGAAATACCACATTTACATAAGTCTTTAGACCCTTTACTCATTAGGGTCTGACGGGAGCCTGGATGACAGGTCAGTTTGGAGGAATGTGCCTATTTCAGGACTGGGGAACAGGCAGAGTCCGGGACAAACATCCGGTTAGCCTTTTGGACCATGCTCTCTATACCCCAGACGACTGCAGCCGCTAGACAGGAGGTAGGGAGGATGGTCCGGGGTCAGACAGAGTAGCAGCAGGGCAATACAACTGTGAGAGTGCGTACGGCTTCACGTTCTTGGACCCCGGGTGGTAGGAGAGAGTGAAATTGAACCGGGTGAACTACAGGGCCCAACGAGCCTGCCTAGACTTGAGGAGCTTGACGGTGCGGAGATATTCCAGGTTCTTATGGTCAGTCCACACTAAGAATGGGTGTTCTGCCCCTTCCAACCAGTGCATCCACTCCTCCAACGCCATCTTGACGGTGAGGAGTTCTCGATTTCCCACATCTCAGTAGAGGTAAGATGATGGGAGAGGAAAGCGCAGGGGTGCAGCTTTTGGTCCTGGGACGAACGCTGGGTCAGGACGGCCCCCACTCTGACATCTGAGGTGTCGGACTCCACCATAAACTGACGGAACGGGTCCAGATGGACTAAGATGGGGGCTTCAACCATGAAGGCCTGATTTACACAGTCTCCACTGAACAGTTGATGTTAAGATGTGTCTGTTACGTGAAGTCTGTGAAGCATCGATTTGGGCTGCAATTTCTGAAGCTGGTAACTTATCCTCTGCAGCAGAGGTAACTCTGGGTCTTCCTTTCCTGTGGCGGTCCTCATGAGAGACAGTTTCAACATAGCGCTTGATGGTTTTTGTGACTGCACTTTCAAAGTTCTTGACATTTTACGGATTGACTATCCTTCATGTTTTAAAGCAATGATGGACTATCGTTTCTCTTTGCTCATTTGAGTTGTTTTAGCTATAATATGGACTTGGTCTTTTACCAAATAGGGCTATCTACTGTATACCCTCCTTACCTTGTCACAACACAACTGATTGGCTCAAATGCATACATTCCACATGAACTTTTAACAAGGTATACCTGCTAATTGAAATGCATTCCAGGTGACTACCTCCTGAAGCTGTTAGAGAGAATGCCAAGAGTGTGCAAAGCTGTTATCAAGGCAATGGATGGCTACTTTGAAGAATATCAAATCTCAAATATATTTTGATATGTTTAACACTTTTGTTATTTCATAGTTTTGATGTCTTCACTATTATTCTACAATGTAGAAAAAAATTTAAATAAAGAAAACCCTTGAATGAGTAGCTGTGTCCAAACTTTTGACTGGTATGCAAGTATTACTAGCACTGAGTCAATACATTGTAGAAACCCCTTTGGCAGCGATTACAGCTGTGAGTCTTTCTGGATACATCTCTAAGAGCTTTCCACACCTGTATTTGCCCATTATTATTTTCTAAATTCTTCATTCACTTCATTATTCTTTAAAAAAATCCTAAGGTATTGCCATAGATTTTCAATTAGATTTAAGTCGGCCACTCAGGAACATTCACTGTCTTCTTGGTAAGCAACTCCAGTGTGTATTTGGCCTTGTATTTTAGGTAATTGTCCTGCTGAAAGGTGAATTTGTCTTACAGTGTAGGTTGGAAAGCAGACTGAGCCCTGTTTTCCTCCACGATTAGCCTGTGCTTAGCTCTATTCCGTTTATTTTTACCCCCCCCCCCCCCCCCAAATAAACTCCATAGTCCTTGCCGATGACAAGCATACCCATAACATGATGCAGCCACCACCATGCTTGAAAATATGAAGAGTGGTACTCTTGGATTTTCCACAAACATAACACTTTGAATTCAGGACAAAAAATGCATTTCTTTGATACATGTTTTGCAGTATTACTTTAGTGCCTTATTGCAAACAGGATGCATGTTCTGGAATATTTTTATTCTATACAGGCTTCCTTCTTTTCACTCTGTCATTTACGTTAGTATTGTAGAGTAACTACAATGTTATTGATCCATCCTCAGTTTTCTCCTATCACAGCCATTAAACTAAGTAACTGTTTTAAAGTCATCATTGGCCTCATGGTGAAATCCAGGAGAGAAGATAATTCCAATAACCAGAGTTTAATAAAGTCCATAAAAAATTCGTACAGGCACCGGACAAAAATACACAGTCCAACAATGACCAAAAGAGCGAAATCCCAATGACATAACCTGAATGAAAAAAAACGAACAAAAACAACATTTCCCAAATATAACACAGGGAAACTAAAAATAAACCCGCACGACACAAAGCGGGTTGAAAGAAAATAAATACCCACACTAATCAACCCAAACAAGAAACAGGTGCACAACAAAACAGACATAACTAAACGAAAAGGAAAAAAGGATCAGTGGCAGCTAGTAGATCGGCGACGACGACCGCCGAGCACCACCCGAACACACACATGCAATTTATAAAGCCTGCAGAGGTTGTGAAATATGAACTCAAGACTCACATGATTTTGAAAATATAGATTGCTATGGGGACAGCCAAAGTACCCTTTTAGGTTCTAGACATCACCTTTTTTTTCTAAGAGTGTATGCCTGCTCCCTACTAAGCGTAGAATTTATAGCTCATAGAAGGGCTCACGCCCATGTGGTGTGAGAGGTACAATTTTTAGGTCCTGCTTAGAGCTCATAGAAGGGCTTACGCCCATGTGGTGCAACAGGTCACATTTTTAGGTCCTGCTTAGAGCGCATTTTACAGCGAAGCCCAACTGGTGCAACCGGCCCCTGTATCCTGACTGTGACCTTTGTATGAATCCGTAGAAAGTCAGACCTGCACATTGATATCAATCAATAAAACCATCCATCCATCAGTCAATTAATTTCCACTCTGAATAAAGATTCTCACCCCTCCTGGGTTGCCATCAGAGGCAGTGACAATGAGACCATACTGGTCAGTGGTCTCCCTGTCCAGGGGCTTTCCCAGAAGCAGCAGGCCTATCCTGTAGAGGGAGAGACAACAACACACAACAGCATTAGTAAACAGCTAAATTCATACTGTACTACATCCATAAGGACTTAATAACCTCTTACATCTAGACGTTCCGCTAGCGGAACACCTGCTCCAATATCCAATGATAGGCGTGGCGCGAATTACAAATTCCTCAAAAATACAAAAACTTCAATTTTTCAAACATATGACTATTTCACAGCATTTTAAAGACAAGACTCTCCTTTATCTAACCACACTGTCCGATTTCAAAAAGGCTTTACAGTGAAAGCAAAACATTAGATTATGTCAGCAGAGTACCAAGCCAGAAATAATCAGACACCCATTTTTCAAGCTAGCATATAATGTCACAAAAAACAAAACCACAGCTAAATACAGCACTAACCTTTGATGATCTTCATCAGATGACAACCCTAGGACATTATGTTATACAATGCATGCATGTTTTGTTCAATCAAGTTCATATTTATATCAAAAAACAGCTTTTTACATTAGCATGTGACGTTCAGAACTAACATACTAAATTACTCACGATAAACGTTCACAAAAAACATAACAATTATTTTAAGAATTATAGATACAGAACTCCTCTATGCACTCGATATGTCCGATTTTAAAATAGCTTTTCGGCGAAAGCACATTTTGCAATTGTCACGCTTGTCGTCGGTAATGGAGGACCAAAACGCAGCAGGTATGTGTATGCTCATCTTGCTCTTTTAATAAATACAAAATGAACACCAAAATAACAAAGAACGAACAATCGACAAAAAAACTGTCTGGTAAGGCACAAGGCTATACACAGAATAATCACCCACAAAAACCCACCCTAATATATGGGACTCTCAATCAAAGGCAGATAGACAACACCTGCCTTCAACTGAGAGTCCCAACCCCAATTAACCAAACATAGAAACACACACACTAGACTAACCATAGAATACAAACACAGACCATCAACCAAAAACCCGGAAATACTAAATCAAACACCCTTTACACAAACACACCACCCCGAACCACATAAAACAAATACCCTCTGCCACGTCCTGACCAAACTACAAAAACAATTAACCTTATACTGGCCAGGACGTGACAGTACCCCCCCCTTAAAGGTGCTACCCCAGAAGCACCTTAACAAAAAAATAACCCCAAGCAACACCAAAAAAAATTCCCCTTTTCTAAAGGGAGGGAAGGGAGGGTGGCTGCCGTCAACGACGGCACTGTGCTACACCCCCCCTCCCCAACCCACCTATATCTGGAGGTGGCTCTGGTTCCGGCCGTTCCAGGCTGTCGGGCCACTCTGGCATCGCCGAGGGGCAGTCGGGCCAGTCTGGCATCGCCGGGGGGCAGTCGGGCCAGTCTGGCATCGCCGGGGGGCAGTCGGGCCAGTCTGGCAGTTCGGGACAGTCGGGGCAGTCTGGCAGTTCGGGACAGTCTTGGCAGTCTGGCAACTCGGGACAGTCTGGGCAGTCTGGCAACTCGGGACAGTCTGGGCAGTCTGGCAACTCGGGACAGTCTGGGCAGTCTGGCAACTCGGGACAGTCTGGGCAGTCTGGCAACTCGGGACAGTCTGGGCAGTCTGGCAACTCGGGACAGTCTGGGCAGTCTGGCCACTCGGGGCAGTCTGGCCACTCCGGCAGTTCAGGGCAGTCTGGCCACTCCGGCAGTTCAGGGCAGTCTGGCCACTCCAGCAGTTCAGGGCAGTCTGGCCACTCCGGCAGTTCAGCGCAGTCTGGCCACTCCGGCAGTTCAGCGCAGTCTGGCCACTCCGGCAGTTCAGCGCAGTCTGGCCACTCCGGCAGTTCAGCGCAGTCTGACCTCTCTGGCGACTGTTGACTGGCGGGCAGCTCTGACGACTGTTGACTGGCGGGCAGCTCTGATGACGACTGTTGACTGGCGGGCAGCTCTGATGACAACTGTTGACTGGCGGGCAGCTCTGATGACGACTGTTGACTGGCGGGCAGCTCTGATGACGACTGTTGACTTGCGGGCAGCTCTGATGATGACTGTTGACTGGCGGGCAGCTCTGATGACGACTGTTGACTGGCGGGCAGCTCTGATGACGACTGTTGACTGGCGGGCAGCTCTGATGACGACTGTTGACTGGCGGGCAGCTCTGATGACGACTGTTGACTGGCGGGCAGCTCTGATGACGACTGTTGACTGGCGGGCAGCTCTGATGATGACTGTTGACTGGCGGGCAGCTCTGATGACGACTGTTGACTGGCGGGCAGCTCTGGTGACTGTTGACTGGCGGGCAGCTCTGGTGACTGTTGACTGGCGTGGCTGGGTTGACGCACTTGTAGCCTGGTGCGTGGTGCTGGTACTGGGCTTACCAGATTATGTACACGCACCTCCAGGCTAGTGCGGGGAGCGGGAACAGGACGAGTCGGACTGGGTTGACGCACTTCCGGGTCCGCACGAGAGACAGGAGCTGGAAACCCAGGGCTATGGAGGCGCACAGTCGGTCTCGATCTTACCTCCTGCACAACCCGTCTTGGCTGGATGGAACTAGTAGCCCTGTACGAGCGGGGTGCCCGTACAGGGCAGACTGGGCTGTGCAGGGGCCTGATGGTAGCCGTGCGTAGAGCGGGAGTTGGGTAGCCTGGTCCTCGGAGGCGTACCGGCGACCAGATGCGCTGCGCAGGCATCCTCCTACCAGGCTGGATGCCCGCTCTAGCACGGCACCTGCGAGTGGCTGGAATAACGCGCACCGGACTGTGCGTGCGTATGGGTGAAATAGTGCGCTCCTCAGCGAAACATAGCGCTCTCCACCCCATACGCTCCTCCATATAACCACGGGTAGCTGGCTTCCGGCTCTTCTTACGCCTAGCCAAACTACCCGTGTGCCCCCCCCAAAAAAATTATTGGGGGTGCCTCTCGTGCTTCTCCCTCAGCGCGTACTTGGCCTCGTACCTCCGCCTCTCTGCCTTGGCTGCCTCAATTTCCCACTGCGGGCGGCGATAATCCTCAGCCTGGTGCCAAGGTCCGGCCCCGTCCAGAACTTCCTCCCAGGTCCACTTCTCCCGCCAGTCCAACTCGAATTCCCTCTGCTCCTTCTTCTGCTGCTTGGTCCTTGAGTGGTGGGTGATTCTGTCACAAGTATCTTCGTCTTCTGACGATAATGCGAAATCGTCATCAGAAAAGGTAGACCAATACGCAGCAGGTGTGCAGTTGTTCATTTTGAACATTTAATTAAATCAACACGAATACAAAAACAACAAACAAGAAAACGAACGATAAACTGACAGTCTGCAAAGCATAGGCACAACACAGAACAATCACCCACCAATCACACACACAAACACACCCTAATATATGGGACTCTCAATCAAAGGCAGATAGACAACACCTGCCTTCAACTGAGAGTCCCAACCCCAATTAACCAAACATAGAAACACACACACTAGACTAACCATAGAATACAAACACAGACCATCAACCAAAAACCCGGAAATACTAAATCAAACACCCTTTACACAAACACACCACCCCTAACCACATAAAACAAATACCCTCTGCCACGTCCTGACCAAACTAGAAAAACAATTAACCTTATACTGGCCAGGACGTGACAGCAATATTCTCAGTAGATAGCCCAGCCATCACGGCTAGCCATTTAGACACCGACCAAGTTTAGCCCTGATCAAACTCCGATTTACTATTACAAAAGTTTCATTACCTTTGTTGTCTTCGTCAGAATGCACTCCCAGGACTGCTACTTCATTAACAAATGTTGGTTTGGTCCAAAATAATCCATCGTTATATCCGAATAGCGGAGTTTTGTTCGTGCGTTCCAGACACTATCCGAAATGGTAAAGAAGGGTCGCACGCATGGCGCAATTCGTGACAAAAAAATTCTAAATATTCCATTACCGTACTTCGAAGCATGTCAACCGCTGTTTAAAATCAATTTTTATGCCATTTTTCTCGTAGAAACGCGATAATATTCCGACCGGGAATCTCCTTTTCGGCAAACAGAGGAAAAAATCACAAAGACGGGGGCGGCCAGGTCACGCGCCTAAGCCCAGATTCCCTTGATCGGCCACTTGAGAAAGGCGATAATGTGTTTCAGCCTGGGGCTGGGATGACGACATTCAGGTTTTTCCCGGGCTCTGAGCGCCTATGGACGACGTAGGAAGTGTCACGTTAGAGCAGAGATCCTTAGTAAAAGATAGAGATGGCAAAGAAGTTCCAGAAATGGTCAGACAGGCCACTTCCTGTAAAGGAATCTCTCAGGTTTTGACCTGCCATTTGAGTTCTGTTATACTCACAGACACCATTCAAACAGTTTTAGAAACTTTAGGGTGTTTTCTATCCATATATAATAAGTATATGCATATTCTAGTTACTGGGTAGGATTAGTAACCAGATTAAATCGGGTACGTTTTTTATCCAGCCGTGAAAATACTGCCCCCTACCCTAGAGAGGTTAAAGTGCAACTACACCAAAAAAATATAACTTCTTAGATGTTTCCCAGACCTCAAAGATCATCCCCTGATGTGGGTTAAGCATTTTTGTGAAACAAATGTATATGTTTTTCTATTTAACCTCTCTAGGGTATGTGGGACGAAATCGTCCCACCTACTCAACAGCCAGTGTAATCCCGTGGCGCGATATTCAAATACCTCAAAAATGCAAAAACTTCAATTTTTCAAACATATGACTATTTTACACCATTTTAAAGACAAAGACTCTCGTTAATCTAACCACACTGTCCGATTTCAAAAAGGCTTTACAACGAAAGCAAAACATTAGATTATGTCAGCAGAGTACCCAGCCAGAAATAATCAGACACCCATTTTTCAAGCTAGCATATAATGTCACATAAACCCAAACCACAGCTAAATGCAGCACTAACCTTTGATGATCTTCATCAGATGACAACCCTAGGACATTATGTTATACAATACATGCATGTTTTGTTCAATCAAGTTCATATTTATATCAAAAACCAGCTTTTTACATTAGCATGTGACGTTCAGAACTAGCATACCCCCCGCAAACTTCCGGTGAATTGACTAAATTACTCACGATAAACGTTCACAAAAAACATAACAATTATTTTAAGAATTATAGATACAGAACTCCTCTATGCACTCGCTATGTCCGATTTTAAAATAGCTTTTCGGTGAAAGCACATTTTGTAATATTCTAAGTAGATAGCCCGGCATCACAGGGCTAGCTATTTAGACACCCACCAAGTTTAGCCCTCACCAAAGTCAGATTTACTATAAGAAAAATGTTATTACCTTTGCTGTTCTTCGTCAGAATGCACTCCCAGGACTTCTACTTCAATAACAAATGTTGGTTTGGTCCAAAATAATCCATAGTTATGTTCAAATATCCTCTGTTTTGTTCGTGCGTTCAAGACACTATCCAAATGGTAAAGAAGGGCACGACGCATTTCGTGTCAAAAAAATTCTAAATATTCCATTACCGTACTTCGAAGCATGTCAACCGCTGTTTAAAATAAATTTTTATGCCATTTTTCTCGTAAAAAAGCGATAATATTCCGACCGGGAAAGCGTGTTTAGGTTCAAAGAGAGAGATAATAAAAACAGGGGTCGACTCGTGCACGCGCCTCCGTCCCATTGTCCTCTGATAGAGCACTTAGCAAAAGCGCTAATGTTTTTCAGCCAGTGGCTGGAATTACATCATTCAGCTTTTTCCCGCCTTCTGAGAGCCTATGGGAGCCGTAGGAAGTGTCACGTTACAGCAAAGATCCTCAGTTTTCATTAAAGAGAGCCAAGAAGAACAAGAACTTGTCAGACAGGTCACTTCCTGTAAGGAATCTTCTCAGGTTTTTGCCTGCCATATGAGTTCTGTTATACTCACAGACACCATTCAAACAGTTTTAGAAACTTTAGGGTGTTTTCTATCCAAAGCCAATAATTATATGCATATTCTAGTTTCTGGGCAGTAGTAATAACCAGATTAAATCGGGTACGTTTTTTATCCGGCCGTGCAAATACTGCCCCCTACCCCCAACAGGTTAATAATTCCTAATGATTGTTGTTTTTTCTATTTTAAACACTGGTATGTGTTACTGTTCATTGACATTATTGGACTGGTTTTGATGTCATGTTCTGAGTCTGATAATTTATTACACCCCACTCCTGAACTGGTCGCCTAATTAAATGTTTTATTCTCTTGAATTTAAAATAAATGTTTTCTCAGTTAATATGGATGTGTAATGACTTTCATTAATACCATAATTGAGAGTCTATTTTGCAAGTGAAACCTGCCTAAGAAGGCAGCTGCAATACAACATTATAAAATGTAATCATCAACAGTCCATAATATTGGGTCGTGACTCAATTGTCATTGTCAATTTTGGTTCCCTAGGCAAAACCAGTTGAGAACCACTGTCATGACACTCCTGTGAGGATCCAAGGATCAGGTTACAGTGGATCAGTGTTCAATAGAGCCCTCTCACCTGCAGAGGGGGGAGGGATGGATGTGGGGGGTTTTATGACACCTCACGTCGATAGTAAATTGTAGGCAGTAGACGATTCCTTTAGGTCTCTATTTTGGAATGTCTCTTTGTTAGAGAAGAGGTTGCCACCCAAAACTTCAACATCAAACAATGGATCCTGGGACAATATATTTCAACATCAGAATGTTGGGAATGATGAGAGATGAAATATGGAAAATGAATTTATATTTTGTGATGTCATTAAAATTGCTATAAAGTCGTTATAACGAAAACACTATAACTTGAATAGCTTTTACAATGTGTATCAGGTTTACATTCTTTACGTTCTGTAGAAAATATCAAGGATAAAGATCATTTTTTGTGACGATAGGATTGTGATTTTAGTTCTCTAACAATATCATAGTAATTCTGATACCTTGCCTCGTAACTAGCCACGCCCCAGGGAGCCCAGAGAGAGTGTAAGAATGACAAAAGTGCCCCGTTTTACCCAAGGATATAAAAAGTGTGAGTTAACCTGTTGGGTCTAGGGGGCAGCATTTGCACGTCTGGATAAAAAAAATGTACCCGATTTAATCTGGTTACTAATCCTACCCAGTAACTAGAATATGCATATACTTATTATATATGGATAGAAAACACTCTAAAGTTTCCAAAACTGTTTGAATGGTGTCTGTGAGTATAACAGAACTCATTTGGCAGGCAAAACCCTGAGACATTTTCTGACAGGAAGTGGATACCTGATGTGTTGTATTGACTTTAAACCTATCCCATTGAAAAACACAGGGGTTTAGGAATATTTTGGCACTTCCTATTGCTTCCACTAGATGTCACCAGCCTTTACAAAGTGTTTTGAGTCTTCTGGAGGGAGATCTGACCGAACAAGAGCCATGGAACGGTGATGTCCCATTAGACACCTGGCGCGCTACTTCATGTTGGGTACCCTCGTTCCAATACGTTATAAAAGACTATGCATTCGTCCACCTTGAATATTATTCATGTTCTGGTTAAAAAAGGCCCTAATGATTTATGCTATACAACGTTTGACATGTTTGAACGAACGGAAATATATTTTTTCCCCTCGTTCATGACGAGAAGTCCGGCTGGCTTACATCATGTGCTAACGAGACGGAGATTTTTGGACATAAATGATGAGCTTTTTTGAACAAAACTACATTCGTTATGGACCTGTGATACCTGGAAGTGACATCTGATGAAGAGAATCAAAGGTAATGGATTATTTACATAGTATTTTCGATTTTAGATCTCCCCAACATGACGTCTAGTCTGTATCGCAACGCGTATTTTTCTGGGCACAGTGCTCAGATTATTGCAAAGTGTGATTTCCCAGTAAGGTTATTTTTAAATCTGGCAAGTTGATTGCGTTCAAAAGATGTAAATCTATAATTCTTTAAATGACAATATAATATTTTACCAATGTTTTCTAATTTTAATTATTTAATTTGTGACGCTGACTTGACTGCCGGTTATTGGAGGGAAACGATTTCCTCAACATCAATGCCATAGTAAAACGCTGTTTTTGGATATAAATATCAACTTGATAGAACTAAAAATGCATGCATTGTCTAACATAATGTCCTAGGAGTGTCATCTGATGGAGATTGTAAAAGGTTAGTGCATCATTTTAGCTGGTTTTATGGTTTTGGTGACCCTGTCTTTGACTTGACAAAACATTACACACAACTCTTGTAAATGTACTGTCCTAACATACTCTAAATTTATGCTTTCGCCGTAAAACCTTTTTGAAATCGTAAAACGTGGTTAGATTAAGGAGATGTTTATCTTTCAAATGGTGTAACATAGTTGTATTTTTGAAAAATTTGAATTTTGACATTTATTTGGATTCAAATTTGCCGCTCTTGAAATGCACCTGCTGTTGATGGAGTGCACCACGGGTGGCACGCTAG
The DNA here is from genome assembly GCF_965601325.2 of Salmo salar. NCBI lineage: Eukaryota > Metazoa > Chordata > Actinopteri > Salmoniformes > Salmonidae > Salmo > Salmo salar. The sequence continues at coordinate 64,914,088 of NC_138291.1, read as the reverse complement.
CGTCCCACCTAGCCCCAAGAGGTTAAGAATTAACATATCAGACTAAAACGGATCACAGCTGCAGCGAGGTCTACGATAGTCACGACCCCGAACGCAACACGAGGTTGAAAAAGATAAAATAACCTCTTAACCATCAATGCTATAGTTGAGTAGCTGTTCTAAGTATTGTAACTAAGAAGGTGAATTTAAGTAGAACCATCCGGTTATTCTCTTCAAATCATCGTGTCCTACACGGCTTTCATCACCACTCTGGGATCATCGACACAGGTGATTAGCCGTCCTCAGGAGACCACTCTTCCAGAACGAGTGCAAGTAAACAGACAACTAAGAAGGACATTGCGGACAATCAAAGACTTACACCAGAGAACGAAGGAGAAATAAGAAAGCCCAATCGAACCCTCCTCACCAAGCAGAACCCTGCCCACGAAGGCCTGGGCTCAACAGAGATACCCGATGAAGACCTTCAACACTTAAATACATGCATTACTTCTTAACCATAATAGCGGCAGTTTGGTGCAATGTATTATGGTTATTGCGAATGTTATTAGGGTTATTGCGAATGTTATTAGGTTTATTGCGAGAAGTGTTGCTTCTCTTTCGCTCTCTCTTTCCCTTTTAAATCTCCATCTTGTGAAACAAGTGTCATACTGTGTTAGTCCACTAGGGACTTGTTGTCATCGTATTAAGCTTCCAATTAATAACTTATACTGTGTGTGTGTGTGTGTGTGTGTGTGTGTGTGTGTGTGTGTGTGTGTGTGTGTGTGTGTGTGTGTGTGTATACCCTATGTTATCATTTAGTGTTAGTAAATAAATAATCAAAACAATTTGATTGGTACGGAATGATCAGAGACCTGGGTTTGTGCAGATTTACAACATTCAGAATGAGACTGATATGAGTAATTGATTAATTAGTGACAGTTATGATATCTATATATTCTTGAGGTAATTCGGGTGATGGTAACTCATTAAACAACTTTTCCCGTCATGCCCCAAATTCCTAATGAGTTAATTAATTGAACCAAGTATCAATTAAACAGAGCTAGTTGATAAGGTTCCGTGTGGCTCAGTTGGTAGAGCATGGTGTTTGCAACGCCAGGGTTGTGGGTTCGATTCCCATGGGGGACCAGTACGGAGAAAAAATTTATGAAATGTATGCATTAACTACTGTAAGTTGCTCTGGATAAGAGCGTCTGCTAAATGACTAAAATGTAAATATAAATAATAGTCATCAGATTAATGATAGTCATTTAATGACACCACTGTTGTAGAGGACTTCCAATAGCTCATAAAGCTATGTTTTCTAAACATGGATGATCTATGCAGTTCACCCAGTTTGTTTTTGTTCTGTTCTCAAGATATTTAATGCTGCCATCACTCTCTATTCAGCGACCCCCCACATCCATATTTTTGTAGCCACAAGTTTCACTATAAAGTTTCAAAGCTGATCATCCATTTTACGCAAAGCAGCTATTCAAAAGTCATAATTCAAGTCAAATCCAAAAAGTATCCACAGAACCCTGTCAGCCTTGAGGACAGGTGAATGTTCTAGATATTGCCCATGTCCAAACGTAAGAAGTATAGTTAATTGTACAGGGCATTAAACTGTTGACTCAGGGCACATTCTAGACAAGAGGCTCTTTTTAGGATAATAGGGCCTCATTTTGTGAATAGTGTCTTAAATAAATTTGCACAGTCATTACTCATACTAACCACTTTCATATTAATCATTATCATCCATCCATCTTACGTTTTAGAGAGGTTGAAGACTTGCTGAATATCCCCACTCAAAATCTGGTATGTGATTGAGTCATTCTCTCTGTCTGTGGCCTATGAAAAACAACAAGAACAAAGGATAGAAATCAATCCTTTACTTTCTCTGATTTACATCTCATTTGAACACATCAATGCTTAAAATCAGTTAAATCAAATCTGATAATCCATACTGGCTGGTTTAGTAATTGTTGTTTGCTAAACTCATGACCCAAACACTTCCACGATCTTTGCTTGAGTAATCACACTGCCCTCTCCTGACCTCCAGCGATCTAGTTGTGTGACCTTTGACCCCTGTTGTGTGTAGGGCTGTTGTGGTGAACGTATTACCATCACAATTCATGAAACCAGTCAAATTCCACATGACTGTTAAGTGACGGTAATTAGGTTTATCCAAGCTCTTATGCTGCTGCTGGTCATTAGTAGCCTACCAAACTTGCTAACTGCCCCCCCCCCCCTAAAAGATATAGATGTACTATTGTAAAGTGGTTGTTCCACTGGATATCATAAGGTGAATGCACCAATTTGTAAGTCGCTCTGGATAAGAGCGTCTGCTAAATGACTTAAATGTAAATGTAAATGTACTCAGCACTCTATTGGCCCTCTTATCACTCTGACATCGATGCAAATGTATTCGAAAATGTAATCAAACACTTCATGAGAGCCCATGAGCATTTCTATAGGCTATGCAATTGTGGAAGAAAACAGAGTGATGACCGCTAATAAAAGACGAGGAGCCCATCAGCTTTCTATACGCTAGTCCTACTATATTTATTTCTCAACTTTCCTACTATTAAGCACATTGCTTATATTTACAACAGTAGTATAGCCTACCTGGCAGGCATGAAAATAAACCACTGGGAAAACCCACCTCCATTCGCTATTTAAGTGCATAGATGACATGTATTTTTTTCCCGCTGCACCTTTTTCGATACAGGTGCATGATAATCGTCCATTCTAAATCAAAACAATTGTCACACATATATAATTTTGTATATGTAAAGACAATATTAAATCAAGAACAGTTTCAAGTTTGAGGAAGATAATTTTCACCATAAAAATGCACCTTTATAATAAAAGCATTACATGCATAATTGCATTTGTCGTCACTTTTGATTATGGTGTTTCCCCGCTAATGGAACATTCACGTGTATAGCCTAATATCATGTGCGCATCGCTGCGCTTATAATGTGAAGAAATAGCCTAATAGTTTATCAAAAATGTAAGCTATACGTTCTGATCTGTTGCGTCAGCCACATTGCATATTTATTTTATTTTTTTATGCTAGTGGTTGTATTAATTTGGGATCTATTGCATCCCAGAACTGTCCCAGACTATGTTTGGAATATTTATTTCTCACAGAATAGAATAGGTTGACTTTTGCATTATGGGGGATAGTAGATTGACATAGGCTAGTGCTTTTGCTGTTTGTTAGTGTAATGGGTGCGTGCTGGTGGCAGGGAAGTCAGGCGCAGGAGAACGAACTTGGTATAAATGGAGTCGTTTAATAAGTGCTCACAAAACTCCGAAAACCAAAATATACAAAATAATAAAAGTGGGTACAAAACCCGTCGCACACCAGAACATAACTTGCACATAACATACAATCAAACAATCACCGACAAGGACATGAGGGAAAACAGAGGGTTAAATACACAACATGTAATTGATGAGATTGGAACCAGGTGTGATGGAAGACAAGACAAAATCAATGGAAAATGAAAAATGGATCAGCGATGGCTAGAAGGTCGGTGATGTCGACCGCCGAACACCGCCCGAACATGGAGAGGGACCGACTTCGGCGGAAGTCGTGACAGTTAAGCCTACTCATCTTGTTAGCTGACGAAAAGTAAATGTGGACAGTTCTTCCAATATCTTCAATATGCACCTCGGAATTGGATAAGGACACACACAGTTGCGTCCCCGATGTGTCTGTATTCACTTGTAGCCTGTGAGAAAGACCCGATCACCTGACGGAGAGCCATGTGAGGTAAAGTCACTTCGGATTGTACAGCACACTCGGAGAGAAGGGCACAACACAGCACTCTGAGACACAAAAGGCATGGATTTTTTTTATGGTGCATTACGGCCACAATGGGGATGCCGTTGTGAAATTTGAGGCATTATCAAGTGCTTGTCAAATTGCGAATGAGAGACTATTGAAGTGTGTACAAGCCTGCGCAAAAAACTAAGCAGAGCTCATGACGTTGTATTGATTAATGTGACGGCTGCTTTTCATCAAATGATTAACTGTTTATAATTACCTGATTAAATTAATCAGGTAATTATTCACTTTTATTGAGTTTCCATTTCTCAAATTAACTCAAAGTATATCAAAATATTGATTTTACAACAGTTGCTAATTAGTCAATTTCCTCTACAGTCTCATCCTTAATATCGCATAATCCGGGAATCTGCACCAACCCGAGTCCCACTGAATGAGTCCGTACCACACCACTTGAGTTGATTATTTATTTACGAACAAACTAAAATGATAATATGAGATACACATACACAAACAGACAGTCTAGACTATTGATTATAAGTTAATACAATGAAACAGGTCCCTAGCGGGCAAACACAAAATGGGGATTTAAAAAGTAGAGAGAAAGACAGAGTGCACGAGAGAAAAGCACACTTGGATACATTTGTAAACTATAATTAGTTTAGCTTTAACACCTTGCCCCGAACTGCCGTTCTTATGGGTCAGAATATAATGATTTAATTACTTGTCGAATGTCTCTGATAGGGTGTCTCTTTGTGGACTGGGTTCGCCTTCTCCTCTGACGATGGCACTTCTTTGGTTTCTTTGGTTACCGGGTGTAACTCTCTGGTCCACACAATGGCAGTGTCCTTTCTCTTAGTGGTCTGTTTCCTCACCCTTGTTCTGAAAGGGGGTTTTCTGAGTATGGTCAACTGTGTAGCTTAGGGCTCCAGCGTAGGAATGAAACCTGTGTAGACGCACAAGTCCTTGGAGAGTGGTAACCGGGTGGTCCTGCTTGAAATCACCGTCTTAGACACAGCTACTCATCTGTAGTATAGATTGTTAAAAGGCTCCTTTGTCTACTTCAACCTCGTGTTGCGTTGGCTGCAGCGTGTGGTCACCTAGTCTGATATGTAAATTAAATACGTCCTCGGGGCATCACTAGTTACAAGGCAAGGTCTGGATTTTAGTCATATTTTACTCAGATCCAATTTAGACAACTAACTTTACATCTCACCAAAAACATTCTCTTTGATCTGAACATTTTCCACACAATGTACAGTATGCAAGCGTCAGGTACATATTATGAAAACTCTTCAAAATACAAGGTTTTCATTATAAAATCTTCATTTAACTTTTAATAACATAACAAAAATGACATTATTTTTCATAATCTATCTATCGTCAATACCACCATTTTGGCTGACGAAACATATTGTCCCAAAGTCCATTGATAGCATGTTACTGTGCTGAGGTAAGTTCTCCATAGGGCCATCATACATTCCATTCCTCCACACTGAGAGGACAAAGGGATTTTGTCTGCTGCCTTAAGATTTACAATGGGCGGGAGGTGTCATAAAAACCCCACCTCCAAACTTCTAGATCTCTCCCCCGCTGGTGGGTGTGAGAGATGTCTCTGTTGGATTGTGGTCCACGGTAACCTGAACAGACTTTTTTCAAAACTATCATTAGAGGCTCATCATGCAGCCTTACAATATGTTAAAAATCTAAATATACTGCTCAAAAAAATAAAGGGAACACTTAAACAACACAATGTAACTCCAAGTCAATCACATTTCTGTGAAATCAAACTGTCCACTTAGGAAGCAACACTGATTGACAATAAATTTCACATGCTGTTGTGCAAATGGAATAGACAACAGGTGGAAATTATAGGCAATTAGCAAGACACCCCCAATAAAGGAGTGGTTCTGCAGGTGGTGACCACAGACCACTTCTCAGTTCCTATGCTTCCTGGCTGATGTTTTGGTCACCTTTGAATGCTGGCGGTGCTTTCACTCTAGTGGTAGCATGAGACAGAGTCTACAACCCACACAAGTGGCTCAGGTAGTGCAGCTCATCCAGGATGGCACATCAATGCGAGCTGTGGCAAGAAGGTTTGCTGTGTCTGTCAGCGTAGTGTCCAGAGCATGGAGGCGCTACCAGGAGACAGGCCAGTACATCAGGAGATGTGGAGGAGGCCGTAGGAGGGCAACAACACAGCAGCAGGACCGCTACCTCCACCTTTGTGCAAAGAGGAGCAGGAGGAGCACTGCCAGAGCCCTGCAAAATGACCTCCAGCAGGCCACAAATGTGCATGTGTCTGCTCAAACGGTCAGAAACAGACTCCATGAGGGTGGTATGAGGGCCCAACGTCCACAGGTGGGGGTTGTGCTTACAGCCCAACACCGTGCAGGACGTTTGGCATTTGCCACAGAACACCAAGATTGGCAAATTTGCCACTGGCACCCTGTGCTCTTCACAGATGAAAGCTGGTTCACACTGAGCACATGTGACAGACGTGACAGAGTCTGGAGACGCCGTGGAGAACGTTCTGCTGCCTGCAACATCTTCCAGCATGACCGGTTTGGCGGTGGGTCAGTCATGGTGTGGGGTGGCATTTCTTTGGGGGGATGCACAGCCCTCCATGTGCTCGCCAGAGGTTGCCTGACTGCCATTAGGTACCGAGATGAGATCCTCAGACCCCTTGTGAGACCATATGCTGGTGCGGTTGGCCCTGGGTTCCTCCTAATGCAAGACAATGCTAGACCTCATGTGGCTGGAGTGTGTCAGCAGTTCCTGCAAGAGCAAGGCATTGATGCTATGGACTGGCCCGCCCGTTCCCCAGACCTGAATCCAATTGAGCACATCTGGGACATCATGTCTTGCTCCATCCACCAACGCCACATTGCACCACAGACTGTCCAGGAGTTGGTGGACGCTTTAGTCCAGGTCTGGGAGAAGATCCCTCAGGAGACCATCCGCCACCTCATCAGGAGCATGCCCAGGCATTGTAGGGAGGTCATACAGGCACGTGGAGGCCACACACACTACTGAGCCTCATTTTGACTTGTTTTAAGGACATTACATCAAAGTTGGATCAGCCTGTAGTGTGGTTTTCCAATTTAATTTTGAGTGTGACTCCAAATCCAGACCTCCATGGGTTGATAAATTGGATTTCCATTGATTATTTTTGTGTGATTTTGTTGTCAGCACATTCAACTATGTAAAGAAAAAAGTATTTAATAAGATTATTTCATTCATTCAGATCTAGGATGTGTTATTTTAGTGTTCCCTTTATTTTTTTGAGCAGTGTATATAGCCCAATGTTTGTAGAACAACTAAAGTTTTACAAGACTCGGTTGGATTGGCAGGCTCCCATGCCTCAGCCGGTTCGTCAGGCTCCCTTGCCTCAGCCGGTTCGTCAGGCTCCCTTGCCTCAGCCGGTTCGTCAGGCTCCCTTGCCTCAGTAGGTTCGTCAGGCTCCCATGCCTCAGCCGGTTCGTCAGGCTCCCATGCCACTGCCGGTTCGTCAGGCTCCCATGCCTCAGCTGGCTCGAAAGGTTCCCATGCATCAACAGAAGCGATCGGCCCGCTCCTGGTCCCCGGGACCATCCCTCTGGCCAGCGTCCTGCGGCTGGAGCCGCACGTCAGGGAGGGGGTACTGTCACGTATACTCCCTCTTCGGCACTCGAGGGCAATGGGTCGGCGCACACCTGTCACCATCGTTACGCACACCAGTGCCACATCAGACTCACCTGGACTCCATCATCTTCCTGATTACCTTCCCTACAGCTGTCACTCCCTTTGGTTCTTTCCCTAGGTGTTAGTGACTCTGTCATGTCTGTTCACTATTCGTGTTCCTTGTATTGTTCCATGTTCCTTTATTTATTAAATATTCACTCCCTGTACTTGCTTCCCAACTCCCAGTGTAGATGATACAAAATACCTATTTCTTTGTTAACTGCTCAACACAGAACAGCCGCATGTGCTCACTCCCTCAAATAATTTAGAGAAAATATGTATATTTTATTCAGCTTTGTTCAATTGTATTTTTCATGCTATAAAATAATGCCATGGAATTATATGCAAATCTTGTCTGCTAAATGAACTAGAGTAGCTCATAGCCATTTGGCATAGCCACATCAGGACCTAACATAAGGACATCTCAGAGTATGCTATCCTGACAAAATGTTGTGACCGCCACAGCCCTAGTTGTGTGTCTCTCACCTGTAGGTTGAGCAGGATAGCTCCTATCCTCATGGCCTCGCTGACCTCTAGGTCATAGGTGAAGAGGGGGAAGCGTGGGGGGCTCTGATTGTTGGGGGGCAGCACCTTGATGTACACAGTGGTGATAGAACTCCTGTAGGGGTGGAGAACAATATGAGAGGGGAAGGAAAGGTTATATTTACAATATACAATAGATATACAAACAATACAACAACATTCTTTGCACAGTTGCATTCACATACAGTAATAGTACAGTGGTGGTTCATCATGGTGTTGGTGGTTGTTATGACTTTCCAGGCTTCCCACAAGGACACCATGCTTAAAGAGACTCGAAGAAGATAGGTGGATAAGTCAACTGCCAGTCTGCATGTGAAGAGTTTCATTCCAAAACGTTATATACACCAATTTATCACATTTGTGTTTTTTCAACAGAAATGATTGCTTATGGGTACCTTCATGTGTGTGTAAATTATTACTGTTTTTTAGATGTGGTTTAAAAAATGTGTTTTGTTGCAAAACGCAATATATCGATTGTTTAGCTGGAATGGAATGTTTGTGTCCTGTATATTTGACTGTGATATGGGCTTCCCTGTGGCTCAGTTGGTAGAGCGTGGTGTTTGCAACGCCAGGGTTGTGGGTTCGATTCTCATGGGGGTCCAGTACGAAAAAAAAAATGTATGGATTCACTACTGTAAGTCGCTCTGGATAAGAGCATCTGCTAAATGACTAAAATGTAAATGTAAAAATGTTGTCTCACCTAGCGATCTTAAGATGAATGGACTAAATAAATGTAAGTCGCTCTGGATAAGAGCATCTGTTAAATGACTAAATTGTAAATATTTTACATACAGATCTCATATTACTACACTGATTAGTAAAACTATATATATATATATATATATATATATATTGATGTCACAAGTGTATAATTTGTACAGTTCTTCATTAAAAATTGAGTTGTCACATTTGACTGTAAAATATAGCAGTACTACTTACATATTTCTCTGAGAGAGGCGCATATATAGCATTTTGCAACAAAACATGATTATATGTCTCTCTGAAATGACTATCAGGTGATAGATTTCAAACAAATACATGTCTGTCATTGAATAACCCTTGCAATGATTAGGTGGAGAAAAAAACACACCAATCTTTTTCATAAGTTCTTTAACCTTTTACTGCAGTGGGCTAAATCAGCGGTACACAGAGTAGCCTTATGTATACACCTCACAAACATGGTTATGCATACACCTCACACAAATGGTTATGACCTTATACAGACTATTAAAATAGTTTGCTGCTCACTTGCTTCTTGCCAAGAGGAATATGAAGCAACAATTACAGGAACTGCATCAAACGACTCACACCGTTATTAACAATAGTTGAAAAGGAACAGAAATTCAAGACAAAGATACGTTTTTAATGTCTGTAAGAATGATAATCTGATACTTGATTATACAGTGCCTTGCAAAAGTATTCATCCCTCTTGACGTTTTCCCTATTTTGTTGCATTACAACCTGTAATTTAAATTGATTTTCATTTGTATTGAATGTAATGGACATACAGTTAAATTGGTGAAGTGAAATTGAAAAAATAACTTGTTTAAAATTTTTTTTAAAAATTCAAAAAGAAAATATACGGAAAAGTGGTGCGTGCATATATATATTCACCCCCTTTGCTATGAAGCCCCTAAACAAGATCTGGTGCAACCAATTACCTTCAGAAATCACATAATTAGTTAAATAAAGTCCACCTGTGTGCAATCTAAGTGTCACACGATCTGTCACATGATCTCAAAGGCTCCAGTCTGCAACACCACTAAGCAAAGGGTACCACCAAGCAAGCGGCACCATGAAGACCAAGGAGCTCTCCAAACAGGTCAGGGACAAAGTTGTGGAAAAGTACAGATCAGGGTTGGGTTATAAAAAAATATCAGAAACTTTGAACATCCCACAGAGCACCATTAAATCCATTATTAAAAAATGAAAAGAATATGGCACCACAACAAACCTGCCAAGAGAGGTTTGCCCACCAAAACTCACGGACCAGGCAAGGATGGCATTAACCTGTTGGGTCTAGGGGGCAGCATTTGCACGTCTGGATAAAAAAAATGTACCCGATTTAATCTGGTTACTAATCCTACCCAGTAACTAGAATATGCATATACTTATTATATATGGATAGAAAACACTCTAAAGTTTCTAAAACTGTTTGAATGGTGTCTGTGAGTATAACAGAACTCATTTGGCAGGCAAAACCCTGAGACATTTTCTGACAGGAAGTGGATACCTGATGTGTTGTATTACCTTTAAACCTATCCCATTGAAAAACACAGGGGCTTAGGAATATTTTGGCACTTCCTATTGCTTCCACTAGATGTCACCAGCCTTTACAAAGTGTTTTGAGTCTTCTGGAGGGAGATCTGACCGAACAAGAGCCATGGAACGATGATGTCCCATTAGACACCTGGCGCGCGAGTTCATGTTGGGTACCCTCGTTCCAATACGTTATAAAAGAGTATGCATTCGTCCACCTTGAATATTATTCATGTTCTGGTTAAAAAAGGCCCTAATGATTTATGCTATACAACGTTTGACATGTTTGAACGAACGGAAATATATTTTTTCCCCTCGTTCATGACGAGAAGTCCGGCTGGCTTACATCATGTGCTAACGAGACGGAGATTTTTGGACATAAATGATGAGCTTTTTTGAACAAAACTACATTCGTTATGGACCTGTGATACCTGGAAGTGACATCTGATGAAGAGAATCAAAGGTAATGGATTATTTACATAGTATTTTCGATTTTAGATCTCCCCAACATGACGTCTAGTCTGTATCGCAACGTGTATTTTTCTGGGCGCAGTGCTCAGATTATTGCAAAGTGTGATTTCCCAGTAAGGTTATTTTTAAATCTGGCAAGTTGATTGAGTTCAAGAGATGTAAATCTATAATTCTTTAAATGACAATATAATATTTTACCAATGTTTTCTAATTTTAATTATTTAATTTGTGACGCTGACTTGACTGCCGGTTATTGGAGGGAAACGATTTCCTCAACATCAATGCCATAGTAAAACGCTGTTTTTGGATATAAATATGAACTTGATAGAACTAAAAATGCATGCATTGTCTAACATAATGTCCTAGGAGTGTCATCTGATGGAGATTGTAAAAGGTTAGTGCATCATTTTAGCTGGTTTTATGGTTTTGGTGACCCTGTCTTTGACTTGACAAAACATTACACACAACTCTTGTAAATGTACTGTCCTAACATACTCTAAATTTATGCTTTCGCCGTAAAACCTTTTTGAAATCGTAAAACGTGGTTAGATTAAGGAGATGTTTATCTTTCAAATGGTGTAAAATAGTTGTATTTTTGAAAAATGTGAATTTTGACATTTATTTGGATTCAAATTTGCCGCTCTTGAAATGCACCTGCTGTTGATGGAGTGCACCACGGGTGGCACGCTAGCGTCCCACCTAGCCCCAAGAGGTTTTAAGCAGAGAGGCAACAAAGACACCAACGATAACCTTGAAGGAGCTGCAAAGCTCCATAGCAGAGATTGGAGTATCTGTCCATCAGACCACTTTAAGCTGTACACTCCAGAGCTGGGCTTTACAGAAGAGTGGCCAGAAAAAAGCCATTGCTTAAAGAAAAAAATAAGCAAACATGAGGGAGACTCCCCAAAAATATGGAAGAAGGTACTCTGGTCAGATTATACTAAAATTAAACTTTTTGGCAAATAAGGAAAATGCTATGTCTGGTGCAAACCCAACACCTCTCATCACCCCGAGAACAGTGAAGCATGGTGGTGGCAGCATCATGCTGTGGGGATGTTTTTAATCAACAGGGACTGTGAAACTGGTCAGAATTTAAGGAATTATCAATGGCACTAAATATAGGGCAATTATATATATACAAAATAGTCCAAATTGGTGAAGTGAAATGAAAAAAATAACTTGTTTCAAAAAATTATAAAACAGAAAAAACAGAAAAGTGGTGTGTGCATATGTATTCACCCCCTTTGCTATGAAGCTCCTAAATAAGACCTGGTGCAACCAATTACCTCCAGAAGTCACATAATTAGTTAGATTGCACACAGGTGGACTTTATTTAAGTGTCACATGATCTGTCACATGATCTCAGTATATATACACCTGTTCTGAAAGGCCCCAGAGTCTGCAACACCACTAAGCAAGGGGCACCACCAAGCAAGCGGCACCATGAAGACCAAGGAGCTCTTCAAACAGGTCAGGGACAAAGTTGTGAAGAAGTACAGATCAGGGTTGGGTTATAAAAAAAGATCAGAAACTTTGAACATCCCATGGAGCACCATTAAATCCATTATTTAAAAATTGAAAGAAAATGGCACCACAACAAACCTGCCAAGAGAGGGCCACCCACCAAAACTCACGGACCAGGCACGGAGGGCATTAATCAGAGATGCAACAAAGAGACCAAAGATAACCCTGAATGAGCTGCAAAGCTCCACAGCGGAGATTGGAGTATCTGTCCATAGGACCACTTCAAGTCGTACACTCCACAGAGCTGGGCTTTACGGAAGAGTGGCCAGAAGAAAACGCCATTGTTTAAAGAAAAAAAGAAGCAAACACGTTTGGTGTTTGCCAAAAGGCATGTGGGAGACTCCCCAAACATATGGAAGAAGGTACTTTGGTCAGATGAGACTAAATTGAGCTTTTTGGCCATCAAGGAAAACACTGTCTGGCACAAACCCAACACCTTCCATCACCCCGAGAACATCATCCCCACAGTGAAGCATGGTGGTGGCAGCATCATGCTGTGGGGATGTTTTTCATCAACAGGGACTGGGAAAATGGTCAGAATTGATGGAATGATGGATGGTGCTAAATACCGGGAAATTCTTGAGGGAAACCTGTTTCAGTCTTCCAGAGATTTGAGACTGGGACAGAGGTTCACCTTCCAGCACGACAATGACCCTAAGAATACTGCTAAAGCTACACTCGAGTGGTTTAAGGGGAAACATTTACATGTATTGGAATGGTCTAGTCAAAGGCCAGACCTCAATCCAATTGAGAATCTGTGGTATGACTTAAAGATTGCTGTACACCAGCGGAACCCATCCAACTTGAATGAGCTGGATAAGTTTTGCCTTGAAGAATGGGCAAAAATCCCAGTGGCTAGATGTGCCAAGCTTATAGAGACATACCCCAAGAGAATTGTAGCTGTAATTTGCTGCAAAATGTCTCTCTACAAAGTATTGGGTTTGGGGAGGTGAATAGTTGTGCACACTCAAGTTTTCAGTTTTTTGTATTATTTCTTGTTTGTTTCACAATAAAAAATATTTTGCATCTTTAAAGTGGTAGGCCTGTTGTGTAAATCACATGATACAACCCCCCCCCCCCCCAAAAAAAAATCTATTTTAAATCCAGGTTGTAAGGCAACGAAATAGGAAAAACAACAAGGGGGGTGAATACTTTCGCAAGCCACTGTAAACAGCTTGTCTCAATGGTCAGGCAAATCTGTAAGAGGCTGTATGCGGATACAGCAATATGCACATGCATTCAATAAATATTACAATGATTCTATATGCATGAATTTAATAGACCTGCAAGTAACTGCACAGTATGAATAAACAATCAAATGGAACAATGACGGAATGAGATGGATCAATAAATGAATGAATGCCAGAATGAATTAAGGTATAATTGAATACATGATTAAAGGTGCAATATGCAGAAATCACTCAGCCATTTCCTGGTTGCTAAAATTTGAATAGTTCGGCTAATTTCAGTTCACGTGACAAAACAAGCAATGCATAGTGTAGAGAATCATTGTACCATCTAAACCACTGTGAAATATATTTTTAATAACCTAAAATATTGTATTTTCAGCTGTTTGAAGCTGGTGTAAAAAAATACAAGTAAAAGATGCAAACATGAAACTTAAGAACGGGAAGAATAGAAATAGCACACACAGAACAGATTTACCGCTTCTTAGACTTGCCTTCAATGAGAATGACAGATATATAAATCAGATTTCCATGTGAATTTGTTTGGATCCCCCAAAAAGTGACATATTGCAACTTTACCTGAATAAGTATGAAAAATGAAAAACTGAGTAAGAAACTGAGGTCTGAATCAAGATTTTACCTCAAACATCACCTAAATCATGCATGGATATTACTGAGGATATCCAAGGGATACAGTCCTTTTAATAAACACATTAATAAATTAAAGGTGTGATTGAGCAAATTAAAGGCTAAATGAACAAATAGATGAAAAGATGATTGGATTAAATTACTGTACCTTCTCTGGCTATCTGGTGCGTTGTCGGTGGCCTTCACTGTGAGGGCATAAGAATGACCCATGCTAAGAGCTGTCCTGGGTGCGATGGTGATTTGTCCAGTGCGGTTATTGATGATGAAATCCCCTTGTGCTCCGGCAAGTATCTCATAGGTCACAAGTCCATTTAACCCCTCATCAGCATCCAATGCTTTTAGCTGAGAGAGAGAGAGAGATGGAGTCTTTGAAAGAGGAAGAATTCAGTGTTACAGTGCATTTCTGCACGGTGTGGAAGGCCCTAAAACATTCAAAGCCGCCAACTATTCAATTTACTGAACTGCGTTGAAAATGCTTGTAGGTAGGGGGGCAATAATAATTTGTGGGAGGGTCCCTCCTGTCTTTGTAATGGTGGAGGAAACACAGACATCTAATTCAGTAAAATTGTATTACCTTTTCAAATCATGACCTGTTTTGTGTAAAGGGCAGTCATATGATTTGAGTGACATTTACCAGAGGGTGCTCTTGTAAGCTGTGTGTAATGTTTACAAAAACTACTGACCTTTTGTAACTGCTACAGTAAACAACTTCTCCTCCCTCCTAAAATATTGATGCAAATGTAGTGACCTTTATGAATTTATTAGTGAGAATGATTAATCTATTAAAGCTCCTATTCAGTTTTTTACTGTGTGTTTATTTCATGAAAGTAACTACAAATATATTTTTTTAATTTATTTTCCTGAGCTTCCTTTTGCCATTGAAATGCTCAGTCTAATCGTGTGGGCTTGTTGATTCAAATGTAAATATATTTAAATACAATGCCTTCGCAAATAAGGTGTTTCAGTTTTTTTGTTTTCAATAAATTAGCAAAAATGTATAAAATCATTTTTTTCACTCTTTCATTATGGGGTGTTGTGTGTAGATTGCTGAGGATTTTTGAGTAAGGCTGTAACGTAACAAGGGGTCTGAATACTTTCCGAATGGAGTCTGTACACACGAAAGATATAGATCTTAGAAACATGCAGTGATATCTCAAAAATGAAACACCCACCCTTCCCTTCCAGCTAATTAATTTGGACACCCCACCATTTACAACTCACAGCATCCTTAGCCAGGCTTTATGAACTCTTTTTTTAATATAGAGCTGTAATGTCTAAGATATGAAATAGCAGCATCAATTAAACCTTCATCCTTAGAGGCCCGGAGACTCATATAAATGGCTTATAAAAACAGGTTAAGTGATTGTACCGGCCGCCACTTGACCGCTGGCCTCCTTTCAGCTGGGCTGGGCGGATGATTTTAAACACAGATTAAACTTGACCTTTTATGTGTCTGACATTTTTTTTGTGATTGTGTGCTGAGAGACTGTAAGATGGGAAATCATGCTCTGCCTACCAAATGAGAGACAAACGCACACTGTTGCTGAACGAACTCCATAAAACCAGATATGTCAACGAGGGGACTTCCTGCTGTAAACAATTTGACTCGAAACACAAGCACATGCACGCACATGCACATGCATGTGCACAGACACACACACACACACACACACACACAACACCAAACCCAACCCCAAACCTTCAAACCAATCAAACTAGAATCTGAGTCAAAGTAAATAAACTCTGCAATCCATTCAGACATATGACGACAAACTAGACAACAGACTCTCCTTGGAGCTATTTCAGTCAGGGATTTACAGTGACCATTGTTGTTATAGGATAGGAGATTGATTTGGAGTCCTAACTGTTGACCCATGGTAGTGTATTACGTTGAGTCATATCAATACTGAGCTAATAGTATTTGAGTCCTGACTACTGTTGTAAGAAACAAGATTGTTCTTGAGTCATCAGCTCTGATCAAAGAAAGAGTGGATTGTTCTGGGGCTTGGACTGTTGATCTAAGGTACTGGATTGTGTGCGGAAACTGGGCCCGAGAGAGAAAGAGAGAGAGATAGTGAGAGATACACAGAGAGGAAGAGAGAGAGGGAAGGGAGAGGGAGAGACACCAAAAGAGAGAAAAAGTGAGAGAAAAATAAGGGAGAGACACAGAAAGGGAGAAAGAGGAGAGAAAGACAAAGAGAAAGGGGGACAGGAAGATAGACAGAGATGTGCTAATTACCTGCAGTACTGTTTTTCCTGGCTGCATATCAGTGAACACCTCAACGGTGTCAGAGACTTCGCCGAAGGTGGGAGTGTTGTCATTGGCATCAATCACCAGGATGTTGACTGTCACCCGGGTGCTCTCCTGTATCCCATCTGATGCCATCATCTACACACAGGATAACAGAGAGCAGCAGTAAAAGAGAGCAGTAAAAAAATACTTTATTTGTTACTATTTACTCTGATAGCACCAGTTAAACTCAATCAAGTGCAACTTAAGTACTTTAAAGAAAACAATACTATTTGAACCCAGGTCTGATAATGACATCAGATGTACATGTAACTGCCAAAATAAAGGAAAAACCAAGTGGGAGGCTAAAGTGGGAGGTTAAATCAGGGCCACACAGAGTAATTATTGGTGGTCTTAAACAAATCTACTTTGAACCAAAAAGCATACACCTCACACACCTGTACCATGTCAGATATAGAGTTGAAATGTATTCAATTTTGAGTTTGCATCCTAATATTACACTTTATATACATCACAGAAGACTGAAAAATAACAGAGCTGTTTGACAGAGAAACACCTTTTTTTCATTGTTTATATATATTTTGTGATTATTATTAAAAAAATATTAATAATATTCCAACCATGACCCAAAACGGGGCGCTTTTGGTCATTGACTGCAAGAAAGGGCTACACTGGAGGAAGATTCCTTTGAGGGACGTTGATTCTTGGGGAGGGCGATGGAGTGAAACACATCATCAGACACATGAGAGAGCAGTTTTAACTTTAATGACGTGCTGCCTTTCATAAGTACGGTGTCACGGCTGTCTGAAGAATGGTACCAAAGCGCAGCGTGTGTATCGTTCCACATTTTATTATAACTGTGAAACTATGCACGACATACAAATAAACTAATGACCAAAACAACAAACCGTGACGAAGAGGTGCAACATACACTTACTCAAAATAATCTCCCACAAAACCTAGTGGGAAAACCAACAACTTAAATATGATCCCCAATTAGAGACAACGATCATCCCCCCCCCAAAAAAACATAGAAATACAGAAACTAGAACCCCACAGTGAAATACAGAAACTAGACAAAATCCCCAACATAGAAAAAAGAAACTAGAACCAACATAGGAATAAATAAACTAGACAAAACCCCCTGTCACGCCCTGACCTACTCTGCCATAGAAAATACAAGCTTTCTATGGTCAGAACGTGACATACGGATCATTCCAATGACAGTAGGGCAACGATTAAAGCCTATATCTGCATATCATTACTACAGTGTATTATCACCGGAACAAGTCCATGTACACACACACACACACACACACCACACACACACACACACACACACACACACACCACCCCCTACAACCCCCCTCACGGACGGGTGCACACTAGGACCTTTGGTTGCAAGATCCAAAAGAGCTAATTCCATCTCCAAAGGGTTCCAAAGGTTACTTGGTAATATGTGTGGATGAGGTTGGATCGAAGCCTACCATGAAGGTGTAGGTCATCTGCTTCTCTCTGTCCACGGGTTTGAGCAGTCTGAGGTAGCGGGTGATGCCGGTCGGGGTTATGTCAAAGGTGGTGCTCAAGTCGTCCAGAGTCACTGTCACCAGGGGGTCTTTGCTCTACAAAAAGAAAAGCCATCGGAGAAAAGAATGTTACCACGGTGACATGACCTTACTCAAGTCGGCAGCCATGCCACTGAAGAAAAACTATTAGAGACAAAACAAGTCAGCCTGCTGACAAAGACAACATAGTACTGAGAACACAGTACTGAGAAAAGGGGAAGGCTTTGAGGAAATTCTAAGAAATCCTATGATTCTATACCCCCGCACTGCAATTGTAAGTGTTTCATTGTGGCTCTGGCCACAAGCTACAGTATGCAGTATGTGAAAGGTTACAAAAACCTAGGCGTTTCTCAGCATACTGTACTATATAGTAGAGCCGTTTGAAAGTATAACATTGTGTATAATTGTTAATGTGATGCCTTAATATCAATCTTGTATGTGATCTGTCGATATGAATATAAAACGGAGTAGGCCTAGGGAGTAATGTGGCCTAAAAGTAGGGACACATAGCTAGATAATAGAAACACTTCAATACTGTTTTATAACTTCCCAAACAAATCAACTTAATTTCCTGTTGGTACAAGGGAGATTGAAGTAGGCTTGGGTTGTTAGGTTGATTCATGTCAGTCATTAAGGGCCTGCCTGTCTGCTAAACATCCACACTTCTTTGCCCATTGATCTGTTTTAGAGCTGCAAAGTGCAGTGTTCTATTAATCTCACCCTGCTGAGAGAAAGGGAGAGAGAGAGAGAGAGAGAGAGAGAGAGAGAGAGAGAGAGAGAGAGAGAGAGAGAGAGAGAGAGAGAGAGAGAGAGAGAGAGAGAGAGAGAGAGAGAGAGAGAGAGAGAGAGAGAGAGAGAGAGAGAGAGAGAGAGAGAGAGAGAGAGAGAGAGAGAGAGAGAGAGAGACAGGCAGGCTGTGGGGGAGCTTAATGTGTTAGGTGTCATCTGAGGAAATTATGAATACATTCTTTTCAACATCATCAACACAAAGATAAATGTCCTGGTGACAAAAACACAAACAGAGTGGAGCAACTTGTATCCTGGTGTGTGTATCCTGGTGTGTCTCAATGTTTGTTTTTCGTCCATTTAAATGCTGTTGAGTTGCTTAGAAAACCCATTCCTGTCAGCGCCTGTTTGAAATAGTGAGCGTTTCAGAATCCTCACCTCAACACACACACACACACACACACACACACACACACACACACACACACGTTTGTTTTACTGTCCTTGTGGGGGACCAAACAATTGATTCCAATTCAAAATCCTACTTTCCCCTAACTGCTAACCTAACCCTTAACCTAACCCTAACCTGAACCCCAAACCCCTAACTCTGAACCTCCCCCTAACTATTGACCCTAAACATAACTCCTAATTCTAATTATATCCCTAACCCTAAACTTAACCCCTGAGCCTAAAATAGCCTTTTTCCTTGTGGGGACTTGTGAAATGTTCCCACTTGTCCAAAATGTCCTTCCTTTACTATCCTTGTGAGTACTTCTGCTCCCCACAAGGATAGTAAAACCGAAGAAACACACACACACACACACATACACACACACTGAATGTACTCAATGTATTGTGGGATCTGTGTATTTATCCACTAAAATATTTTTTTTTACTTGACTAGAAAAACAAGCACACACGGCAAAATACAAACACATTAGACTTGTCTATAAAGACAGGGATCATTGGAGGGAAACAAAGCCACACATCTGAAAGAATTGAAAGAGGTTTGAACACACACCATGCAGTAGAGTAAAACCTAAAGGCAAACTTTTAGTCATCACAGCACCAAAAAACACTATATTCCCTACAGGTGGCCAGGTACAACAAATACATTACCTGTTTGAACCAGGTACAACAAATAGACAAAGCAGCAACAGTGATAATACAGTAGTGGTGCCTGGAGAAGTGGGTATACTAAAATGTTGCCAAAAAAATTCCAAACTGCCCGCCATGCGAAGGAATGACGCCTTGTGTTTAGAATTCTATGAGAAACAGTGACATGTACTCTGAATGACCTACAGTAAAATGATAAATCCCATATTCGTATTTCACAGTCAGGCCGACCCAAGCTGTACTGTGCAAGTAGGCTAATAAATTAGTAGGCCTAAAATTTAAAAAGATAAAAGAGGTTGTCAACTGAGTCAGAAATTCACAAGATTGGATGTTCTACGTCCACAACAATACTTAAATCAGGAGACCACTTTGAGGAATGGGAAAAATCTAAGACATTTTGTTTGTGTAGTTACATTTTAATTCAAGTGTGCAGTCACCTAGCACTGTTGGTTTGTTATCAGTGTTTCTGTAGAGCACATGAAAAGAAATAGCCACTGGATTGATGCAAATAATCATGATATCATTCTGCCAGGTAGGCATAGGCTACTTTGTAGCTAGTTATATTAAATTGAGGTTAAATTTAGTTTTTTGGGAAAGCCTTTCCTTCTACCAGAAGATGGTTAGGCCTATCAGCATTTATATTTTCATTTTCCTTCATTGTTTGAAACGTGGACATTTTACTTCATATTATGAGGCATGCCAAGCCAAAATCCATCCATAGAAATGTTGAGGGAAATATGTTGAGGGAAACACTTCCTCAGATCTGGTCCATCAGCCATATTAACTGATCAGAAAGGATTCACACCCTAATTTTACCAGGTATGCTGACTAAGAACACATTTTCATTTACAGTAACGACCTGGGGAATAGTGACAGAGGAGCCAATTAGAAGCTGGGGATGATTAGTTTGCCATGATGGTATGAGGGTCAGATTGGGAATTTAGCCAACACCCCTACTATTATGATAATTGTCTTGGGATCATTAATGACCACAGAGAATCAGGACACCCATTTAACATCCAATTGAAAGCCCAGCACCTTTACACAGGGCAATGCCCAGCACCTTTACACAGGGCAATCACTGTCCTGGGGCATTGGGGTGTTGTTGTTTTTTGTCAGAGGAAAGAGTCCCTCCTACTGGACCGTCAACACCACTTCCAGCAGCATATGTTCTCCCATCCAGGGACCAACCAGGGTCAACCCTGCTTAGCTTCAAAGGCAAGCCAACAGTGCGATGCAGGGTGGTGTGCTGCAGGCAGTACCCAACACATACAGTTATATGTAAGGCCCCTCAGTTGAGCAGTGAATTTCAACCACAAAGACCATGGAAGTTTTCCAATGGCTTGCAAAGAAGGACACCTTTTGGTAGATGGATAAAAAACAAAAAACAGACATTGAATATCCCTTTGAGCATGGGGACGTTATTAATTACACATTGGAGGGTGTACCAATACACCCAGTCACTAAAAAGATACAGGTGTCCTTCCTAATTCAGTTGCTGGAGAGGAAGGAAACCGCTGAGAGGTTTCACCATGAGGCCAATGGTAACTTAAATCAGTTACAGAGTTGTGATGGGAGAAAACTGAGGATGGATCAACAACATTGAAGTTACTCTACAATACTAACCTAATTGACATAGTGAAAAGAAGGAAGCCCACAAAGAAAAAAAAAATCCAAAACATGCATCCTGTTTGCAACAAGGCACTAAAGTAAAACTGCAAAGAATGTGGCAAAGCAATCAACATTTTGTCCAGAATACAAAGTGTTATGTTTGGGGCAAATACATCCAACACATTACTGAATATTGCTCTCCATATTTTCAACCATAGTATTGGGTCCATGATGTTATGGATATGCTTGTAATCTGGGGAGTTTTTCAAGATAGAAAATTAACGGAATGGAGATAAGTACAGGCAAAACTCTAGAGAAAAACATGGTTCAGTCTGCTTTCCACCAGACACTGGGAGATGAATTTACCTTTCAGCAGGACAATAACACATGGCCAAATCTACACTGGAGTTGATTACTAAGATGAGAGTGAATGTTCCTGATTGGCTAAGTTACAGTTATGACTTAAATCTACTTGAAATCTATGGCAAGATCTGAAAATGGTTCTCTAGCAATGATCACTAATCAATTTGACAGATCATTTTGAAAATGGGCAAATATTGCACACTCCAGGAGTGGAAAACTCAGAAACTTACCCAAAAAGACACCAAATGTGCTTTTAAAACATATTGACTCAGGGGAGTGAAAACTTATGTAAATTAGATATTTCTGTATTTCATTTTCCATTTTTTGGCAATTATTTGGCATTATCAGGCTGTAACACAACAAAATGTGGAATAAGTCAAGGGGTACGACTAGCTCCACTACACTACTTTCCTCCAGACACGACGCTTGGCATTCAGTCCAAGGTGTTCAATCTTTGTTTCATTAGACCAGAGAATATTGTTTCTCATGGTCTGAGAGTCTTTAGATGCCTTTTGGCAAACTCCAAGCGGGCTGTCATGTGCCTTTTACTGAGGATTGGCTTTTGTCTGGCCACTCAACCATAAAGGCCTGATTGGTGGTGCTGCAGAGATGGTTGTCCTTCTGGAAGGTTCGCCCATCTCCACAGAAGAACTCTACCTCAGTTTGACCGGGCGGCCAGCTCTAGGAAAAGTCATGGTGGTTCCAAACTTCTTCCATTTAGGAATGATGGAGGCCACTGTGTTCTTGGTGACCTTTAATGCTGTAGACATTTTTTGGTACCCTTCCCCAGATCTGTGCCTTGACATAGTCCTGTCTCGGAGCTCTACGGACAATTCCTTCAACCTCATGGCTTGGTTTTTGCTCTGACATGCACTGTCAACTGTGGGACCTTATATAGACAGGTGTGTGCCTTTCCAAATCATGTCCAGTCAATTGAATTTACCACAGGGGGAGTCCAATCAAGTTGTAGAAACATTTGAAGGATGATCAATGGAAACAAGATGCACCTGAGTTCAATTTTGAGTCTTATAGCAAAGGGTCTGAATACTTATGTAAATAAGGATTTTCATTATTTAAAAAATATATATCATAAATTAGCTAAAATGTCTAAAAACCTGTTTTTGCTTTGTCATTCTGGGGTATTGTTTGTAGATTGCTGAGGAAAACAATGTATTTCACCTGTTGGGGGTAGGTGGCAGTATTGACACGGCCGGATAAAAAACGTACCCGATTTAATCTGGTTACTACTCCTGCCCAGTAACTAGAATATGCATATAATTATTGGCTTTGGATAGACAAGACCCTAAAGTTTCTAAAACTGTTTGAATGGTGTCTGTGAGTATAACAGAACTCATATGGCAGGCAAAAACCTGAGAAGATTCCATACAGGAAGTGACCTGTCTGACAAGTTGTTGTTCATCTTGGCTCTTTTTATTGAAGACTGAGGATCTTTGCTGTAACGTGACACTTCCTACGGCTCCCATAGGCTCTCAGAGCCCGGGAAAAAGCTGAATGATATCGAGGCAGCCCCAGGCTGAAACACATTTACGCTTTTGGCAAGTGGCCGATCAGAGGACAATGGGCTTAGGCGCATGCACGAGTTGACCCCGTGCTTTATTTTCTTTCCTCTTTTTACCTAAACACAGATTCCCGGTCGGAATATTATCATTTTTTTTACGAGAAAAATTGCATAAAAATTGATTTTAAACAGCGGTTGACATGCTTCGAAGTACGGTAATGGAATATTTAGATTTTTTTTGTCACGAAATGCGCCGTGCTCGTCACCCTTCTTTACCCTTTCGGATAGTGTCTTGAATGCACTAACAAAACGCCGCTGTTTGGATATAACAATGGATTATTTGGGACCAAACCAACATTTGTTATTGAAGTAGAAGTCCCGGGAGTACATTCTGACGAAGAACACCAAAGGTAATAACATTTTTCTTATAGTAAATCTGAGTTTGGTGAGTGCTAAACTTGCTGGGTGTCTAAATAGCTATCCCTGTGATGCCGGGCTATCTACTGAGAATATTGCAAAATGTGCTTTCACCGAAAAGCTATTTTAAAATCGGACATATCGAGTGCATAGAGGAGTTCTGTATCTATAATTCTTAAAATAATTGTTATGCTTTTTGTGAACGTTTATCGTGAGTAATTTAGTAAATTGTTAGTAAATTCACCGGAAGTTTGCGGGGGGTATGCTAGTTCTGAACGTCACATGCTAATGTAAAAAGCTGGTTTTTGATATAAATATGAACTTGATTGAACAAAACATGCATGTATTGTATAACATAATGTCCTAGGTGTGTCATCTGATGAAGATCATCAAAGGTTAGTGCTGCATTTAGCTGTCTTCTGGGTTTTTGTGACATTATATGCTAGCTTGAAAAATGGGTGTCTGATTATTTCTGGCTGGGTACTCTACTGACATAATCTAATGTTTTGCTTTCGTTGTAAAGCCTTTTTGAAATTGGACAGTGTGGTTAGATTAACGAGAGTCTTGTCTTTAAAATGCTGTAAAATAGTCATATGTTTGAGAAATTGAAGTAATAGCATTTCTAAGGTATTTGAATAACGCGCCACAGGATTCCACTGGCTGTTACGTAGGTGGGACGATTTCGTCCCGCCGGCCCTAGAGAGGTTAATCCATTTTAGAATAACCTGTAACGTAACAGAAGTCCCCACAAGAATAGTAAACAACAAAAAATTGACGAACTACGGACATTTTGTTAGTCCCCACAAGGTCAAATGCTATTTCTAGGGGGTTTAGGGTTAAGGTTAGAATTAAAATTAGTGTTAGGGTTAGAATTAGGTTTAGGGTTAGGAGCTAGGGTTAGTTTTAGGGTTAAGATTAGTGTTAGGTTTAGGGGTTAGGGAAAATTGGACTTTGAATGGGATTGAAATGTGTGTCCCCACAAGGTTGGTTGTACAAGATTGTTTATGTGTGTGTTCACTTCTGAGTCTGTGTCTGTTTACGCGCACTTTCCCATACCTCCTCAATGTCGTTGTCCAGGGCAATGATGCCCAGGGGGGCAGTGAGGTTGGAGCTGGCAGAGATGGTGGTTCCCACTAGGGAGGACTCGCTGACGTATCCCTGGTAGGATTGGAACTGGAAGTATGGAGCCTGGTTGTTCTCATCCAGGATATCAATGATCAAGTCAGCATACGCTGGGAGGGGGTGGCCATTGTCCTGCTCAGCCTAAAGGAAGGAGACAAGTTTATTTGTATTATGAACCTCACTGTAACATGTACTGACATGCAACTTACAACATACAGTGCCTTCAGAAAGTATTCATACCCTTTGACTTATTCCACATTTCGTTGTGGTACAGCATGAATTCAAAATTGATTGTATTCTATTATTATTATTATTTGTTGACATGATTTAGAAAGAAACACACATGTCTATGTAAGGTCCCACTGTTGACAGTGCATATCAGAGCAGAAACTATACCATGACGTCCGTAGATCTCCGAGATCGAATTGTGATGAGGCATATATCTGGGGAAGGGTATAAAACCATTCCTAGAGTTTTGAAAATTTCCAAGAGCAGTGGTCTCCATCATTGGGAAATTGAAAACATATGGAACTACCCAGTCTCTGCCTAGAGCTGGACATCCGGCCAAAGTGAGCAACTGGGCAAGAAGGACATTGGTCAGGGAGGTGACCAAGAACCCATTGACCACTCTGACAGAACTACAGAGTTCCTTGTCTGAGATGAGGAGCGGCATGTAGCCTAGTGGTTAGAGCGTTGGGCTAGTAACCGAAAGGTTGGTGGATCGAATCCCCGAGCAGCAAATGTCAAAATATGTCATTCTGCCCCTGAACAAGGCAGTTAACCCACTGTTCCTAGGCCAACATTGTAAATAAGAATTTGTTCTTAACTGACTTGCCAAGTTAAGTATAGGTAAAATAATTATAAAATGGGATCACCTGCCAGAAAGACAACAGTCTCTACAGCACTTCACCAATCTGGGCTTCATGGGAGAGTGGCCAGACAGAAGCTCAGACTTGGATCCCATTGAAAATCTGTGGAAAGACTTGATATTTGCTGTTTACCACCACTCCCCATCTAAATTAACAGAGCTTGAGAAAATCTACAAGGAAAAATGGGAGAAAATACCCGAATACAGATGTGCAAAGCTGTTACAGCCATATCCAAGACAACTCAAACCTGTAATCACCTGCAAAAGTACTTATACAAAGTATTGACTCAGGGGTGTGAATACTTATGTACAGTAAGTGAGCTATTTCTGTTTTTCAAGTTCAATAAATGCTGTCTGAATACACTGTACATGGCACATACAATCACAATAGGTCATAGCTCATTGGCAACACTACTCTTAGACTGTAACACATGCTGTAAACAAAGAGAAACATGATTGCCACTGTTGGGTTCTAACGTGAAATATACTTACTGTATTACTGGCACTATATAAGAATGTATTTATTAAGGGGAACAAACTATCTGTCTGGAAAGTTACTGAGAAAGACGAGGGAGTACAGAGAGTTTCTGTCTGTTCAAAAATGTTTTTTAAATGATGTGCAGCTTATAAAGGCTTCATAAAGCCTTCATAAACACTACATAAATGTGTTACAAATAATTGATAACCATATGACATTGTTCATAAATGTGGCATAACTGCGTGAAATAACCACCAATGTCAAATGTGACATAAGCCTTGCTTTATAAAGGGTGTGATAACCACTGCATAATAAAGGCCTTCACAAAGCATTTATAACCCTGTCATGCATTTTGGTAGAGCGTTGCAAAGCCAGGATATTGGGTTCGATTCCCGGGACTACCCATACGTAAAAATGTATTCACGCTTGACTGTAAGTCGCAATATTATATTATACTTCACTAAAACATTTCTAGGATGTCCCAACCTCTTTCCCTCTTGGGTGCATAGTCAATATTGGACCTGACCTAAAATTCCCCCAAAATGCTGTGCTGCAGGATGACACAAACTCTTAAGATGACACACAGTCACACACAGCAAAACATGTTGGCAGGGCATTTTCATAATTTTACTGCAGTGGGCTAAATCAGGGTCACACAGAGTGATTCTTGGTAGTCTTAAAAAAATAGGCTTTAAAACCAGTATACACCTCACCTCATGGTTATGGGCTGTCCGATATAGAGCTGAAATGTATTCAATTATGAGTTTGCATCCCACTATTACACTTTATATACATCACGGAAGACTGAAATATAACAAAACTTTTTGACATAGAAACACCAGATTTTCACCCCCCAAAAATAAAAAAATATGAATAACATTCCACCCATGAGGCCAAAGAGAGCTATTTTGGTAATTGACTGAAGGAAAGGGCTACAATCCATTTTTAATTTTTTTGCCCACTGTTTTTTCCAAATTCCATTTTCTTGGTTTTGTTTTTTCAGGTTTTTGTGGTTTACCTCAGTTTTTAAAACTTTTTTAACCTGTTGGGGATAGGGGGCAGTATTTGCACGGCCGGATAAAAAACGTACCCAATTTAATCCGGTTATTACTACTGCCCAGAAACTAGAATATCCTGTTGGGGATAGGGGGCAGTATTTGGACGGCCGGATAAAAAACGTACCCGATTTAATCTGGTTACTACTCCTGCCCAGTAACTAGAATATGCATATAATTATTGGCTTTGGATAGAAAACACCCTAAAGTTTCTAAAACTGTTTGAATGGTGTCTGTGAGTATAACAGAACTCATATGGCAGGCAAAAACCTGAGAAGATTCCTTACAGGAAGTGCCGTCTCTGACCATTTCTTGGGCTTCTACACTCTCTTTATTGAAAACTGAGGATCTCTGCTGTAACCTGACACTTCCTACGGCTCCCATAGGCTCTCAGAAGGCGGCAAACCGATGAATGATGTCTTTGGAGCCCCTGGCTGAAAAACATTAGCGCATTTGGATAGTGGTCGATCAGAGGACAATAAGACTGAGGCGCGTGCACGAGGCGACACCATGTTTTTATTTTCTCTGTCTTTGAACGTAAACAGGGTTTCCCGGTCGGAATATTATCGCTTTTTTACGAGAAAAATCGCATAAAAATTGATTTTAAACAGCGGTTGACATGCTTCGAAGTACGGTAATGGAATATTTAGAATTTTTTTGTCACGAAACGCGTCGGGCGCGTCACCCTTCGTCACCCTTCGGATAGTGTCTTGAACGCAAGAACAAAACAGAGGATATTTGAACATAACTATGGATTATTTTGAACCAAAACAACATTTGTGGATGAAGTAAAAGTCCTGGGAGTGCATTCTGACGAAGAACAGCAAAGGTAATAACATTTTTCTTATAGTAAATCGGAGTTTGGTGAGTGCCAAACTTGGTGGGTGTCAAAATAGCTAGCCCGTGATGGCGAGCTATCTACTCAGAATATTGCAAAATGTGCTTTTGCCGAAATGCTATTTTAAAATCAGACACCGCGATTGCATAAAGGAGTTCTGTATCTATAATTCTTAAAATAATTGTTATGTTTTTTGTGAACGTTTATCGTGAGTAATTTAGTAAATTCACCGGAAGTTTGCGGTGGGTATGCTAGTTCTGAACGTCACATGTTAACCTCTTGGGGCTAGGTGGGACGCTAGCGTGCCACCCGTGGTGCACTCCATCAACAGCAGGTGCATTTCAAGAGCGGCAAATTTGAATCCAAATAAATGTCAAAATTCAAATTTTTCAAAAATACAACTATTTTACACCATTTGAAAGATAAACATCTCCTTAATCTAACCACGTTTTACGATTTCAAAAAGGTTTTACGGCGAAAGCATAAATTTAGAGTATGTTAGGACAGTACATTTACAAGAGTTGTGTGTAATGTTTTGTCAAGTCAAAGACAGGGTCACCAAAACCATAAAACCAGCTAAAATGATGCACTAACCTTTTACAATCTCCATCAGATGACACTCCTAGGACATTATGTTAGACAATGCATGCATTTTTAGTTCTATCAAGTTCATATTTATATCCAAAAACAGCGTTTTACTATGGCATTGATGTTGAGGAAATCGTTTCCCTCCAATAACCGGCAGTCAAGTCAACACCACAAATTAAATAATTAAAATTAGAAAACATTGGTAAAATATTATATTGTCATTTAAAGAATTATAGATTTACATCTCTTGAACGCAATCAACTTGCCAGATTTAAAAATAACCTTACTGGGAAATCACACTTTGCAATAATCTGAGCACTGCGCCCAGAAAAATACGCGTTGCGATACAGACTAGACGTCATGTTGGGGAGATCTAAAATCGAAAATACTATGTAAATAATCCATTACCTTTGATTCTCTTCATCAGATGTCACTTCCAGGTATCACAGGTCCATAACGAATGTAGTTTTGTTCAAAAAAGCTCATCATTTATGTCCAAAAATCTCCGTCTCGTTAGCACATGATGTAAGCCAGCCGGACTTCTCGTCATGAACGAGGGGAAAAAATATATTTCCGTTCGTTCAAACATGTCAAACGTTGTATAGCATAAATCATTAGGGCCTTTTTTAACCAGAACATGAATAATATTCAAGGTGGACGAATGCATACTCTTTTATAACGTATTGGAACGAGGGTACCCAACATGAACTCGCGCGCCAGGTGTCTAATGGGACATCATCGTTCCATGGCTCTTGTTCGGTCAGATCTCCCTCCAGAAGACTCAAAACACTTTGTAAAGGCTGGTGACATCTAGTGGAAGCAATAGGAAGTGCCAAAATATTCCTAAGCCCCTGTGTTTTTCAATGGGATAGGTTTAAAGTCAATACAACACATCAGGTATCCACTTCCTGTCAGAAAATGTCTCAGGGTTTTGCCTGCCAAATGAGTTCTGTTATACTCACAGACACCATTCAAACAGTTTTAGAAACTTTAGAGTGTTTTCTATCCATATATAATAAGTATATGCATATTCTAGTTACTGGGTAGGATTAGTAACCAGATTAAATCGGGTACATTTTTTTTATCCAGACGTGCAAATGCTGCCCCCTAGACCCAACAGGTTAATGTAAAGAGCTGTTTTTTTTTATATAAATATGAACTTGATTGAACAAAACATGCATGTATTGTATAACATAATGTCCTAGGAGTGTCATCTGATGAAGATCATCAAAGGTTAGTGCTGCATTTAGCTGTGGTTTTGGTTTTGTGACAGTATATGCTAGCTTGAAAAATGGGTGTCTGATTATTTCTGGCTGGGTACTCTGCTGACATAATCTAATGTTTTGCTTTCACTGTAAAGCCTTTTTGAAATCGGATTAACGAGAGTCTTGTCTTTAAAATGGTGGAAAATAGTCATATGTTTGAGAAATTGAAGTAATAGCATTTCTAAGGTATTTGAATATCGCGCCACAGGATTCCACTGGCTGTTGAGTAGGTGGGACGCAAGCGTCCCACCTAGCCCATAGAGGTTAATTTGAGTTAGCTGTTAGTGATACTTCTCTAAGTACTATTACATATGTTTACATTGAAGGGGTTAACTTCTTTGGGATCTGGGGGCAGTATTGAGGAGCTTCGATGAATAAGGTGCCCAGAGTAAACTGTCTGCTACTCAGGCCCAGAAGCTAGGATATGCATATTATTAGTATATCTGGATGGAAAACACTCTAAAGTTTCCATATGGACCCATATGGCAGGCAAAAACCTGAGAATGATTCCAACCAGGAAGGGGGAAATCTGAGGTTTGTAGTTTTTCAAGTGATTGCCAATCCAATATACAATCTCTGTGGGGTCATATTGCACTTCCTGAGGCTTCCACTAGATGTCAACAGTTTTTAGAACGTTGTTTCAGGCTTCTACTGTGAATGGGGAAAGAATAAGAGCTATTTGAACCAGGTCACAGTTTTGAAATGTCAAGAGGAGTAAACAAGGGTGTCCGAGGTCACCATATCTATTCGTTATGGCCATTGAAATGCTAAATATTAAAATTAGATCAAACAACATTAGATGATTATGAATCCAAGGCTTGTCTTAGATATGGAATGAGTTGACTCTGCCTAGTAGGAGGTTAAACAGTAAACATATGTGCTTGTGTAATCATACCTTGTCTTTGCAGCTGGATGACCCATTGGGATCAATAAACTTGGCCTGCGCTTTTTCTAGTCGTCCGTCTGAGTTATTACTCTTTGTTCAGAACCTAACACCACATACTAAACCATCTAAAAGAACTCAGTCATAATTGTAATAACATAAACTTTTGAGAGTCAGTCGTTACCAAGGGAATATAAATGCCAAGGGCATCATCTCCGAGAGACTCATTCCAATGATATATTGCGGTATTGGCAAATGTAATCATACATGCACTTTGGATTAGAGTCCTGTTATTAGTAGACACTTAACACAAATGCTTGAATCTGAGATGGATGGACGCTAATTAAAATGACTAGCTACCAGTTCAGTTTCTCTTTTGAATGATACTGAAGACCAAAATATTTAGTTATTGTTTACATCAAGGGTGGCCGAGCCTCTTCCTGCGTATGCATGCGTTCACTCCAGCCCTACTCTAACACACCTGAGTAAAGCTAATCAAGGTCCTGATGAAAAACTGATTGGTAGAATCAGGTGTGTTTGAGCTGGGCTGAAGCAAAGGCCTTCACTCCTAGTAGCACTCTCAAATTAGCCTTCTCATGCTGCTCACCAGGAAAACCAGTGCAACGATTAAGTGCATTCAAATCATGTTATTTTGTCATGTGGATCCTTGCTGTTAAACCTACAGTAACTATTAAGCAGGCTAATTTGATAAGCATTCACAGCAATCAGATTAAAAAAAAAAAAAATGTCAGCATTCGTTTTTGCTTGAGGCAATCATCAGACTGTATGCACTGAGTAGGGGGGAACCAATTAGTATTTTTGGGGGGGACATAAATATCTTTCTGCATTCAACCCAGCAGCTAAGAGATCATCAATGTACTGTGTACACACACTTGGACTCAACCTTTACCAAATCATATTGGTGTCTTGTGTAATGGACAGTGTATAATATGATACTGTAAACAATCTACGTGATACAAACACAGGGGCATACATGTTATGTCCATTGTTTTAGCATTTATTACAGCACAGTTGGTAGGAGACATGACTACAGCAATAGGCCACATTAGCACACATCAATGTGCATGTCCCCTCAGCCAGTCAACCATTTAACCTCTCACAGCAACGCACCATGTGTTTCAGTGGCAGTTACACTGTAACCTAACACACATGTGAAACTATATCCTAGCACTAATTGAGTGCAGTCAGACGAGCATAATTTCTCATAAATATATTGTTCCCACCATAATATATTGGGTGTTTCTCAAAATGCATACTACCATGAGCCGAACACGCAAATTGGAACACGGGATGGTTGGAGTATGAGTCCAAATCAAAGTTTGTGAAACGGAGCACAGATGGCACTACTTGAATGCGTAATCCTTTTGTACATATTTTGAAACACGCACCAATACAAGTTTCAATGAAAAGTACACACAGAAATATGACTAGAGTGAAATGTTGCCCATTCACATCTCATATGTTGCCTGCCTACAATATTTCATCTTGATACATTCATCTAAATACATGCTGTGTTAATCTTGGCATATTTACCTGTCTATAATACCCACTGTAGTGTGCATAGATCACAAGCCCATAGTAAGTCAATAAGGCTAACTGGCTAGCTACTACTGTTAGCTAGCCAGATACGGTAGACACAAAACATTGTTAGCTAGCTACCCACAAATAATTGACATCTACCTTGCATAACATTAGCTTTAGCCTGATAAACTATCTGGTTAGCTAGATTATTACGATTCACATATACATTTGAAGTCGGAAGTTTACATACACCATAGCCAAATACATTTAAACTCAGTTTTTCACAATTCCTGACATCTAATCCAAGTAAAAATGCCCTGTCTTAGGTCAGTTAGGATCATCACTTTATTTTAAGAATGTGAAATGTCAGAATAATAGTAGAGAGAATTATTTATTTCAGCTTTTTTTTCTTTCATCACATTTCCAGTGGGTCAGAAGTTTACATACACTCAATTAGTATTTAGTAGCATTGCTATTAAATTGATTAACTTGGGTCAAATGTTTCGGGTAGCCTTCCACAAGCTCCCCACAATAATTTGGGTAAACTTTGGCCCATTCCTCCTTGCTCGCAGACGCTTTTTCAGTTCTACCCATAACTTTTCTATGGGATTCACATCAGGGTTTTGTTGTGGCCACTCCAATACCTTGACTTTGTTGTCCTTAAGCCATTTTGCCACAACTTTGGAAGTATGTTTGGGGTCATTGTCCATTTGGAATATCCATTTGCAACCAAGCTTTAACTTCCTGACTGATGTCTTGAGATGTTGCTTCAATATATCCACATAATTTTCCTGCCTCATGATGCCTTCTATTTCGTGAAATGCACCAGTCCCTCCTGCAGCAAAGCACCCCCACAACATGATATTGTCACCCCCGTGCTTCATGGTTGGGATGTTGTTCTCCGGCTTGCGAGCCTCCCCCTTTCTCCTCCAAACATAACGATGGTCATTATGGCCAAACAGTTCTATTTTTGTTTCATCAGACCAGATGACATTTCTCCAAAAAGTACAATCTTTGTTCCCATGTGCAGTTGCAAACCGTAGTCTGGCTTTTTTATGGCTGTTTTGGAGCATTGGCTTCTTCCTTGCTGAGCGGCCTTTCAGGTTATGTCGATATAGGACTTGTTTTACTGTGGATATAGATACTTTTGGACCTGTTTCCTCCAGCATCTTCACAAGGTCCTTTGTTGTTGTTCTGGGATTGATTTGCACTTTTCACACCAAAGTACGTTCATCTCTAGGAGACAGAATGTGTCTCCTTCCTGAGCGGTATGACAGCTGCGTGGTCCCATGGTGTTTATACATGTGTACTATTGTTTGTACAGATGAACATGGTACCTTCAGGCGTTCGTAAATTGCTCCCAAGGATGAACCAGACTTGTGAAGGTCTACAATTCTTTTTCTTAGGTCTTGGCTGATTTCTTTTAATTTTTCCATGATGTCAAGCAAAGAGGCCCTGAGTTTGAAGGTAGGCCTTGAAATACATCCACAGATACACCTCCAACTGAGTCAAATTATGTAAATTAGCCTATCAGAAGCTTCTAAAGCAATGACATCATTTTCTGGAATTTTCCAAGCTGTTTAAAGGCACA
Source organism: Salmo salar (assembly GCF_965601325.2). Taxonomy (NCBI): domain Eukaryota; kingdom Metazoa; phylum Chordata; class Actinopteri; order Salmoniformes; family Salmonidae; genus Salmo; species Salmo salar. Next base: position 64,880,160 of record NC_138291.1, on the reverse strand, counting down.
GTCAACTTAGTGTATGTAAACTTCTGACCCATATGTGATACAGTGAATTAATCTGTCTGTAAACAATTGTTGGAATTATTACTTGTGTTATGCACAAAGTAGATGTTCTATCCGATTTGCCAAAACTATAGTTAACTATAGGTTAACAAAAAATGTGTGGAGTGGTTGAAAAACAAGTTTTAATGACTCCAACCTAAGTGTATGTAAACTTCCGACTTCAACTGTAGCTGGCTGAATGATATGTAGTAAAACGTTTCCTTTGTATATATCTTGTTTCATCTTCATTGCCATTGTCCTGGTTGGAAGAAGGTTCAGTGAATGTGGATGTGCAGAGTGGGGTAATACAGTAGGGGGATTGCAAGTGCTTCTCAGATGTGACATTTTATGCATTCTCCACACTCTTGTCCTCACAAGAGCGTACTCAAGAGAACATCCACAGAGAATGTCCTCCGAGCATAAGAGTGTAAAGCACGGTAGTATGCATGTTGGGAAATAGGCATTGTCACAATTCTTTAAAGTAATCCTGATGAGGAGGAAAGGATAAGAGGAGAGAAAAGGTGAAGTTGAAATGGGGAGAGAGGAGTGGAGGGCAGAGGGGAGCAACATAATTTAAAGCTGTGACTTGAAACTAATTGGGCACATTAACTTGTTTTCGCTGGGTTTATTTTGTTGAAGCTTCCCTTAGAGAAATAATATGATGCCCTCTTGCTGGCAGAGAAAGGGAGAGGTGGTATATCACTGAAAGGTACTGAATCCAAATCCTTAATGAACCCACTGACACACTAGACTAGTAGGTACTGTATATTTTCTACAGTGTAAAGCAGGGCTGTTCAATTCCGGTCATGGAGGCCAAAAACACTTTTGATTTTTGCTTCTACCTGAGTTAATTGCACTAACTTGGTGTTCCAGCTTCGAATCAGAACGTGAGGACGAAAAACCGACATGGAACAGCCCTCGTCTAAAGACTAAAAGAAGAGATGACAGTCACATGAAGATATGTTCTTAACCTCTTATGGCTAGGGGGCAGTATTTTCACGGCTGGATAAAAAACGTACCCGATTTAATCTGGTTACTAATCCTACCCAGTAACTAGAATATGCATATACTTATTATATATGGATAGAAAACACCATAAAGTTTCTAAAACTGTTTGAATGGTGTCTATGAGTATAACAGAACTCAAATGGCAGGTCAAAACCTGAGAGATTCCTTTACAGGAAGTGGCCTGTCTGACCATTTCTGGAACTTCTTTGCCATCTCTATCTTTTACTAAGGATCTCTGCTCTAATGTGACACTTCCTATGTCGTCCATAGGCGCTCAGAGCCCGGGAAAAACCTGAATGTCGTCATCCCAGCCCCAGGCTGAAACACATTATCGCCTTTCTCAAGTGGCCGATCAAGGTACTCTGGGCTTAGGCGCGTGACCTGGTCGCCCCCGTCTTTGAGATTTTTTCCTCTGTTTGCCGAAAAGGAGATTCCCGGTCGGAATATTATCGCTTTTCTACGAGAAAAATGGCATAAAAATTGATTTTAAACAGCGGTTGACATGCTTCGAAGTACGGTAATGGAATATTTAGATTTTTTTTGTCACGAATTGCGCCATGCGCGTTCCTTCTTTACCATTTCGGATAGTGTCTGGAACGCACGAACAAAACGCCGCTATTCGGATATAACGATGGATTATTTTGGACCAAACCAACATTTGTTATTGAAGTAGCAGTCCTGGGAGTGCATTCTGACGAAGACAACAAAGGTAATGAAACTTTTGGAATAGTAAATCGGAGTTTGATCAGGGCTAAACTTGGTCGGTGTCTAAATGGCTAGCCGTGATGGCTGGGCTATCTACTGAGAATATTGCAAAATGTGCTTTCACCGAAAAGCTATTTTAAAATCGGACATATCGAGTGCATAGAGGAGTTCTGTATCTATAATTCTTAAAATAATTGTTATGTTTTTTGTGAACGTTTATCGTGAGTAATTTAGTAAATTCACCGGATGTTTGCGGGGGGTATGCTAGTTCTGAACGTCACATGCTAATGTAAAAAGCTGGTTTTTGATATAAATATGAACTTGATTGAACAAAACATGCATGCATTGTATAACATAATGTCCTAGGGTTGTCATCTGATGAAGATCATCAAAGGTTAGTGCTGCATTTAGCTGTGGTTTTGTTTTTTGTGACATTATATGCTACCTTGAAAAATGGGTGTCTGATTATTTCTGGAGAGTCTTGTCTTTAAAATGCTGTGAAATAGTCATATGTTTGAAAAATTGAAGTTTTTGTATTTTTGAGGAATTTGTAATTCGCGCCACGCCTATCATTGGATATTGGAGCAGGTGTTCCGCTAGCGGAACGTCTAGATGTAAGTAAGGTAATCCTCCCTTCACCTTTGGAGTGCTATCTCATCTGTTCATCTGTGTCAAGACTGTAGGATTGTGTTCTCATATTTTACTGCTGCCCATGAAGAGCACTCCTTCTATGTTCACCACCACCGATACATCTGTCCATCTTCACAGTGTCCATCTCCCCTGACCACCCACACCTCCTGCCCATTTCAGTCTGATGAGAATAGACAACCATCGATCCACCATCAACCTCTAACTTACTGTTCCTCCCTAGGATCTAAACTACTCTCAGGAACACCTGAGGGAAAGTGCTTTAACCTCTACGGGATTGATGATCACCCCCCCCCCCCCCCCCCCCCCCCAAGGGACGGTTGAGCTAACATGCGCTAAAGTGATTAGCATGAAGATGTAAGGAACAAGAACATTTCCTAGGACATAGACATATCTGACACGGGCAGAAAGCTTAAATTCTTGTTAGTCTAACTGTACTGTCCAATTTGCAGTAGCTATTACAGTGAAATAATACCATGCTCTTATTTGAGGAGAGTACACAGTTATGAACTTGAAAATGTATCTATAAACCAATAGGCATATTTGGGTAGACATGATTATAACATTTTGAACAGAAATGCAATGGTTCATTGGTTCAGTCTAAAACGTTGCACATACACTCTTGCCATCTAGTGGCCAAAATCTAAATTGCGCCTAAACTAGAATAATACATTGTGGCCTTTCTCTTGCATTTCAAAGATGATGGAACAACAGCAAAAAAATAATTAAAAAACGCATGTTTTTGTATTATCTTTTACCAGATCTAATGTGTTATATTCTCCTACATTAATTTCACATTTCCACAAAGTGTTTTCTTTCAATTGGTATCAAGAATAGGCATATCCTTGGTTCAGGTCATGAGCTACAAGCAGTTAGATTTGGGTATGTCATTTTAGGCGAGAATTGAAAAAGATTGTCTGATCCTAGACACAACTATGATAACATAACCAACAAAAACGGGTCACAATTTCAGCTGTTCTGTAGCACATTAGGTCTGTACATAGTCAAAGGTAGGTTGCAAGGGGAATCCTATGGTAGGTACACCAACAGCTCATCCCTTGGCAGAAATACTGTAAACTACTTTATCACAGACCTCAACTCAGAGCGTTCACAGTCATCCCACTGACATCCCTATCAGACCACAGAAAAATCACAACCTACTTGAACAGAGCAATACTCAACCATGAGGCTTGAAAGCCCAACAGACTGCATGCTATTAATAAATGCTATAGATGGAAGGAAGATGGCGTAGAAACCTTCCAAAGAACAATTGTCCAAAAATAAATTAAATCCCTCCAATACAACTTCCTGAAATAGTGACGGTGTAAACTTAGCAGCCTAAGAACATTTACAGCAGTGAGAATGGTTTGCTGAAGAGTGCAAAAACCTACAAATACATTTTGAAACCTATCCAACCAAAAACACAGAGACCCAGAGACCCAGAACATACCCCTTTGGTATGGGGAAACACTGAAACAGTAGAGAAATACAAAAAAAGAAGGAAAATCAGAAAACAACTCAATTTGGTTGAAGAATCCACAGAATAAAGTCAACAACAACACAAAGATGTAGCTACAGTGGTTGCTCAATTAAAGGTTTTGAGATTATGCTGCGGGATTTAGAGGTAATTTCTGTTTTATTACGGTACCCTGCGTCACTGCTTCATTGCTCCAGACAACCGCAAGGGGGAGTTAGAGCACTGCTTATGCTTTTGGGTCTCAAGGCACTAATGTGTCTCTAACTGACCGTGAATGGGTGATATAAAAATACAATCATGTTTTTTGTTTCCACTCATCAGTATTACTTACTAAAACTGTTGTTACACCAAGGTTTTTATTCTAAAAATGACCTGGATGCCATGTACAGTATTATAGTATACAAAAGGAAAAGTATTACCACCGTCTCTTGCCCATGTCATTTTCCAGATTTGCCCTAATGAAAAATGTCCCTTAGATATTAATTTAGAAGCTTCCAATCCTCTAAATTTAATTTTGGGCAGAGAGCCAATATCAGTGGTTTCTCCTTTAACCTCTTCACTATAGGGGGCAGTATTTTCACAGCCGGATGAAAAATGTACCCAAATTAAACTGCCTCCTACTCAGACTCAGAAGGTAGGATATGCATATTATTAGTAGATTCGGATAGAAAACACTCTGAAGTTTCTAAAACTGTTTGAATGATGTCTGTGAGTATAACAGAACTCATGTGGCAGGCAAAAACCCGAGAAAAAGCCAACCAGGAAGTTTGACCTCACATGGTTGTAGGCATTTCAAATGATGTTCTGTCTAAACTACAGTGTCTGTGATGTCATATTGCACTTCCTAAGGCTTCCACTAGATGTCAACAGTCATTAGAACCTTGTTTGAGGCTTCTACAATGCAATTTGATTGAATAATACACGGAACAGTAAGTGGTCGGGCTGGGGTCATTGACTTACTTTGTGCGCTCTCACGCAGGGCTAGCCATTTTTATTTTTATTCTGTAATGAGTATTTCTGTAAATTATGGTGCACATTCACCGGATATTTTGGGGTGAATACATTTTCTGAACGTCACGCGCCAATGTAAAATGTTTTTTTTTATATAAATATGAACTTGATGGAACAAAAAATGCATGTATTGTCTAACATAATGTCCTAGGAGTGTCATCTGATGAAGATCGTCAAAGGTTAGTGCATAATTTTAGCTGGTTTTGTGCTTTTGGACAGCTACCCTTGCTTGGAAAATGGCTGTCCTTGCTAGGAAAATGGCTGTGTTGTTGTTTTTTTGCTGTGGTGGTATCCTAACATAATCTAATGTTTTTCTTTCGCTGTAAAGCCTTTTTGAAATCGGACAACGTGGTTGGATTCAGGAGAGGTTTATCTTTCAAATGGTGTAAAATAGTCATATGTTTGAGAAAATTGAATTGTGGTATTTTAGTTGTTTTTGTATTTCGCGCCATGCGATCCCATTGGCTGTTGGCTAGGGGTTCCGCTGGCGGAACGGGGTTCCGCTAGCGGAACCCCTAGATGTAAGAGGTTAAAAGTTGCGAGCTTACCATACAGGACTTAGAGGTATCCAGCATCATGGTTTCATTGCTCCAGACCACCGCAAGGGGGAGTTAGAGCACTCATTATGCATTTGGGTCCCAAGGTTTTCATATGACCAATCATATCGAGTGGTTCCAATGACAAATTTGACGTGAGCCATCCATCGCTGGTGACATTCTTCAGCAAAGTTGGCTGACAAAACGTTACAGTGGAAGAAAATGTAAGTAATTACAACTTCAAAACGAGTCAAGCAAAAAATGTACAATTGAGAGGAATTTGTTAGTTAATGTAGAGACAAACAATTGTGCATATTTTTTGAAAATCATAATTTTCAGAATTTATGAAAATCGCTATTTAGCAAGTTAGCTGACTCGCTAACCATAGCCAGCTAGCTAGCTAGTGTTATGACATTGTAATTCATGTTGTTTCATGTTTTAGGGACTCCTGAGAAAACCAGCAAACCAGGCTGTCGTCTTGTGAAACAGTGGATGTAAAGAATCTAGATAGCTAAAACATTTACTGCAAATTGAATGTACAATTGTGTTAGCTTTCCTTGCTTATATTTGCCATGCAATCCATCTGATGTAACATAGCTAGCTAACTATTTATTTTCTTATTGTGTAGTGGAGGATAAAATTAACTGTATGCCTATGGATATGTAGCTAGCTACAGTATGTAGCCAATCTGTGTAAGGACCCTAAAACGTTTGGTATGAATATTAATTCAGAACCTATGAACCTCAGCTATCATAGTTGTTGTATCGACTTCAAGTCTGAATGGCATTAATGAAGCCTATGGATTGAGTAGAATATAATAACTTTATTGTGCCAAGGACGCAAGTCCTATATACATGTACTGTAGTTATTACCACGAATGAGATCCCCAAATTGTAGCCTATACATTGAATATATTCACTGATTATGTACTCTTCCTTGGCAAATAAAGGTGCAGTTCAGGTATGAATCTCTGTGAGACATTCTTTTTCAGTTATATCCAATACCAGGTGTATCAAACTCCATTCTTTGAATGATGCTGTGTCTGCATGTATGTATTACAATTATACACTTCAACAGTGTTTACCACTCCTGCTCCTGGGACATCAATGATTACACATTGTAACTATGCAATAGACTAGAAACATGATTTAAGTAAAGGCTGATTTTGTCATTCATATATACAGAAGAAAAAAACAGTACACTACACTTCCTATGCATATCTAACTCTCTTCATCTGCATTAATCTTAGGACACAGGATAGGTGTAGTATTTCAATGAGCTACTTCATTTCAACCAGTGGAGAATGTCAAACGCTTTATTGAAAGTTCATTATCCAGGTGTTATAAATACATAATACATGCATTATAAATATTATAATTGTAATAGTATATTATAAATACAAGTTCAATCTGTACTTCAATGCATAGATGGCGTGCATTATAAAAAAGAGGAACAAAGAGGAGGTGGGAGAGAGGTGTAGAAGACAGAAAATATAAACAGAGGAGCAGGGAAGACAGCATATGATTAATGAATTACAGTGCTAACCTAATATTCTCTCAGTTCATCACAATTACATAGTGTCTCTAGCGGTGTCTCCTAACCAGCCTTGGGCTCCCAGTCGGCCCGAAGGTTATCTTAAGAGCGGGTGAGGTGGCGATGACGGGACTGGCTTCCTCTCTCACATCAAAACATACCTGCAGACGAGAGAGCATGATTAAGCCTTGTTTTTTTTTAATTCTAACACGGTCAGTCATCTTAAATCAGGAGGTGGAATGCAAAACTGACCTTGGATCATTAACTCTGGGACTACTACATCTCTGTCTGTATTTCAATGTAAAGCATCTCTTTAATAATACTTCCTGTTGACCCGACCAAGTGACCTCTCACCTATGATCATGCTGTGCCCTCTGTGTCAGCCAGTTCAGATGTGGGAGGGCTTCACCAACACAGCTGATATAACTGTGTGTGTAGTCTCACCTGGTGAGAGACATGAGGATAATGTCATTACTAGACTTTTACCAGATCACAAATGAATACATAAATACCACTTGAAGCTTGATGATGACTAGATCATTTATATCCGTTGTGTAGTGCTAAGGCAACAGCTGGTGAAGTGTCAGGTTCACCACTGTACTTAAAACCTGTTAGGGCTAGGGGGCAGTATTGACACGGCTGGATAAAAAAACATACCCGATTTAATCTGGTTACCACTCCTACCCAGTAACTAGAATATGCATATACTTATTACATGTGGATAGAAAACACCCTAAATTTTCTAAAACTGTTTGAATGGTGTCTGTGAGTATAACAGAACTAATTTGGCAGGCAACACCCTGAGACATTTTCTGACAGGAAGTGGATACCTGATGTGTTGTATTACCTTTAAACCTATCCCATTGAAAAACACAGGGGCTGAGGAATATTTTGGCACTTCCTATTGCTTCCACTAGATGTCACCAGCCTTTACAAAGTGTTTTGAGTCTTCTGGAGGGAGATCTGACCGAACAAGAGCCATGGAACGATGATGGCCCATTAGACACCTGGCGCGCGAGTTCATGTTGGGTACCCTCGTTCCAATACGTTATAAAAGAGTATGCATTCGTCCACCTTGAATATTATTCATGTTCTGGTTAAAAAAGGCCCTAATGATTTATGCTATACAACGTTTGACATGTTTGAACGAACGTAAATATATTTTTTCCCCTCGTTCATGACGAGAAGTCCGGCTGGCTTAGATCATGTGCTAACAAGACGGAGATTTTTGGACATAAATGATGAGCTTTTTTGAACAAAACTACATTCGTTATGGACCTGTGATACCTGGAAGTGACATCTGATGAAGAGAATCAAAGGTAATGGATTATTTACATAGTATTTTCGATTTTAGATCTCCCCAACATGACGTCTAGTCTGTATCGCAACGCGTATTTTTCTGGGCGCAGTGCTCAGATTATTGCAAAGTGTGATTTCCCAGTAAGGTTATTTTTAAATCTGGCAAGTTGATTGCGTTCAAGAGATGTAAATCTATAATTCTTTAAATGACAATATAATATTTTACCAATGTTTTCTAATTTTAATTATTTAATTTGTGACGCTGACTTGACTGCCGGTTATTGGAGGGAAACGATTTCCTCAACATCAATGCCATAGTAAAACGCTGTTTTTGGATATAAATATGAACTTGATAGAACTAAAATGCATGCATTGTCTAACATAATGTCCTAGGAGTGTCATCTGATGGAGATTGTAAAAGGTTAGTGCATCATTTTAGCTGGTTTTATGGTTTTGGTGACCCTGTCTTTGAATTGACAAAACATTACACACAACTCTTGTAAATGTACTGTCCTAACATACTCTAAATTTATGCTTTCGCCGTAAAACCTTTTTGAAATCGTAAAACGTGGTTAGATTAAGGAGATGTTTATCGTTCAAAGGGTGTAAAATAGTTGTATGTTTGAAAAATTTGAATTTTGACATTTATTTGGATTCAAATTTGCCGCTCTTGAAATGCACCTGCTGTTGATGGAGTGCACCACGGGTGGCACGCTAGCGTCCCACCTAGCCCATAGAGGTTAAAGGGTGATTATTCCAACTCTCTGTGAAATGCTGTAGATCTGCCCGCAGACGAGGTAGGAACACATATCCCACACAGAAGAGGTGGATAGAATTTGACAGGCCAAGGTAGCCTTCTTCCTCCAAACTGTGCAGCAAGTTGTATTACTGACAGCACTCCAAATATCTCTCCATAAGCGTTCCACTCTAACAGTGAGAAATAAAAAAAGGTTTTGTTGGGGGGAGGAACCTAATCTCTGTGGTCCTGTGTTCTTCCTCCATGAATAGTGAACACTGAGGTGGGTCCAATGTTATAGAAATGCAAGTTGTGTGTGCCTCTGATTGGTTACTGTCTGTACGTGACGCAGACACCTACCTATCTGAGTGTACCTGAAACATTTAAATATAGAGGGATATGTGTCTCACCACTTGGTTATTGCAAGGCTAAACCCCTGGGAAATCATGACTTGGCAGCAACAGGGGCTTGATAGTCCAGTGAAAATGGCTGAGTGTTGATGTGGTGTAAATCTGAAAATTAGCAGCTGACATCTTTAATTACTGCATGTGAGACAGGTTCCATGTACAACAAGACAGGCAGAGAGGTAGAGAGAAAAAGAACACAGAACAGTTTAATTACCTCTGGTTATGGACACTTTTGCCAGCAATAAAGCTTCCACGGCCTGTTCCTCGGATAGTGAACATACATCTGTAAAAATCTACATTTTCAACCCCTTGATCAGCTTGCACTCTGAAAGTAAAGAAAATGGCTTCTTTTTTGTAGATATGAAAACAATAACTGTGATATGACCGTTCATTCTAAAGCAGCAGATGTTATGTTCAGGATATGTCAATACAGCACAGAAAGCTTAACACCAGACTGGTATTGTGGTTGTATATTAATTAGGTGATTGAAATATGCAATATGCATACAAAATAATATACTTACCTTCCTTGAAAATCCATCTATACCGCCAAGATGACGATGTTTTATCTTGAAAAAAAGAACTGGAATTAAAAGTGAAATGTTTAACCTATTAACCTGCTTCATTATTTATGTATTCCAGTTGATGAAGAACAACTCCAATTTCATAAATCATTGAACATTGGTCTATGAATAATTAAGAATAAAAAAGTGAAAATAACTTCTTAGATTTGATGGAGAAATTATACATCTCAGTACCTTATCAATTTATGATATATATCAATGTGGACGAGAGACAGGGGAGCAGGAACAGAGTATTTTTGCCGAGCGATGCAACAAAGCTGGATCATTCTGGCAATGATACCTGCACCATCTATATGCTGCAAGACTCCCTAACTCTTTGCCATTGTACACGATGGCCCATTGTTTGGAGACTTCCTTTGACTATTCTAAAGCCCGCATGGGGCATCCTTGCCTTAATGGCCCTGACTTTCTGATCTAACTCTTTATCCGACATAGCAGAACAGCATTCCCTGACAGACATATTGTGTTCTTTCATCCTTCTGTAAAAAAGCTAACCGTTACACTGTCATTAAATATGATTATGTATCGACTATGAAACAAATAGGACATGGCCTGCTTATGAGTTGCCATGAAAGAAAGTTAGATGAATTCAACTGAAAATGGCGAGAACAGGCGTTTGTAGCTAAATTATTTATTATTCTACGATATGTATGTATTTATGTAATATAGTAGAATGTTATGAACTAACACTGAATCGTAGGAGCTAACTACTAGCTATGTAGAAGTTGGACGGAAGAACGCCCAGTGCTGCTTACCTGAGATGCCATCATCACACAGTCCTTCGTAGGTGTCCGCTATGACATCCTTTGTGTCGGAAAGTAGGCTGAACAGTAAAGGTTGCAGCCAGACTGACACTCAAATAATGGCCAAAATGGAAGGTGGTTGATAGCGGAATTAAATTGCAGTTTTGTTTTCAAATACATTTTTTGCTCTCAAATTATTTTTGGGGAATAAAATGCAAGAATAAAATGGAAGTTTTGCGCTCTTTTACAAAATATTTGATTGCAACATTTTTTTTTAACTTTAAAGCCTCATTCTTGCTTTCAAAACAATTATTTTTGGTTAAAAATAAAAAAAGTTTTGCTCTCAACAAAAAGACACAAATGTACCTCCACAGCATATAACAATTTGCCTGTGAATAACCAGACCTTCATACAAACTTGCTATGCAGAATTCTTGATGCACAACCGAAGGTGCTGCCATATCCTGCCAGCATGCCTACGAGCGAGACACTCAGGCGGAGAACGACGCAAGGAAGAGGGCGAGGAACGAGATGGGAGTAACAACAATTTGTTGCAAGTTGGGGAGGGGGGCTAATAGCTGAACATTAGACCGTTACTAAAGAATAGTCTAATAGCCAAGCTAGGTGTGAAAAACTCCCCTCCTATGACAGACCAGATTTTCCCTAACAAACAAGGGGAGTTAGAGCACTGATTATGCTTTTATGTCCAAATGCACTACTGTGTCTCTTACTGACAATGAATGGGCAATATAAACCAAATAATAAACTAACAATTCTGCACGACTTCAAATGAAACAAGCAGGGAGCAGGTTTCGAAACCTCAACCTTCTTGCCCGAAGTCCACCAACACCATGCTCAAGCCGCAGTCGATAGAGCGCGTCCTTGCGGTAGCTTGCTACTCAATGTAATAAAGTAATGACTTTTCAAATAAGTTACCTTACATGTTATGTTGGCTGACAATTTGTTAGCTACGCTGTCCTTACGAACCACATAGCATATCATTACAGCAGTATGTACCGGTATGTTAGCTATCTACCTAATGTTAGTAGATATACATCAAACTTGCCAGTATATTAACTATAGGATATCTAACTACTCAACGTTTATGGACTTGATTGTTCCTGTCATTCTTAGGTTAGCTAAATGGTATAGTCATTGTGTGTTCTCAATGGACATTTGGGTGCTTTCGTAAATTCGCTCTGGCTATCTACTGCGATTTCAGAGCACTCTCGTGTGAGTGTACCAGAGCGCAGAATAATGAATTTACGAGCGCTCAACACCTGTTGAATATGGCCGGTGTCAGTAAACATCGGCAAAAAAGCGTAATTAAATTGTTTCCAGAAGCACAGTTACAATCACCAACGCTCTGGTTAACACAAAACCTAACCAGCTATGCTAGGGTGAGTAAAATGGTCAGAGTGGTCTCATTTGTGTCTGGAAGTACCTAGCAATCTAGCCAATACGTCGTTGTAAGGCCAGAACACTCTGAATTTATGAGCACAGGCACTCCAGATTGAATTTAACTAGTCAGTTAATTAATAAGGATCGGACCCTTTTCTTCAATTTCCGCCTAAAATGACATACCCAAATTGAACTGCCTGTAGCTCAGGCCCTTAACTTCTTATGGCTTGGGGGCAGTATTTCAACATCTGGATGAGAAGCGTGCCCAAAGTAAACTGCCTGTTACTCAGGCCCAGATGGTATGATATGCATATAATTGGTAGATTTCGATAGAAAACACTCTAAAGTTTCCAAAACTGTTAAAATAATGTATGTGAGTATAACATAACGGATATGGCAGGCGAACACCTGAGGAAAATCCATCCAGGAAGTGGGATTTTTTGATGTGGGTACTTTTCAATTGAATGCCTATAAAGTTTCTAATGGGTTAGGACCCAGATTGCAGTTCCTATGGCTTCCAATAGATGTCAACAGTCTTTAGACATTGTTTCAGGCTTGTTTTCTGAAACATGAAGAAGAATGAGACCTTTCTCTCAGTGGACTGAGGAAGAACGCAGAGCTTGTTTGTGCGCATGACCGATTGCGCGCCCTTCGTTGTGTTTCCTTTCTATTGAATATGCTATTGTCCGGTTGAAATATTATCAATTATTTAGACAATTGACCACCGGAGGATTAATTATAAACATCGTTTGACATGTTTCAACAAACTTTACCGGTACTATTAGGATGTATTCGTCTGCATGTTTTGACCGCCTTTGAGCCTGTGGATTATTGAACAAAACGCGCCAACAAAACTGAGTTTTTGGGATATAAAAAGGGACTTTATCGAACAAAACGAAAATTTATTGTGTGGGACTCTTGTGTCTGGAGCCACATGAAGATCTTCAAAGGTAAGTGATTAATTTTAGCGCTATTTCTGACTTTTATCATTCCTTTACTTGGTTGTAAAATGTTTGTATGCTTTTGTAAGCGGGGTGCTGTCCTCAGATAATCGCATGGTATGCTTTTGCCGTAAAGCCTTTTTGAAATCTTACAAAGCGGCTGGATTAAGAAGAAGTTCATCTTTAAGCCGATGTATAACACTTGTATTTTTTATGAATGTTTATTATGACTATTTCTGTATTTTGAATTTGGCGCTCTGCAATTTCGCCGAATGTTGTCGAGGTGGGTCGCTAGCTGAATGCCTGCGCCAGAAAGGTTAAGCAAGGATATGCATTTTCTTGGTACCATTTGAAAGGAAACACTTTGAAGTATGTGGAAATGTGAAAGGAATGTAGGAGAATATGACAATATTAGATCTGGTAAAAGATAATACAAAGAAAAACCAACCGTTTCTTTTGTCCCATCATCTTTGAAATGCAAGAGAACAGCCATAATGTATTATTCCAGCCCAGCTGGAATTTAGATATTGGCCACTAGACAGCACCAGTGTATGTTCAAAGTTTTAGTCTGATCCAATGAACCGTTGCATTTCTGTTAAAATGTTTGTATCAAGACTGCCCAAATGTGCCTAATTTGTTTATTAATAACTTTTCATGTTAAAAATGTTGCACTCTCCTCAAACAATAGCATGGTATTCTGTCACTGTAATAGCTACTGTATAAAGGACAGTGCAGTTAGATTAACAGGAATTTAAGCTTTCTGCCAATACCAGATATGTCTATGTCCTGGGAAATGTTCTTGTTTTTACAACCTCATGCTAATTGCATTAGCCTATGTTAGCTCAACCGTCCCACAGGGGACCAACCAATCCTGAAGAAGTTTTAAGAACAAATTCTTATTTACAAGGACAGCCTACTCCTTCCTCCCTGTCAGGGAATTGAACCCCGGTCTCCCGTGTGACCTGCCCGCACGACACAGGGATTCTTTAGCTAAATAGCCTAGTACTGTACTGCCGACCATCACGTTGTACAGCGCCATATTTTCCGTTCCATCCTAACGGAAACCCAGAGGGTTTTTTGTTTTTCTTGGAATAGAAACACCATAATATTATCAAAATATTTAAGCAAGTACCAGTCAAAAGTTTGGACACACCTACTCATTACAGGATTGTTATTTATTTGTACTATTTTCTACATTGTAGAATAATATTGAAGACATCACAACTATGAAATAACACATATGGAATCAGTTAAGAACAAATTCTTATTTATAAGGATAGCCTACTCGTTCCTCCCCGTCGGAGAATTGAGCCCCGGTCTCCTACATGCCCGAATTCTGTAGTACAGACTTGGCCTTCTCTCCCTTATGTAAGGAATTAGGTATTATTGTAGGCTATGTTTACTTGTCAGACTGCAAAGTAGCCTAATAAACAAATGCAGGTGGCTTATATCTTCAAAATGCTTTAAATGCTTTATTATCCAAATGTAAAAGCATATAGTGTACAGTACTATATTTCGTCATCAGCATCTTTATGCTTTCGTTAATAAAATAATGATAAAAATACTCTTTCAAAATGCAGATGTTCATTTAGTTATGGATCCATAATGAATTACTATGGGAATAAATATCACTGATTTAGAGAAATATTGGAACAAAGTTGTCTAATGAAGGTAAACAAATAGTTGCTTACTGGAACATACTCTTTCAAAATTAATGGAAGAGACAAGTGGAATGGTAAAAAGACAGCATTCTAAGCTCAAGAAAGCGCTGTTCTGAGATAAGCATGGGGACTGGTCTTGATACATCAATGAGATTTTTATTTTCACTGAATCTCTGTTTGGGTATTCGTTAGACTGCAATTAAGGTGTGGAAATGTTAGGATTATTTTGCTCTTACAGTAGTACTGTAGCCTACTCCCGACCGATCATGTTGTACACCGCTATTATGGGCTATTAGCAGGACAATAGACTCTTGCCAAGAAGAGGGTAGGGGGAGAATGTATCGTCAAATGTATTTCTTAGTTAGGGTGTCTGTATCACAACTGGCCGTTACTGGGAGTCCCATAGGGCGGCGCACAATTGGCCCAGTGTCGTCCAGGTTTGGCCAGTGTAGGCTGTCATTGTAGCCTAGTGATTAGAGCGTTGGACTAATACCTGAAAGGTTGCCAGATCAAATCACCCAATCTGACAAGGTACAAATCTGCCGTTCTGCCCCTGAACAAGGCAGTTAACCCACTGTTCCTAGGCTGTCATTGAAAATAAGAATTTGTTCTTAACTGACTTGCCTAGTTAATTAAAGGTGAAATGAAAAATTTTAAATAAGAATTTGTTCTTAACTTTTTAGTGACAGGGGGCAGTATTCGGAAATTCGGATGAATGGAGTGCCCAAAGTAAACTGCCTGTTACTCAGGCCTTGAAGCTAGGATATGCATATACTTGGTATAATTGGATAGAAAACACTCTGAAGTTTCTAAAACTGTTAAAATAATATCTGTGAGGATAACAGAACTGATATGGCAGGCGGAAACCTGAGGAAAATCCATCCAGGAAGTGAGATTTTTTGATGTGAGTGGTTTTCCATTGAATGCCTATTGACTATGTAATTGGTTAGGGCCCAGATTGCAGTTCCTATGGCTTCCACTAGATGTCAACAGTCGTTAGACATGGTTTCAGGCTTGTTTTCTGAAAAACCACGAAGAAAAATCCCTTTTGGTTAGGTGACTGGGGAAGCATGCTGTACTGGTTTGTGCGCATGACCGATTGTGCGCCCTTCGTTTTTCTTCCTTTCTATTGAATACGCTATTGTCCGGTTGAAATATTATCAATTATTTAGATAATTGACACCCTGAGGATTAGTTATAAACATTCTTTGACATGTTTCGACGACCTTTAGTGGTACTATTAGAATGTATTCGTCTGCATGTTTTGACCGCCTTTGAGCCTGTAGATTACTGAACAAAACGCGCCAAAAGAACTGAGTTTTTGGGATAAAAAGAGGGACTTTATCAAACAAAACAACCATTTATTGTGTAACTGGGACCCTTCTGATTGCAACCAGATGAAGATCCTCAAAGGTAAGTGATTCATTTTATTGCTATATCTGACTTTCGTAACTCATCTGCTTGGTTGGAAAATGTTTGTATGCTTTTGTGTGCGGGGCACTGTCCTCAGATAATCGCATGTTATGCTTTCGCCGTAAAGCCTTTTTGAAATCTGACAAAGCGGCTGGATTAACAAGAAGTTAATCTTTTAATTGATGTATAACACTTGTTTTTTCATGAATGTTTATTATTACTATTTCTGTAATTTGAATTTGGCGCTCTGCAATTTCACCGTATGTTGTCGAGGTGGGTCGCTAGCGGCACGCACGCCTGCGCCAGAGAGGTTAACTGACTTGCCTAGTTAAATAAAGATCACATTGTACAGCGCCATATTTTCCTAACGGAAACCTTGAGGGTTTCATTTTTCTTGGAATAGAAACACCATAATATTAATCAAATTAATTAAGCAAAATTTTTTGAAATCAATCCCATGTATTATGTTCTTACAAAAAAAGGTTTTATATTCTCTAGTACAGCCAATAACCTTCAGTTATTTGAAAACGAAATAATCTCCAAAATATATTCAATGAATGAAGCCCATGTTTCACAAGGGCTACTAGCAGGACAATAGACATGATGTGGTCCTAAAAAGTCCTCTCTAACATAGGGTCCAGCGGAAAAAAAACATAAATAAATTATTCTAAATAACGAACTGGCTTTACTTACAAATTAGTAAGAATGTCTCACCCCATGTTCAAGAATGGCCTTTTTCTCGCTCACTTTCGGTTATTTGAAAATCTCCAAAATATAGTTATTTTTTAAACAAGCCATAGAAAGTTTACTACAATTTCAGATTAATCAACCAGAAAAGATTGAACAAATAATTTAAAAAATATTGGGGTTAAACTCAAATATATTAATTGAGTAAAAAAAAAATACTTTATCAATTGGAACATTTAACCTGTTATGGCTAGGGGGCAGTATTTTCACGGCCGGATAAAAAACGTACCCGATTTAATCTGATTATTACTCCTGCCCAGAAACTAGAATATGCATATAATTATTAGCTTTTGATAGAAAACACTCCAAAGTTTCTAAAACTGTTTGAATGGTGTCTGTGAGTATAACAGAACTCATTTGGCAGGCCAAAACCTGAGAAGATTCCATGCAGGAAGTGCCCTGTCTGACAATTTCTTGGCCTGTGTGGTTAGATAAAGGAGAGTCTTGTCTTTAAAATGCTGTGAAATAGTCATATGTTTGAAAAATTGAAGTTTTTGTATTTTTGAGGAATTTGTAATTCGTGCCACGCCTATCATTGGATATTGGAGCAGGTGTTCCGCTAGCGGAACGTCTAGATGTAAGAGGTTTAACAAGTGGAAGGGGAAAAGTATTATTATTATTACTATTAACCCTGCATTATAATTATATAAAAGCCCCTTAGATATTATGAGTTTTTATTTACAGTAGTGATGGACAGTTGGAGGCATTTTGTTTTTCACAAGCGTAGCAGGCTGTGAATTCTGCAAACACCTTTTCTAGGATGTGCTATTAGCAGGACAATATATATTGGTAATATTGGTCATGGCTTCCGAGTGGCACAGTGGTCTAAGGCACTGTATCTCAGTGCAAGAGGCATCACTACAGCCCCTGGTTTGAATCCAGGCTGTATCACATCTGACTGTGATTGGGAGTACCATAGTGCGGCAGACAATTCGCCCAGTGTCATCCGGGTTTGGCTGGGGTAGGCCGTCATTGTAAATAAGAATTTGTTCTGAACTGACTTGCCTAGTTAAATAAAGGTTCAATATACAATTTAAAACCTAATCCAGCGAGTGTATCGTTTTGTTAGCAAGGAAGGAGAATTCTCCACCTGGGCGGACTGTGAGAGGATCACGTACAAACGCAATGATATCCTTGGGCATGCTGTAGTCTTCAAATCTGGTGGATAAGTTTTCCCTCAGCTGCTTGATGAAATCTTCCATCACCTTTGTGACAATGCTGCGGCTGGTCCCTCTGCCTGTCATTTCTTCAGTGTGCTGAAGTTCAGTAGCCTTCCAGATGACAAGTCCAAATCGAACAACTCAAGCTTCCTAGTAAAGGTCTCAAATTTCTCCACCATTTCCACGACTGTTTCCCTCTTCATTGTAACTGCAGATATAACGCATTTAAATTTCAGAATATGTCGCAAAAAAAAGCTGTGTGTGCAGCTTGCTGTTAACCTGTTAGGGCTAGGGGGCAGCATTGACACGGCTGGATAAAAAACATACCCGATTTAATCTGGTTACCACTCCTACCCAGTAACTAGAATATGCATATACTTATTACATATGGATAGAAAACACCCTAAAGTTTCTAAAACTGTTTGAATGGTGTCTGTGAGTATAACAGAACTCAAATGGCAGGTCAAAACCTGAGAGATTCCTTTACAGGAAGTGGCCTGTCTGACCATTTGTTGAACTTCTTTTCCATCTCTATCATTTACTAAGGATCTCTGCTCTAACGTGACACTTCCCACGTCGTCCATAGGCGCTCAGAGCCCGGGAAAAAACAGAATGTCGTCATTCCAGCCCCAGGCTGAAACACATTATCGCCTTTCTCAAGTGGCCGATCAAGAGACACTAGCTTATGCGCGTGACCCCGACCGCCCCCGCCTTTGGGATTTTTTCCTCTGTTTGCCGAAAAGGAGATTCCCTGTCGGAATATTATCACTTTTCTACGAGAAAAATGTCGTAAAAATTGATTTTAAACAGCGGTTGACATGCTTCGAAGTACGGTAATGGAATACTTAGAATTTTATTGTCACGAATTGCGCCATGCGCGTGACACTTCTTTACTATTTCGGATAGTGTCTGGAACGCACGAACAAAACGCCGCTATTCGGATATAACGATGGATTATTTTGGACCAAACCAACATTTGTTATTGAAGTAGCAGTCCTGGGTGTGTATTCTGACGAAGACAACAAAAGGTAATGAAACTTTTATAATAGTAAATATGATTATGGTGAGTGCTAAACTTGCCGGGTGTCTAAATAGCGAGCCCGTGATGCCTGGGCTATGTACTTAGAATATTGCAAAATGTGCTTTCACCAAAAAGCTATTTTAAAATCGGACATATCGAGTGCATAGAGGAGGTCTGTATCTATAATTCTTAAAATAATTGTTATGCTTTTTGTGAACGTTTATCGTGAGTAATTTAGTAAAATGTTAGCGAATTCCCCGGAAGTTTGCGGGGGGTATGCTAGTTCTGAACGTCACATGCTAATGTAAAAAGCTGGTTTTTGATATAAATATGAACTTGATTGAACAAAACATGCATGTATTGTATAACATAATGTCCTAGGGTTGTCATCTGATGAAGATCATCAAAGGTGAGTGCTGCATTTAGCTGTCTTCTGGGTTTTGGTGACATTATATGCTGGCTTGAAAAATGGGTGTCTGATTATTTCTGGCTTGGTACTCTGCTGACATAATCTAATGTTTTGCTTTCGTTGTAAAGCCTTTTTGAAATCGGACAGTGTGGTTAGATTAATGAGAGTCTTGTCTTTAAATGGCTGTAAAATAGTCATATGTTTGAGAAATTGAAGTAATAGGATTTTTAAGGTTTTGAAAATCGCGCCACAGGATAGCAGTGGCTGTTACGTAGGTGGGACGAATTCGTCCCGCCTAGCCTAGAGAGGTTAACTATTCAATGTTTCTGCGTCGGGCCTCTATATGGGGCAGGAAGGCCACTGAAGTTCTATGCTTATATTCATAATTAGTCTGAGATTGAATTATTTGCAAACAGCGATATTTTCATTGCAAATAAGACACACTGGTTTGGCATTGGGAAAAGATGGAGAGATGAACGCATATGTCTCTGTACATTATTCTCTGAAACTTACATTTTCATTATCCACCTTTCTTCTTGATACTTTTTGAGAGCAACATTTTATCTTGCTATCAAGCAAATTGTTCTGAAGAAATATTGACATTAAAAAAAGTAGTGTAGCCTACAGTAGGCTACGTAGACCTGTTTTTCTCACCAATCAACGCACAGAAAAATAGACAAAAATAATAATTGAATAGAGACAGTGATTTTATGTGCGTAATCAGATCAAATAGAGCAGAAGCATAGCCTAGTGGTTTGAGCGTTGGACTAGTAACCGAAAGGTTGAAAGTTCGAATACTCGAGCTGACAATGTACAAATCTGTTGTTCTGCCCCTGAACAAGGCAGTTAACCTGCTGTCCCTAGGCTGTCATTGAAAAAAAGAATTTGTTCTTAACTGACTTGCCTAGTTAACCTGTTGGGTCTAGGGGGCAGCATTTGCACGTCTGGATAAAAAAAATGTACCCGATTTAATCTGGTTACTAATCCTACCCAGTAACTAGAATATGCATATACTTATTATATATGGATAGAAAACACTCTAAAGTTTCCAAAACTGTTTGAATGGTGTCTGTGAGTATAACAGAACTCATTTGGCAGGCAAAACCCTGAGACATTTTCTGACAGGAAGTGGATACCTGATGTGTTGTATTGACTTTAAACCTATCCCATTGAAAAACACAGGGGTTTAGGAATATTTTGGCACTTCCTATTGCTTCCACTAGATGTCACCAGCCTTTACAAAGTGTTTTGAGTCTTCTGGAGGGAGATCTGACCGAACAAGAGCCATGGAACGGTGATGTCCCATTAGACACCTGGCGCGCTACTTCATGTTGGGTACCCTCGTTCCAATACGTTATAAAAGACTATGCATTCGTCCACCTTGAATATTATTCATGTTCTGGTTAAAAAAGGCCCTAATGATTTATGCTATACAACGTTTGACATGTTTGAACGAACGGAAATATATTTTTTCCCCTCGTTCATGACGAGAAGTCCGGCTGGCTTACATCATGTGCTAACGAGACGGAGATTTTTGGACATAAATGATGAGCTTTTTTGAACAAAACTACATTCGTTATGGACCTGTGATACCTGGAAGTGACATCTGATGAAGAGAATCAAAGGTAATGGATTATTTACATAGTATTTTCGATTTTAGATCTCCCCAACATGACGTCTAGTCTGTATCGCAACGCGTATTTTTCTGGGCACAGTGCTCAGATTATTGCAAAGTGTGATTTCCCAGTAAGGTTATTTTTAAATCTGGCAAGTTGATTGCGTTCAAAAGATGTAAATCTATAATTCTTTAAATGACAATATAATATTTTACCAATGTTTTCTAATTTTAATTATTTAATTTGTGACGCTGACTTGACTGCCGGTTATTGGAGGGAAACGATTTCCTCAACATCAATGCCATAGTAAAACGCTGTTTTTGTATATAAATATCAACTTGATAGAACTAAAAATGCATGCATTGTCTAACATAATGTCCTAGGAGTGTCATCTGATGGAGATTGTAAAAGGTTAGTGCATCATTTTAGCTGGTTTTATGGTTTTGGTGACCCTGTCTTTGACTTGACAAAACATTACACACAACTCTTGTAAATGTACTGTCCTAACATACTCTAAATTTATGCTTTCGCCGTAAAACCTTTTTGAAATCGTAAAACGTGGTTAGATTAAGGAGATGTTTATCTTTCAAATGGTGTAACATAGTTGTATTTTTGAAAAATTTGAATTTTGACATTTATTTGGATTCAAATTTGCCGCTCTTGAAATGCACCTGCTGTTGATGGAGTGCACCACGGGTGGCACGCTAGCGTCCCACCTAGCCCCAAGAGGTTAAATAAAGGTAAAATTATCTTATTGTCACTGAATTTATTATGTACTAATCATATGGGTTAAACATGTTACATTTGTAGTGTAGGCCAATTAATTGTGCTAATATGATTCCTTATTTGTTTTGGCCCATCCGTCATCCAATTGTTATAATAGTATTTGAAGCCATAGCCTACCCGGGTGTGGTCAACTATTTCAGCACCGTTTCGCCCTGCTCTGAGACAAGCATGGGGACTGGTTTTGATAAATCAATGCGATTTGTTTTTCACTGAATCTCCATTTGGGTATTGGTTAGCCTACAATTAGGGTGTGGAAATGGTCACGTTGTACAGCGCCATATTTTCCTTAAGAAAACCCTGAGGGTTTTGCTTTTCATTTTTCTTGGAATAGAAACACCATAATATTAATCAAATTAATTAATCAAAATGTAAAATCAATCCCATATACTATGTTCTTACAAAAAAAGGTTTTAAATTCTCTAGTACAGCCAATATCACAAAAATTAAAATGACCTCTGGTGGTCAAACTATCACTAACTAGCATTAATGACAACAATGGCTGAAAATTAAATAACGTGCCATAGAATTCTGAGTCAGCCCGCAAGGTGGGCTGAAGTATGACACAACTTTTACAGGAAGAACCACTGTATACAAAATGAAGATATACGGATTAACCACTACTACAACCTTTTCGGCCATATAACAAAGAACCAAGAGCAAAAACATACTGTATACATGACAATTTACAAAACTTAGAATCAGAACCCATTGGATTCTCCCATTACATTGAATGAACTACAGGACAAGATACACACCCTCCAACCTGTAGTGATTATTCTGTTGATGATGTAAATAATATTTGCTGGTCTGTGGTGTGTAATGAGGAGCAACCAGATGCTGTACTTGACACATTCATGAAAAAGCATATTCCAGCTATTAATAAGCATGCACCCATTAAGAAAATGACAGTACAAACAGTTTAATACCCTTAGATTGATGAAAAATGTAAAAAATGTATGGTTAAGAAGGATGAGGCAAATGGTATGACAAATAAGTCTGGCAGCACAACGTACTGAAAATTGAGAAATCATGTGACAAAACTAAATAAAAATAAGAAATTATACTATGAAGCAAAGATAAATGATATAAAGAATGATAGTAAAAAGCTTAAATAACTACTTTAATGATTTTTCATTGGCAAGATTAGCAAATTTAGGCATGACATGCCAGCAACAAATGCTGACACTACACATCCAAGTATATCTGACCAAATTATGAAAGACAAGCATTGTCATTTTGAATTCCGTAAAGTGAGTGTGGAAGAGGTAAAAAAAATACTGTTGTCTATTAACAATGACAAGCCAACATGGTTGGAAAATTACTGAGGATGACAGCGCCACTCCTATTTGCCATGTCTTCAATTTAAATTACTAGAAAGTGTGTGCCCTCAGTCATGGAGTGAAGAAAAATTGTAATTCCACTACCTGACTAGTAAAGCCCCCTTTACTGGCTCAAATAGCCAACCAACCACCCTGTTACCAAACCTTAGTAAACTTTTAGAAAAAATGGTGTGTGACCAGATACAAAGCTATTTTACTGTAACAAATTGACAACAGACTTTCATTTCAGTACGCTTACAGGGAAGGACATTCAAGCACAAACCTTACACAAATGACTGATGATTGGCTGAGAGAAATTGATGATAAAAAGGTTGTGGGGGCTTTTTTGTTCGACTTCAGTGCAGCTTTTGACATTATCGATCATAATCTGCTGCTGGGAAAACTTGTGTGTTGTGGCTTTACACACCCTGCTATATTGTAGTTAGAGGGTGTTGTTTATTGGAAGCCTCTCCAACATAATCCAGGTAGAATCAAGAATTCCCAAGGGCAGCTGTCTAGGCCGCTTACTTTTTTCAATCTTTCCTAACGACATTCGACTGGCTTTGAGTAAAGCCCTTGTGTCTATGTATGCAAATGACTCAACACTATACACATCAGCTACTACAGTGACTGAAATGACTGCAACACTAACCTAAGAGTTGCAGTTTGTTTCAGAATGGGTGGCAAGGAATAATTTAGTCCTAAATATTTCAAAAACTAAAAGCAATGTATTTTGGACAAATCATTCACTAAACCCTAAACTTGAACTAAATCTTGTAATGAATAATGTGGAAAGTGAGCACATTGAGGTGACTAAACTGCTTGGAGTAACCCTGGATTGTAAACCATCATGGTCAAAACATATTGATACAAAAGTAGTTAAGATGGGGAGAAGTCTGTCCATAATAAAGCACTGACCTGCCTTCTTAACCACACTATCAACAAGGCAGGTCCTACAGGCTCTAGTTTTATCGTATCTGGACTACTGTTCAGTCATGTGGTCAGGTGCCACAAAGAGGGACTTAGGACAATTACAATTTGCTCAGAATAGGGAAGCACGGCTGGTCCTTAAATGTACACAGGGAGCAAACATTAATGATATGCATGTCAATCTTTCGTGGCTCAAAGTGGAGGAGAGATTGACTTCATCACTAATTGTTTTTGTAAGAAGTGTTGACAAGCTGAATTCACCGAGCTGTCTGTTTAAACTACTAGCCCACAGCTCGGAAACCCATGCGTACCCCACAAGAAATGCCACCAGAGGTCTCTTCACCATTCCTAAGGCCAGAACAGACTATGGGAGGTGTACAGTACTACATAGAGCCATCAATGCAAGTAACTCTATTCCACATCAGGTAACTGATGCAAATAACATTATAATAATAATACAGTAATACAAATAAAAAAATAATACAAATAAACATTATGGAACAGCGGGTACTGTGAAGAGACCCACACACACACAGGTACAGACACATGCATACACACACAAACACTAGCACACCCTCTCTACACCCATGTACATTGTAATATTATTGTATGGTGGTTTTACACATTTTGTATTGCAGATATGTAGTGGTCTAGTAATGTCATATGATGTACTGTTTTATCTTTTGTTTTATATGTAATGTAAGTGCCTTAATGTGTTTGGACCCCAGGAAGAGTAGCTGCTGCCTAATAAATACATTTACAAATACAAATACAAACTTTAAAAGTCCTGTGGTGTTTAAGGTATCCTAAATTCAATTGCACAAATATACAATAAGAAATATCAGTTTTAGCAGAAGGACAGAGTCTTGGTTTGCGTGCGCTATGAAGACATTACACACCTGCTAAAATCTGTTTCCTATTGGACATACTTCTTTCCGTAAGAAATATTATAGTTTGACTACATTTTAGGGTATCTGAGGAGTAAGTAGAAACGTATTTTGACTTGTTGAAACAAGGTTTAGGGGTAGACTTTCGGATTCCTTTCTCTGCAGGTGGAACGAGTGGATTACTCAAATCGATGGCACCAACTAAACTGACTTTTTGGGATATAAAGAAGGATTTTATCTAACAAAACGACACTACATGTTACAGCTGGGACCTTTGGATGACAAATCAGAGGAATATTTTCAAAAAGTAAGTGAATATTTAATCGTTATTTGTGAATGTATGAAACCTGTGCCGGTGGAAAAATATTTTTATCTGGGGTACCGTCCTCAAACAATCGCATGGCATGTTTTCGCTTTAATAGCTACTGTAAATCGGACAGTGCAGTTAGATGAACAAGAATTTAAGCTTTCAGCCGATATAAGACACTTATATGTACATAAATGTTTGAAGCCCTCTGCACCTACAGTCACTGTTTATCAGTCATTCTTCATTCTTTCCACCCACTCTCACAAACTCCATCTCGCTCTCTCTCTCTCTCCCCTCCCTCAACTACCAATCTCTCTATCTCTCTGACTAACTTATTTCCCCATCTCTTGTTCTATTTTTTCTCCCCTTATTCTCTCTTCTTCTGTCTTTATCTGCCTATCCTCCCTCCATCCAACCCAATCCATCTATCTGACTCATCTATATCTGTCCTTGCCACCCTCTGAGAGAAAATGGCTTTTTCCAATGTGACATCAGGATCAATGACAACATTGTCCTTGGTGCTGAACATTCTATAACAAGTCACAATAACTACAACTACTACGTACAAACTGTCTTTTCACTCCTCCAGGTATCTCAATGACGAAGCTCTCAATATATTTCAATGGCAGTAAGCATATTTATAAAGCGGTATCTGACAGCTAACCCAGAGCAGTCTCCTCTAGATAGCAACCTCTAACTCTCTCTTTCCTTCCCTGCTGATACCTCCAGCACCAGTTCACTGGTGCTAACTCCCTCCATCCACCTCCCCCTCCCCCTCCCCCTCTCCTCTTCCCTCGCCTGCTCCATACTCACACAAAGCACTTTTCAAACATCATCACCTATTCCTCTCCTCTGTGTACGTGGCAGCCTGCCCAGTGCTCAGGGGTTACCATTTTAAATGGAGAGAGGTTCTGGTGGGTGGGTGGTAGTATGCTTTGTGCATCATAACAGGTCATCTCTGGTTCTAATTCGGATTGCCTCCAGGGGCGTGATACCGTGGTTTGGGGGTGGCAGCACTACCACTAGACCAGCCCTCAACACAAAACCAAATTCTCTGGTTGATGTTTGGTACATGATTACCTTGACTTCAGTTTGAAGGTGGATTTGCTTACCTTGATGATGATGATAAATTTGGTGTACAGGTCTCTGCTGACTGGTTTCAGGAGCAGGAGCGCTGCAGTCGTCCTGTTCAGGGAGAAGTACTCTGAGTACGTTGAGGGCTGACCTGAGGAAAAACAAAGAATGAACATTGCTTTTTTTGTGCTTTTGGGCATGAATGCTGACCAGTGATAATACATTAGTAATTGGACAATAAAGATTTGAAGTGGGATAGTGGGATTGATCATGCAAACATGCATGTGTGTGACTGGAAGCTCAGTGAGGAACCTACCAACCAGTATGTAGTAATGGATCCCTGGCCTTTTAGAGGGGGGCTGGATGTTCCTGTCCATGTCCACAGCTCGGATAGGTGGGGTCACCTCCAGCGGGTTCAGTTCTCTCTGAAAAGGAGGCAGGGAGGAAAAAGGGGGGAGTCAGAAACCAATGAACTGTGTTAGTGGTTAGTATCGCCCATTACAATGTTAAGCCTTTTGCAACCAAGGGAACATTTATTAAATGTACAGTGCCTTCAGAAAGTATTCACACCCCATGCTTTTTTTCACATTTTGTTGTGTTACAGCCTGAATTTTGTGTCACTGGCCTACACACAATACCCCATAATGTCAAAGTGGAATTATGTTTATAGAAATGTTTACAAATTAATAAAAAATTAACAGCTGACATGTCTTGCATCAATAAGTATTCAGCCCCTATGTTATGGCAAGCCTAAATAAGTTTAGGAATAACAATTTCTTTAAGTCACATAATAAGTTGCATGGACTCACTCTGTGTGCAATATTAGAGTTTAGCATGATTGTTACAACTACCTCATCTCTGTAGCCAACACATACAATTATCTGTAAGGCCCCTTAGTTGAGCGGTGCATTTCAAACACAGATTCAACCGCAAAGACCAGGGAGGTTTTCCAATTCCTCAAAAAGAAGGGACAGCCCTTTGAGCATGGGGACATTATTAATTACACATTGGATGGTGTATCAATACACCCAGTCACTACAAAGATACAAGTGTCCTTCCTAACTCAGTTGCCAGAGAGGAAGGACAACGCTCAGGTATTTCACCATGAGACAAATTATGGCTTTACTACAGTTACAGAGTTTAATTGCTGTGATAGGAGAAAACTGAAGAAGGATCAACAACATTGCAGTTACTCTCCAATACTAACCTAAATGAGAGTGAAAAGAGGGAAGCCTGGACAGAATAATAATATTATCTTTGCCATAAGGCATCCTGTTTGCAATAAGGCAAAAAAGTAGAACTGCAAAAATGTGGCAAAGAAATTCACTTTATGTCCTGAATACAAAGACTTATAGTGCATTCGGAAAGAATTCAGACCCGTTGACTTTATTCTAAAATCGATTAAATTGTTTTTTCCCCTCATTCATCTACACACAATACCAGATAAAGACACAGCAAAAACAAGATTTAGACATTTTGGCAAATGTATTAAAAATGTTAAACTGAAATATCACATTTACATAAGTATTCAGACCCCTTACTCAGTACTTTGTTGAAGTATCTTTGGCAACGATTACAGCCTCGAGACTTCTGCATTCTTCTCTGCAGATCCTCTCAAGCTCTGTTAGGTTGGATGGGGAGCGTCGCTGCACAGCTATTTTCAGGTCTTACCAGAGATGTTCGATCAGGTTCAAGTCCGGGCTCTGGCTGGACCACTCAAGGACATTCAGAGACTTGTCCCGAAGCCACTCCTGTGTTGTCTTGGCTGTGTGCTTAGGGTTGTTGTCCTGTTGGATGGTGAACCTTCACCCCATCTGAAGTCCTGAGCGCTTTGGATTAGGTTTTCATCAAGGATTTCTCTGTAATTTTCTCCATTCATCTTTCCCTTGACCCTGACTAGTCTCCCAGTCCTAGCCGCTGAAAAACATCCCCACAGCATGATGCTGCCACCACCATGCTTCCCAGTAGGGATGGTGCCAGGTTTCCTCCACATGTCACGCTTAGCATACAGGCCAAGGAGTTCAATCTTGGTTTCATCAGACCAGTGAATCTTGTTTCTCATGGTCTGAGAGTCTGTTTCCAAACTTCTTCCATTTAAGAATGATGGAGACCACTGTGTTCTTGGGGACCTTCAATGCTGCAGACATTTTGTGGTAACCCTTCCCCTGGTCTGAGCCTCAACACAATCCTGTTTTGGCGCTCTACGGACAATTCCTTCAACTTCATGGCTTCGATTTTGCTCTGACATGCACTGTCAACTGTGGGACCTTATAGAGACAGGTGTGTTCCTTTCCAAATCATATCCAATCAATTGAATTTACCACAGGTGGAGTCCAATCAAAGATGTAGAAACATCTCAAGGATGATCAATGGAAACAGGATGCACCTGAGCTCAACTTCGAGTCTCATAGCAAAGGCACTGAATACTTATGTAAATAACATATTTTTGTTTTATATTGTTTTGAAATGTGCAAAAATTCTAAAAACATGTTGTTGCTTTGTCATTATGGTGTATTGCGTGTAGATTGATGTGGAAAAGTTTTTATTTAATACATTTTAGAAAAATGCTGTAACGTAACAAAATGTGGAAAAAGTCAAGGGGTCTGAATACTTTCCAAATGCACTGTAGGTAGGGGTAAAGTGACAAGGCAAAAGAATGGATAATAGACAGTAGCAACAGTGCATGTGATGAGCGTGGAGGTGTGTAAGTGTGTGTGTGGTGACAGCTTGCCTGTGTGTGCGTGTTATATGTGAGTGAGTGTGTGTATGTATTGGAGTGTTAGTGTAAGTATGTGTGAGTGTGGGGGTAGTGTGTGTGCATAGAGTCCAGTGTGTGTGCATAGAGTCAAAAATAGTTAGTCCAAATAGAGTCAATGCAGATAGTCCGGGTAGCTATTTAGTTAACTATTTAGCATTCTTATGGCTTGGGGGTAGAAGCTTATGGCTTGGGGGTAGCTCTCCAGTACTGCTTGACATTTGGTAACAAAGCTTACAGTCTATGACTTGGGTGGCTGGAGTCTTTGACAATTTTAGGGCCTTTCTCTGACACCACCTGGTATTTACAGTTGAAGTCAGAAAATTACATACACCTTAGCCAAATATATTTAAACTCAGTTTTTCACAATTCCTGACATTTAATCCTAGTAAAAATGCCCTGTCTTAGGTCAGTTAGAATCACCACTTTATTTTAAGAATGTTAAATGTCAGAAAAATAGTAGAGAGAATGATTTATTTCAGCTTTTATTTCTGTCATCACATTCCCAGTGGGTCAGAAGTTTACATACACTCAATTAGTATTTGGTAGCATTGCCTTTAGATTGTTTAACTTGGGTCAAATGTTTTGGGTAGCATTCCACAAGATTCCCACAATAAGTTGGGTGAATGTTGTCCCATTCCTCCTGACAGAGCTGGTGTAACTGAGTCAGGTTTGTAGGCCTCCTTGCTCGCACACACTTTTTCAGTTCTGCCCACAAATATTCTGTAGGATTGAGGTCATGGCTTTGTGATGACCACTCCAATACCTTGACTTTGTTATCTTTAAGGCATTTATTTCCACAACTTTGGAAGTATGCTTGGGGTCATTGTCCATTTGGAAGACCCATTTGCGACCAAGCTTTAACTTCCTAACTGATGTCTTGAGATGTTGCTAAAATATATCCACATAATTTTCCTTCCTCTTGATGCCATCTATTTTCTGAAGTGCACCAGTACCTCCTGCAATAAAGCACCCCCACAACATGATGAGGCCACCCCCGTGCTTCAAAGGTTGGGATGTTGTTCTTCGGCCTTTTTCCTCCAAACATACGATGGTCATTATGGCCAAACAGTTCTATTTTTGTTTCATCAGACCAGAGGACATTTCTCCAAATAGTATGATCTTTGTCCCCATGTGCAGTTGCAAACCGTAGTCTGGCTTTATTATATATATTTTTTTAGATTGATTTGCATTTTTTGCACCAAAGTACGTTCATCTCTAGGAGACAGAACGCGTCTCGTTCCTGAGCAGTATGACGGCTGCGTGGTCCCATGGTGTTTATACTTGCATACTATTGTTTGTACAGATGAACGTGGTACCTTCAGGTGTTTGGAAATTGCTCCCAAGGATGAACCAGATTTGTGGAGGTCTACAATTTCTTTTCTGAAGTCTTGGCTGATTTCTTTTGATTTTCCCATGATGTCAAGCAAAGAGGCACTGAGTTTGAAGGTAGGCCTTGAAATACAACCACAGGTACACCTCCAATTGACTCAAATGTCAGAAGCTTCTAAAGCCATGACATCATTTTCTGGAATTTTCCAAGCTGTTTAAAGACATTGTCAACTAGTGTATGTAAACTTCTGACCCACTGGAATTGTGATACAGTGAATTATAAGTGAAATAATCTGTCTGTAAACAATTGTTGGAAAAATGACTTGGTGTCATGCACAAAGTAGATGTCGTAACTGACTTGCCAAAACTATATTTTGTTAACAAGAAATTTGTGGAGTGATTGAAAACAAGTTTTAATGACTCCAACCTAAATGTCCGTAAACTTTCGACTTCAACTGTAGGTCCTGGGTGGCAGGGAGTTTGGCCCCAACTTGACAGAGCTTGAATAATCTTTAAAAGAATAATGGGCAAATATTAAACTCATTTAGGTTGAAGACTTATTGACTGAAGACATTTCAGCTTTTCATTTTTAATTAATTTGTAAACATTTCTAAAAACATAATTCCACTTTGACATTATGGGGTATTGTGTGTATATCAGTGACACAAAATATGAATTTAAAATATTAATATTAAAATATTAATTTTAAATTCAGGCTTCTAAAAATCAAGGGGTATGAATACTTCCTGAAGGCACTGTAAGTTCCCAAGTCAAACTTTAGTGGCTCATCCTCTCTGTCTGTTGCTGGGTTTTGCCTACAGTAAAACACAGGAGATGAGAGGTTGCAGTTGCACACAAACACACACTTGCACTCAATCACTTCCCGTTCCCCTACACACGCACAAAGCCTACAGTACACCCCTCACAGTGTGGTTCATACCGGTTTGGTGAACTCTGGTATGGTGATGCGGTAGGTGAGGGGGTTGCAGTCATGGGTGTTGTTGACCAGGACACAGGGCAGGAACATAGGCCCCAGGTCATCTCCATCCAGAACGTCTATGGTCAGCGTGGTCGTAGCAGTCCGCCTGTTGGCATCGTACAGGGCACGGTCCTATAGGACGGAAGTCAACATTGTTACTTACCAAAGCCACGAATGAACAACACTTTCAAATATAATCAATATAAATTAATCAATCAATCATGAGACCAATTTCTATTTTCAATTCCATGGTCAACTTCATAAAGTTACTGAACATTTAGGTTGAGAAATACATTTCATCATCACTCTACCTCTACTTCAAATATCAATTGTAACAACCACTCCTCTATTTTCCTACATTTAAAATGAGTCTTTACCATCTTAAGACACTCAGAGATATTCGACATGTACCCCTACTCAAGGCATCAGATTCTAGAAAGCATTGTGTACAGTTATCTTTTTCAAGGACACCAATATACAGACAGTACAGAAACGCACATGCACACGAGAAATTATAAAAGTAATTGCAGTATATGTTCTGGCAATTTCCTTCTCCCAATACTCTCTGAGTAGCACTTCACATTGTCACAATAATTGAACCCTGACATAAGCAGCAGAGGTCCAATTAATGCCATGTCCTTCTCCCTCTAAACTCTTATGACATTAGTAAAGGAAAGAATAAATCTCTGGGAGCAGCTTAGGCCCCTGTCATCCATATTTACTGGGGAAACAAAGCAAATAAATCCCTTTCCTCTGTTCCTCTTTCTATTAGTCTGTCTGTCTCTGTGACATTCTGTCTTCTCTCTATCTCAATCCCTTTTTCCTCTCTTCATTTTCTTCTTCTTCTCCTGTGTAATCATACTATCAAAATCAAATCAAATTTTATTTGTCACATGCGCCGGATACAAGATGTGTAGACCTTATAGTGAAATGCTTACTTACAAGCCCTTAACCAACAATGCAGTTTTAAGAAATACCTGAAAAAAGTAAGATAAAAATAACAAATAATTAAAGAGCAGCAGTAAAAATAACAATAGTGGGGCTATATACAGGGGGTAAAAGATCAGAGTCAATGTGCGGGGGCACCAGTGTCGAGGTAATTGAGGTAATATGTACGTAGGTAGAGTTATTAAAGTGACTATGCATAGATAATAACAGAGAATAGCAGCAGCGTACGTAGTCTGGGTTGACATTTGATTAGATGTTCAGGAATCTTATGGCTTGGGGTAGAAGCTGTTTAGAGGCCTTTTGGACACAGACTTTGCGTTCTGGCACCGCTTGCTGTGCAGTAGCAGAGAGAACAGTTGATGACTAGAGTGGCTGGAGTCTTTGACATTTTTTAGGGCCTTCCTCTAACACCTCCTGGTATAGAGGTCTTGGATGGCAGGAAGCTTGGCCCTAGTGATGTATTGGGCCGTACGCACTACCCTCTGTAGTGCCTTGCGGTCGGAGGCCGAGCAGTTGCCATACCAGGCAGTGATGCAACCTGTCAGGATACTCTCGATGGTGCAGCTGTAAAACCTTTTGAGGATCCGAGGACCCATGCCTTAATATTTTCAGTCTCCTGAGGGGGAATAGGTTTTGTCGTGCCCTCTTCACAACTGTCATGGTGTGCTTGGACCATGTTAGTTTGTTGGTGATGTGGACGCCAAGGAACTTGAAGCTCTCAAACTGCTCCACAACAGCCCTGTCGAAGAGAATGGGGGTGTGCTCGGTTCTCATTTACCTGTAGTCCACAATCATCTCCTTTGTCTTGATCACATTGAGGGAGAGGTTGTTGTCCTTGCACCACACGGTCAGGTCGCTGACCTCCTACCTATAGGCTGTCTCATCGTTGTCGGTGATCAGGCCTACCACTGTTGTGTCATCTGCAAACTTAATGATGGTGTTGGAGTCGTGCCTGGCTGTGCAGTCATGAGTGAACAGGGAGTACAGGAGGGGACTGAGCTCGCACCCCTGAGGGGGCCTTGTGTTGAGGATCAGCGTGGCAGATGTGTTGTTACCTACCATCACCACCTGAGGGCGGCCCGTCAGGATGTCCAGGATCCAGTTGCATAGGGAGGTGTTTAGTCCCAGGGTCCTTAGCTTAGTGATGAGCTGTGAGGGCACTATGGCATTGAACGCTGAACTGTAGTCAATGAATAGCATTCTCACATAGGTGTTCATTTTGTCCAGGTGGGAAAGGGAAGTGTGAAGTGCAATAGAAATTGCATCATCTGTGGATCTGTTGGGGGGGAATGCAAATTGGAGTTGGTCTAGAGTTTCTTGGATAATGGTGTTGATAACAGGTCACAGGTAGCATAACAGGTAGCATAACAGTGTCCGATTCATAATCCTTGTCAGGGACTCCTCATGGCTACTGACCAGGAGAAATAGGTACGGCCTACAACCTTTTTTTAACTAGGCAAGTCAGTTAAGAACAAATTCTTATTTTTAATGACGGCCTACTCCGGCCAAACCCGGACAACGCTGGGCCAATTGTGCGCCGCCTTATGGGACTCCCAATCACGGCCGGATGTAAGACAGCATGGATTCAAACCAGGTACTATAATGATACATCTTGCACTGAGATGCAGTACCTTAGACCGCTGAGCCACTCGGGAGCCAAAACCAGCCTCATTAGCATCACTTGATTTCCCATATGTCTGCCTCCCTCCTGTGGCCTGTTGGTAGTCTGGGGGCCACTGAACTTGCTCTAGTAAAAGCTCTAATTAAATCTATCCTGATATGCTAAAATGTTAGCCTATAAACTATAATCTGACAGAGCTCCAAAGAGAGCCTGGAGTCTTTATGCAAATTAGGAAATAAATAATTATGGCAACATGAAGGAGGGACCGACATTTCAGTTAGGTAGTTCTGGACTCAAAGTAATGGGTTAGGTAAATGTTAAGCTATTTGTAAAGCTGTGTTTATGTGTTTGTCTCTTTGTTTCTTTGAGACCTTGGGACTATAAGGTTCTATCTGATATATTTGTAAAAAATAAATTAGTCACATATGAGTTAGCTCTTCATATGTCTATGAAAAAAAAATGTAACTAGAAAGTTCTATCTGCATAAACCCCATTTGAACTTGGCGCTATAAGGTTGCATCTGCAATCCAATCACAAGCCTGAACAAATACAGACGGACCAATCTGAAAATGTCTTTGCCATATCCCTTTAAGTATGATCTAAGCAAAAAAAAAACACAGTCAGAAATCTTAAAGTAAATGATGTTGTCACATCATTGTTCAGTTATGACAGTAATTCGTCTGATGATCATAATACATTTCTTAATGTATTTGATGATGTGTTCTATTTTGGTAAAATAGTGTCATTCAATAATTTATGTATTCAAAAAGCTACTAGTTCAGAAGTGTGAGTTAGAACCTTAACATTTCAGAGCCATTAAGGTTCTATCTACGATTATACCCTCCTAAAAAAAAAAAGATTTACAAATGTCTCAGGATTTTGATATTCTGCACTCTATGTACCTTTAACACTAGAACTGCTAAAGCAGTCATTTTGACTGCTCATGATTGTACTTATTTTTAAGTCATGCCACCGTCCGTCGTTGACTTTTCCTAAATAGGTCTATATAACAGACTGCTGGTGTTAGAATCTTAATATCACAAACAGAACTGGAGTTATAACCAGTTTTAGGAGGGCATGTCATTTTTTCCAATGTTTTTTTCCCATTGCCCCTCCTTCTCCTAACACTAGGGCCTGCTCCGCTCCTTCTTCTGACAGTTGAAAGTGCAGTCCCCAGCTGATAATCACCCTGAAAATTGCCCTGAAAATTAACCGAAACTATACTAAAACTAATTTCAGATGTATAACAGATTAAATAAATTAAGTCAAGTATGATGGTGGAGAAAACGGGAGAATGGGTGAGTTGATGAGCGACGGGAAGCGAACGATCCATAATTATGTAATCACTAATTGTGAATGAAGAACAGGGCGGGCCATTCTATTGTATTGATCCATTCTAATTATAATCTTAAAATGGTATGTACCCTATATCAGTCCAACAAAACAAAGCAGTCTTATCAGTTTACTATGGACTACTTGGAGTAGGCTACACAGTGAGAGCATATGTAATTGTACATTCTGAACGGCTTTCAATATCTGGGAAAATACCCACACCGGGCAGCAGGTGAGCGAGTGTCTGAGAATGTGGTGATGAGGCTTGTGAAACCTTATGTTGGCAAGGGGAGAAATGTCACCATGGACAATTTCTTCACTTCACTGCCATTGGCCGAACAAGTTGCTTGCAAAGAAAAAAAAAAGCACCATGAATAAAGTGAGATGGGAGCTCCCTCCCTCTGCACAAAATAAGGCACCTGCACAGCCTTCTACTTCACAACGGTGCTGAAGAATGACAAGACAATGGGACACAATGAAGAGAAAACCCGGAGACTATTACACACTACAACCAAACAAAGGTATGTCACAGTGTGTCAGGCAAGTGAAAGTTACGGAAATTGTGTTAACTGGGAGACAAGGGATAACAGCCAAATGAAATCAAACTGATGTCATTGCGTGGAGATGCACACAAGCACTAGCTGACAATAATTGAGTTACACTATTTATCAAAGCCATTTGGTGCTACTGAGGTTTTAATAATTTTACCGTGTATTTTGACCATGCATCTTGGTTGTTGGGGTATTTGTATTTTATTTTGTCGTCATAAAAATAAGATGTTGCTGTGTTCCAACACATATGCTTTTTGTTTCATAGTTGCAACAAAGTCACTCCACAAATAAAATCCACAAATAAAAAACACACATTTTCACCCAACTTTAAGTTGGGTGAATTTTGGCTCATTCTTCCTGACAGAGCTGGTGTAACTGAGTCAGGTTTGTAGGCCTCCTTGCTCGCACATGCTTTTTCAGTTCTGCCCACAAATGTTCTATAGGATTGAGGTCAGGGCTTTGTGATTGCCACTCCAATACCTTGACTTTGTTGGACTTAAGCCATTTTGCCACAACTTTGGAAGTATGCTTGGGGTCATTGTCCATTTCGAAGACCCATTTGTGACCAAGCTTTAACTTCCTGACTGATGTCTTGAGATGTTGCTTCAATATATGCACATCATTTTCCTGCCTCATGATGCCATCTATTTTCTGAAGTGCACCAGTCCCTCCTGCAGCAAAGCACCCCCAAAACATGATGTTGCCACCCCCGTGCTTCACGGTTGGGATGTTTTTCTCCAAACATAACGATGGTCATTATGGCCAAACAGTTCTATTTCTCTTTCATCAGACCAGAGGACATTTCTCCAAAAAGTACGATCTTTGTTCCTATGTGCAGTTGCAAACTGTAGTCTGGCTTTTTTATGCCATTTTTTTGCAGTGGCTTCTTCCTTTCATGTTATGTCCATATGGGAATCGTTTTACTGTGGATATAGATACTTTTGTACCTGTTTCCTCCAGCATCTTCACAAGGTCCTTTGTTGTTGTTCTGGGATTGATTTTCACTTTTCACACCAAAGTACATTCATCTCTAGGAGACAGAACCCGTCTCCTTCCTGAGCGGTATGACGGCTGCGTGGTCCCATGGTGTTTATACTGGCGTACTATTGAAATACATCCACAGGTACACCTCCAATTGACTCAAATGATGTCATTAGCATATCACAAGCTTCTAAAGCCATGACATCATTTTCTGGAATTTTCAAAGCTGTTTAAAGGCACAGTCAACTTAGTGTATGTAAACTTCTCACCCACTGGAATTGTGAGACAGTGAATTATAAGTGAAATAATCTGTCTGTAAGCAATTGTTGGAGAAATTACTTGTGTCATGCACAAAGTAGATGTCCTAACCGACTTGCCAAAACTATAGTTTGTTAACAAGAAATTTGGGGAGTGGTTGAAAAACGAGTTTTAATGACTCCAACCTAAGTGTATTTAAACTTCCGACTTCAACTGGAGAAGGCTTCTGTCTATTTGAGCTGGTTAATCTGTGTTGGTAATCCTGTCTGATTCAGCTTTTTTAAATGTATTGTGTAGGGGAGCTGCATAAGCATTGCTCTCTGCATTCTGGAGGATCAAGTTTTGAAATCAGTGGAATTAGAGTATGAAAGCTAAAGAGATGGAGAAAACACCTGTCTCCGGATTACATCTTCAAGCTAAGGGAAACCTTGGCATGGCATCCGTGACAGGGAGACACGTACATCATACATCATGATGTATATTTGTAAGATAGTCTATCTACTGTAGATACATTTTCAGATATTTCACGTTTCATTTCAAGCTAAAGTGTTCTGTTAGCTAGCTAGCTAACGTTATCTGGCTGGCTCCCTAGCTAACACTACGTGTATGACATTATTATTCGTATCTCAAAACCGTTTGCTTTGCTATTTAAAGCCTAATGTTAGCTAGCTAACATTGAACCTGGTTGCTTAGCTCCAAGCAGATTCATGCAGGGTAGTAACAACATTATTTGTCACTATGTTCAGTATTGTTTAAATAGCTAACGTTACAGACTGGCTCATTAGCTAAAGTCATGTGACGTGTGTCATCTTAAACGTTGTTTACCTAGCTAGCTAGCTACATGTTTTAAGCTAAAGTGTACTGTTAGCTTGCTAGCTAGCATTAGTTTCCTGGCTCCCTAGCTAACATTATGTGTATGACATTATTATTCGTATCCCAGAGCCGTTTGCTTCGCTAGTTAGAGCCTAATGTTAGCTAGCTAACATTGAACCTGGTTGGTTAGCTCCCAGCAGATTCATGCAGGTAGTAACAACATGATTTGGCACTAACCTCATAGTTGTTTAACTAGTTAACATTAGCTGGCTGGCTCGTTAGTTAACATTACGTGATGTGTGTGATCTTGCACTTTGTTTACCTAGCTAGAGTCATTGTTTACCTAGCTAGCTTGCTACATGTCTTAATCTAAAGTGTACAAAACCCGTTGAATATGGTTCGTGTCAGTAAACGTTGGCAAAAAAAAAGTAATGAAATTGTTGCTGGTTGGGCTGTTTTCATGTTATGCAGAGGTAAACAAATCATCGGCCAGAGCGTCAAGTGTGCACTCTGAACACTCCAAGAGCGAAACGAGATGGATGGGGCTAAAGCTTAAGAGGGTGTGAACGATGCTGAATGGGTGTAGATAAAGAAGAGCTCTTTGCTCGATACCAAAATATTCAAAGGCCATTTTCTCAAAAGTGAGTTTAGAAGTTTATCAACTTTCAAAACAGAATTTCTTCCCCATTGTTCCTCAATAATGCAGTGTACGATATACCATTTTGGAGCTATGATTCTGTACTTTTATCCAATGTAAAAAACATAATTTCTAATTTTGCTACATAAGACCAAATCCAGGTGGTGAGTAACATATGGCTTGTTTAAGAAAATGAAAAAGTTCACTGAAAACTGTAAATTCAAAGACGAGTGGACGGAACAGTATTTATTTAATCTCCCTGCAACTAGCACAAAACCAATGTGCCTGATATGCAGTGAGTCCGTAGCTCTCGTGAAAAGAGCCAACATTAGGCGCCATTTAATATATATTTTTTAACCTTTATTTAACAAGGAAAGTCAGTTAAGAACCAAAGCCGTCCTGCGGGGACGGGGGCTGAGATTAAAAATATAATAAAAATATAGGACAAAACACACATCACGACAAGAGACATCACAACACTACATAAAGAGAGACCTAAGACAACAACATAGCATGGCAGCAACACATTACAACAAAGCATAGTACCAACACAACATGACAATAACATGGTAGCAACACAACATGGCAGCAGCCTAATATGGTAGCAGCACAAAACATGGTACAAACATTACTGGGCAAAGACAACAGCACAATGGGCAAAAAGGTAGAGAAAACAATACATCAGGCAAAACAGCCACAACTGACAGTAAGAGTGTCCATGATTGAGTCTTTGAATGAAGAGATGGAGATAAAATAGTCCAGTTTGAGTGTTTTTTCCAGCTCGTTCCAATCGCTAGATGCAGCAAACTGAAAAGAGGAGCGACCCAGGGACATGTGTGGTTTGGGGACAGTTAACCAGTCTGGGCTAGGGGGCAGTATTTTCAGGGCCAGATGAAAAACGTACCCAATTTAAACAGGTTACTACTCTGGCCCAGAAACTAGAATATGCATATTATTAGTAGATTTGGATAGGAAACACTCTGAAGTTTCTAAAACAGTTTGAATGGTGTCTGTGAGTATAACAGAACTCATATGGCAGGCAAAAACTTGAGAAAAATCTAAGCAGGATTGTTATTGAAGTAGAAGTCCTGCATTCTGATGAAGAATAGCAAAGGTAATCCAATTTTTCTTATAGTAAATCTGAGTTTGGTGAGGGCCAAACTTGGTTGGTGTCAAAATAGCTAGCCATGATGGCCGAGCTATGTACTCAGAAAAATGTTATTTCGCCAAAAAGCTATTTTAAAATCGGACACCACGATTGCATGAAGGAGTTCTGTATCTATAATTCTTAAAATAATTGTTGTGTATTTTGTGAACGTTTTATGCTGAGTAATTAAATAAATTCACCGGAAGTTTGCGGTGTGTATGCTAGTTGCTAATTCTGAACATCAAAAAATAATGTAAAAAGCTGGTTTTTGATATAAATATGATCTTGATTGAACAAAACATGCATGTATTGTATAACATAATGTCCTAGGAGTGTCATCTGATGAAGATCATCAAAGGTTAGTGCTGCATTTAGCTGTGTTTCTGTTTTTTGTGACATATATGCTTGCTTGAAAAATGGCTGTGTGGTTATTTCTGGCTATGTACTCTCCTAACATAATCTAATGTTTTGCTTTCGCTGTAAAGCCTTCTTTAAATCGGACAATGTGGTTAGATTAACGAGAGTCTTGTCTTTCAAATGGTGTAAAATAGTCATATGTTTGAAAAATGGAAGTTTTTGTATTATTGAGGAATTTGTAATTCGCGCCACGCCTATCATTGGATAGTGGAGCAGGTGTTCCGCTAGCGGAACGTCTAGATGTAAGAGGTTAAAATAGCTTTTCGGCGAAAGCACATTTTGCAATATTCTGAGTACATAGCTCGGCCATCACGGCTAGCTATTTTGACATCCGCCAACTTCGGGGTCACCTAAACTCAGAATTACTATTAGAAAAATTGGATTAACTTTGCTGTTCTTCGTCAGAATGCAAAAAATGGAGAAGTCTCGTGAACGCGCATCTCAGTCTCACTGTCCCCAGGCTGACCACTTACAAACTCTGCTGCTGTACTTTGCCCAGAGACAGCAGACACCCCATTCCACTTTCTGGCGGCTTTAGAGAGCCAATGGAAGCCTTAGAAAGTGTCACGTTACAGCACAGATGCTGTAATGTCGATAGAGATGCAACAGAAGGACAACAAATTGTCAGACAGGGCACTTCCTGTATGGAATCTTCTCAGGTTTTGGCCTGCCATATGAGTTCTGTTATACTCACAGACACCATTCAAACAGTTTTAGAAACTTTAGAGTGTTTTCTATCCAAATCTACAGAGAGAGAACTGCTCCTTAAAGTAACTAACTTTGGCCTTCAGGATAGCCTGAGTGCACTAATTTCTCATTTGTCTGTATACGTGTGCCTTTCGCCAAATGGAATTCTTGAGGTGGAGTCATGGTCGAACCAGGGGCTGAACCTGTTTTTAATTCTCATTTTCTTTACGGGGCGTGATTGTTAAGAATACCACTGAAAATATATAAAGTTTTTTAGTAAGCATCTTTGACAAATCAGGACAGGTCATTTCACTGAGCGCCATTACGAACACAGGTTGTAAAACAGTGATCACTAAGGTCATTACAGAAAACACCAGACTGATACCTATCAGGATTATTTGTGAGGATAACATCAAATAGTAGCCTTTAGTAGTTGTTTGGAGTCATACCTTGTGGGATTGGTAATAATCTGAGAGATATTTAGGGAGTCCCATTGCTTTAGGACTTGGTCAGGTGGTTTAAGCA
The DNA here is from genome assembly GCF_965601325.2 of Salmo salar. Taxonomy (NCBI): domain Eukaryota; kingdom Metazoa; phylum Chordata; class Actinopteri; order Salmoniformes; family Salmonidae; genus Salmo; species Salmo salar. The sequence continues at coordinate 64,838,784 of NC_138291.1, read as the reverse complement.
TCTCCCAGTTTAGGTCACCTAGCAGGACACATTCAGACTTAGTGTAAGGGAGAGAGCTTAGGGCAATTAGGGTACAGGTCAGTGCTGATGGTGAACGATAACACCCAGCAACAGTCAACAAACAGCTATTTGAAGGTTGAATGCTTAAAACCAGCAAATCAAATTGTTTGAGGACAGACTTGTTGGAGACAACCGAGCACTAAAGGTGTTCCTTGGTACAGATTGCCAGTGCACCACCTTTGAAAGATCTGCCTTGTCGAAAAAGGTTATAACCAGAAAGGTTAACATCAGTGTTCAAAAAACGTGTTCTTCACGTCTCAGTAATGACCAACACATCTGGATTGGAACTATGAACCCACACTTTCAATTTATACATTTTAGGTAATAAGCGTCTAGTGTTAATTTATGACATTTGAATGTGCATTAGATGGCAACAAGATCATATTTACAGCAATTTCATCAGGTTAAAAGAATACAAAGCCGGCGAAAGGTGGTTAGAATAAGATGGGAGGCCAAGTGTCCGTGTAACCAACAGAGACTCAGAGTCCCGAGTGTGGCAAAAACATAGTCTGTCCCACGGTCGGATAAACAAGCAAGTTCATAGTCAACAAAGCCCACAGGAGTCATGAGGCAAATAGCATAAAGCACAAGAAAAAAATATGACGACTTGGGGCTTGCCATTGTAAGTTCAGAGTCACTCGCCCCAACAGTCCGTGTGTACTGGAGGCGAGCGAAAGCTTAGGAGAGAGGGGGGAGTGTGGCGGGGTTATCTGTACCAAACAGGGGGAGACAGGCCAGACAGGCCAGGGCAGAACGGTGAACAGATCACCAGGTGGAATCGAAGCAGCAGTGCAGCAGGCAACGGGAGTAGGTGTCACACCCACTTGGGAGAAGATTTTTTCGGGAGGCAGATTCCTTGTAGAAAATCCCAAGTCGTTAGCTAGCTATATCTCTTCAGTTTCCCCGAATGGTCCTTTACGACGTCCAAACAAAGTTGTCATGTGGCTGTTGTATTTTGGGGATTGTGAGGAGTATATCTTCTAATGTGAACAAAGCAAAAATATTGTTTCTTATTGCAGTAATTTACAATTGAAATGTCCTGGCTGCATATAAGTTCAAAATATAGATGAATCCAGGGGGACTGTATTGCAATGACGTCTGCACAGATCCAGGGGGCTTCAAAGGCCTCTGCATTTGGGTGGGGGAGGCTGTGAAACTCTCCTGCCATTGTTGGGCTCAAGGGCTTTGACACCTCTCACTTCACACCTCAGTGCTAATTGATCTGATCTGTTCTGTCTTTGCAAACCTGGGAGCCTTAACTTAGCATTCGCTCATAGAATTAATTTAATTGTAAGTTATTTTTCTTCTTGGCTTTAAAAGTAGCATCAGATTAAACATTACTCACACAGTTCCAGGTTGGATGGTGTTTGCTGGTCATTGGTTTGCCAGAGCATTTGCTGTATAGACCTTGGAAATAAGAATCTTTGGTAGTAGGAATCCTTCCAGGTTATTTTGTCCAAAATCAAGTTGTAGGTTTGGAGTTTTGATTTGGAGTGAAGGTTATGTTGTGGAGGGTAGTATCCTGTATATGTCCTTGTGGAAAAATGCAGGTTTATCTAACTCTAAATCATTTTTTTTTTAACCTGTTGGGGCTAGGGGGCAGTATTTTCACGGCTGGATAAAAAAACGTACCCGATTTAATCTGGTTACTAATCCTACCCAGTAACTAGAATATGCATATACTTATTATATATGGATAGAAAACACCTTAAAGTTTCTAAAACTGTTTGAATGGTGTCTGTGAGTATAACAGAACTCATTTGGCAGGCAAAAACCTGAGACATTTTCTGACAGGAAGTGGATACCTGATGTGTTGAATTACCTTTAAGCCTATGCCATTGAAACACACAGGGGTTGATTAATGTTTTGGCACTTCCTATTGCTTCCACTAGATGTCACCAGCCTTCACAAAGTGTTTTGAGTCTTTTACTGTGAGATCTGACCGAACAAGAGCCTTGGAACGGTGATGGCCGATTAGACTCTGGCGCGCGAGTTCATGTTGGGTACCCTCGTTCCAATACGTTATAAAAGAGAATGCATTCGTCCACCTTGAATATTATTCATGTTCTGGTTAAAAAAGGCACTAATGATTTATGCTATACAACGTTTGACATGTTTGAACGAACGTAAATATATTTTTTCCCCTCGTTCATGACGAGAAGTCCGGCTGGCTTAGATCATGTGCTAACAACACGGAGCTTTTTGGACATAAATGATGAGCTTTTTTGAACAAAACTACATTCGTTATGGACCTGGGATTCCTGGAAGTGACATCTGATGAAGAGAATCAAAGGTAATGGATTATTTACATAGTATTTTCGATTTTAGATCTCTCCAACATGGCCGTTTGTCTGTAAAGCAAAGCGTATTTTTCTGGGCGCAGTGCTCAGATTATTGCAAAGTGTGATTTCCCAGTAAGGTTATTTTTAAATCTGGCAAGTTGATTGCGTTCAGGAGATGTAAATATATAATTCTTTAAATGACAATATAATATTTTACCAATGTTTTCTAATTTTAATTATTTAATTTGTGGTGCTGACTTGACTGCTGGTTATTGGAGGGAAACGATTTCCTGAACATCAACGCCATAGTAAACCGCTGTTTTTGGATATAAATATGAACTTGATAGAACTAAAAATGCATTTATTGTCTAACATAATGTCCTAGGAGTGTCATCTGATGGAGATTGTTAAAGGTTAGTGCATCATTTTAGCTGGTTTTATGGTTTTGGTGACGCCTGTCTTTGAATTGACAAAACATTACACACAGCTATTGTCAATGTACTCTCCTAACATAATCTAACTTTATGCTTTCGCCGTAAAACCTTTTTGAAATCGGACAACGTGGTTAGATTAAGGAGATGTTTATCTTTCAAAGGGTGTAAGATAGTTGTATGTTTGAAAAATTTGAATTTTGACATTTATTTGGTTTCAAATTTGCCGCTCTTGAAATGCACCTGCTGTTGATAGGGTGCACCACGGGTGGCACGCTAGCGTCCCACATAGCCCCAAGAAGTTAAACATGCTGAAAAATGTGGGAGCCCATCTGCTCATGATTTCTCTCTCTCTCAAGGCTTGACGTGACATTATGACACCAGGCATAGTAAATTCGATCAGATGTATCCCATCAAAGGGATGCTGACAAAAAGGGGCATAGATCTGAAGTCAGTGGTCTTCATCACCACAAATGGAGCTCCAGCCATGATAGGAAGAGGGGGTGGACTGGTTGCATGTTTGAAAGAGGACCACCCTGACCTGAAATAATTTCTGTCCTGTGTCTTGGAAAATAGTATTCTGAGGTCATGATGAAACTGATTCACTTTTTGAGAGCAACATCATCCCTACAACACCGCCTGTTACGAGGCATTCTGAGGCATACTACTGCACAACAGATGGCTCAGCAAAGGCAGGGTCTTGGAATGCTTTAGGGCCATACAGGAGGAAATCAAAGCTTTCTTATCAGAGTAAAATAGTGACAAGGCAACTCAGTTTTCTGAGTTTTTGGAAGATGAGTAGAAGATGGAAACAGTTGTAATTTTGACAGACATTGCATCACACCTTAATCAACTGAATGTTAAGCTGCAGAGACGGGACAACACACTGTGTGATATAACAGCAGTCCAGGCTTTACAGAAGAAATGTGAGGTTTTCAAGAATGATCTCCAGGGAGAACTTGTCCATTTCCCCAATCTTCTGGTGCAAACACAGGGAGACAAAGATGTTTCCAACCATGATAATTTCATCCAGAGGTTGATGGATAACTTCAAGGCTCGCTTTGATGACTTCACTGTTGGAAGACAACTGCTGCTGCTCATCCAGAACCTCTTCTTGGTCACAAACATGACACAGTTGTCAAAAGAAGCAAAACAGATCTTCAGACGGGTAGATTTTGCATCACTGCAAATGGAGTTGATTGAGCTGCAAGAAAATGTGGCTTTGAAGGAGCAGGCTGGTGATTGTGACCCTGTCACTTTCTGGGGGAAGATGGTGCCTGCAACTTGTTCCACTCCCATACTGTGAACAACAACTCCTTGTGCCTTTTCTAGAACATGACATAGCTTTCGAAGGTCACACTGGATAACTGCCTTCACTTGTCTCAGTGTTGAGTTCCATCTTGTGTTGACAGTGGCAGGGGTGCCTCTTTCCCCAAATTCAGCCTCACACACCTCTTTGAATGTTGTGCTTGTATGCAGCAGTGAGCTGATTTTTGATAACTTTGAAAGAGAAGGAGTCATCATTTTTGTTTCTTTCAAGCCATCTCCCACCACCAGCTGGAGAGTGTGGGCAAAACACTGCAAGCGCTGTAGGCTTGTACACAATCGCCCAACCTTAACACACACACACAGACACCCTCTCTGTGTGTGGTTACAATAGGCTAAATTATGTCAATGGTTTTAGGAACAGCAGTAACCTGCCTAGCCAGTTGTAGCTCAATCTTAGGTGCATTGATCATGTTCCCGCACTGACTGACCGTGTGGAGGCTCATTGATTTAACGTTAGGTTAGCCTACATGCTACACTAGTAAAGTTATATATAGATGTCGGCTATATTAGCCATGACTTACCATTCTTTGTGCAGCTTCAAATGTCGAACAAAGTTTTAATAGCATATTTTTTATATATTTGGGCTTGGGGAGGGTATCAAGTCAGTTCGAGTCAAAAGGCTCAAGTCCAAGTTAAGTCACGAGTCATTGGCGTTAAAGTCAAAGTCGAGTTGCAAGTCTTTTTTGATTTTGTCAAGTTGAGTCTAAAATCATCATATTTGTGTCTCAAGTCCAAGTCATGTGACTCGAGTCCAAACCTCTGATTTACCGTATATGTTAAGCTAGTCTATTTATAATAGAGCCATAATGTATGTATTCTTATGCCATTATTTAACTGTCTACTTTAATTAAATGCTCTGTTTACTCATTGCTGTGTATCGTTGTTTCCTCTGTAGAACCATAAACATTTACAAAATTTCCATGAAACATCATAAACTTCATCCCTGGATTGCAAAAATATTTTTTATAGAAGATTAAGGCCAGCAATGTACAACCATCAAAATAGTTTAATAACCCACAAGCAAGTATAATTATGCCACTTTTATTCCATAACTAGACATATTTGTCCGTCAAGCAATTCATTCAAAACAGTAAAATAATCAAAGCTTCTAGAGGCTGATGATTTAATTTATGGATAAACAGTTGGCAAAAGACGTACTATAATTGCAAAAGTGAAATCATCTCCTTCCAATTATGTACATTTTCCTTTGAGTAATAACAGATAGCTAACTAGTAAGGTTTTGGTTTGTCTGGTGATGGCAAACTTAAAGAAGCATCCTCCAATCTATGTAACGATCACTAATTTACCCAATCTAAACGATTTGGACAAAAAGAAGTCCATAAACCAGGGGAATTTAACTACTATTTGAGAAGGTCCAGTCACACAAAATTCCTAGGTGGCAAATGTTCAGATGGATATTGTCATTTATGTAATAGCAAACCCCCACCTCGCAACCCCATGTTTTATGTATGTTTATAGAGGGCCACATAGGCACATAATCTGGCCATGATAACTACAAGATTTAGATAGCTGGTTGGCATAACTTACCTACCCAGCTAAAATGGGCTAGTTGTTCAACTGGACACTTCTGACAGGTTAATAACATAACAAGAGGAAAACTGTCCATGCACCACCAAATTTGGTGCATTCTACTATTACATCTCTTAACAGCATTACATTAAAAGCCTGACACAGTGTTTTGCAAAACGCCAATCCATTACCTTAGCCAGGGAAAAAAAACGTAAACTCTTTCAGAATATTATTCAATCAAGCTTTACACTGTCAATACCAAGTAAAATCTTTACAAAAAACAATTTCAAGAGGATTCATTTTATTCATTCATATGCAATATGCACAAACACACATGCATGCGCATACACACTTCTGGCTTCTACACACAAACAAATAAAGGAAATTGAAAGTGTCTCACATTGGCTTGAACAATGACCAGGTAGCGTGTTCTCTCTTCGTAGTTTAGTCTCTCAGCCAGAACAATGTACCCAGAGAGAGTATTCCCTACAACCACAGTTTCACTAGACACCTGATAGAGAGAGAGAGAGAGAGATAGAGAGAGAGAGAGAGTGTTCACTCATAGTTTTCATTAACAACAAACATTGTTCCACTATTCCATAGTCCTATAGCTTAAATAAGTCAGTCTTCAGTAAGAAAGCATTACATCCACGTACTGGGTCATTGGGGTTGTACTGGATGCCATATTCTATCTGTCCGTTAGGCCCATCATCGATGTCTGTGGCCCCATTGTCTTCACCGAAGCCTGTGAATATGATGGTCCCGGCAGGAGTGAGCTGGAGGCAGAGATAGAGAGAGCAAACTGTCATCAGGCATGTCACTCTGTCAGGACATTGTAACAACTCTATCTCACAGAAATGACTGACCCCTCCCAAGATCACAGGGACACAATATGTATTCAATAGAAGATGGCCAAATACTGCCAGAAGTGTGAGAAGTTGAGACCTGTGTTGTTATGCTATAGAAAGAGTGAATGAATTAACTGATTTGAAATGAAAACATTGTCATCAGCAGCCATGAATGAGTGTTTCTCTGCACCCCACTGACAGCCATAACAACCACTCAGAGAGATGCTGAAGAGAAAAGGGCCTTGAGGGGAGTTCAGCTCAGTTCAGAAGCGGTTTGACTCATAGCTGTTCAGGGTGTAGTGTTTCCTGGGATAACACACACTCAGTGTGAACATCATAAAACACAGGAAGTGTCAACAAACATCAGTCATGGTTGTCTACTCTAGACAACACAATGTCTGACTCTGAGCCTCTTGATACAGGTGTCATGTCAAAATCTGGTTTTGATAGCTGAAATAATAAGACATCTCAAATGTCTAGTGTCATTAATGTAATGTAGTTTGTACAGTGATGGCATTTTGAAAAAGAGACAAACAGAAATAACTAGAGAATTTGTCAGTGACACACAATATGAAATTACTTCTATTTTCCTTTGACAGCTGGGGTCTATGATGGAGGAGAACAATGTTCATTTCAGAATGAGTTATACAGTATCTGCAAACGTAGGAGATTAAAATCAATCTTCAAAGCAGTATGAAAATATCCACATAATTTGCTTGTTTGTTTGGTTCTGCAGACCTTTTTGGTCAAAATAATCCTTGTCTGATATGGGAACTTAACAATTTATGGCAAAAATTGTACTGCAAAATGCAGCCAAAAGTCAATTTGTATAGGTGTAGATATAGGTGTGGATATCACTGACTGATTTTGATAAGACAGATTTTAGATTTCTAAACACAGTGATGCATAACACAAAATACAATTTGATATTCCACTGTGCTCTCTGTCTGGACTGGTAACAAGAGTATTGACTCACACAGCTATCACTTTGTCTTAAATGAAATAGAAAAACACTCACACGTACGCATTTGCATGCATGTGCATGTACAAGTACATGCGCACACACACATACTGAGCTGATGCTGTTAGTCAAAAGCATCATTGTTGAGCTTTCGGGTGCACACAGGGAATATGGTGACATCTATGACATCTATATCACGCATAGCACACAGACAGGATACCCATGATTCACTGGGAACATGCAAACTAGCGTGCCACTGAGCAAATTCATGCACTGAGAATGAACAGATATTCTGAAGATCTGAGGATCAGCTATTGTTTTATTATCCTGGGAACCTTCTGCTTAACATGCGTATAATAGCTGTTGTCATGCATTACTCTGTCTCCGTGCTGAAGGCGTATCAACAAAATAGAAATAACATGGGGGAACCCAGTGAAGAATCCCCATTGCTACAGAGTAGTCTACACTCTATTTCACTGTGCCAACATCAAAAATGCTTTGACTCTTTAATCAGGTAGGTCCTTCATTTAAATGATCACCAAACCTTGACCTTTCTTTGTATTTCAAAGAATGAAGTGTGAATCTACTACATAATTGCTACTACAGTAGGAGTCCCTTTCTGTAAGGCATCTGGGCTTTGTTGACATCTGCTGGAAGGGTCATGATGACTTTCAAACCTCATTTGAGGAATCAGGCTGTGACTTACCCTGGGGATAAAGAAATGCTCACTAAAGAAAAAAGCAATAATTGTTGTAGTAACTCTCTCTCTCACCTCGTTGATAGCTACATAGTAGCGCTGCTGTTGAAAGCGAGGCGTGTTGTCGTTTTTGTCCCTGATTACAATGCGGACCTCGTGGAGAATTACTGTTCCAACCAGCTCATTGGTGCACTGGACCTTCACCACGATAGTAGAGATATGCGAGGGGGGCTAAAGGCAAGAAAGAAACAGAGAGAGAGAAAGGGAGAAAATGAGAAACTGTAAATCAACCAATTCATCAATCAATAAACCAATCAATAAACTCTGGATTATGCAATCATTGTAGAAAAATACATTGTCACACTGCTCCAAAGCCCTTTACCTCAGTAAATCCAAACCCCACAAATAAGTCTACAAGTTTTGGAATGGCCTAGTCAAGTCCAGACCTAATCCCAATTGAGATGTTGTGGCAGGACTTGAAATGAGCAGTTGATGCTTGAAAATAAATGTCACTGAGTTAAAGCAGTTCTGCATGGAAGAGTGGACCAAAGTTCATCCACAGTGATGTGAGAGACTGATCAACAATACAGGAAGTGTTTGGTTGGAGTCATTGCAGCTAAAGGTGGCACAACCAGTTATTGAGAGTAAGGGGGCAATTCCTTTTTTACACAGGGACATTGGGTGTAGCATAACTTTGTTTATGAAATAAGTATGTAATTGTTGTGTTATTTGTTCACGCAGGTTGCCTTTATCTAATATCAGGTTTTGGTTGAATATCTGATAATAGTCAGCATTAAAAACATGCAAAAGTAGAGAAAATTATAAAGGGGGAAAACGCATTTTCATAGCACTGTATGTCTAGTACGCTTGTGTTTGCAAACATTTCTTAGCAAGACTCTTTGCCTCTACAAACAACGTTATCCCAACCCAACCTGGGGCCGGGTCCATACTCACATCTCTGTCCAGGACGCGTCCGGTGCTGTTGAGGAACAGTCTCTGTCTGAGGGGTTCCAGGATGACCCAGTGGGCGTAATTGTCCAGCAGGGTCAGAGAGATGGTCCTGCCTGGGTCCTCTGCTCTCCCGTTGATCTGCATATTCTTCACTATAACTGTGCCTGCACAGAAGTAACATATTATGTTATACTGTAATTTTGCACAAATTTGTTTTATACTTTGCAACTTACATTTATTTAACACATTTATGCTCAGTCTGTAGCCCATGCAAAAATCAAACTTTCAACCATGGTGTTACAAGCACCATGCCTCAAACAACAGTCATGTTACACAGCAGCATAATGATCAGGGTTTACATACTCTCTAAAACTTTTAAATCCCTTTTCAGAGAAAGGCTCATTTAGGCTAGCTCCAGGCATTACCAAATTATTTTCCTCAAGAGCCACTCTTAAGTATTGGATGAATTGCATCCTTGCCTTTTAATCATGAATGATTAGAATGATTAGAATCTGACACTGCAGCACTCGAGGACTAGACAGAAACACAGCATTGGAATCTGGCCTTAGCATTGGCTAGAGGAATCCAACCAATTGTGCATTGGTTGATTGGCATGCTTGTTAGGGTACCAGTACTACACCAGAACACATTCTGACCTTGTTGATGTGCAGTCACCTTTTCTACAATTTTTGCAAGACAAAATACATATGATCAGAAGTAATTCTGCTCCCCGTCTGTAGCAAGGCATGTGCAGTATCCACATGAGGTTAAAATTAACGTAGTTACAGAACCCTGAACCAAGCCATATGCTGGCAAACTACATATGTAATGTACTGAGTTTAACACATGCCTCACTACACTAGCACATAGAAGCAAGCAGATCATTTAGCTATACAACTAAATAGGATGGTGTGTGTCTTTATGGATGTTTTAATTACAGTGTAGCACGCTATAATTTCATCCTTTAATCTCAAAACAAGGACTTTTCATACATATTTCAACTTCAGAGGGAAATCTTTTTGGAATATTTAGGTCATAAAATACACTGCTGATAATATTACAAATAACATTACTGGGGAGGGAGAGGGAGCCTTGTCGCTTTCTAAAGTTAATTACTCTTCAATTGTCTAGAGAGACTAAGACAGGCAATAACCCTTACCATTTATATCAATGGAAGATTTATGCACTTCTAGGGCTCTATTTTAACGAACCTAACGCAATGGTCAATCTAAGCGCTGGGCGGTAGTGTTATAGGTTCGGGGTATGTCAGAAATATTTTTGTTATTTTCACAAGCACAATTATTGGCGCAGTTGACTTGGTTTTGATGAATAAACAAGTTGTGGCCAATCAGAACGTGCGCCATGGCTAAATATATGGTTGCTTCAAGTTGTGTACTTATGGTATTTTATGTATTGCCTTGGAATCAACTCCAATTCCAATGATATTCTGTTATAGGTTGTTAAACAGCTTACAGAATCAAAATGTAGACCTATCCCATCTTTGCTAAATATGTTAACTTGAACATGTTTGCAGTCCACATTGTTGTAAGTAATTGCATGGCTTCAATGTTGAAATATATGCATAGCATTCTCACTTATATAGAGGATAGGCCTACTGCAAATTGCATTATGGCCGAGCATGGACAAGCCACATGTTGTCAATAAGCTAGATTAAATTCACTAAAAAGAGAGTGAATGATTCTAATCAAATTCTAAACAAAACTAAACAACAACTTGTTTTAAATAGGCTACTTACAGACACAATAATTGCTTCCCATGTGCATATAATATTAAAACAAAGCAGATTATGGAAGGTGTGGCGAGGTGAGGTAGGACCCAGGAGCAGAGAATAGAACCAGACGAGGAACCAGTGGTTTAGAATAAATGTAAATACTTTACTGGGAAAAAGTTCAACAGTAGGTACAAAGTAAGGAAGAAAACAAACACTATGATAACTCACTCAGGAGACAAACGCACATGGCAAACAAATCAAGCTTCTGCAAAAGGTAACAGAAAACACACCTCTCTAAAAGGAAATCATAGTTCGTAACTGAAAACACCTGAGTGTGAATATAGTCTCTAGGTCGATATCTGCAGACCTCTGGTGACAGGTGGAACCATGACAGAGGGTTTTCCACATATCTAAACATATCACAGTAGATGGACAAAGATCAAATATAAAGGGATTGGGAAAATGTCCACTCCCCCTTATACTGCTTCCAAATAAAATGTTTTCTATAAATATTGGAATCATCTCAGAAATCGCAATCAAACTTCTCCAGAAGTTGCATGGACGTTCTCACCATAAAACCAGGACAGTGAATCATTCTGATAAGTTTGGTTTTAATTAAAGTACATGAAAAACAAGCAATCTGTTTTTTTCAACAACAACAATAAATAAATGTAAAATGTAATATCATAAAATATCCAGGACAATAAAAGACCACACATTGCTGTTGAACCAGCCTTCGTTATAGTAGGCCTAGGGTAAGTAAGGGTAGCATATGGAGGGCTTCGGTTTTAAAAATATGAAATGGAAAACAAACTATTGTTACAGGAAAATAACTTCTCAATACGAGGTTCGCCGGTATTCACAGAGGTTCTCTTGTTTCATGATAGGCATGGACACATGTAGCCTACATCATGGAGGGGGTTTTACTCACGTCCAAAGCATGGCAAAAATAATGTAAGCCTGCCTACAATACATAGAGAAAAAGAAAATGTCAGCTCACTATTTTGCTCCTCTCAAACTTGATCTTTTAATAAAGCTTTGGTGATTAAGATTTATTTCCAAGCGGTCTCACGAGCCAAACATTACATTGGGCAGGACAAAAAGAAAACAGTCTTCATTTAGAAGAAGGGAGGATATGCTTGGTTTTTAATCAAATAAAACGAAATGGGGAAAAAAACATTACTGGTTTATGTTTCTAAATCTGAAGTATACAGGCACCAAAAGCACATCTTGTTCCATGTGCATAATGGGCAGTCTGTGTCATGGCTGGATAGGCTGCGTTTCCGCTGTCAAAATTTGTGCCATAACCAACTGTGTTACCGCTAAAACCAACTTTTGGTTGGTCTTAAATATCCTTACCAGCACTGCCTGAAATTAGCACTTTTTATAATTTTTTTAAGGACATGCTTAAAATATTCCCACCCCTCCCATCTGAGCCCAAGCGTGCTGATGTTAGACAGGTACATTTCCGAACCTGGCGTTAGGGCTGGAAAATACCAGTGCCCCAGTTTTAACATGATGAAATTGTAAAACAATGTGCGTTTGACAACAGTACCACCTTAACACCAGCCCAAACATAAAGCCCTTAGTCACTTACTCTTTCAATATAATACTTACAAAACTCACAAAGGAAAGAGGTAATGTTGACACGTTCACACAAGATAAAGTGAACTTCTGCAAGGGGTGAGAGGTCTTGATAAAACAAATTCCACAGAAACCCTCCACCTATTGGTTTCTCTCCACTCTCTTAGAAAAAAGGGTTCCAAAAGGGTTATTTGCGGAAGGATGGGTTCTACCAAGAACCGTTTTGACCAGAAGAACCTTTTTTGGAAGACAATGGTTATTTTATAAAGCAAAGGGTTCTCACCTAGAACCTTCAACATCCTAAGAACCATTTTTGGAAGAAAGGGTGCTTTGATGATTATTTGGAAGGCAATCAGGATTATTTGGAAGGCAAGAAGAGTTCTACATAGGACCATATATAATATTTCTCAGCAAGCTCTATTGCAGGGAGATTTTCAGAAGTGTTTGTTTTACTGTAAAATCTGTGTTTTTTAATGTACATTGATTGGTTGATTAAAGTTATGCTACACAAAGATAAATAACATACCATTTTCAAATTAATCCAATCTGTTAGTAATTGGATTTATTGTAGCCGTTACTGAGATGGTTGTTCCAGGTTAGATGATTGAGGTAGTCTCAGCAATCATTCTTCCCTACCTTGGCACTCATTCTGAATGCAGGTTGTGGGTGATTAACAAATCGAATTGTTGGATAACTCTGGTTGGATTCCAATAGGAATTACACATCACCTTGCAAGGCAACATTTTGCGATTTGCAGGCCTGATGTGGCCAGTAAACCAGGAGATCCCTAACACCACTGTGTTAGGGTATAACTAGGCCCTCAAAGAAAGGCCTTATGATATACACAGAGTATAGAAAATCTTATTATAAACTGGGTGGTTTTAGCCCTGAATGCTGATTGGCTGACAGCCATTTAATATCAGACTGTATACCACGGGTATGACAAAACTATTATTTTTACTGCTCCAATTACGTTGGTAACCAGTTTATAATAGCAATAAGGCACCTTGGGGGTTTGTGGTATATGGCCAATATATCACGGCTATGTGCTGTATAAAGGCACTACACGTTGCGTTGTGCATAATAACAGCCCTTAGCCATGGTATAAATACTTATTTCCCTCATTAAAATGCAAATCAATTTCTAAAATTTTTGACATGCGTTTTTCTGGATTTTTTTGTTGTTATTCTGTCTCTCACTGTTCAAATAAACCTACCATTAAAATTATAGACTGATAATTTCTTTGTCAGTGGGCAAACGTACAAAATCAGCAGGGGATCAAATACTTTTTTCCCTCACTGTATGCAATTCAAAGTTAATATAGACTATTTTCTCTAATTGATAGGCCAGGCGCCCAGGACAGTTAGTGCCTTTGTGTGAGTTTGGTAGATATTGAAGATATATTAAAGATAATACCTTTCATAAAGTGGAAGCCATGATGACTCATAACTGACTGTCTGGACTCACGATATCTTAGACTTTGGACCAATATAATCAATCCCTGGATAATTACAGTACATGCGCTGAGGTTTACCAAAGGCTTTCAAGTTAGTGGAGAAAAAATATAAAGATTAGCAAAAAAAAATACTAATCAATAAGCACTTAACATGTTCTGTATTGAAGTCCAACCGAGACCAGGTTTAATTTTGTTTGATCTTTAAAATAATCCAATAAACATGATATGTTCCACGCAATAAGCAGCAATAACCTGAATAGAAAAGTAATGCGTGTCCTCAATCCACTAAAAAACACCATGCTGTAAGAAACAATCCAATAATATGACTTTTCAAGACCAGTCGTCTTGTATAAGAGGTTGAGTATGAAGTAAGATTTTACTCTATCACAGACACGGTGGATCAAACTCTGTGTCCGATAAGATGTGGCTTGAGTTTGGCTCCTACCGCTCGTACCCTGCACTTTCACACCCTGGACCCTTTAGCACCCATCAACCAGGTGTGAATGGGGAGAGTGAGCAAAGCTGCACCGATACACAAATAGCATAGGCTATGTATTGTAGACAAAGGCACATTTATACACGCAAACACAAAAACCCTCATACAGTTCACACATAGCAGAGATTGGTATTCAGCCGTTCAAAAGTTCAAAAACATGTGACCTCAAGCATTTGTTACATATGCCACTCGTGACACATGTCAAAACCCATTTAAGATAACATAGTGGCATGCTAAAATGCACAGGTTGTCCTTGGTGTAACTGACACCAATATTACCTTATGTGTAAGTTAAAGGGGCAATCTGCTGTTCAAACAAAAACAAAGCCCACCCTGTCAATGTTTTGGTAAAGAGCTGAGAGATGAGGAAAGATAAATGTTACCACTCTTAAATTCATAGGCAGAGCTATGGAGGCAAGAACTGACCATCCATGATACCAAAAAAGTAGATTTTCTTTTTTTTACCAGTGGGATAGCTCATCAGGCATTTCTAAGTTATAATCTTCAAGAATAAATGGGTATATATAATTAAATTAAAAGTCCAAAAATTGAAGTATTAATCGCAGATTCCCCTTTAAATTCACATATACAGTACATTCAGAAAGTATTCACACCACTTTACTTTTTCCACATTTTGTTGTGTTAGAGCCTGAATTTAAAATTAATTAAATATGGATTTTCTGTCACTGGCCCACACACAATACACGATAATGTCAAAGTGGAATTATGTTTTTGAAATTTTTACAAATTAATGAAAAATGAAAAGCTCAAATGACTTGTCAATAAGTATTCAACCCCTTTGTTTTGTTGAGCCAAAATAAATTCAGGAGAAAAATGTGCTTAACAAGTCACATTACAAGTTGCATGGACTCAATCTGTGTGCAATAATAGTGTTTAACATTATTTCTTTTTACATGATATCTCATCGCTGTACCCCACACATGCAAATATTTGTAAGGTCCCTCAGTTGAGCAGTGAATTTCAAACACAGATTCAACCACAAAGACCAGGGGGGTTTTCCATTGCTCCGCAAAGAAGGACATCTATTGGTTGATGGGTAGAAATAAAAAAAAATAGACATTGAATATCTCTTGGTCAAGTTATTAATTACACTTTGGATGGTGTATTAATCCACCCAGTCGCTACAAAGATACATGAGTCCTTCCTAGCTCAGTTGCCAGAGAGGAAGGACACCGCTTAGGGATTTCACCATGAGGCCAATGGTGGCTTTAAAACAGTTACATAGTTTAATGGCTGTGATAGGAGAAAACTGAGGATGGATCAAAGACATTGTAGTTAATCCACAATACTAACCTAATTGACAGAGTGAAAAGAAGGAAGCCTGTAGATAATAAAAATATTACAAAACATGCATCCTGTTTGCATCAAGGCACTAAAGTAATACTGTAAAAATTTGGTGGAATACAAAGTGTTATGTTTGGGGCAAATCCAATACAACACATTACTGAGTTCCATTCTCCATATTTTCAAGCATAGTGGTGGCTGCATCGTCTTGTGGGTATACTGGTAAACATTAAGGACTGGGAGTTTTTCAGGATAAAGAAGAAAAAGAATAGAGCTAAGCATAGGCATAATTCTAGAGGAAAATCTGGTTCAGTATGCTTTCCACCAGACACTGGGAAATTAACTCAACTTTCAACAGGATACCTAAAACACAAGGCCAAGTGAACATTGGCATTGTTTACTAAGAAGACAGTGAGTGCCCCGAGTTACAGTTTTGACTTAAATCTACTTGAAAATGAATGGCAAAACCTGAAAATGGTTGTCTAGCAATGATCAACAACCAATTTGACAGAGCTTGAAGAATTTGAAAAGGAAAGTGGGTAAATGTTGCACAATCCAGGTGTGGAAAGCTCTTAGAGATGTACCCAGAAAGACTCACAGCTTTAATCGCTGCCAAAGATGCTTCTACAAAGTATTGAGTCAGAGGTGTGAATACTTATGTAAATTAAACATTTCTGTATTAAAAAAAAAATTAAATGGGGAAACATCTATAAAAACATGTTTTCACTTTTTCATTATGGGATATTGTGTGTAGATGGGTGAGAAAAAAATCTATTTAATCAATTTTGACAAAATGTGGAATAACTCAAAAAGTAGGAAAACTTTCTGAAGGCTCTGTAATTGAGTGTGAGTTCTCTCAGCTTGACCCTGGTTCGCTGACCCTCAGCCTCACACACAAACAAATACATGCACACACCCAAGCACACACCAGCTGCTAAGTGACCTGCCTTGCAATGCCCACTGCACCCTACATAAGTGCTAAGCCACCGCCTCCAACTGAGAATGTGATGTCAGCATTCCAAAATGCTTAATAATTATTACAGTTGAAGTCATTGGATCTATAGAAAACATCTGTCTGTTTATACATTAATGCCAAAAGTAAACTATAACTACAGAGCCAAATGAGAAGAAAAGATGGGGGAACTGCTGTTTAGTAGCCTACTGTGTATAGAGCAGGAAACAAGTGAAAATCCTCCAAATTAAATGGGTCAATGAAAAGCAGGTGAATTGAGCAACAGACCATACCAGAACCAGACATTTCTATTGTTTCGGCAAACTTTCAGTAAACACAAGGCCCAAGATGAAAGGGTGAGTTCAAAAACTAAACAACTTCACTGCATAAAATGATTAATTCAAAGACCAGCTATATTTCTCGTAGACACCATAATCCCCTTGTTACGTACATTTTCTGAATGAGATTATTCTATAGGGTCCAGATTAGCTGCATCTCCCTCTGCACCACATCCCCTTTCACCCCTAGCGTCTAATTAGCGACTTTGGTTTACTGACTTTCATTGTTCCACGAAACATGTTCACATCCATGAAAGTGGTATTTTATGAGCACTACAGGGTCTATATTCAGGGAACTTGTGAGCATCCCGCAAGCTAATTCTGCATGGAAAGTGAAAGCCTTCTGATTAGCTTTGTGTTGTATGTAAAGCTCACTCACACTCACAGTCCTGACAGCGTGTGACAACGAGACTTAAGACGTGCTCTCAACATTGCAAGCCTGTTAAATGTTGCTGCAGACATACAATCTCAAGGAGAATGCAGTTAAAAAACAAACTCTCTCTGTTCTCTCTCTTTCTTATTCTCTTTCTCTCTCTCATTCTCTTGCTCTCTCCCTCCCTCTGTCTCTATCACTTTCTCTCTCTCTCATTCTCTCTATGCTCCCACTCCATCCTTCTCTCTCTCTCTCTCTCTCTCTCTCCATGCTCCCCCTCATTCTTTCTTTCTCTCTCTCTCACTCTCCACTCAGTTCATTTGTGAGTAACTGGGAGGATTTTGTGATTATTTTCCATACCTTGAATGGAGAGATCAAGGCTGCTGAAGCTGGACTTGTTTCAGCCTCTGCCTTGCTACAGCTGCTCCATGGATGGCAACGAGCTTCTTAACAATTCCTCTGCAGCATACCTTGTCACTCCTATTTGGGTTTATTACCACTATCTGAACCCATGACATAGAAGTTATACTTCTCATCTCCACTCTATTATTTTCATCTGCACAAACTCTTCCTTCCTTGCTTCCTTCACATGATGATGCAATTTGTTTTAGTTAACAAAGTTGTAGCAAGAGACAGGAAGTGCCATTGGATCCCATTGCTCAAGAGATATGATCACCTCACCATAAAACAACATCAATCAAAGTGCATATTGACAGACCAATATTGTTTTTATAAATCCACACTGTTATGCTTCACTATTAGCCCATGAGCTTCGCCACTATTCTTTGCTGTGACAATGTGCCTGCAAGCTATTGCCACATCAGGGTATTTCCCTCCACTTCTAGCTAATGTTTCATCCCCTCTCGACTGAGATTAATGAATAAGATAAACTAGCTAGTAGCTACCACAGCCTTGTCAGCTCTAGCCTATCGTTATCTGTCATATAGCAATATGAGGTGGCTATTATTACTATCTAACAGCTGTTGTTTCTATGGAAATGTTGTGTAGCCTTTGTTTTATCCTGTTTCAGAAGTATATGAACTTGGCTAGCTTTCGCCAATTGATGTACCGTTAGAGAGAGAGCAGGCCAGAAGTTGGCTATTCCTTTTGCCTCAATCACACTAGACATGAATCAAACGATGAAACCATCGGCTAAACAATTTAATATCGTTTTTTACAGTGCAATGTGAGTTTTATTAGTCAGTATGGCAATGTAACCCTATTGATCTGTCAGTTGCCCTAGCTGATTCCCTACTGTTCACACTGACATAGTAATAAACAGCTCTAATGTTACAGGCTTCACTGTCATGGTGCACAGTAGAGGTCTGCGCGGGACCAATTTCTTCATCCCGCTCCCGCCCGCACCAGCTGGCTTTCTGTTCGACTCCCACCCGCTACCCAAACCCCACAGCAGTACCGCAATGCTATTTTAGGCGTATATGACGCCTCTCACTTGCCAGCCATGGTCCCAGCAATTTTACGCCCTATAGGCAATATAAAATTAGCAAAAATAACTTGTGAAATAGGTTAAATTACCAGAGATTCTCACATTGCTCTAACATTGCTTTACTGGGCTATAACAGCCAATATGCTAGATGTAGTTTGAAGAGAGCAGAGGTGGAGAGACTTGGACTTTCTCTTTTTTATAGCCTACCTTTTAGAGGTGGGAATATTTTCAGATGGAGAAATATGAGTGATCAATATTTAGTCTTATTTCTAGGCAATGTAGTAAACTATAGCCTAATCATAGGCCTATTTAAAAAAGTAATTTCCTTGGAAAGATAACTGCCCTATGCTTCTCCGCCCATGCTTAGGCTATAGCCTACTGTGGTAGCATGATTACAAGATTATGTTATATTTATGCACCAAATGGTTGTTTTATTTAATAGAGTAAGGTTCTTAGGACTCTCTCTTTTCTGAGTTAACTGAGAGGAGTCTTTATGGAGCTTGGGCTGGCAACTGATTAAGTGAAGGCTTGGTGATAAAAAGCATACATCTGGCATTTCACAGATCAGATGTGGTGGGTGTCACCGAGATAGAGAGCCTGGAGGAACAGAACAAAGGCCTCAGTATTCCTAATTATCCTGGCATCTTGGAAACAATACCAGAGGCAGATGACCACAGGATGAACCCAAAGTGGCTTATGGTGCCCCAATCTATATGGGGGGGTTCACCCAGCTATGACTGAGCAATCCTTGTATCAGGTATATAAGGAACAGCATGGTCTGTAAAGGTTAGGCTCTCGGCCCAACAGTCAACTGTTGGGTCGACGGTTTCATTATTGCAATAATTAATCGATATTGAATAAAGATGATTGTTTGAAGAAATGACAAAGTCTCTCTCATTTGAATAGAATATTCCACCACAATATTTGGTGACCCAGATGGGAACTGTGTGAACTAGTTAAGACTTTAAAGCAAAAACCCTGTGTGGGTTAAAAACCCTGTGTGGGTTAGAGATCTGTGTGGACTCAAAAGCGCTATAGAAATATTAGAGAATGCATTATAATGAATAGTATAAGATAGTAAGATATGAAGGTGCACCTGTGAATTTACTGCCGTTTTAAGGTTATGAGCACCTGTACCCTGGGTTAGCATTGTAAATCTAACCCAGAGATAGAAATTTGAAAATATTCCTTCAGGTATTAAAAAATATTGTAGAAAACAACTAATTGATTAAGTATGTTTTGGGAACAGTACTGTGTAAATGTGAATGAGAGTTTTGTGAGTTTGGAAATATGGGTTATCTGAAGTTTGGATAATAAGATATAGAAATGTGAATAATAAGCTGATTTAAATTGGTATGAGTTTCGATATGTAGCCTTATCTTGGGTTTCCGTCCATCACTGCCCATCATAGAATATCAGAGGTGGTATTGAAAGTGCGATGTTATTTTAGAACAATAGCGGCAAGTCTATAATTTCTGGAAGTCTAAGGAATTGTTGAGGATACGTGTGGAACATTATTCCCATAGGGCAGCGTCCGGGAAAGTTTTTGTGTTCCGCTGGGAGTGTATGCATCAAGAGTTGTTGGAAAACGCACATGGAGTGGTTAGTTAATGTGAGTACCTAAGATTTCCTACGTTATTTATTGATTCTGCGAAGATTTGAAAAAAAAAACATGAATGAGAAATAACCATGTGTGTATAATTGATTACTAGAGATTTGATAAAGAAACACTGGAAATATATTGAGATGCAACTTAAACAACCCATATGTAGACCTACGCAGGTTCAGAGCGGTCTCTTTATGGCTCATTTGTTGGAGATAAGGTTAAAGCATTATATGGCTGTCTACAGGATCTGGGAGATAGTCTCAGAAAAAGATTGGTACATATTAAAACTACGAGGAGAGAGGAGCGGAAATAAATTCATAGAAGAGGTAAACTATAGCAAATGCATAAAGACACTAATAGAAGCACACGAGCATTCTACCAATTCGTCTCGAATATAGGGGGAAAAAATCTAATCATGGATAAAATTCGGCAGCATTTCCCTACTGACAGGAAATTCCAATCTAATAGAGAATTCAGGGATACAATTGTGACTTGGCACAATGACATAAAATAAGAATCATTAGCTCAATACACCAGTGTATTGATGTTAGCATTCTATCAGCGTAATCGCACTAACTGTACTATTTGTGAAGTAATTTGAGTATGGACATTGCTAAATGGGGTACTTGGTAAATTCGCTCAGGCTATTTTGTTTAGATTTCAGAGCACTGGTTTGAATGAACCAGAGCGCAGAATAACTGATGAATTTACGAACGCTCAACGCCGATTGAATATGATCGGTGTCAGTAAACGTTAGGGAAATAATGTAATTTAAATTAATGCCAGCTGCACAGTTAGTCACCAACGTTTTGAATAAACATGTAAAAAGCCAAATCAGCAATGCTAGGTGAGTAGAATGGAAAGTGAAGTTGTATTCTCTTGTTCATGTCTGGAAGTAGCGTTAGCTAGCAAGCTAGCCAACTTTAGCCAGTTAGCTTGTGTGTGAGGCAAGAAAAGTATTATACACTGTTCAAAAAAATAAAGGGAACACTTAAACAACACAATGTAACTCCAAGTCAATCACACTTCTGTGAAATCAAACTGTCCACTTAAGAAGCAACACTGATTGACTGATTGATACATTTCACATGCTGTTGTGCAAATGGAATAGACAACAGGTGGAAATTATAGGCAATTAGCAAGACACCCCCAATAAAGGAGTGGTTCTGCAGGTGGGGACCACAGACCACTTCTCAGTTCCTATGCTTCCTGGCTGATGTTTTGGTCACTTTTGAATGCTGGCGGTGCTTTCACTCTAGTGGTTGCATGAGACGGAGTCTACAACCCACACAAGTGGCTCAGGTAGTGCAGCTCATCCAGGATGGCACATCAATGCGAGCTGTGGCAAGAAGGTTTGCTGTGTCTGTCAGCGTAGTGTCCAGAGCATGGAGGCGCTACCAGGAGACAGGCCAGTACATCAGGAGACGTGGAGGAGGCCGTAGGAGGGCAATAACCCAGAAGCAGGACCGCTACCTCCGCCTTTGTGCAAGGAGGAGCAGGAGGAGCACTGCCAGAGCCCTGCAAAATGACCTCCAGCAGGCCACAAATGTGCATGTGTCTGCTCAAACGGTCAGAAACAGACTCCATGAGGGCGGTATGAAGGCCAGGCGTCCACAGGTGGGGGTTGTGCTTACAGCCCAACACCGTGCAGGACATTTGGCATTTGCCAGATAACACCAAGATTGACAAATACGCCACTGGCGCCCTGTCCTCTTCACAGATGAAAGCAGGTTCACACTGAGCACGTGACAGACGTGACAGAGTCTGGAGACGACGTGGAGAACGTTCTGCTGCCTGCAACATCCTCCAGCATGACCGGTTTGGCGGTGGGTCAGTCATGGTGTGGGGTGGCATTCCTCCATGTACTCGCCAGAGGTAGCCTGACTGCCATTATGTACCGAGATGAGATCCTCAGACCCCTTGTGAGACCATATGCTGGTGCGGTTGGCCCTGGGTTCCTCCTAATGCAAGACAATGCAAGACCTCATGTGGCTGGAGTGTGTCAGCAGTTCCTGCAAGAGGAAGGCATTGATGCTATGGACTGGCCCGCCCGTTCCCCAGACCTGAATCCAATTGAGCACATCTGGGACATCATGTCTCGCTCCATCCACCAACGCCACTTTGCACCACAGACTGTCCAGGAGTTGGTGGATGCTTTAGTCCAGGTCTGGGAGGAGATCCCTCAGGAGACCATCCGCTACCTCATCAGGAGCATGCCCAGGCGTTGTAGGGAGGCCATACAGGCACGTGGAGGCCACACACACTACTGAGCCTCATTTTGACTTGTTTTAAGGACATTACATCAAAGTTGGATCAGCCTGTAGTGTGGTTTTCCACTTTAATTTTGAGTGTGACTCCAAATCCAGACCTCCATGGGTTGATAAATTGGATTTCCATTGATTATTTTTGTGTGATTTTGTTGTCAGCACATTCAACTATGTAAAGAAAAAAGTATTTAATAAGATTATTTCATTCATTCAGATCTAGGATGTGTTATTTTAGTGTTCCCTTTATTTTTTTGAGCAGTGTATTTTGTGAGGTCAGAGAGCTTGGACCAACCCTGCTCCTTAGCAGATTTTGGGGTTGAATAATCCTTGTAAGAATCAAGGACAGTGGATATTAGGTAACATATTAAAATTGGCAGTATATATGGGTGAGTGCATGAATTATATTACAAATAGTCAATCTTTGTATCACACCACATTTAAACAATCACTAAAGGGTGTAGAATTTAGGGTTTTGTGTTAACACAATATGTAGTGAATTTGATATTGGCGTAAAAAGATGAAAAAACTCATATGCCAAACATCACCACATTAGTAAACTATGTGGTAGAGCAGGGTCACAACCAGCGAAACAAGAGATAACATACTAAAGTGGCCTCCCTGTGAACAGAAGTTATGTTTGTTTTGACTATAATTAAAACTATTGCCATGTTTGTTCTTAGATATAGCAGCCAGTGTTTGTTTTAACCCCTGTGCGGCCTCCGTCGACATCCAGCGAAAAATCATATCGCCATTAGCATAACAAAATTTAATAATATTTTTTTTTCAAATTATATCGTTTTATAGATACATCTCTCCTGAATCGAACCACGTTGTCCGATTTCAAAAAGGCTTTACAGCAAAAGCAAAACATTAGATTATGTTAGAGGAGTATATCGTAAAAGTAGCCACATAGCCATTTTCCGACCAACCACATGCATCACAAATAACCAAAAAACAGCTAAATGCAGCACTAACCTTTGACAATCTTCATCAGATGACACACCTAGGACATCATGTGACACAATACATGCATTCTTTTGTTCGATAAAGTTCATATTTATATATAAAAACAGCATTTTACATCGGTGCGTAACGTTGACTAACTATTTTCCCTCAAATGCATCCGATGAAACAGAGCTACAATTTACTAAATTACTATTCGAAAACATTTTTAAAATGTAATATTGTCATTCTAAGATTTATAGATGAATATCTCTTGAAAGCACCTGTAATGCCAGATTTAAAATTAACTTTACTGGGTAATCATACTTTGCGATGAAAGGGGATGCGATACTCTGAAAAATAGGCTAACGTTACAGGTCGGCGCCATCTTGGAACAATCGCATATCACATCTAGTCTTGTATACTATTGTCAATAATCCCTTACCTTTGGTTGTCTTCATCATAAAGCACTTCCAAGAATCCCAGGTCCACAACAAATGTATTTTTGTTAGAAAAAATTACTCCTTCATGTTCCAAGAGCTTGTTCTTGTTAGCGCGTCTGAAGGCTTATCCAAATGCTTCGTCGGCCACGGGACAGCCATTTCGAGAAAATGCATTTTTTTCCCATTTAGGTTCGTTCAAACATGTCAAATGTTGTATAACATAAATCTTCAGGGCGTTTTTCAACAAGAGAGCCAATAAGATTCGAGGTGGACGATTGCATTGTGTTTCAAAACGTTTCGAAAGGGGAGGGTAACCAGGGGCGCCGGCGTCATAATGGTGATGGCCCTCTCCGTGTGATCACGTTCCACAGCGTCTCATTCATTCAGTTTTAACAGTAGAAGGTTCAAACCACTTTGTGAAGACTGGGGACATCTAGTGGAAGCAATAGGAAGTGCTCAATGAACCATAGCTCACGGTGTGATTAATAGGCAACGTGATGAAGTTGAGTTTGCAATTCAGAATTCCACCTCCTGTTTCCATCTGTCTCGGGGTTTTGACTGCCATATGAGTTCTGTTATACTCACAGACACCATTCAAACAGTTTGAGAAACTTTAGTGTGTTTTCTATCCACAAGTATTAATTATATGCATATCCTAGTTTCTGAGTTTGAGTAGGAGGCCGTTTAAAATGGGCACAAATTTTTTTCAAAAATCGCTTTAACGCCCCCTGTCCTAGGGGAACGCCAAGAGGTTTTAAGATGCAAACTGAACATTTTAACAGCTTGCTGAGGCAATTTCGATGTAATACGATGTAATACGTTGTGCGGCCTAAATGGTCTGCTGGAATAACCTGGTGAAAACAGAGTCGTATTTGAATCACTGAATAATGAACTGAATGTATACGTGTAAACAATTGCAAGTGTTTGTTTTCTTACTTGTACCCTACTCAGAAGAGACAGTTGCCTAAATATAATTAATTCTAATAATAGCGGACAGGCAATTGCGATAGAGCTGTGACCATGATCATGATAAAACAAGGCAACAACAACAATGGATTTAAGTTTTGGGTGGTAGGAGGCTGTAGTATTGTCCCTATTGGCTGATGTATTTTATACATTTGGCGCATTGTCTTCTACTAAGGAGAGAATAATCACGGTTTGGTTTATTTTATAAATCACATGATGGGTGACAGTGACGAAGACATTGATAAGGAGGGTGTTGACAGTATGTGAATTGTAAAATGTTATTAGTGAGTTGTTTGATAGCACTCGAATGATGCGATATTTTAGTAATACAAGGTACAAGGTTAAATAATGAGTAGACTGGTAATGGAGACTACTGCGCCCGCTGCATTTGGGGGAGATGCTGCGATGCAAGCTTTAGCATATTTTTCAAAAGAGCAGCAACAAATCCTCTTGAAATCAGCGGGACAGGAAAATGGTACATAGCGGTGTATGGTCTCGGTTAGCGCAATAGTAGTTCATAGAGATCACGGTCTTTATGTTAAGGGAGACGTAGTAGATCACATCTCTAACAACTTTTTCATAGATGCCTGGGATCAAATATCACTGATTCTTTATGCTAAAGAAATGAACACTTTCTCTTCCAGGAGAATGGGGGCAGTCATTTTCTCTCTCTTTGAAATGTTTCCTGAGGCTATGATCTTGTTTTTTTCACATGATTTACCACACACACACAGCACGCACACACAACTTACTGGTTATGAATATGGGTTTGTGCCAAGGTACCTAAAAGGGCACACACATGGAATTTTCAGAGTTTTAACCTCTATGGGCTAAGTGGGACGCTTGCGTCCCACCTACTCAACAGCCAGAGTAATCCCGTGGCGCGATATTCAAATACCTCAAAAATGCAAAAACTTCAATTTTTCAAACATATGACTATTTTACACCATTTTAAAGACAAGACTCTCGTTAATCTAACCACACTGTCCGATTTCAAAAAGGCTTTACAACGAAAGCAAAACATTAGATTATGTCAGCAGAGTACCCAGCCAGAAATAATCAGACACCCATTTTTCAAGCTAGCATATAATGTCACATAAACCCAAACCACAGCTAAATGTAGCATTAACCTTTGATGATCTTCATCAGATGACAACCCTAGGACATTATGTTATACAATACATGCATGTTTTGCAAAATGTGCTTTCACCGAAAAGCTATTTTAAAATCGGACATATTGAGTGCATAGAGGAGTTCTGTATCTATAATTCTTAAAATAATTGTTATGCTTTTTGTGAACGTTTATCGTGAGTAATTTAGTAAATTCACCGGCAGTGTTCGGTGGGAATGCTAGTCACATGCTAGTCACATGCTAATGTAAAAAGCTGTTTTTTGATATAAATATGAACTTGATTGAACAAAACATGCATGTATTGTATAACATAATGTCCTAGGGTTGTCATCTGATGAAGATCATCAAAGGTTAGTGCTACATTTAGCTGTGGTTTGGGTTTATGTGACATTATATGCTAGCTTGAAAAATGGGTGTCTGATT
Source organism: Salmo salar (assembly GCF_965601325.2). Lineage (NCBI taxonomy): Eukaryota > Metazoa > Chordata > Actinopteri > Salmoniformes > Salmonidae > Salmo > Salmo salar. The sequence continues at coordinate 64,812,234 of NC_138291.1, read as the reverse complement.
ATTTCTGGCTGGGTACTCTGCTGACATAATCTAATGTTTTGCTTTCGTTGTAAAGCCTTTTTGAAATCGGACAGTGTGGTTAGATTAACGAGAGTCTTGTCTTTAAAATGCTGTAAAATAGTCATATGTTTGAGAAATTGAAGTAATAGCATTTCTAAGGTATTTGAATAACGCGCCACGGGATTCAACTGGCTGTTGAGTAGGTGGGACGATTTCGTCCCGCCGACCCTAGAGAGGTTAAGGAGACGTGTATTTTTAAAATGGTGCAAGGTAGTTGTATGTTTGAGAAATTTGAATTATGAGATTTTTGCTGTTTTGAAATTGCCGCCTTGCTATTTCACTGGCTGTGTCCCACAGGTGGGACGCTAGCGTCCCACATAGCCTATACTAGTTTTAAGATTATTCAAGCTCTATCAAGTTAATTTTTGATCTTTTCTTGATAGCAATTTATAAGTCTTGCCATACATTTTCATGCCGATTAAAGTCGAAACTATAACTAGGCCACTCAGGAACATTCAATGCTGTGTTGGGAAGTAAGTCCTGTGTATAATTGACCTTGCGTTTCAGGTTATTGTCATACTGAAAGATGGATTTCTCTCTCATTCTCTGTTGGAAAGCGGCCTGAACAAGGTTTTCCTCTAGGACTTTGCCTCTGCTTAGGATTATTCCTTTTCTTTTTACCCTGCAAAACTCCCTTGTCCTTTCCGATGACAATTATACTTGAAAATATGAAGAGTGGTGATCAGTGAGGTTTTTGATTTGCCCCAAACATAATGCTTTGCATTCAGGCCAAAAAGTTCATTTCATTGCCACATTTTTTGCAGTATTACTTTAGTGCTTTATTGCATAGAGGATGCATGTTTTGAATATTTTTTTCTCTACAGGCTTCCTTCTATTAACTCTGTCATTTAGGTTAGTATTGTGGAGTAACTAGATTGTTTGTGATCCATCCTCAGGTACCTCAGTTTAACTCTATAACTGTTTTAAAATCACCATTGGCCTCACTGTGAAATCTTTGAGCGGTTTCCTTCCTCTCCGTCAACTGAGTTAGGAATGACTCTTGTATCTTTGTAGTGAATTTGTGTATTGATACAACATCCAAAGTGTAATTAATAACTTCATCAAAGGGATGTTCAATGTTTAAAAAAAAAAGATTTATCTATCTTTGCGAGTCATTGGAAAACCCCCCTAGTTGTTGTTGTTGAATCTATGCTTGAAATTCACTGCTCGACTGAGGGACCTTATAGATAATTGTATATGTGGGGTACAGAGATGGGGTAGTCATTCAAAAATCATGTTAAACAGCATTATTGTACACAGAGTTAGTCCATGCAACTTATTATCTGACTTATTAAGCACATTTTTTCTCCTGAAGTTATTTAGTCTTGCCATAATAAAGGTGTTGAATACCTTTTGACTCAAGGCATTTCAGATTTCAGATTTATTTTGAAAAATAAAAATCTAAAAACATAATTCTACTTTTACATTTTGGAATGTATTGTGTGTACATCAGTGACACAAAATCTACATGTAATCAATTTTAAATTCAGGCTGTAACACAACAAAATGTGGAAAAAGTTAAGGGGTGTGACTACTTTCTGAAGGCAATGTACATGGGACACTATTTTTAAATGTAATTAGCTCCAAATTTCAATGACATAACCTCAAACCAGCTATAATTTATAGAAATTCATTTACAAATATTGAAAGCATTTCATGAGAAAACTAAAAGGTGTGCAACATGAAAAGATAGGTAGGCTATCCAAAGTCAAACCAACTTTGCCATGGTCGCACACTGGCCGGCTGTAGCAATTTGGCGAAAGAAGTTGGCTAGCTTGCTAGCTAGCCTATGCTACTTCCAGACACAATATCTGGTAACGACTGTATCAAGTTATCGAGAAGGATGAGTTACTGTGACTGTGTACTGTTTTGGCAGAGTGAATGTACAAAAGCTTTCCACGTACAAGCACACATACAAGAGACACCCACATAAAAGCACGTTTTAAAATCTTCTTTTCAGTTGCATTTCGTAATGAGGACGATTGAAACCAAGGCTACAGTAAATCAGTAAAGGGAACTAGCTACGTGCTGATTTTGTTGACAGTTTAGAAAAATGAATGAGCTCCAATTATGAAATGAGGATGACCTATCCCTTTAATTATGACTCAGTCTAATGAGAGGATTAAGACAATCAGGATCACTTCCCAACGTGTTTCAAATTAATCAGTAAAATACACCAATATCCCATTATAATTAGAAATGTAAAGTATTATGAAATGAACACAGAGCAAACAAAACAGAGAAATAAATAACAATTACATTTGAACCTTTAATCCGTATTACTTATGTGGCTACAAAACTATTAGAGTAAAGTCAATTGTACTGTAGATAGAGACCAACTTAAAAGAGTGGATGCTGTTATTGTGAAAATTTACCCCAGGATTTCTTAAAAGAGACGTGAATCCAAAATGACAAATATACTGATAATTCTAAAACCTTAAACTAACATGGCAATGCTCTCACGCTCTGGGAGAGGCAATTGAATAATGTAGTGGGGGCTGTAAAGTCATGTCAGAATAGACTTGAGAAAAAGTGAAGGAAGTTAGAGGCATTTCTTTCTACTTCTTATAAAATTGCATGGCAGTTGGGAATGTACTGTAGGCTGTTCAGATGAGTTCTCTATTAGGGTTTATATAATATTGGGAATATGAATAGAGTGAGTATATTTCATTTGATTTAGTGATCCGTTTTGGGAGTTGATGTTCTCATTTGATTTTCATAACAGAGATAGAGGTTTTCATATGAAAAAAGCAAAAATCCATACAAAGTATTTAAGTGCATGTAAATGAAGATGCAGAATTCTTGCCATACTTCAAAGGAACTCATCTCTATAGCCTCTAATGAGGGTAAGTAAGTTAGCACAAGAACACAGCTAATTAAACTGACCATTTATCTCAGCATAATACTGTAATTGTGGCCTTTATTTACCCATCAAATGGAGGAATATGCTTCACAATACCAAAACACTACACTAGCAACCCCGCTAGACTAAATGGGTGGACACAGAGAGAAATATCAACTGGTGTTCTACCATTCCATTAAAGATTTGATGTTCCACTGAATTAGCATGTAGATTCAAACACTAGGCCATCGTGATACATTATATAAAAAACAAAAAAGACAGTAAAATGGAAAGTCTGGGTAAATTATATGCACATTTTCATTTACTAGCATATCACATGCACAGAGGCAAGTATGCAAGCACCTACACTCTTAGAAAAAAAGGTGCCATCTAGTACTAAAAAGGGTTCTTCAGATGTCCCCATAAGAGAACCCTTTGAAGAACCCTTGTTGGTTTCAGGTAGAACCCATTTGGTTCCACAGAGAGTTCTACATGGAACTAATCAGGGTTTTACCTGGGACCAAAAAGGGTTAACCTATTGGGTCAGCCGAAGAACCCTTTTGGAACCCTTTTTTCCAAGAGTTTACTGTATGCACACTGTCCACACATTCTGCCCTCTCTCTTTGCTCTACAGCTTTCTATGCACCATTCTCATCTCTCCCATACCCCTCTCAATCTCTCTCTTTCCCTCCCCTGGTCCTCTCTCTCTAATCCAGAGAAGTAGCAGGTGTTGGGAATAATCCCGTCCTTTCAGCCACACTCTCTAATTTCATATTGCTGGCCTTGCAAATATTTTAACAGGGCACACACAGATATGTGCGCACACACACACACACACACACACACACACACACACACACACACACACACACACACACAGTCACTCACTCTCTCTTTCTCTCTTTACTCTGCTGCCAGGCATTTGAATCACAGAGAGACAGCTCCAGAATACAAAACCAGCCTCTCAGCCAGAAAAAGTGAAGGCACATCACAGAATTACAACTAACATTACAGCACTGCAACAAGAATAATCAGAGCCCTTCTTTTAGCATAGTAACCATTCTATAATTACAAGACACAGTCATTACAGCTTCATATCAATGTGAGACCCTTAAAAAATGTGTTATGCAACAAAAGAAAAAGAGGCAAACAGGTGTGCACCAGAGACAAAATAACAAACTTAGATTTTCTTAATAAAAATCTGTGAATGAAATAAAACAATTGAGAGTGTCTTACTTCACTGTCATGTGTCTGAGTAATTAGATAGACTCCCCAGAGGAACAGGGGAAAGGTGGAATGAGAAAGAGTCAGGGTTGCCATGTCCGCGGTATTCCCGCATTTGGGCTACATTGAAAACAATGCAGAGGGTGAAAATGTATTGGCCGCGGGTTGGTTTTTGGGCTACTTCTAATTTGCACAGTGACCGCCATGTCTATGCGGCTGCATGCCTATCGAATCGATGATTGGCTTTCTGTGGTACCAGGGTTTGTATAGCTTTTCTTTAGCAAGTGGACACATATTGGTAGGCCTGGTCTTGATTTTCTTATGTCAAGCCTAACATTTCACAAAGCTATACACGGTGTCGCAACGCAGCCTTCATTTTTCAGAACAAGAATAAACTGACAAGTTTCAAAAGAAAGTTATATGTTTCTGGCCATTTTGAGCCTGTAATTGAACCCACAAATGCTGATGCTCCAGATACTCAACTAGTCTAAAGAAGGCCAGATTTATTGCTTCTTTAATCAGAACAACAGTTTTCAGCTGTGCTAACATAATTGCAAAAGGGTTTTCAATTAGCCTGTTAAAATGATAAACTTGGATTAGCTAACACAACGTGCCATTGGATCACAGGAGTGATGGTTGCTGATAATGGGCCTCTGTACGCCTATGTAGATATTGCATAAAAAATCTTCCGTATCCAGCTAAAATAGTCATTTACAACATTAACAATGTCTACACTGTATTTCTGATCAATTTGATGTTATTATAATGGACAAAAAATGTGATTTTCTTTCAAAAACTAAGACATTTCTAAGTGACCCCAAACTTTTGAACAGTAGTGTATGTTATGAATGGCATATATTGAACAGCCTAGCAGGTACAGAGAAAACAAAGGCAGTACGTACCATTGGGGCTCTCTTCATCAATGGTCACTATGGTAGCAGGAGGGCCTGACCGGGACAGTTTACATTCTGTATGGTGGAGAGAGAAGGCAATAAAACACATCAATACCACAAAGAGCATTCATGTCATAAGCTGAAATCAACTGTCATAACTGGTTATGAATGGTTTCATCCTTTCTATTACTGTTGAAGCACGTTGATGGGTTTAAGGACACTGATACAAAAGCACAGTGATGACCAACTCACAACAATACATGACTACAATACATGACAACCATATGGGGTGACAACATGAGCACAGTGTTCAATACAGGGAGTTGCACAGATGGAAATTACCCCAAGCACACAGAGAAAAAATAAGATAGAGAGAATGAGGAAAAGTAAAGGGTTACCCTCTTACCCTCGTACCGCCAGTCTGTAGAGATCAGGGTTAGTGGTGCCAAAAGGCAAAAGGAAAGAAGAAAAGAACCATGGGAGAAAAGAAATAGCATGAAATTGTTGGTTTGGAGAAGAGGTTTGATGTTAGAGTAGAGAAAAAACATTAGAGTAGAGGAAAGGGGGAGGGGAGGGGAGTGAAGGAATAGAGAGTAAGTTAATCATAATAACTAACAGCCCTACAAAATCTTCTTCAACTAAATACATCTTTGGATGGATGTTATTTGGCATGGGAGTAGGAAATAATTCTAAAGATACATTCATCACAACATAGTTAGCCTATTTTCTACATACAATTGTCTCTTGAAAATCATCCAAAGAGAACACCATATTTCATTTAGTGTTGACATCTTTTCCAGGGTGTTGGTATTTGTGTGTTGTGTTTTCCAATATTCTCTGTCTGGGACTTTTCCCTCTTGGGTAAAATTAATTGGGTAGTTGGTATAGACATATACACACACCACAGCAAAGCTGCTTATAGATGTATCTACTTATCTGGCCGGCCAGGGCAAATCCTAAAAAGCTAAATTGTGAAGAAGTCAGGAGGTGTGTAGCGAGTTAACTTGGTTCAATAGGGAAAGGGCTACGAGAGCCCAAAAGATGAGGGATACATTCTCCAACCAGCAAGCACCAAAGCACAGCTATTTGGAAGAGAACACAACAGACAGGAGGCAGCAGACACATACACCACAGGGAAGGACTCTCCCTCTCGCTTGCTCGCACGCGCACACACAAACACACACACACAAATGCATCATGAGAGTTAGACCGATTGTATAGAGAGTGATTACCAGTGAAAATCAATACAAACTGAGTAGGGGGAGTGGAGGCACCCAGCCAACCATTGTGCAACCAGCAAGCGCCAAAGCAAAGCTGTTTGGAAGAGAACCCAACTTATCGTAATGAGAACATGGAGACAGAGGAGGAAAATGGAATTGGAGCGAAAGGGATGAGAGAGTGAGAGAGAGAGAGAAAGACAGATAGGAGAGGGAAGGACTCTCTCACTCTCCCTCTCTCTCGCACAAACACAAATACATAATGAGAGTTGGACCGATTGTATAGAGAATGATTACCAGTGAAAATCAATACAAACTGAGCAGTGGCAGTGGAAGCTGGAGAAAACCCCATAGTGTATAAAACTAAAACTAAACTGCACCCTCACGTTCAGTCCACCTAGTCCTGTTAAGAAAATTGAGCTAAACCCATGCTGAGATACTGTATCTTCTGTATCAAACACATGACTGGACACATCGTCAATACTGTCTCTCTGTAACCAGAGGCTGGGTATCGACCAGGACTACACAGGCCATGTCCAATTCAATGTGACCTAGAATGTAAGGTCATTGTTCATACATATAACTATGATGAACATCACAGTGATCCCTTCCTCCATGACTAGACACATCCTGTCCTCTCTCAGCGTGGAACAATCCTAAAAGTGAAGCCACCTAGTGGTACACTTAAAATTAAGTGTTTTTTTTAACAGCAACACTAGTGGCAACTGAACTGCCACCAAGTTGAAGGAGACAAAACCTTAACTTTGCTGGAGTATTGAAACAAATCATCCTGAGATGTTTTAAAACATTACAAGGTGTGTTGTAACACCACTTAATCAAGTATTGTGCAACACCTTGCCAGGGACTGGGAGTACTAACAAAAACATTTTAAAACACTATTATGGTGTTTCGAGTCCTGTTTAGTGCAGAATTAGAAACCTTCTCATTTGGTCTTCTTTCCTCTCCTTAAAGCTTCTAAACACCATTATGATGTTTTGAATCCTGTCCAGAGCAGAATTCAAACCCTTTTTCTGAAGTGTCGTAATGATTAACATTGTTCTATGTATTTGATAATTTTCCATTACATACCATTTTGTCAGGCATTGTCAAGCACAGTGTTCAAACCACCAGCAGTGTTGGGAAACTGAGGCATTCTGAAGGCTTCATTGCTTTCACCACATTGTGCCAAAAAACGGTTCATTACTCAGAGCTTCATTATCTGTTCACAATGCAGATTAGTGACATCTTAGTTAGCAATAAATAGCAGCGTGTGATTATGAGATATACATTTCTTTCTCCACTGCTTTCATCCAAATTCTGTAGCGCAGCGGTAAGTCATTGGCTTTAGTAGCCTATAATCAGTTGGAATACGATGTTTGCATCTTACATCATGCTTCCCTGCAGGCTGACTTCGGTCATCAGTTGAACGGTGTTTCTTCTGACACATTGGTGCGGCTGGCTTCCAGGTTAAGCGAACGGGTGTTAACTTAGGGATACGACAACATCCGGTGAAATTGGAGGGCGCGCAATTCAAATAAATAATCGGAATATTAAACATTCATGAACATACAAGTATCTTATATAATTTAAAAGCAAAAATTCTTGTTAATCTAACGGCGTTGTCCGATTTACAATAGGCTTTACAGCGAAAGCATACCATGTGATTGTTCGAGGACGGCGCCCAACATCAACATATTTTTCAACCAGCACAGGCTTCATAAAATCACAAATAGCGATTAAATAAATCAATTACTTTTGAAAATCTTCCTCTGTTTGCAATCCCAAGGGTCCCAGCTACAACATGAATGGTCGTTTTGTTAGATAAATCCTTCATAAAGATAGATCCTTCTTTATATCCCAAAAAGTCAGTTTAGTTGGCGCCATCGATTTCAGTAATCCACTCATTCAACATGCAGACAAAGGAGTCCAAAAAGCTACTGCTAAACTTTGTTCAAACAAGTCAAACTACATTTAATTGATTTAATTAATGTTAATCCTCAGGTATCATAAAATGTAAATAAACTATACTATTTCATATGGAAAGAAATATGTTCAATAGAAAAGTAAAATTAGTAAGCGCGCGCCAACAGACTGATTTTGAACCGGGAGTCTTTGTACAAAAACTCAAAATTCTTGCTCGTTTTTGAAGAAACAAACCTGAAACAATGAACAAAGACTGTTGACATCTAGTGGAAGCCATAGGAATTGCAATCTGGCAGCTGGAATTACATAGAACCCATAGTTTTTCATTATAAGAGCCTGGGAGCTCAAAAAAAAAATTGTTTCCGGTTGGTTTTTCTTTGGAATTTCACCTGCCATATCAATTGTGTTATAGTCTCAGAAATTATTTTAACATTTTCTATCCAATGCTACCAATTATATGCATATCCTGATTTCTGGGCCTGAGTAACAGGCAGTTTACTTTGGGCACATCAGTCAGGGGGAAATTCAGGAAAATAGACCCTAGCTCTAAGAATATATATATATTCTTATATATACTGCTCAAAAAAATAAAGGGAACACTTAAACAACACATCCTAGATCTGAATGAAAGAAATAATCTTATTAAATACTTTTTTCTTTACATAATTGAATGTGCTGACAACAAAATCACACAAAAATAATCAATGGAAATCCAATTTATCAACCCATGGAGGTCTGCATTTGGAGTCACACTCAAAATTAAAGTGGAAAACCAAACTACAGGCTGATCCAACTTTGATGTAATGTCCTTAAAACAAGTCAAAATGAGGCTCAGTAGTGTGTGTGGCCACCACATGCCTGTATGACCTCCCTACAACGCCTGGGCATGCTCCTGATGAGGTGGCGGATGGTCTCCTGAGGGATTTCCTCCCAGACCTGGACTAAAGCATCCGCCAACTCCTGGACAGTCTGTGGTGCAACATGGCGTTGGTGGATGGAGCGAGACATGATGTCCCAGATGTGCTCAATTGGATTCAGGTCTGGGGAATGGGTGGGCCAGTCCATAGCATCAATGCATTCCTCTTGCAGGAACTGCTGACACACTCCAGCCACATGAGGTCTAGCATTGTCTTGCATTAGGAGGAAACCAGGGCCAACCGCACCAGCATATGTTCTCACAAGGGGTCTGAGGATCTCATCTCGGTACCTAATGGCAGTCAGGCAGTCTGGCGAGCACAAGGAGGGCTGTGAGGCCCCCCAAAGAAATGCCACCCCACACCATGACTGACCCACCGCCAAACCGGTCATGCTGGAGGATATTGCAGGCAGCAGAACGTTCTCCACGGCATCTCCAGACTCTGTCACGTCTGTCACATGCTCAGTGTGAACCTACTTTCATCTGTGAAGAGCACAGGGCGCCAGTGGCGAATTTGCCAATCTTGGTGTTCTCTGGCAAATGCCAAACGTCCTGCACGGTGTTGGGCTGTAAGCACAACCCCCACCTGTGGACGTCGGGCCCTCATACCACCCTCATGGAGTCTGTTTCTGACCGTTTGAGCAGACACATGCACATTTGTGGCCTGCTGGAGGTCATTTTGCAGGGCTCTGGCAGTGCTTCTCCTGCTCCTCCTTGCACAAATGCGGAGGTAGCGGTCCTGCTGCTGGGTTGTTGCCCTCCTACGGCCTCCTCCACGTCTCCTGATGTACTGGCCTGTCTCCTGGTAGCGCCTCCATGCTCTGGACACTACGCTGACAGACACAGCAAACCTTCTTGCCACAGCTCGCATTGATGTGCCATCCTGGATGAGCTGCACTACCTGAGCCACTTGTGTGGGTTGTAGACTCCGTCTCATGCTACCACTAGAGTGAAAGCACCGCCAGCATTCAAAAGTGAACAAAACATCAGCCAGGAAGCATAGGAACTGAGAAGTGGTCTGTGGTCCCCACCTGCAGAACCACTCCTTTATTGGGGGTGTCTTGCTAATTGCCTATAATTTCCACCTGTTGTCTATTCCATTTGCACAACAGCATGTGAAATTTATTGTCAATCAGTGTTGCTTCCTAAGTGGACAGTTTGATTTCACAGAAGTGTGATTGAGTTGGAGTTACATTGTGTTGTTTAAGTGTTCCCTTAATTTTTTTGAGCAGTGTATATATATATATTCTATACATATATATACAGTTTAAGTCCGACGTTTACATACACCTTAGCCAAATACATTTAAACTCAGATTTTCACAATTCCTTACATTTAATCCTAGTAAAAATTCTCTGTCTTAGGTAAGTTAGGATCACCACTTTATTTTAAGAATGTGAAGTGTCAGAATAACAGCAGAGAGAATGATTTATTTCAGCTTTTATTTCTTTCATCAGATTCCCATTGGGTCAGAAGTTTACATACACTTAATTAGTATTTGGTAGCATTGTCTAGAAATTGTTTAACTTGGGTCAAACGTTTCGGGTAGCCTTCCACAAGCTTCCCACAATAATTTGGGTGCATTTTGGCCCATTCCTCCTGACAAAGCTGGTGTAACTGAGTCAGGTTTGTAGGCCTCCTTAATCGCACACGTTTTTTTCAGTTCTACCCACACATTTTCTACGGGATTGAGGTCAGGGCTTTGTGACGGCCACTCCAATACCTTGACTTTGTTGTCCTTAAGCCCTTTTGCCACAACTTTGGAAGTATGCTTGGGGTCATTGTCCATTTGGAAGACCCATTTGCTACCAAGCTTTAACTTCCTGACTGATATCTTGAGATGTTGCTTCAATATATCCACATAATTTTCCATCCTTATGATGCCATCTATATTGTGAAGTGCACCAGTCTCTCCTGCAGCAAAGCACCCCCACAACATGATGCTTCCACCCCCGTGCTTCACGGTTGGGATGGTATTCTTCAGCTTGAAAGCCTCCGTCTTTTTCCTCCAAACATAACGATGGTCATTATGGCCAAACAGTTCTTTTTTTGTTTCATCAGACCAGAGGACATTTCTCCAAAAAGTACGATCTTTGTCCCTATGTGCAGTTTCAAACTGTAGTCTGGCTTTTTTATGGCGGTTTTGGAGCAGTGGCTTCTTCCTTCCTGAGCGGCCTTTCAGGTTATGTCGATATAGGACTCGTTTTACTGTGGATATAGATACTTTTGTACCTGTTTCCTCCAGCATCTTCACAAGGTCCTTTGCTGTTGTTCTGGGATTGGTTTGCGCTTTTCGCACCATAGTACGTACATCTCTAGGAGACAGAACGAGTCTCCTTCCTGAGCAGTATGATGGCTGCGTGGTCCCATGGTGTTTATACTTGCGCACTATTGTTTGTACAGATGAATGTGGTACCTTCAGGCATTTGGAAATTGCTCCCAAGGATGAACCAGACTTGTGGTGTTCTACAATTTTTGGCTGATTTCTTTTGATTTTCCCATGATGTCAAGCAAAGAGGCACTGAGTTTGAAGGTAGGCCTTGAAATACATCCACAGGTACACCTCCAATTGACTCAAATGATGTCACTTAGCTTATCAAAAATTTCTAAAGCCGTGACATCATTTTCTGTAATTTTCCAAGCTGTTTAAAGGCACAGTCAACTCAATGTATGTAAACTTCTGACCCACTGGAATTGTGATACAGTCAGTTTTAAGTTAAATAATCTGTCTGTAAACAATTTTTGGAAAAATTACTTGGTGTCATGCAAAAAGTAGATGTCCTAACCAACTTGCCAAAACTATAGTTAGATAACAAGACATTTGTGGAGTGGTTGAAAAACGAGTTTTAATGACTCCAACCTAAGTGTATGTAAACTTCCGACTTCAGCTGTATATATCGTAGGTACATTTTGCTCTACTCGTGCAACACAGCATTCCTAACCTATCCCACTATGTTTGCTGTGTGGATCGAGCAGTCAACAAGTTGAGTAGTCATTTGAAAGAGTAACAACATTTCAGCGAGACAACTCAAAGGCGAAATCCATTAAAGCCAAGAAAATGGAATTCATTGCCCTTGACAATCAACCGTTCTCTGTCATGGGTGATGTTGGCTTTCGCGACTGGTCGAGCACTGGTACACACTACCAAGTGCGCTATTTTTCAGATGTTGCTCTACCGGAGTTACACAGTAATAGCGTCACTGCTATTAGCTTCACGACATACTTTGGAACACCGTTTGGGTCTTTGCGTGTCGAAAGAGAAACATGTCAGATAACACTATTTGACAATAACACTATTTTACACTTTAAATAAGCTTTTAATTTGACACGTCAAATAACACAGTTCTATTATAGAATATTCTGTGTTCTGAATTTACACGTGCAAGCCAAGCGCCACCACTACTATCAGTAGCACTGTCAAAGCTGTATAAAAAAGGCAGCAAACAAACAAACAAACACCGGCCATGAACGGTGTGTTTACAATACTACTTTGGTAATAAAGCATTATTTGTTTGACCACAACTTCTGGGGTAGCTAGCTAGCTTTAGCTTGGTACCTAGCTAGCACCAATACAACCAGCCTGAAAACAACGACCAGTAGAAACTGCAGTCATTTTCATTATTCTTAGCAATGATTTAGAAATCCTTGTGAGTAAGTATTAGCTAGTTAGCCACTTGTTGTTCACATTTACATTTACATTTAAGTCATTTAGCAGACGCTCTTAACCAGAGCGACTTACAAATTAGTGGATTCACCTTATGATATCCAGTGGAACAACCACTTACAATAGTGCATCTAAATCTTTTAAGGGGGGGGAGGGGGGTTAGAAGGATTACTTTATCCTATCCTAGGTATTCCTTAAAGAAGTGGGGTTTCAGGTGTCTCCGGAAGGTGGTGATTGACTCCGCTGTTCACCTATAGAAATTGAACTTTGGTTAATGAAAATAAATAGCTAGCCAGCTACTTAACCCGGTTGCCCAAAGATAATGTTATAATCAGCCAGCTAGCTTCATCTGGCTCGTGACGCTCGACCGGACCGGGTTACATGTTGTGAAGCTAGACACAATAAGGATTAGAGCTACTTTAGTGAAATTTGCGGTTTGCCTTCAAAATAAAAGTACCTCTTTGAAAGGGATGCAGGTTACAATTGGTGGAATCATGCCATATTTAGACTAGATAATGTTAAACAAGGTTGGCATGTGAAGCAATGAAATGTGATATCAGCCTAGTCGGTGACACCCACAGAAAACAACTGTGAAGAGTTTAGGCAAATATTAGCATTGTAGCTCTTATCGCAGGACTGTGACTGTGTGAAATCAGCTCCCCAGTCAGCCAATTGTGTGTATTGACATCAATATTGCACTGTACAGCTTTACCTAAGGATTGGGGATCAATGAAATGGGGTATTAGTCTACTCAATACCAAAGATATTTTTTCCCAAAGTCCTCCTTAGAGTTATCAGACTCCAAAACATCCACGCAGTATTGCTTTTCCTCAGGAATATTGTTCAATACACATAGGTTCACAATAAATGTGGCTCAATTCACAGTTGTTTCAAGCTCTAGCTAGCTTTTTTAATGACCAGCACTGTAGGTGCGCAAGAAAACTTTTCCAGCATCATAGCATACGTATCGATGAATCGTTGTGACATATGAAATACGAATGATAGTGTAATAACTCCGTAAAAATGTAGGAACACGTTAAATTATTATGTGACGTGCAGTCATATTCAGGGCCTGATTGGTCAACAAGCTTATTTGACACGTCAAATAGTGTTATTTGACACGTTAAATAGTGTTATTTGACGTGTATCTTTTTTGACACCCAAAGACCCAAACATCGTTCCATAGAAATCCTGGTTGAGAATGAACCGACTGAACAAATGAACAACAAAACAGCACAGCAAGTAAGTGAAAGAAATAGGTTTTGATTATGTTTTACTGGTAATGGGGACATACGTAAATGCCAACAAAATAACTTTTTGGTCAGTGTGGTTTGTTAGTGTGTGTGTGTAACCTTTATTTAACTAGGCAAGTCAGTTGAGAACAAATTCTTATTTACAATAACGGCCTACCCCGGCCAAACCCGGACGACGCTGGGGCAATTGTGTGCCACCCTATGGTACTCCCAATCACGGCCGGATGTGATACAGCCTGGTTTCGAACCAGAGACTGTAGTGACACCTCTTGCACTGAGATGCAGTGCCTTAGACCGCTGCGTCCATGTGTGTGTGTGTTAACTATTTAACTGTACTAGAATGCTTAAAAGAAAACGTAATATTGGTTATCGGTATTGGGTTTTTTTGGCAAAGAAAATATCAGATATCGGTTTCGGCCAAAAATGTCATATCGGTGCATCACTATGAAAGATAATTACATTTTGAGCAACATACTCTATTTAGTTGGATTTACATTATTTTAGTCAAATTAAATGAACAAATCATTTAAACAACTTGCGTACATTTTGTAGACATTTTTTGGGGGGTATTTTTACAATTTATTGACACAGTTCTGAAATGAAAGAGGGGATATAGATAGATGGAAGAAACAGATTTAAGGTTTGGAGCAGGGAATTTAACCCCGATCTTTGATGGGGAGAGGGGTGTCCTGTCTTAGCCAAATGCGTTACCGCTAGACCACAAGCTCTGCACAACTTGCATACATTTTAATTAAGTATTTGTTGGTGTTTTTTGTTGTTGTCAATTTCAATTCATCCCAGAATATTTTTTTACAGTTTGGCTGTGTGGTTGAGTGGGTAAAATGTAAACAAAATATATCATCTTACTGCCTCTCCCATTTCTAATCGGTCAAAATAAAGCATTAAAAAAATGACGGTGGAATTCCACAAAAAAAATTCTCCTTAGTCCCTTATCATCAATCAATACCTAGGCTATTAACCAATTGTCACGCCCTAATCAGCTTCACCTGTCCTTGTAATTGTCTCCACCCCTTCCAGGTGTCGCCCATCTTCCCCATTATCCCCTGTGTATTTATACCTGTGTTATATGTCTGTCTGTTGCCAGTTTGTCTTATTTGTCAAGCTTACCAGTGTTCATCCTGTCAGCGCCTGTCTTTTCCCAGCCTCTCTTTTTCTCATCCTCCTGATTTTTGACCCTTGCCTGTCTTGACCCTGTACCCACTTGCCTGACCACTCTGCCCGTCTCTGAGCCTGCCTGCCATCCTGTACCTTTGCTCCACTTCTGGATTATTGAACTCTGCCTGAGCCTGCCTGCCATCCTGTACCTATGCTCCTACCCTGGATTATTGACTCATTCCTGCCTTGACCTGTCATTTGCCTGCCCATGTGGTTACATTAAACATTATAACTTCACAGAGTCTGCACTTGGGTCTTACCTTGATTCTTGATACCATTTGCATTTCTAATCCATTGCTTGTATGAGAAACACAGTTTTTGTGTTTTGATGTCTTTCACATGCACCAAAAAGTGTTTTCACAACACTCTTAAAACCTCTTAAAGATCCGACCCTTTTAAAAAAAATGTTCGCCTAAAATGACATGCCCAAATCTAACTACCTGTAGCTCAGGACCTGAAGCAAAGATATGCATATTATTGATACCATTTGAAAGGAAACACTTTGACGTTTGTGGAGATGTGAAATTAATGTAGGAGAATATAACACATTAGATCCATTAAAAGATAATACAACGATTTTTTTTGTACCATCATCTTTGAAATGCAAGAGAAAGGCGATAATGTATTATTCCAGCCCAAGCGCAATTTAGATTTTGGCCACTAGATGGCAGCAGTGTATGTGCAAAGCTTTAGACTGATCCAATGAACCATTGCATATTTGTTCAAAATATTGTATCAAGACTGCCCAAATGTGCCTAATTGGTTTATTAATACATTTTCAAGTTTATAATTGTGCACTCTCCTCAAACAATAGCATGGTATTATTTCACTGTAATAGCTACTGTAAATTGGACCGTGCAGTTAGATTGACACGAATTTAAGCCTTCTGCCCATATCAGATATGTCTATGTCCTTTTTTTGTTACTTACGACCTCATGCTAATCACATTAGCCTAAGTTAACTCAACCATCCCGCGGGGGGGACACCGAGGTTAAAAACACTAATATTCAGGTTGAAGAACCACTTTGACCCTTTCAGAGTACTACTGTACATTTCTGTTTTAAAACACATTCTGGTTATTAAAACATTTACATTGGGTTTACATTCAAACAACCTCCAAACACCACATCTTAGCTTAGGAGCAATACTTCTCATGGTTTCATTTGACAATCATGGTGTTTTTAGACTTTCTATTTTTAAAGTGTAGATGGGTCCATACAATGTAGCCTATACATGAAACAATCATATAATAATTGACACCAGGAAAAAAGTGGATTAAGTTACAATTGTCTGAAAAAAATGAGATTTTAAGAACAACAATCTCAACATCAAACTTCTATGCACCATTAGGATCACAAAAGCAGAGGGACACTCATCTGATCAACAAGCACTGCGCAACTTCACCTAGGTACCTCCATACAATGCAAAGTGCATTAGCCATCTAAAAATAATTAATTCAACAACAAACGCTTATCCACAATAAGGATTACCAAAGCAGAGAGTCACTCATCTGATCAACAAGCAGCGCAGCAGCTAGACTAATGTTTCATTAGCCAAATCAAAAAACACAGAGAGGCTTTGTTCTGTTAATCTAATGTAACATTGCTTTAATGGAAATCTGTTTTTCCCAATAAAATAAGTGGAAGTAGAGAAGGAAAACTGGAAATGTTAAAGAGGCAATACTCCATCAGTAATTGGTAATCAAGGCACTATACACTCCAACAGCTTACTCCAAGAACAATCTAAATATTCAAATTTGAACTTCGGGGCAATTTGCTTTCATTTGAGAAAATAATATCCTGCACTAATCAACAAACCGACTCCCCCTCGAGCTACAAAACTTCAATTACCAAACGTTTATAATCTTTCTCACAAAAGAACCAGGCCCAGAGATGGATGGAGACAATTGATTTAAAGGTATTTGCAGTAGAAGCAGGCTTACACATATAGCCAGTTCCTGAAAGACCAGATGCAGTCTTTTAAATGCTATTTTTAAATCAGCACTGTATATCTAATAAATCAGTGTGTGTGTTACTTTCATGAAAATAATAATATATTATGTATAGGGCTGTCAAAGTTAACACACTAATAAAGAGTTAACGCTTGACATGTCTTTCAGCATGAATTTTCTACACTGTTACTCGCGTCTCCATTTCTTCACCGCATGGAACCTTTTAAGCACAAATGTTTCCTCATGGACCCTTTAAAGCACAGAACACACATGGAACACAGCTAGGCTGCAGTCCAAACACTTAAAAGACACACCCTATCCCCTCAGCCCTCAAATTAAGTTGACACTTCGGAAGATGTATCATGACGTCTGACTAGAATGGGCTACAGTCAATTATGATTGCATGTCTACTAATATTAACTATATATTTATTAATATATGCCTACTGTATGATAGCTAGCAAATTAATTAGCTAAATAACGTTAGCCTTCCTAGCTGGAACTTCTGAAGGAAAATGTTTTATTTCTACAATTTACAAAAGCTAACCAAACAAAAACATCATTACTTTTACAAGACGTGTTTGTGCCGTCATGCGCACTAGTAGCACAGTTTCTAAATTATTTACATTCGTTTTTACTTACACTTGTATGTTGACTTCTCCATTGATATTGTTTTTATGTTTTGGCTGACTTTTCTTAGCGGATCTACAATCGTCGCAAATTGAATTATGGGGAATTTCAGGCATAACATAATTGTACAAGGCCATAAGGCGAGGGTAAGCGGATGAGGGTGTGTCTTTTATAAGTTCGAACCGCTGCCATACAGTCAATAGACCCTTTGCACAACGTAGCAATGCCCACTTCCGCTCAACTTCCTACCGATACATAGCTTCCTGTCCTAACCCCATCCTGTCAGCCTGTAGCCATACTAGCCTATACCTCGGCTATACCTCAGTATGTTAATATAATCATATTTCTATAGCGTTGTTTTAATCATTCTTGTTGAAAATTCTGTTTATCCGTTCAGTTAGGGATTTTTGTAATTAGATTATTGTGTTCTTTGTCTTTTTTGTCTCTTACCTAGTAAGGTGTCTAGCAATTAGCCACACAAGGTGCTTGAAAGAGCTGCCAAAGATAACAGTGACGGATGTACATCGTCTGGCCAAGACAAGTAGCAAACCACCGACCTCGAAGTTGGAAAAAGGATTCAAACTTTATGTCTACAGTTACCTATTCCCTAATAGCCAGTATAGTAGGTAGTAGCTGGTCATATCCTGTAACACTTTGAATATTTACAATTATTTAATTTCAGATGGTTTCAAGTACATTGTTGACTTTATAGAGTTGACTCTTGGAAAGCCTTTGTTAACAGAGTCTGGTAACATCAAAAGGTGGGAAACGGAACCATATTTCGGTTATCCAACCAGTTGAAAATATGCGTTGGTACTTAAAAATGAATATGATGTCAGATCAGTTGTTGTCTGAGACATTACTACTAATGATAGTATGACATAAACTGTATCTTGGAAAATCTACACATTTTAGTTATCAGATTCACATGGAATTGTTGTGCAATTTAAATGTTTAAGGACGGGACGAGATCGGATTGGGACCGGAAGATATGGATCGGGTAGGAAGTTGAGCGGAAGTGGGCGTTGCTACGTTGTGCAAAAGGTCTATGCTTAGGTTGCGGTTCAAACTCATAAAAGACGTACGCTACACGTACGCTACCGTCACAAGACACAGGCCTCCTAATTGTCCCTAGAATTTATAAGCAAACGGCTGGAGGTAGGGCTTTCTCCTATAGAGCTCCATTTTTATGGAATGGTCTGCCTACCAATGTGAGAGACGCAGACTCAGTCTCAACCTTTAAGTCTTTACTGAAGACTTATCTCTTCAGTAGGTCCTATGATTAAGTATAGTCTGGCCCAGGAGTGTGAAGGTGAACGGAAAGGCTGGAGCAACGAACCGCCCTTGCTGTCTCTGCCTTGCCGGTTCCCCTCTTTCCACTGGGATTCTCTGCCTCTAACCCTTTTACAGGGGCTGAGTCACTGGCTTACTGGTGTTCTTCCATGCCGTCTATGGGAGGGGTGCGTCACTTGAGTGGGTTGAGTCACTGACGTGGTCTTCCTGTCTGGGTTGGCGCCCCCCCTTGGGTTGTGCCATGGCGGAGATCGTTGTGGGCTATACTCGGCCTTGTCTTAGGACGGTAAGTTGGTGGTTGGAGACATCCCTCTAGTGGTGTGGGGGCTGTGCTTTGGCAAAGTGGGTGGGGTTATATCCTGCCTGTTTGGCCCTGTCCGGGGGTATCATTGGATGGGGCCACAGTGTCTTCTGATCCCTCCTGTCTCAGCCTCCAGTATTTATGCTGCAGTAGTTTATGTGTCGGGGGGCTAGGGTCAGTCTGTTACATCTGGAGTATTTCTCTTGTCTTATCCGGTGTCCTGTGTGAATTTAAATATGCTCTCTCTAATTCTCTCTTTCTCTCTTTCTGTCGTTCTCTCGGAGGACCTGAGCCCTAGGACCATGCCTCAGGACTACCTGGTATGATGACTCCTTGCTGTCCCCAGTCCACCTGGCCGTGCTGCTGCTCCAGTTTCAGCTGTTCTGCCTGCGGCTATGGAACCCTGACCTGTTCACCGGACGTGCTTGTTGCACCCTCGACAACTACTATGATTATTATTATTTGACCATGCTGGTCATTTATGAACATTTTAACATGTTGACCATGTTCTGTTATAATATCCACCCTGCACAGCCAGAAGAGGACTGGCCACCCCTCATAGCCTGGTTCCTCTCAAGGTTTCTTCCTAGGATTTTGGCCTTTCTAGGGAGTTTTTCCTAGGGAGTTTTTCCTAGCCACCGTGCTTCTTTCACATGCATTGCTTGCTGTTTGGGGTTTTAGGCTGGGTTTCTGTACAGCACTTTGAGATATCAGCTGATGTACGAAGGGCTATATAAATAAATTTGATTTGATTTGTTTGGTTAGCTTTTGGAAATTGTGGAAATAAAACATTTTCCTTCTTCAGAAGTTCCAGCTAGGCAGGCTAATGTTATTTATCAAATTAAGTTGCTAGCTATCGTACAGTAGGTGTATATTAATAATTATATATTTAATGTGAGTAGACATGAGTAGACATGCAATCATAATTGACTATAGCGCATATAAAGCACCCACAAGCTACCGGTGGCTGAAAACACTCGTTCATCGCGGGAAGAACGAGTGACAAATATCCGGGCAAGGGCGGTACATTTAAAAATCATTCCTTCCTCCCTTGCCCTTTGCCCTGCAAGTGTATACTCATCAGACATGATACGTCATCAGAAGTGTCCACTTAATTTGAGGGCTGAGGGGATAGTGTGTGTCTTTTAAGTATTTGGACTGCAGTCTTACATTGCTGAAGACTGTGTACCTCTAGCCAAAATCATGTAAAAGTTATGCCCAAACATACCAGAGCTGTGTTCTTTTTCTGCAGTGGATTTGTGTGCATGTTGAGGGTTGCTTTAAACTTCTCACAAGCCGTTATTTTTTTGTTTGATAACAAACAACATTGTTGTGCTAGCTAGTCATGTTACCTAGCTAGCTGGCAAACTGATAACTTGACCACTGACTAAGCTATGCACAAATGTGGATGGCACAGGAAGAACTGAAAAGGAATAGGCTATTCAAAGAGAAGCTTTAAAGGTAGGCTGAATATGCAAGAGTGTGTGTGTGTGTGTGTGAGAGAGAGAGAGAGGACATGAGAGGGAGGTCCTATGTGTTTAAAGTTATCTGAACAGTACAGATTGTTACAGTGTTTTCATAACGTTGAAAAAGTTTTAAAGCTATTTGTTCTTTGTATCCATAGAGCCAGTTATTTTTTCCTAAAGTCACAGTCATTTAGAATGCCTAAAGCTTTAACAGTACTTACAACTGAATGTGTGTAGATTAGTGGAAATCCACTTAGTCTGAGGATGACAGATAAATAGTGAAGAAGGAAATTTGACCATAACATAATCTTCAATCAGACTGCATTACCATGTCAATGCTATAGGCCCATAAGCGTATCCAATGAGTTTAGTCAAGGTAGCAAGCCTTGCATCCCCACTTGGAATACTATAAGTTACATGTGTCCTAGGTAACCATTGTGCAATGAATAAGAGGCTGAGAGACAAGGAGCTAATATCTTGCAAAAGATGGTCTAGCATTAAATTATTGAGTTAACCTTAGCTTAGATGTGCACAGTTAGAGTCCAAGCTTATGCTATTTGTAATGTAAATAGCATTAGACCATTCTCCAAATAATAATTAAAAGACTATTACTCAGAAATATGAGGACTATTGTCAAATGGTACATATGAGAAGTCTTCAATGTCAAAAGATACAAAATATCTAAAAGTCTATAGGCTAAGTATAAAAACAGATTATAGTGTAATGGAACCCTACACCAGGAGACTGGTTTGTCCCATGTGGCTCAGTTGGTAGAGCATGGTTTTTGCAACGCCAGGGTTGTGGGTTCGATTCCCACGGGGGACCAGTACGAAAAAAACATGTATGAAATGTATGCATTCACTACTGTAAGTCGCTCTGGATAAGAGCGTCTGCTAAATAACTAAAATGTAAAATGTTTACAGACTCCATGAACAAAGTTTCAACCCTGCTTTTATTCTTCCAAGAGTTTCCCAGTAACAATAAATCCATAGCACTTACAGTACAATAAAACATAGAGCTACCCTCCTGTTGGTTTTCACTCCAACCCCAGTTGTAACTAACCTGATTCAGTTTTTCAACCAACTAATTGTTAGAATCAGGTGCACGAGATTAGGGTTGGAGTGAAAACCTACAGGAAGATAGCTCTCCAGTAACATGGTTTGGAGAGCCCTGAGGGTTATCCTTCCAAGCAAGTTGGAGGAGTTAGCTGTGGCCAACCTCTGAGTTCAAATCAGGATAACCAGTCATACGAAAGCGGCTCACGTTTTAGCCAGGTACATTTATATGGCAATGAATCCTTCAGAACTAACCTGCTCCGGGGTAGGCTAAAAACACTTACCCTGAATGAAATGACTGAGCCAAGAGTTGAGGACCAATGGAATCAGATTCCCTCCCTCTTGCAAAGAATGTCATCATCCCCTTCATATTTTATGAATGTTTTTTTTGTGTGTCATTTTTTAAAATGTTAAAGTATATCACATTACACATTTAGTAATGACTGAATCCTTTTTAAACAAGCAATGGAACACTTTTGAATGATTTAATAAAACAATGATATCAATAGCTTGTGCATTGATAAGCTCACCAAAGCACACCAAAGACAGCATTAAGTAATACAATATTAGCCTGCTGAATTTGCAAGATAACTTTTCTTTAATTTAGATTTCAGCACAAATTGAAATGTGGCACTGACTCAACCATGGATTGATGTTTCAGCATTGTCTCAATGAAGAGTTTGGAGTTCGACTAGCCATGTGCGACAGTTACAAGACTGCTAGAGTGAGTGGCAGGCGGACGAGCAACATCCACCGTTGTATTACGGATGAAGCCTTGTGATATATGGCCAATATACCACGGCTATGGGCTGTATACAGGCACTCCGCTTTGTGTCGTGCATAAGAACAGCCCTTAGCCGTGGTATATTGGCCATATACCACACCCTCTCGAACGTTATTGCTTAAATAAAATATGACTGTTTATTGGTCAGAACAGTCAGAACAATCAGATCATATTGTAATGTCATGTCGTGGACCAAATATTCCATCCTACCAGAACAGGCTGAAAGTCCAGGCATTTGTTTTCATGTTTTTGGGCTCTTACACTACAGTGCCTTGCAAAGGTATTCATTCCCCTTGGGGTTTTTCCTATTTTGTTGCATTACAACCTGTTATTTAAATAGATTTTTATTTGGATTTCATGTAATGGACATACACAAAAGTGAAATGAAAAAAATAACTTGCTTCAAAAAATTAAAAAAACGGAAACCTGGTGCATGCATATGTATTCACCCCCTTTGCTATGAAGCCCCTAATTAAGACCTGGTGCAACCAATTACCTTCAGAAGTCACATAATTTGTTAATAAAGTTCACCTGTGTCGGAGCCCATGTATCCTAAATAGAATAGACACTTAATTGTAAATTGTATGAAAATGTATTGATTTGCTGTCACAATACCCTACTTCACACATACCGTTAAAAGGCAACTCCACCACTTTTCAACTTCTTTTTCATTATCTCCAGCGCAATACCTGTGTTAACATATATGAAAACAGCACATTTCTCCATTTTGTAGAACAAAATATTAAGTTAAAAAGTTCGACCTGATGACATCATCAAAAGTAAAAACATTTTAAAACGGATTTTCAAGCACTATCAGATTCGCAGTGGTGCGAGGAGCAAATAAGTATCCTCCCTTGTTATGTCACAGATAATTTTTTAGGACCTTCTTATCTTTTTAACCATTGATCATAGAAATGTTGGTTTCACATAGACACTGGTTTTGTGTTGGAGATGATGAATATGAGGTTGAAAAGTGGTGGAATTTCCCTTTAAGGCATGTCCGTCTGCTGTACCTTCTGTGTCCTGGCCCCAGCTGTAGGTGGCCAGACAGAGAAGCACCATGTCTATCCCCAGCCATCTGAAGAGACAGGACCCCCGTCGCATCTTCTGTCAAACGTTATTGCCTGCCCACCTGGACGGAAGGAAAGGAGAGACACTTTAATTTACTGGCCAGAGATAACGCATTTGAGCCCAGATGTCCCTGTCCAGCACACACCTGTCCAATGCACACAGACACACACAGACATACACACACGCACACGCACACGCACACACACACACACACACACACACACACACACACACACACACACACACACACACACACACACACACACACACACATCGTACAGAACACCCAAGGTTGTTACTGCATTGTGCTCATTCAGGGACACATGTGTAGGCAATGTGTGTGCTGCTCACATTCTGTGTGTAGAGTTCCCATGGGTATGTCACCATGAGTGAATTCGGTAGACATCACATTATCCCAACACAGTAAGTTGTAGACATTGTAAATGCATCTATTCAAGTCCTCACTGTAGACATCTACTATCACAGTAGACCACCTAGAGTGTGTTCTTGTCACTGTATGTAGCCTATGTGATTGAATTTCTCATTACTCAGAACATACATGTATTTCCTTATACAGAAGCAAGGTGTCTCAGAGAAGAATATAAGTGTTTTTGCTTTTGTCTATCAAGGGTATTTTGAGTCACAACTTCCTCAGTCGGCTTATTCTGGGGGAAGGAGATAAGCTGGAAAATGTGCTTTTAAACCATGCCGGTGCCAGGGCAAGCAGTCACAGATACTGTATCACCTGGACCATATCAATGGCCTGTTTAACATGTTTAACACAATCAGCATCTCTGCCAGTCATCTTAGCACACATCCTGACAGAAACATTATTTGTCAGGACGTTACATGCTTACGCACACACTTGCAAGCCCACATACAGACACCAAGACAAACAGAAACAGACACACACATGCACACACACACACACTTTTACATATAACTAGCAGATTACACAAAGGGAAAATGGAGAGCAAACCCATGCAGCTGTTGTTTTCTTCTTCCACATTTCCTTCTTCTTCTTCCACATTTTTTCCCACAACCTATTATTTCTCTCTCTCTCTCTCCCTCTTTCTCTTTCTGCCTCTTCATCTCTCTCTCATCTCAGTGGTGTTCCCTTTTGAATCTAGGTTAATTTCACACAAACATCTATCTGTCTTAACAGGGCTGATCAGGAGACATTTGAAGCCAGACTTCAGGGCCTAGGAACTCTTTTTGTACATACAAAAATAAGGGTTCTAAATAGTACCAGATAGGGGTTATTTGGTTTGTAACCAGAGAGAAACCCTTTTTGGTGCTATATTAAAACACTTTTTTGAAGGTTCAATAAAGAACCATGTTCATAACGTTCGAATTGGAACGTGCATGGTGTTATAAATAAATAAAAAAATCAGGTTCTATAAAGAACCAATCAAAAAAGATTCTATATAGCACCAAAAAAGGGTTCCGCTATGGTTACAACCCTTTTTGGGGCTATATAGGACCCTTTGTTATGGTTATTTATAGAACCTTTATGGAGAATGATTCTATAAAGAACCTTTCTCAATCTGAAAGGTCATTTGTAGATCCTTTTGAAGAACCATACAGGTTTTTTTCCTTCTGGTCAGCCATATTATATTGTTAAAATTCCATAGGTGTTATTATTGTGTTAATTGAGCAGTTGAATCAAGTGATGATCTCTTTGGCAACTACACTATACAAAAGTATGTGGACACCCCTTTAAATGAGTCAATTTGGCTATTGCAGCCACACCCGTTGCTGACAGGTGTATAAAATCGAACACACAGCCATGCAATCTCCATAGACAAACAGTGGCTATAGAATGGCCTTACTGAAGAGCTCAGTGACTTTCATTGTGGCACCGTCATACTTTTCCAACAAGTCAGTTCGCCACATTTGTGCCCTGCTAGAGCTGCCCCGGTCAACTGTAAGTGCTATTATTGTGAAGTGGAAACTCCTGGGAGCAACAACGGCTCAGCCGCGAAGTGGTAGGCCACACAAGCTAACAGAACAGGACAACGAGTGCTGAAGCGTGCGTGTAAAACCCGTCTTTCCTCAGTTGCAACACTCACTACCGAGTTACAAACTGCCTCTGGAAGCCACGTCAGCACAAGAACAGTTCAACGGGAGCTTCATGAAATGGGTTTCCATGGGCGAGCAGCCACACACAAGCCTAAGATCACCATGTGCAATGCCAAGCGTCGACTGAAGTGGTATAAAGCTCACCGCCATTGGACTCTGGAGCAGTGGAAACGCGTTCTCTGGAGTGATGAATCACACTTCACCATCTGGTATTCTGACAGACAAATCTGGGTTTGGTAGATGCCAGGAGAACACAACCTGCCTGAATTTATAGTGCCAACTTTAAAGTTTGGCGGAGAAGGATTAATGGTCTTCGGCTTTTTTTTATGGTCCCGGGCTAGGCCCCTTAGTTCCAGAGAAGGGAAATCTTAATGCTACAGCATACAATGACATACTAGATGATTCTGTGCTTCCAACTTTGTGACAACAGTTTGGGGAAGTTTCAGCATGACAGTGCCCCCATGCACAAAGCGAGATCCATACAGAAATGGTTTGCAAAGATCGGTGTGGAAGAACTTGACTGGCCTGTACAGAGCCCTGAACTCAACCCCATCGAATACCTTTGGGATGAATTGGAACACCGACTGCGAGCAAGGCCTAATCGCCCAACATCAGTGCCCAACTTCACTAATGCTCTTGAGGCTGAATGTAAGTCCCTGCAACAATGTTCCAACATCTAGTGGAAAGCCTTCTCAGAAGAGAGGAGGCTGTTATAGCAGCAAAGGGGGAACCAACTCCATATTAATGCCCATGATTTTGGAATGAGAAGTTTGACAAGCAGGTGTCCACATACTTTTGGTCATGTAGTGTATGTGTGTGTTTTCTATACATGTTCGCTCCTCTTCCTGTAAGCTTTACAGACGACCCCCACCCCTTGGCTGCAACCCTTCTAATTTAGTCTACCCTGTGCGCACAACCCATGTGGAATTCCTGGTCTCTGGCAGCATTTGGAACTGCCGATATGTGGTCAAGAACACCAAGTTCATCTAAGCCTATGCTGCCCTTCAGTCCCTTGACTTTTTGGGTCTGACGGAGACATGGCTCATCCCAGTGAACACTGCTACTCCAGCTGTTCTCTCTTCATCTGACTACGTTTTCTCTCATAGTCTGAGAACATCTGGTCATTGCAGTAGTGGCACAGGGCTACTCATTTCTCCTAGGTGTTTTTTAATTTATTTTTTATTCCATGCTGTCACTGTCACTTGTCCACTCAAGCTTAACATTGTTGTCATATATTGCCCACCAGGTATCTTTAGAGTTCCTCAATGAGCTTGAC
The DNA here is from genome assembly GCF_965601325.2 of Salmo salar. Taxonomy (NCBI): domain Eukaryota; kingdom Metazoa; phylum Chordata; class Actinopteri; order Salmoniformes; family Salmonidae; genus Salmo; species Salmo salar. Next base: position 64,785,158 of record NC_138291.1, on the reverse strand, counting down.
ACCTTGAAAAACTAATTTCCTGACGCTGGCTCGCTGGCTTTTCGTACTTGACAACTTCAATCTACAGACGTCTGCCTTCGATTAATTTCTTTCCAACTCTCTCTTTCCCCTCCTTGCCTCTTTTGACCTCACCTTTTCTCAGTCCCCTCCCACTCACAAGGCAAGACAATACACTTGACCTCATCTTTACTATAGGCTGTTCGCCTACTAATCTCACTGCAAACCCTCTCCAGGTCTCTGATCACTACTTAGCTTCGTTTTCTGTGTCCCTTTCCTCTAACCTTAGCCAATCAGCCCCTACCCAGATGGGCATGCGCCGTCCCAATCTTAGCTCTCTATTTCCCACTACTCTCTCCTCTTCTATCCTATCATCTCTCCCTTCTGCTAAATCCTTCTTCTCCTGTCTCCTCTTCGACCGTACTCTCCTTTCTTTCAGCATCCTATGACTCACACTGTCTCCTTTTCTCCCGGCCGGCTTGGCCCTTCCCTCCTGCTCCATAGTTGAGTGATTCATTGCGAACTCACAGAACAGGGCTGCGAGCAGCCGAGTTAAACTAAACTTCCAGAGGACCAATCATCCTTTCACTCCCTCCTCTCTACCTTCTCTTCCTCTGTATTTACCGCTAATACCACTTTCTATCGCTCTAAATTTCAAGCTTCTGCCTCTAACCCTAGGGAACTCTTTTCCACCTTCTCCTCCCTCCTTAATCTTCCAGCCCCTCCCCTCCCTACTCCCTCTCTGTGACGACTTTGTCAACCACTTTGAAAAGAAGGTTGACGACATCCGCTCCTGATTCACTCAGCTGGGTAGTCTAGTTGTTAGAGCGTTGGGCTAGTAACCGAAAGGTTGCAAGTTCAAATCCCTGAGCTGATAGGGTATGAATTCTGCCCCTGAACAAGGCAGTTAACCCACTGTTCCTAGGCTGTCATTGAAAATAAGAATTTGTTCTTAACTGACTTGCCTAGTAAAATAAAAATTGAGTCCACTGGTCCCACTCACACATCACTACCCTACACCTTGACCTCTTTCCCCTCCTGTGAATAGTGAGGTCTGGCAGCCCAATGACCTGCCTGCTTGACCCTGTCACCTCCTCCCTTCTCTAGACCATCTCTGGAGACCTTCTCCCATTCCTCACTTCCCTCAATTCATCCCTGACCACTGTCTGTGTTCCCTCTGACTTCAAAATGACCTGAGTTGCTCCCCTCCTCAAGAAACCAACAATCGACTACTCTGATGTCAAAAACTACAGACTGGTATCTCTTTATTTTCTTTCCAAAACACTTGAGTGTGCTGTCTCTGACCAAACCTCTCGCTATCTCTCTCAGAACGATGTTCTTGACCCTAACCAGTCAGACTTCAAGAATGGTCACTCAACCGAGACTGCTCTTCTCTGTGTCACGGAGGCTCTCCACACTGCCAAAGCTGACCCTCTCTCCTCTGTTCTCATCCTCCTAGATCTATCTGCTGCCTTCAACACTGTGAACCATGATATCCTCCTCTAAATCCTCCCATCTGCACACTCAGGCCGCTCCTACCAGGTGACGTGGAGAGGATCTGTGTCTGCACCATGCACTCTCACTACTTGTGTATCCCAGGGCTCGGTTCTAGGCCCTCTTCTCTTCGCTCTATACACCAAGTCACTCGGCTTCATCATATCGGCACATGGTCTCTCCTATCATTGCTGTGTGGATGACACTCAACTATTTTTCTCCTTCCTCTCTTCTGACACCCAGGTGGCGACATGCATCTCTATGTGCCTGGCAGATATCTCAGCTTGGATGTCGGCCCATCACCTCAAGCTCAACCTCGACAAGACGGAGCTGCTCTTCTTCCCGGGGAAGGTCTGCACGTTCCAACACCTCTCCATCACGGTGCAAAGGATCTTGGTTTGACCCCGGACAACACCTTGTTGTTCTCTGTAAACATCAAAGCAGTGACTCGCTCCTGCATAGCTATTCTCTCTGCTTCCGCACGGCAAGCGGTACCGGTGCATCAATCTGGCACCAACAGGCTCTTGAACAGCTCCTACCCCAAGCAATTAGACTGATAAATAGCTAACAAAATGCCTACACGGACCATCTGAGTTAAACTTGTATCTTTATTGACCTTTTATTTTTGTTTTTGCACTGTTTTTATGCACACTCACAGGGCCCTACACAATCACACACACATTCACTCCATCATCTGCTCACTCAAAGATAATATGCACATACATTTTGTGGCAAAATCCTGCACGGCACCTTCACCGTGCGCTGCCACTTTAAAAGTGCATCAGCAATCAGGAAGGTAGAAATATAGATGGCTCTTAGAGCTCTCGGTCAGCACGGCAGTTTGACAGTGTGTGCAACTCTGCATAAGTCTTGTTTATTTTCAGCTTACTTTAGTGGTAAAGTGTTTAATTCGATCGTTGCGATTACCGCTCTCGTGATTGTAATCTTTTGGGACCGCTTCTGCCATTGTTCACATGGAGTAGTAGCAACATTGTTGGGAAGCTTTGAAAAACAAGCCAACAAACCATCAGGTGTATCAGACGGACAGACAGTGCAACTGCAAGCCTGAAGTCAACAGCTAAGAACCCCTCTCTCTCTCATTTTCCCTCTAATGCTCAAGTGCTTTTCACTGCATCAGACTTTCTTTTTTTCCTATGCGCTCCTTTTAACTGTTAGTCCCCTCAAGTCGTATTTGATGTGACATTTTAGTTAAAGGGAGTTTGCATGAGTTATTGTTTATTGTCGTTTGAACTTTATTGATTTTATGTGGGACTATTTACATTTTTCCGAGAAGAACACCCCCCCGTATCTTTACCCCTCTCTAACAATACCGCTACAATTTATACTGACTCTACACACATGCACTCCTACTCATATACAAACTGCTGCTACGCTGTTTATCTTGTATCCCTTTGCTTAGTCACCTTACGCCTATACATATCTACCTCCATCACTCCAGTATTCCTGCACATTGTAAATATGGTATTGGAACTGACCCTATATATATAGTATGCTTACTTACTTATTGTGTTCTTCATATTTCTTCTTATTTCATCATGTTTTTTTTTCTAGTATAGATTATTGCATTGTTGGGTTTTGAGTTTGCAAGAAAGGTTTTTCACTGTACTTCTGCATGTGACATTAAAATATTGAAACTTGCAGGTTCATGCTCTACAACATCCGTAGAGTACGACCTTACTTTGCACAGGAAGCGGCGCAGGTCCTAATCCAGGCGCATGTCATCTCCTGTCTGAACTAATGCAACTCGCTGTTGGCTGGGCTCCCCGCTTGTGCCATCAAACCTCTGCAACTTATCCAGAACACAGCAGCCAGCCTGGTTTTCAACCTTCCTAAATTTTCACGTCACCCCGCTCCTCTGCACACTCCACTGGCTTCCAGTCGAAGCTCGCATCCACTACAAAACGATGGTACTTGCCTACGGAGCAGCAAGAGGAACTGCCCCTCCCTACCTTCAGACTATGCACAAACCCTACAATCCAACCCGAGCACTCCATTCTGCCAACTCTGGTCTCTTCGCCCTCCCACCCCTATGGAAAGGCAGCTCCCGCTCAGCAAAGTCCAAGCTCTTCTCTTTCCTTGCACCCCAATGGTGGAACCAGCTTCTCCCTGATGCAAGGACAGCAGAGTCCTTGCCCATCTTCCAAAAACAACTGAAACCCTACCTATTCAAAGAGTATCATAAATAATCCCACCTCACACCCCTATCACCACAAAAAAATATACTTTTGTTCACAAACACCCGCACTTGACCCCCCCCTTACTAGCTTTGACCTTGCAGATAGCTACTTTAATGATAAGAAATGTACTTACTGTGACTGTGATATGTGGTTGTCCCACCTAGCTATCTTAAGATGAATGTAACTAACTGTAAGTCACTCTGTATAAGAGCATCTGTTAAATTACTAAAATATAAAAGAGCTACCTCTGGAACAGCTGGGGGTCTCTGAGGAGAGAATTGAGAACCACTTACTGATTTAGTCAACCATTCAACACAAGGGCATGTGAGTCTTTCACAAGATACCATCACTCGCCAAAGTCATATATTGTAGGTAATGGCATAACACAACACATTAGACAAACTGGAATAAAACTCTCACTCACGGTTATTACGCCCCGAAATATTAAAATTAGCTGCCTCCCCAACATTTACAATATCACTAAAGAGTCATTATGGTCCAAGATAGTTCTATCACCCTTCCAAAAGAACCCTAGAGGAACCCACATTTTTTAGCACCTAGCCGAGTCAGTATCTCTTGTAGGACATTTCTGTGGCTGGAATAAGTGAAGCAGAGAGACCAAACTGATCGTGCAGAGAATCCATAACTGAGGATCCATAACTAAAAGCAAAACATTAGATTATGTCAGCAGAGTACCCAGCCAGAAATAATCAGACACCCATTTTTCAAGCTAGCATATAATGTCACAAAAAACAAAACCACAGCTAAATGCAGCACTAACCTTTGATGATCTTCATCAGATGACACACCTAGGACATTATGTTATACAATACATGCATGTTTTGTTCAATCAAGTTCATATTTATATCAAAAACCAGCTTTTTACATTAGCATGTGACGTTCAGAACTAGCATACCCCCCGCAAACCTCCGGTGAATTTACTAAATTACTCACGATAAACGTTCACAAAAAACATAACAATTATTTTAAGAATTATAGATACAGAACTCCTTTGTGCAATCGAGGTGTCCGATTTTAAAATAGCTTTTCGGTGAAAGCACATTTTGCAATATTCTGAGTAGATAGCCCAGCCATCACGGCTAGCTATTTAGACACCCACCAAGTTTAGACCTGACCAAACTCCAATTTACTATTACAAAAGTTTGATTACCTTTGGTGTTCTTCGTCAGAATGCACTCCCAGGACTGCTACTTCAATAACAAATGTTGGTTTGGTTCCAAATAATCCATTGTTATATCCAAATAGCGGCGTTTTGTTCGTGCGTTCAAGACACTATCCGAAGTGTAAATAAGGGTCACGAGCACGACGCATTTCGTGACAAAAGATTTCTAAATATTCCATTAGCGTACTTCGAAGCATGTCAACCGCTGGTTAAAATCAATTTTTATGCCATTTTTCTCGTAAAAAAGCGATAATATTCCGACCGGGAAAGCGTGTATACGTACAAAGAGAGAGAAAATAAAAGCATGGGATCCCCTCGTGCACGAGCCTGAGTCTCACAGTACTGTGACCAGCCACTATACAAACGCGCTACTTTTTTTCAGCCAGAGCCTGCAAAGCCACGATTCAGCTTTTTGCCGCCTTCTGAGAGCCCATGGGAGCCGTAGGAAGTGTCACGTAACAGCAGAGATCCCCTGTAATGGATAGAGATAATCAAGAAGGGCAAGAAATGGTCAGACAGGGCACTTCCTGTAAGGAATCTTCTCAGGTTTTGGCCTGCCAAATGAGTTCTGTTATACTCACAGACACCATTCAAACAGTTTTAGAAACTTTGGAGTGTTTTCTATCCAAAGCTAATAATTATATGCATATTATAGTTTCTGGGCAGGAGTAATAATCAGATTAAATCGGGTACGTTTTTTATCCGGCCGTGAAAATACTGCCCCCTAGCCATAACAGGTTAAACAGGTCAACATTCACAAGGCCGCAGGGTCAGATGGATTACCAGCACGTGTACTGTGAGCATGCGCTGACCAACTGGCAAGTGTCTTCACTGACATTTTCAACCTCTCCCTGTCTGAGTCTGTAATACCAAAATGTTTTAAGCAGACCACCACAGTGCCTGTGCCCAAGAACACTAAGGTAACCTGCCTAAACGACTACCGACCAGTAGCACTCACATCTGTAGCCATGAAGTACTTCGAAAGTCTGGTCATGGCTCACATAAACACCATTATCTCAGAAACTCTAGACCCACTCCAATTTGCATGCCGACCCACAGATGCACAGATGATGCAATCTCTATCGCACTCCACACTGCCCTTTCCCACCTGGACAAAAGGAACACCTATGTGAGAATGCTATTCATTGACTACAGCTCAGCGTTCAACACCATAGTGCCCTCAAAGCTCATCAATAAGCTAAGGACCCTGGGACTAAACACCTCCCTCTGCAACTGGATCCTGGACTTTCTGATGGGCCGCCCCCAGGTGGTAAGGGTAGGTAACAACACATCCACCACGCTGATCCTCAACACAGGGGCCCCTCAGGGGCACATGCTCAGTCCCTTCCTGTAATCCCTGTTCACTCATCACTGCACAGAGAGGCACGATTCCAACACCATCATTAAGTTTGCCAATGACACAACAGTGGTAGGCCTGATCACCGACAATAACGAGACAGTCTATAGAGGAGGTCAGAGACCAGGGCGGGTGGTGCCAGGACAACAACCTCTCCCTCAATGTGATCAAGACAAAGGAGATGATTGTGGATTACAGGAAAAAGAGGACTGAGCACGCCCCCATTCTCATCGATGGGGCTGCAGTTGAGCAGGTTGAGATCTTCAAGTTCCTTGGTGTCCACATCAACAACAAACTAACATGGTCCAAGCACACCAAGACAGTCGTGAAGAGGGCACGACAAAACCTATTCCCCCCTGAAGAGACTGAAAAGATTTGACATGGGTGCCCAGATCCTCAAAAGGTTCTACAGCTGCACCATCGAGAGCATCCTGACTGGTTGCGTCACTGCCTGGTATGGCAACTGCTCGGCCTCTGACCGCAAGGCACTACTGAGTGTAGTGCGTATGGCCCAGTACATCACCAGGGCCAAGGTTCCTGACATCTAGGACCTCTATACCAGGCGGTGTCAGAGAAAGACCCTAAAAATTGTCAAAGACTCCAGCCACCCTAGTCATAGACCGTTCTCTCTGCTACCGCACGGCAAGCGGAACTGGAGTGCAAAGTCTAGGTCCAAGTGGCTTCTTAACAGCTTCTACCCCCAATCCATAAGACTCCGGAATATCTAATAAAATGGCTACCCAGACTATTTGCATTGCCCCCCCCCCACTCTTTTACACCACTTCTACTCTCTGTTTTTATCATCTATGCATAGTCACTTTAGTAACTCTACCTACATGTACATATTACCTCATCTAACAGGTGCCCCCGGACATTCACTCTGTACCGGTACCCCCCTGTATATAGTCTATATCTATAGTTATTTTACTGCTGCTCTTTAATTACTTGTTACTTTTATTTCTTATTCTCATTCGTATTTTTTTTAAACTGCATTGTTGGTTAGGGGCTCGTAAGTAAGCATTTCACTTGTTGTATTCGGCGCATGTGACTAATAAAATTTGATTTGATTTGAAATCCCTAGTTTGAAAGCGACTGTTTTTCTGAATGCCATCTTTGCTACATATTACACCACGTGGGCCAGCCCCCTAGCAATTTGAGTTCAACCAATGTGCTTCAGCCCCTCGCATGAGTGACAGCTAGCAAAAGGATAATCATGCACACACAGCAGAGCGAGAGAGAGCGCAATTACGTGGTGCACATATATAACGTACGCAATTATCGGGGTGAGGAGAGTAAGGTTTCCAACTAAGCTTCATTGTTTATATTACCGATACTTCAAACGAAGAATGCTTGAAATTGTGACCCTAGCAGTCACTATATAATAGCTGGTTAAACAATTGTTCTCTGAACAATGTTCGCTCAGAAAGGAGTGGGCAGGAATACATCTATGGATAGCGCCATAATCACATTATGTAAGAAGGCATTGAAGCATCAAAGGCATTGAAGCATCAAAACCACTTAATTTAAAGCAACAGTAAAATGAAGCAGCCCAGGACATATATAATTGATGGGAAATGGACAATTAACACCTGTTGAAAAGCAATCATTACGTTTTAGGTGCGTCATGATTCCAGAGAGACTTTTCAAAGAGCTCTTTTGACATATAAAGGCTGTTGTCGTTCTTCACGATCAACAGATTCCTTTTAGGCTATTAATCATCAAATGCAATGTGAAATAGATGCTGTAGCAAAGACATTGCATGAACAGTTTAGCTGCCCATAATGCCTACAGGAGAAGCATGTCAATAGGCAAACTATCTAGTTGACTGGTGTGGTTGCAATGTATAATTAAGTGATAATGCCAGAGAAGCCTGTGTTTGGAGGTGGCACAGGTGTTAAACCATGCCAATATATCCTCCAAACACCGGTTTTGAGGGCATTATCACTTTTATACAACGGGTTACCAACATATTCAAATAATGTTTGACATATTTTCATTAAAAACGTTATTTTGATAAGTTGATTCATACTATTTCATCCTTCCACAAGAATTCAAATCCTACCACAAGACACAAATCTAGGGTTGCTACCCAAGCCGGCTGGTCGTTCAGTCTTTTTGTTCTGTATCTATGGACACGACCCAGTTATTCGTTCTAAATGTTCCATTGCCATACTGGCTGGCAAAGTTCTCATCCCTTGCCTGCTAGCTAGCTAGCTGACTACACCTGCATTTTATAGTGGAGATCAAGTTATAAATAGCCTGGCTGGGCAGATGAGACAGTGGATTACGCAGTCAAATGGAACAGAGTAAATAGGCATTTTAACGTCATAGATTTAGCCGGTGGTAACTTGTGGAATAGACACCGGCTGGTATGCGGTTTTAACCAATCAGCATTCAGGATTTTACCCACCTGTTATATAATTAAGCAATAAGGCCCGAGGAGGTGTTGTACAGTGCCTTCATAAACTATTCAGACCAGTTTTCTTTTTCCGCATTCTGATGACAGTGCATGTCAGAGGAAAAGCCATGAGGTCAAAGGAATTGTCCGTAGAGCTCCGAGACACGATTGTGTCGAGGAACAGATCTGGGGAAGGGTAGCAAAATGTATCTGCAGCATTGAAGGTCCCCAAGAACACAGTGGCCTCCATCATACTTAAATGGAAGAAGTTTGGAACCATCAAGACTTTTCCTAGAGCTGGCAACCTGGCCAACCTGAACAATTGGGGGAGAAGGTCCTTGGTCCTGGAGGTGACCATGAACCCGATGGTCACTCTGACAGAGCTACAGAGTTCATCTGTGGAGATGGGAGAACCTTCCAGAAGGACAACCATCTCTGCAGCACTCCACCAATAAGGCCTTTATTGTAGATTGGCCAGACGGAAGCCACTCATCAATAAAAGGCACATGACAACCTGCTTGGAGTTTGCCAAAAGGCACTTAAAAACTCTCAGACCATGAGAAACAAGATTCTCTGGTCTGATGAAATCCAGATTGAACTCTTTGGCCTGAATGCCAAGCGTCACGTCTGGAGGAAACCTGGCACCATCCCTACGGTGAAGCATGATGTTGGCAGCATCATGCTGTGGGGATGTTTTTCACCGGCAGGGAGACTAGTCAGGATCGAAGCAAAGATGAACGGAGCAAAGTACATAGAGATCCTTAATGAAAACCTGCTCCAGAGCGCTCAGGACCTCAGACAGGAGCGAAGGTTCACCTTCCAACAGGACAACGACCCTAAGCACACAGACAATACAATGCAGCAGTGACTTCGGGACAAATAGCCGTGCAGCAATGCTCCCCATCCAACCTGACAGATCTTGAGAGGATATGCAGAAAAGAATGGGAGAAATGCCCCAATTACAGGTGTACTGTAGCATCATACCCAAGAAGACTCAATGCTGTAATCGCTGCCAAAGGTGCTTTAACAAAGTACTAAGTAAAGGATCTGAATAGATATATAGATGTGATATTTCAGGGGGGTTTTTCATATATAAATTTGCAAAACAAATAAAAACCTGTTTTTGCTTTGTCATTATGGGGTATTGTGTGTAGATTGATGAGGGAAATAAAAACAATTTAAGCAATTTTAGAATAAGGTTGGAACAAATACTGAAAACTTTCCGAAGACACGATATATGGACAATATACAATGGCTATGGGTTGTTTTTATGCACGACGCAACACGAAGTGCCTGGACACAGCCCTTAGTCGTGGTATATTGGCCATATATCACAAACCCCAGAAGTGCCTTATTGGTATTATAAACTGGTTACCAACGTAATTAGAAGAGTAAAAATATGTTTTGTAATATCCGTGGTATGCCATGGCTTTCAGCCAATCAGCATTCAGGGCTCAAACAACCCAGATTATAATGCACGATAACGCAATATAACAGTTTTTCTCAATCGCTTTGGTGCAATTTTCACAAGTATGTGGTAAATGTTCACAATGCTTAGTACAAAACTGAAAACAGATTATCAAAAAGGCAGTTACTTCTAAACCTTAATCACATTTTCAATTGACTGAGTACAACACACAATCATACATTACATCACACAATCAAGTAAAAGCATCAAAGTGTAATGACACAGTACAATACTGTAAAATTGACTGTAATATACTGGACAAAAAACAAAATGCTACCGTAATCGGAATGAATTCATGACAACATGGCTGGATGAATGAATGACATTCATTGAGGGGTGGACTTTGTATTTCAAAGTATTACAGTAATTACATGTTTTTTTTAAAATGTTCTCCTTTATTTTCTTTAAATTCATTTTTTTTAACTTCAGTTTATTTTAGGAAATACTTTAACACTTATTTGTCTTAAAACTGCATTGTTTGTTAAGGACTTGTAAGTTAGCATTTCACTGTAAGGTTTACACCTGTTGTATTCGGCACATGTGACATAAAATGTTATTTGTTTTATTTGATTGGTGCAAGCAGGTTGGCTGCTAAGTGTTTTTTGAGAACTACATAATGAAAATGCATGTTTGTAAAGTATAAACATATAGTATGATATATACAATCATGTATTTTATGATGAATATTAGGATTTTACTTCACAGTCTGATATTGACAAGAGATGTACTATATGTAACAAATGCATCCCAGCCTATACAGTAAACATGTATGAAACATGTAATTGCGGGAGTCATTTTGATGGAAGGGGTTTCACACTGCTTTAATATAATTGCATTGACCAATTAAGTACTATTTAGTGATTTACACAGTCTATACAATTGGAGCCGACAGTCCTCCATCAGCCCCTTTTGTGTTGACTGTGTAGAGCCCTTAAAACTGTAATGCATTCCAAAGTGACATCCATGAGTCCATACTTTTCCGTATGTGACCCCAGTGGGAATCAAGCCCACAACTCTGGTGTTGCAAGTGCCATGCTCTTACTAACTGAGCCACACAGGACCACTACAATCCATAAGTACAATACAATACCAGTGGAAGGTGTATAATTGCCATCCCCATGAGTGTGCCATACACATAGATACTTCAGGATTTTGGCATTGAAGCCCTTTATCTACTTCCCCAGAGCAGATGAACTTAGATGAGACAGATGAACTGTCTCTGTGTGCAGTTTGAAGAAGGTGCTGACTAGCATTAGCGCAATTGCTAACTAGCATTAGCGCAATGTCTGGAGGTCTATGGTAACTGCTAGCACGCTAGTAGATACAATAGACTACCAGTCATTCTGCTAGCATTCCAGTCATTATAATTTATTAATCAAGCGAGTGCTGGCCTCATTTTGACTATGCCTCTTAGCCATGTTAAACTTACATTTATATTTACCACATTTTTTTATTAGTCAGGTTTAGCCTAAACATTCAGCTGTTACAAAGAAAATACAACATATCTGTAGGACTTTATAATAACTCCACATAATAAAGCCTTTCATAGATTAGTAAATAGTTTATTGATAATTGATTAATCATTACCCCATTCATAAGATATTTAATATAGGTCCTTATAAACAATGTATTACGGGTAGCGTATAGACATGAGCACTGGAACAGAAACAATAACGCCTAGGGAAAGAACCAAAGGGAGTGACATATATAGGGTGAGTCCAGGTGAGTCTGATGAGGCGAAGGTGCGTGTAACGATGGTGACAGGTTTGCGTAATAATGAGCAGCTTGGTGACCTTGAGCGCCGGAGAGGGAGTATACGTGACACCTGTATTCAAGGCATTTGTTAAGGATGGGAATCAATAATAATTTAGCTATACTCTTAAAAAGTTAAACATAAAGATCAACATGACTGGAGAAGACAAGGAGCTGGATCTAAACTGAGAAAGCGAAAGAAAGAGAGATAGCAGGGAAAAAGTTAATGCAGTTACAAGTCCTCATGATCTACCCACAATCAGCCCTGCCCGATATTAAACCTCCCCTGTTGTCAGTCATTACTCCAGATCTCTTGCCATTGCCTCTGCCCCTGTACCATGCTCCTGTTCCTACTACAGGCCACTCCAAGTGGCAGAGAAACAACAGACAGTCTAATATCCCTGAACATCTGATTATGGGATGATTTGATAAGGGTGCTCAACCTGAACAAGCCCCCCCGATAAATGTGACATGCACACATAGGAGGCTAGATCCTAATACAGCCCTGCGTCTCACCCACCCTTATCTGAGGGGAAACAATGTTTGGGGAAATTGAAATGCAGTCTTGTCTCCGTCTCCCCATCCGGACAGAGTGAAATCCTCTCAGGCATCGTTGACCACGAGTGTCGTATCAATTACTGTCGGAATGGCTTCCCTGATGTGTACATTGGAAAGTACGTAACGCCATTACCTTCTAAACCTGGTGTATTTCTAACAGTAAGAGACTATATGTGACCTAACAAGGTCTGTACAGTTGAAGTTGGAAGTTTACATACAGTGAGAGAAAAAAGTGATCCCCTGCTGATTTTGTACGTTTGCCCACTGACAAAGAAATGATCAGTCTATAATTTTAATGGTAGGTTTATTTAAACAGTGAGAGACAGAATAACAACAAAAAATCCAGAAAAACGCATGTCAAAAATGTTATAAATTGATTTTCATTTTAATGAGGGAAATAAGTATTTGACCCCTCTGCAAAACATGACTTAGTACTTGGTGGCAAAACCCTTGTTGGCAATCACAGAGGTCAGACGTTTCTTCTAGTTGGCCACAAGGTTTGCACATATCTCAGGAGGGATTTTGTCCCACTCTTCTTTGCAGATCTTCTCCAAGTCATTAAGGTTTCGAGGCTGACGTTTGGCAACTCGAACCTTCAGCTCCCTCCACAGATTTTCTATGGGATTAAGGTCTGGAGACTGGCTAGGCCACTCCAGGACCTTAATGTGCTTCTTCTTGTGCCACTCATTTGTTGCCTTGGCCGTGTGTTTTGGGTCATTGTCATGCTGGAATACCCATCCACGACCCATTTTCAATGCCCTGGCTGAGGGAAGGAGGTTCTCACCCAAGATTTGACGGTACATGGCCCCGTCCATCGTCCCTTTGATGCGGTGAAGTTGCCCTGTCCCCTTAGCAGAAAAACACCCCCAAAGCATAATGTTTCCACCTCCATGTTTGACGGTGGTGATGGTGTTCTTGGGGTCATAGGCAGCATTCCTCCTCCTCCAAACACGGTGAGTTGAGTTGATGCCAAAGAGCTCCATTTTGGTCTCATCTGACCACAACACTTTCACCCAGTTGTCCTCTGAATCATTCAGATGTTCATTGGCAAACTTCAGACGGGCATGTATATGTGCTTTCTTGAGCAGGGTGACCTTGCGGGCGCTGCAGGATTTCAGTCCTTCACGGCGTAGTGTTTATATTGTTTTCTTGGTGACTATGGTCCCAGCTGCCTTGAGATCATTGACAAGATCCTCCCGTGTAGTTCTGGGCTGATTCCTCACCGTTCTCATGATCATTGCAACTCCACGAGGTGAGATCTTGCATGGAGCCCCAGGCCGAGGGAGATTGACAGTTCTTTTGTGTTTCTTCGATTTGCGAATAATCGCACCAACTGTTGTCACCTTTTCACCAAGCTGCTTGCCGATGGTCTTGTAGCCCATTCCAGCCTTGTGTAGGTCTACAATCTTGTCCCTGACATCCTTGGAGAGCTCTTTGGTCTTGGCCATGGTGGAGAGTTTGGAATCTGATTGATTGCTTCTGTGGACAGGTGTCTTTTATACAGCTAACAAGCTGAGATTAGAAGCACTCCCTTTAAGAGTGTGCTCCTAATCACAGCTCGTTACCTGTATAAAATACATCTGGGAGCCAGAAATCTTTCTGATGTAGAGGGGGTCAAATACTTATTTCCCTCATTAAAATGCAAATCAATATATAACATTTTTGACATGCGTTTTTCTGGATTTTTATATTGTTATTCTGTCTCTCACTGTTCAAATAAACCTACCATTAAAATTATAGACTGATAATTTCTTTGACAGTGGGCAAACGTACACAATCAGCAGGGTCTCAAATACTTTTTTCCTTCACTGTACACTTAGGTTGGTGTCATTAAAACTCGTTTTTCAACCACTCCACAAATTTCTTGTTAACACACTATAGTTTTGGCAAGTCGATTAGGACATCTACTTTGTGCATGACACGAGTCATTTCTCCAACAATTGTTTACAGAGAGATTATTTCACTTATCACCCACTGTATCAAAATTCCAGTGGGTCAGAAGTTGACATACACTAAGTTGACTGTGCCTTTAAATAGCTTGGAAAATTCCAGAAAATGATGTCATGGCTTTAGAAGCTTCTGATAGGCTAACTGACATAGTTTGAGTCAATTGGAGGTGTACCTGTGGATGTATTTCAGTGCCTCTTTGCTTGACATCATGGGAAAATCAAAAGAAATCAGTCAAGACCTCAGAAAAAGAATTGTAGACCTTCACAAGTCTGGTTCATCCTTGGGAGCAATTTCCAAATGCCTGAAGGTACCACGCTCATCTGTACAAACAATAGCACCCAAGTATAAACACTATGGGACCACGCAGCCGTCACACCGCTCAGGAAGAAGACGCGTTCTGTCTCCTAGAGATGAACGTACTTTGGTGTGAAAAGTGCAAATCAATCCCAGAACAACAGCAAAGGACCTTGTGAAGATGCTGTAGGAAACGGGTACAAAAGTATGTATATCCACAGTAAAACGAATCCTATATCGACATAACCTGAAAGGCCACTCAGCAAGGAAGAAGTCACTGCTCCAAACCACCATAGAAAAGCTAGACTACGGTTTACAACTGCACATGGGGACAAAGATCGTACTTTGTGGATAACTGTCCTCTGGTCTGATGAAACAAAAATAGAACTGTTTGACCATTATGGCCATCGTTATGTTTGGAGGAAAAAGGCGGAGACTTGCAGGCCGAAGAACACCATCCCAACCGTGAAGCACAGGGGTGGCAGCATCATGTTGTAGGGGTGCTTCACTGCAGGAGGGACTGGTGAACTTCACAAAATAGATGGCTTCATGAGGAAGGAAAATTATGTGGATATATTGAAGCAACATCTCAAGACATCAGTCAGGAAGTTAAAGCTTGGTCGCAAATGGGTCTTCCAAATGGACAATGACCCTAAGCAAACTTCCAAAGTTGTGGCAAAATGGCTTAAGGACAACAAAGTCAAGGTATTGGAGTGGCCATCACAAAGCCCTGACCTCAACCCTATAGAACATTTGTGGGCAGAACTGAAAAAGCTTGTGCAAGGAGGCCTACAAACCTGACTCAGTTACACCAGCTCTGTCAGGACGAATGGGCCAAAATTCACCCAACTTATTGAGGGAACCTTGTGGAAGGCTACCCGAAACGTTTGACCTAAGTTAAGCAATTTAAAGGCAATTCTACCAAATACTAATTGAGTGTATGTAAACTTCTGACCCACTGGGATTGTGATGAAAGAAATAAAAGGTGAAATAAATCATTCTCTCTACTATTATTCTGACATTTCATATTCTTAAAATAAAGTGGTGATCCTAACTGACCTAAGACAGGGAATTTTTGCTACGATTAAATGTCAGGAATTGTGAAAAACTGAGTTTAAATGTGTTTGGCTAAGGTGTACGTAAACTTCCGACTTCAACTGTATATACTGTAAGCATTTGTCCTCCATACAATTGCAGGTAGCCTAGTGCTTAAAAGTGTTTTGCCAGTAACCGAAAGGTTGCTGGTTCAAATCCTTGAGCTGGCATGGTGGAAAAATAAGTTGTTCTGCCCTTGAGCAAGACAATTAACCCCCAACAACAACTACTCCCTGGATGCCAATTAAGGCAGCCTCCCGCACCTCTCTGATTCAGAAGGGTTTGGTTGAAGGCATTCAGTTTTGCAAGTAACTAGGTATTCCCTTTCTGCTTTAGTGAAATATTTTTTTTTAAATAAGAAAAACCCACACTTAAGGTAACAACCTTCAATTAATAACACTGTAATTTGTCTCATTTGTTATTGCTTAGAAATTATCATGCACTGTTGCCTGGATGTGCCAGACAAGAGGGGACCATTAGTTAACCATGGGAGTGTTCCAACCTTGTTTAATTAGTGGTATATCACACATGCAAACATATGCACACACACATGCACACACACCTTCCTCGTGAGAGCCCAGGGTAATAATGAAGAGGCCATGACTCACAAGTGCAAACTACTCACCCATGACAATTAAAACATCTATTTGGCTAGCATAGGATTTTGATGAAGAGAAATTCAATTCACCATTTCACTCTATGTAGCATTAGGCCATCTTCCATACTTGTGTTTCCATTTTTTTTTTCATACCCATCCTTCTCTATGCTAATTTCTACTGTACATTCATAAATCTAAAAGGACTACTTCATTATTGTTCCGGAACTCCAATTTGAGCAGCAGCAGCTGAAAAATGAGCTCCTACAAATATTGAAATTTACATGGTTTTTAGAGTGAAGTACATCGGAAAAAAGCAAAAGAAAACTGCAAGACTGAATAGGAGAAAAAACAAGCAACAAACAAAGAAGATAGTTATTTTTCAAAAGCCTATTTTTCATAAAATTGTAGTTATCTTAGCAAGCTGAATTGTTTACCAGTTGCTAGGGATACTTTTGGAAGAAGCTAGCTAGCTGACGAAGAACAACAAAGAATATCTAGTTAACAGAAGAAAAGAAAGAGAAAATCAGGACAGAAGAAAAAGGATATCAAAGTTAAACAGTTCTCTAAAGACACAGGAGACAATAATACAAGAAACAACACTTCTGTAGCTTGTCAACTATGTGTCTGTCTATCCCTGTTCTCTCCTCTCTGCACAGGCCATACAAACGCTTCACACCGCGTGGCCGCTGCCACTCTAACCTGGTGGTCCCAGCGCGCACGACCCACGTGGAGTTCCAGGTCTCCGGCAGCCTCTGGAACTGCCGGTCTGCAGCCAACAAGGCTGAGTTCATCTCAGCCTATGCTACGCTCCAGTCCCTAGACTTCCTGGCGCTGACGGAAACATGGATTACCACAGATAACACTGCTACTCCTACTGCTCTCTCTTCGTCTGCCCACGTGTTCTCGCATACCCCTAGAGCATCGAGCCAGCGGGGTGGTGGCACTGGAATCCTCATCTCTCCCAAGTGGACATTCTCTCTTTCTCCCCTGACACATCTGTCTATCTCCTCATTTGAATTCCATGCTGTCACAGTTACCAGCCCTTTCAAGCTTAACATCCTTATCATTTATCGCCCTCCAGGTTCCCTTGGAGAGTTCATCAATGAGCTTGACGCCTTGATAAGTTCCTTTCCTGAGGATGGCTCACCTCTCACAGTTCTGGGTGACTTTAACCTCCCCACGTCTACCTTTGACTCATTCCTCTCTGCCTCCTTCTTTCCACTCCTCTCCTCTTTTGACCTCACCCTCTCACCTTCCCCCCCTACTCACAAGGCAGGCAATACGCTTGTGAGTAGGGGGGGAAGGTATCCTTTTCCCTCTTGCTCTCATCCAACACTTCTCACTCTGCCCCTACTCGGATGGTATTGCGCCGTCCCAACCTTCGCTCTCTCTCTCCCGCTACTCTCTCCTCTTCCATCCTATCATCTCTTCCCTCTGCTCAAACCTTCTCCAACCTATCTCCTGATTCTGCCTCCTCAACCCTCCTCTCCTCCCTTTCTGCATCCTTTGATTTTCTCTGTCCCCTATCCTCCAGGCCGGCTTGGTCCTCCCCTCCTGCTCCGTGGCTCGACGACTCACTACGAGCTCACAGAACAAGGCTCCGGGCAGCCGAGCGGAAATGGAGGAAAACTCGCCTCCCTGCGGACCTGGCATCCTTTCACTCACTCCTCTCTACATTCTCCTCTTCTGTCTCTGCTGCTAAAGCCACTTTCTACCACTCTAAATTCCAAGCATCTGCCTCTAACCCTAGGAAGCTCTTTGCTACCTTCTCCTCCCTCCTGAATCCTCCTCCCCCTCCTCCCTCTCTGCGGATGACTTCGTCAACCATTTTGAAAAGAAGGTTGACGATATCCGATCCTCGTTTGCTAAGTCAAACGACACCACTGGTCCTGCTCATACTGCCCTACCCTGTGCTTTGACCTCTTTCTCCCCTCTCTCTCCAGATGAAATCTCGCGTCTTGTGACGGCTGGCCGCCCAACAACCTGCCCACTTGACCCTATCCCCTCCTCTCTTCTCCAGACCATTTCCGGAGACCTTCTCCCCTTCCTCACCTCGCTCATCAACATCATCCTTGACCGCTGGCTACGTCCCTTCCGTCTTCAAGAGAGCGAGAGTTGCACCCCTTCTGAAAAAACCTACACTCGATCCCTCCGATGTCAACAACTACAGACCAGTATCCCTTCTTTCTTTTCTCTCCAAAACTCTTGAACGTGCCGTCCTTGGCCAGCTCTCCTGCTATCTCTCTCAGAATGACCTTCTTGATCCTAATCAGTCAGGTTTCAAGACTGGGCATTCAACTGAGACTGCTCTTCTCTGTGTCACAGAGGCTCTCCGCACTGCTAAAGCTAACTCTCTCTCCTCTGCTCTCATCCTTCTAGACCTATCTGCTGCCTTTGATACTGTGAACCATCAGATCCTCCTCTCCACCCTCTCCGAGTTGGGCATCTCCGGCGCGGCCCACGCTTGGATTGCGTCCTACCTGACAGGTCGCTCCTACCAGGTGGCGTGGCGAGAATCTGTCTCCGCACCATGCGCTCTCACCACTGGTGTCCCCCAGGGCTCTGTTCTAGGCCCTCTCCTATTCTCGCTATACACCAAGTCACTTGGCTCTGTCATATCCTCACATGGTCTCTCCTATCATTGCTATGCAGACGACACACAATTAATCTTCTCCTTTCCCCCTTCTGATAACCAGGCGGCGAATCGCATCTCTGCATGTCTGTCAGACATATCAGTGTGGATGACGGATCACCAGCTCAAGCTGAACCTCGGCAAGACGGAGCTGCTCTTCCTCCCGGGGAAGGACTGCCCGTTCCATGATCTCGCCATCACGGTTGACAACTCCCTTGTGTCCTCCTCCCAGAGTGCTAAGAACCTTGGCGTGATCCTGGACAACACCCTGTCGTTCTCCACTAACATCAAGGCGGTGACCCGATCCTGTAGGTTCATGCTCTACAACATTCGCAGAGTACGACCCTGCCTCACACAGGAAGCGGCGCAGGTCCTAATCCAGGCACTTGTCATCTCCCGTCTGGATTACTGCAACTCGCTGTTGGCTGGGCTCCCTGCCTGTGCCATTAACCTGTTAGGGCTAGGGGGCAGCATTTGCACGTCTGGATAAAAAAAATGTACCCGATTTAATCTGGTTACTAATCCTACCCAGTAACTAGAATATGCATATACTTATTATATATGGATAGAAAACACTCTAAAGTTTCTAAAACTGTTTGAATGGTGTCTGTGAGTATAACAGAACTCATTTGGCAGGCAAAACCCTGAGACATTTTCTGACAGGAAGTGGATACCTGATGTGTTGTATTACCTTTAAACCTATCCCATTGAAAAACACAGGGGCTGAGGAATATTTTGGCACTTCCTATTGCTTCCACTAGATGTCACCAGCCTTTACAAAGTGTTTTGAGTCTTCTGGAGGGAGATCTGACCGAACAAGAGCCATGGAACGATGATGGCCCATTAGACACCTGGCGCGCGAGTTCATGTTGGGTACCCTCGTTCCAATACGTTATAAAAGAGTATGCATTCGTCCACCTTGAATATTATTCATGTTCTGGTTAAAAAAGGCCCTAATGATTTATGCTATACAACGTTTGACATGTTTGAACGAACGGAAATATATTTTTTCCCCTCGTTCATGACGAGAAGTCCGGCTGGCTTAGATCATGTGCTAACAAGACGGAGATTTTTGGACATAAATGATGAGCTTTTTTGAACAAAACTACATTCGTTATGGACCTGTGATACCTGGAAGTGACATCTGATGAAGAGAATCAAAGGTAATGGATTATTTACATAGTATTTTCGATTTTAGATCTCCCCAACATGACGTCTAGTCTGTATCGCAAAGCGTATTTTTCTGGGCGCAGTGCTCAGATTATTGCAAAGTGTGATTTCCCAGTAAGGTTATTTTTAAATCTGGCAAGTTGATTGTGTTCAAGAGATGTAAATCTTTAATTCTTTAAATGACAATATAATATTTTACCAATGTTTTCTAATTTTAATTATTTAATTTGTGACGCTGACTTGACTGCCGGTTATTGGAGGGAAACGATTTCCTCAACATCAATGCCATAGTAAAACGCTGTTTTTGGATATAAATATGAACTTGATAGAACTAAAAATGCATGCATTGTCTAACATAATGTCCTAGGAGTGTCATCTGATGGAGATTGTAAAAGGTTAGTGCATCATTTTAGCTGGTTTTATGGTTTTGGTGACCCTGTCTTTGACTTGACAAAACATTACACACAACTCTTGTAAATGTACTGTCCTAACATACTCTAAATTTATGCTTTCGCCGTAAAACCTTTTTGAAATCGTAAAACGTGGTTAGATTAAGGAGATGTTTATCTTTCAAAGGGTGTAAAATAGTTGTATGTTTGAAAAATTAGAATTTTGACATTTATTTGGATTCAAATTTGCCGCTCTTGAAATGCACCTGCTGTTGATGGAGTGCACCACGGGTGGCACGCTAGCGTCCCACCTAGCCCATAGAGGTTAAACCCCTACAACTCATCCAGAACGCCGCAGCCCGTCTGGTGTTCAACCTTCCCAAGTTCTCTCAAGTCACCCCGCTCCTCCGCTCTCTCAACTGGCTTCCAGTTGAAGCTCGCATCCGCTACAAGACCATGGTGATTGCCTACGGAGCTGTGAAGGGAACGGCACCTCCATACCTTCAAGCTCTGATCAGGCCCTACACCCAAACAAGGGCACTGCGTTCATCCACCACTGGCCTGCTGGCCCCCCTACCTCTGCGGAAGCACAGTTCCTGCTCAGCCCAGTCAAAACTGTTCGCTGCTCTGGCACCCCAATGGTGGAACAAGCTCCCTCACGACGCCAGGACAGCGGAGTCAATCACCACCTTCCGGAGACACCTGAAACCCCACCTCTTTAAGGAATACCTAGGATAGGATAAAGTAATCCTTCTAACCCCCCCCCCCCCCCCCCCCCCCCTTAAAAGATTTAGATGCACTATTGTAAAGTGGTTGTTCCACTGGATATCATAAGGTGAATGCACCATTTTGTAAGTCGCTCTGGATAAGAGCGTCTGCTAAATGACTTAAATGTAAATGTAAATGTAAATTATATTAGAATCGATAATGTATAGCCTTTGGTTCTGATGATATATCAGACCTTTAGAACCTCTTTTGGTTTACCTTATTGATACTGTATGTTAGGATGCATTGAGCCTCCTCTTCTCTTACTGACATTAAAGATGGAGTACTCTAAGGCTTGTCACATTATTATGTCATGTACTAAAGACCTGGCATCAATCATCTAGCTACTTTAGTGCGGTCCAGATTTCCGGTGACAGGTGTGCACCCTAACAAGCAGCCTGGTGACCTAGAGGCCGGAGAGGAAGCACATGTGACAAATGACATGGAAATAGAGCTCTTTGGCCACACACACCAGTGTAATATATGGTAGTGGATATTTGATGTTGTGTGGCTATTTTGCTTCCACTGGTCCTTGGGCCCTTGTTAAGGTCAACGGCATCAATGGTGTAGTGGAGGGCATTTGCAGGTATGCGCTGTACTGTATACAAACTTTTTTTGTGGACATTCCACACGATGCGTATCAAAGTAGTGTAGTGAAGGTTTACGGATCAGATAAGAATGCTTAGCTTAAAATATAATTTCTTCACATTTTCAGCACAGTAATGTGTACATGGCGGTAGGCCCACGCGCAAATGTTCCAAAATGCAATTTGTGGGAAAACAGAGTTCTAAAATCCACACCTTCATGGACAACTATCATCATTTGCTAATATGACTATGATAATACCATTGGTTGCTCGACAATGAAAGTTGATTTTAAAACAGAAAACAGGAGAGCACATATGAGGAAGTCTTTATAAAATAACTGCCTCCATGTTTCTATGGTGGGATTTTGGCTGTAGGCTAAATTGAAGCAAAGTAAATCATGCCTCATAATAAACAGTGCATTCGGAACAGTATTTTTGTTACATTACAGCCTTATTCTAAAATGGATTAAATTGTTTTTTTTTCCTCATCAGTCAACACACAATACCCCATAATGACAATCCAAAAACAGGTTGTTAGAATTTTTGTGATAAATACAAAGTGAAATTTGACATTGAAATAAGTATTCAGACCCTTCACTCAGTACTTTGTTGAAGCACCTTGGCAGCGATTACAGCCTCGAGCCTTCGTGGGTATGACACTACAAGCTTCCCACACCTGTATCTGGGACATTTCTCCCATTCTTCTCTGCAGATCCTCTCAAGCTCTGTCAGGTTGGATGGGGAGCTTTACTGCTCAGCTATTTTCAGGTCTCTCCAGAGATGTTAGATCGGGTTCAAGTCCAAGCTCTGGCTGGGCCACTCAAGGACATTCAGAGCCTTGTCCCGAAGCCACTACAGCATTGTCTTGGCTGTGTGCTTAGGGTTGTTGTCCTGTTGGAACGTGAATCTTCCCTGTCTGAGGTCCTGAGCGTTCTGGAGCAAGTTTTCATCATGGATCTCTATGCACTTTGCTCCGTTCATCTTTCCCTCGATCCTGACTAGTCTTCCAGTCCTTGCTGCTAAAAAACATCCCCACAGCATGATGCTGCCACCACCATGATTCACCGTAGGGATGGTGCCAGGTTTCCTCCAGACATGACACTTGGCATTCAGGCCAAAGAGTTCAATCTTGGTTTCATCAGACCAGAGAATCTTGTTTCTCATGGTCTGAGAGTCCTTTAGGTGCCTTTTGGCAAAATCCAAGCGGGCTGTCATGTGCCTTTTTACTGAGGAGTGGCTTCCGTCTGGCCACTCTACCATAACGGCCTGATTTGGTGGAGTGCTTTTATTTTTATTATTATGTTCCCGGTCCAAAATGACCGCCCCATTATAGCTGATTAGAAATCTATAATAATACATACATTATACATACATTACATTAACTTTGTGTCAAAGTTTAACAAGGACTCTCTCCTCCTGACCAGTGTCATGGTCAAAGATATGATCAAGAGTCTCACATACAGTATATTGTTTGGGCATTGTGCTGCCACAGAATGAATTGTGAGCAAGGCCTCCAAAAATATTTTTTACATTATTTGTATTTCACCTTTATTTAACCAGGTAGGCTAGTTGAGAACAAGTTCTCATTTGCAACTGCGACCTGGCCAAGATAAAGCATAGCAATTCGACACATACAACAACACAGAGTTACACATGGAATAAAGAAAACATACAGTCAATAATACAGTAGAAAAAAGAAAACAAAAAGTCTATATACAAGTGCAAATGAGGTAAGATATGGGAGTTAAGGAAATAAAAAGGCCCTAGTGGCGAAGTAATTACAATATAGCAATTAAACACTGGAATGGTAGATGTGCAGAAGATGAATGTGCAAGTAGAGATACTGGGGTGCAAAGGAGCAAGATAAATAAATAAATACAGTATGGGGATGAGGTAGATAGATGGGCTGTTTACAGGTGGGCTATGTACAGGTGCAGTGATCTGTGAGCTGCTCTGACAGCTGGTGCTTAAAGCTAGTGAGGGAGATATGAGTCTCCAGCTTCAGTGATTTTTGCAGTTCGTTCCAGTCAGTGGCAGCAGAGAACTGGAAGGAAAGGCTCCTGCTGGAGCGTGTGCTACGGGTGGGTGCTGCTATGGTGACCAGTGAGCTGAGATAAGGCCCCCGCACTTTACCTAGCAATAACTTATAGATGACCTGGAGCCAGTGGGTTTGGCGACGAATATGAAGCGAGGGCCAGCCAACGAGAGCATACAAGTCGCAGTGGAGGGTAGTGTATGGGGCTTTGGTGACAAAACAGATGGCACTGTGATAGACTGCATCCAATTTGTTGAGTAGAGTGTTGGAGGCTATTTTATAGATCGCCGAAGTCGAGGATCAGTAGGATGGTCGGTTTTACGAGGGTATGTTTGGCAGCATGAGTGAAGGATGCTTGGTTGCGATATAGGAAGCCGATTCTAGATTTAATTTTGGATTGGAGATGCTTAATGTGAGTCTGGAAGGAGAGTTTACAGTCTAACCAGACACCTAGGTATTTGTAGTTGTCCACGTATTCTAAGTCAGAGCCGTCCAGAGTAGTGATGCTGGACGGGCGGGCAGGTGCGGGCAGTGATCGATTGAATAGCATGCATTTAGTTTTACTTGCATTTAAGAGCAGTTGGAGGCCGCGGAAGGAGAGTTGAAAGGCATTGAAGCTCGCCT
The DNA here is from genome assembly GCF_965601325.2 of Salmo salar. Taxonomy (NCBI): domain Eukaryota; kingdom Metazoa; phylum Chordata; class Actinopteri; order Salmoniformes; family Salmonidae; genus Salmo; species Salmo salar. The sequence continues at coordinate 64,760,615 of NC_138291.1, read as the reverse complement.
GGAGCTTAGTTAACACAGTGTCCAAAGAGGGGCCAGAAGTATACAGAATGGTGTCATCTACGTAGAGGTGGATCAGAGAATCACCAGTAGCAAGAACGACATCATTGATGTATACAGAGAAGAGAGCCGGCCCGAGAATTGACGGACAACAGGCCCTCCGGACAACAGGCCCTCCGATTTGACACACTGAACTCTATCAGATAAGTATTTGGCAAACCAGGTGAGGCAATCATTTGAGAAACCAAGGCTGTCGAGTCTGCCAATAAGAATGTGGTGATTGACAGAGTCGACTTGGCCAGGTCGATGTTACGGCTGCACAGTAATGTCTCTTATCGATGGTGCTTATGATGTTGTTTAGGACCTTGACCGTGGCTGAGGTGCACCCACAACCAGCTCTTAAACCAGATTGCATAGTGGAGAAGGTACGGTGGGATTCAAAATGGTCGGTAATCTGTTTGTTAACTTGGCTTTCGAAGACCTTAGAAAGACAGGGTAGGATAGATATAGGTCTGGAGCAGTTTGGGTCTAGAGTGTCACCCCCTTTGATGACTGCGGCAGCTTTCCAATGTTCGGGAATCTCAGACGATACGAAAGAGAGGTTGAACAGGCTAGTAATAGGGGTTGCAACAATTTCGGCAGATCATTTTTGAAAGAGAGGGTCCAGATTGTCTAGCCCGGCTGATTTGTAGGGGTCCAGATTTTGCAGCTCTTTCAGAACATCAGCTATCTGGATTTGGGTGAAGGAGAAATGGTGAGGGCTTGGGCGAGTTGCTATGGAGGGTGCCGGGCAGTTGACCGGGGTAGGGGTAGCCAGGTGGAAAGCATGGCCAGCCGTAGAGGTACGGAGGTGCCGTTCCCCTTTCCTAACACATTTTTGTTAGGAAAGCTAAAGCTAGCTTTTTCAAACTGTCTGTGTATATTTGTTCCTAACTTCCTTGAAAAGTTGCATATCACGGGGGCTATTCGATGCTAATGCAGAACGCCACAGGATGTTTTTGTGCTGGTGAAGGGCAGACAGGTCGGGAGTGAACCAAGGACTATATCTATTCCTAGTTCTACATTTTTTTAATGGGGCATGCTTATTTAAGATGGTGAGGAAGGCACTTTTATAGAATAACCAGGCATCCTCTACTGACGGGATGAGGTCAATGTCATTCCAGGATACCCCGGCCAGGTCAATTACATTTACATTTACGTCATTTAGCAGACACTCTTATCCAGAGCGACTTACAAATTGGTGCATTCACCTGATGATATCCAGTGGAACAACCATTTTACAATAGTACATCTATATCTTTTTTGGGGGGGGGAGTTAGAAGGATTACTTTATCCTATCCCAGGTATTCCTTAAAGAGGTGGGGTTTCAGGTGTCTACGGAAGGTGGTGATTGACTCCGCTGTCCTGGCGTCGTGAGGGAGCTTGTTCCACCATTGGGGTGCCAGAGCAGTGAACAGTTTTGACTGGGCTGAGCAGGAACTGTGCTTCCGCAGAGGTAGGGGGGCCAGCAGGCCAGAGGTGGATGAACGCAGTGCCCTTGTTTGGGTGTAGGGCCTGATCAGAGCCTGAAGGTACGGAGGTGCCGTTCCCCTCACAGCTCCGTAGGCAAGCACCATGGTCTTGTAGCAGATGCGAGCTTCAACTGGAAGCCAGTGGAGTGTGCGGAGGAGCGGGGTGACGTGAGAGAACTTGGGAAGGTTGAACACCAGACGGGCTGCGGCGTTCTGGATGAGTTGTAGGGGTTTAATGGCACAGGCAGGGAGCCCCACCAACAGGGAGTTGCAGTAATCCAGACAGGAGATGACAAGTGCCTGGATTAGGACCTGTGCCGCTTCCGGTGTGAGGCAGGGTCGTACTCTGCGAATGTTGTATAGCATGAACCTACAGGATCGGGTCACCGATTAGAAATGCCTGCTCGCAGAAGTGTTTTAGGGAGCGTTTGACAGTGATGAGGGGTGGTCGTTTGATCGCAGACCCATTACGGATGCAGGCAATGAGGCAGTGATCGCTGAGATCTTGATTGAAAACAGCAGAGGTGTATTTGGAGGGCGAGTTTTTTAGGATGATATCTATGAGGGTGCCCGTGTTTACGGATTTGGGGTTGTACCTGGTAGGGTCATTGATAGTTTGTGTGAGATTGAGGGCATCAAGCTTAGATTGCAGGATAGGCCGGGGTGTTAAACATGTCCCAGTTTAGATCACCTAGTAGCACAAACTCAGAAGATAGATGGGGGGCAATCAATTCACATATGGTGGCGAGGGCACAGCTGGAGGCAGAGTGTGGTCTATAGCAAGCGGCAACAGTGAGAGACTTGTTTCTGGAAAGGTGAATTTTTAGAAGTACAAGCTCGAATTGTTTGGGTACGGACCTGGATGGTAAGACAGAACTCTGCAGGCTATCTTTGCAGTAGATTGCAAGACCGCCCCCTTTGGAAGTTCTATCTTGGCGGAAAATGTTATAGTTAGGGATGGAAATTTCAGGGTTTTTGGTGGTTTTCCTAAGCCAGGATTCAGACACGGCTAAGACATCTTCATATACCAGAGTTGTGAGAAAAGTTATAAGTTATGTATAAACTCAGCAAAAAAAGAAAGGTCTCCTTTTCAGGACCCTGTCTTTCAAAGATAATTCATAAAAATACAAATAACTTCACAGATCTTCATTGTAAAGGGTATAAACACTGTTTCCCATGCTTGTTCAATGAACCATAAACAATTAATGAACATGCACCTGTGGAATGGTCGTTAAGATACTAACAGCTTACAGATTGTAGGCAATTAAGGTCACAGTTATGAAAACTTAGGACACTAAAGAGGCCTTTCTACTGACTCTAAAAAACACCAAAAGAAAGATGCCCAGGGTCCCTGCTCATCTGCGTGAACGTGCCTTAGGCATGCTGCAAGGAGGCATGAGGACTGGGCAATAAATTGCAATATCCATACTGTGAGACGCCTCAGACAGCGCTACATGGAGACAGGACGGAAAGCTGATCATCCTCGCAGTGCCAGACCACGTGTAACAACACCTGCACAGGATCGGTACATCCGAACATCACACCTGCAGGACAGGTACAGGATGGCAACAACAACTGCCCGAGTTACACCAGGAACGCACAATACCTCCATCAGTGCTCAGACTGTCCGCAATAGGCTGAGAGAGGCTGGACTGAGGGCTTGTAGGCCTATTGTAAGGCAGGTCCTCACCAGACATCACCGGCAACAACGTCGCCTAAGGGCACAAACCCACCGTCGCTAGACCAGACAGGACTGGCAAAAAGTGCTCTTCACTGACGAGTTGCGGTTTTGTCTCACCAGGGGTGATCGTCGGACTCGCATTTATCGTCGGAGGAATGAGCGTTACACCGAGGCCTGTACTCTGGAGCGGGATCGATTTGGAGGTGGAGGGTCCGTCATGGTCTGGGGCAGTGTGTCACAGCATCATCGGACTTAGCTTGTTGTCATTGCAGGCAATCTCAACGCTGTGCGTTACAGGGAAGACATCCTCCTCCCTCATGTGGTACCCTTCCTGCAGGCTCATCCTGACATGACCTTCCAGCAAGACAATGCCACCAGACACCAGCTCGTTCTGTGCATGATTTCCTGCAAGACAGGAATGTCAGTGTTCTGCCATAGCCAGCGAAGAGCCCGGATCTCAATCCCATTGAGCACGTCTGGGACTTGTTGGATCGGAGGGTGAGGGCTAGGGCCATTCCCCCCAGAAATGTCCGGGGACTTGCAGGTGCCTTGGTGGAAGAGTGGAGTAACATCTCACAGCAAGAACTGGCAAATCTGGTGCAGTCCATGAGGAAGAGATGCACTGCAGTACTTAATGCAGCTGGTGGCCACACCAGACACTGATTGTTACTTTTGATTTTGACCCCTCTTTGTTCAGGGACACATTATTCCATTTCTGTTAGTCACATGTCTGTGGAACTTGTTCAGTTTTTGTCTCAGTTGTTGAATCTTTTTATGTTCATACAAATAATTATACATGTTAAGTTTGCTGAAAATAAACGCAGTTGACAGTGACAGGACGTTTAATATTTTGCTGAGTTCAGGTATATACACACACACACACACACACACACACACACACACACATTTTTAAAATACATTTTCCTTTATTATTTCCTGCAAACCCAACCACCTCTCCCTTAATTGGAGTAAACTAATGAACAACATCACTTAGGCTTCCACTTCCAGCTTATACATACTATGTACACTACCTTTCAAAAGTTTGGGGTCACTTAGAAATGTCCTTGTTTTTTAAAGAAAAGCTAATTTTTTGGTCCATTAAAATAAGATAAAATTGATCAGGAATACAGTGTAGACTTTGTTAATGTTGTAAATTACTAATGTGTTAGCTAATCCAAGTGTATGATTTTAAAAGGCTAATTGATCATTAGAAAACCCCTTTTCAATTGTTAGCACAGCTGAAAACTGTTGTTCTGATTAAAGAAGCAATAAAACTGGCCTTCAGACATGTTGAGTAGCTGGAGCTTCAGCATTTGTGGATTCGATTACAGGCTCAAAATGGCCAGAAACAAAGACCTTTCTTCTGAAACTCATCAGTCTATTCTTATTCTGAGAAATTAAGGCTATTCCATGCAGGAAATTGCCAAGAAACTAAAGATCTCGTACAGCGCTGTGTACTACTCCCTTCACAGAACAGAGCAAACTGTCTCTAACCAGAATAGAAAAAGGAGTTGGAGGCCCCCGTGCACAACTGAGCAAGAGGACAAGTCCTCAACTGGCAGCTTCATTAAATAGTACCAGCAAAACACCAGTTTCAACGTCAACAGTGAAGAGGCGACTCCTGGGATGCTAGCCTTCTAGGCAGAGTTGCAAAGAAAAAGCCAAATCTCAGACTGGCCAATCAAAATAAAATATTAAGATAAGATAAAGGACAGTCATTTTTGACTGGGAACACCACAGGTGTACAAAAGTTAAAGAAAACACCCAAAATGTAATGAAAATCATCAAAATGTATTTAGTGTTTTCAGATGTGGACAAAATCATGGAACCTTATGACAATCAGATGAAATTAACTACATCTTTCAGAGAGAAAACTTCGGTGCAATTCGACCGGAACACAGCAGGTGGGTTAAGAACAAATTCTTATTTACAATGACGGCCTACCCCGGCCAAACCCGGACAACGCTGGGCCTTTTTAAAACATTTCCACCCCCACCCTGAGTTTAGGGCTTAGACCAGGCCTGTGTAATTATTTTCCATGGAAGGCCACATTAGAATATATTTTTCCCATCGTGGGCCAGAATCATATTACAGGATTATACATGTGTATGACTGTGTTGACAGATATATCTACTGTAAATCACATCCAGATATCCACCTTATTTTACTTGTTTAACAAGCACAGAAATAAACCACATCCATGTTCTCCTTTTGGTAGGTATTTTCATTTTTAAACATGCAATGAACTACACGGAGGGAAAAGTACTGTACACCCTGCATTCAGCACCACGGACAGAACTAACGGGTATACACAAAAACATAAGAAAGAGAGAGAGCTCAACATTACATTTGAACTACTCAATCAGTGTGAGGTGTGAACTCTCTGATGGGCATTGACTAGAGCAGTGAAGTCAGGTATAGTTGCTGATGTCCCTATGCGCAGGATTGTTGAGAGGGGAGAGTCAGTAAGAGGATCTGTGCCTTGACTTGTTATGTCATCACTGAAAATGTCTGTTCACATACATAGATTGACCCAAACAGTACAAACATCTTCTCAGCATGACTTCTAATCTTTGGAAAGTTTTGTTCATCGAGAGATGCATAGAACCTCGTTAGTGGCATTGTTTTGAATAGTTCTCCAATCACTGCATCAGACTGAAGATCGATAAGCTCAAGTTGCAGGTCAGTGGGAGCATTATCCACATTGAAGGTGAAAGGAGAAGAAACCAACAGCATGTCATTTTCCAACACTTTGAAATCCTCAAAACGATGAGAAAACTCACTGTTCAAAGCACGCAGCTGCGATTTATACTTCTCCCGCTGGTCATTTCATAGGAAACAGACTAGTAGTGTCTGAAGGTGGGTGAGATTGTTGGCTTCTACTTGGCGGGTCACGAGGAGTAATTTTCCCTTGAAGGCTTTGACAAGGCTGTACATCTGATGTGCAAAAAGGCCCTTCCCTTTGTTTGGTTCTGAGAATATGAAAATATATTTATTAATGTCACTGATGGAGTGCTGAGGTTCAGAGGGTCTACACCAGAAGTTAATGGTTATGGGAGGAAGGTATATAGTGTGTGCAATTAAGCTTGGAATGTGTTGAGTGCAGGGAAGCGATTACATGTGGCAGGCATTGATAAGGGAATAGAGCCATGGATTACTGATGGAGGGGGTTGAGGTCAGGTCAAGTCACCTTAAGGGAGAAATAAGTTTATGACCCGTATCACTAGTGTCCTGCATAGCAGTAAAGATCGATGTTTGTACAGATGAGTAGGAGGAGACAGCCTATGAGAAACGGTTAAATATCAGTGCTTCTGTTAAAATGTTTTTGTCTAATGCAGCTGTATTGAACCTCTGGGAAGAATAAACTTGGTTAAGCTTTCATAGTGTCCGTAGAGTTTCTTACTCTGAGAATTAGAGGACCGTGTCATTTGGAATTTAGTTCATTCATGAGGGCCATGATGTCCACGATGAAGGCAAGCCCTGATACTTCAATAAAGAAATATATCCATGTCCACTCTTGCTGGAACAACCTACATTCATTGTCTACTTTAATTTCTTTCAAATCTTTGAAAAACAGATTTTTGCACAATTTCTAGCTAGCTACTATTTGTAACTGTGACGTGTGTGTCAGCCTGAAAGTCACTGTCTGTCCTTGTGCAGTTGTTATTTACATGTGCCTTCAAAATAAATGTCCCACAAGCGGATGGAGTTAAATCATTACACAAAGGCCAGTATTAATTGGGCCTCGAATTTGAATAACAAATATGTTTTTCAAAACTTTACTATCACAAATTCTTTATGTGATCTGAGCATGATTCCGCGGGCCGTATTGAATCAGGTCGCGGGCCGCACACGGCCGCCAGGCCGGTCTTCCATGGCTTAACTCACACAAGAAAAGGTTCACAAGTCCTTCCAAAAAAGCTGTCTGGGTTTAACATCTTCTACTGTACAGAAAGTGAATAGCTTAATCAATTGAAGGTGACAGAATTATATTACTTCCCAATCAAAGTCAGCCTCTGAATGTCAAAGAAACGAAACAATGATATCCCCATATGCATCGGAGTTACATCTTTCCCGAGTATTTTACAGCTTGTTTTTTGCATAAAGCATTGTGGACCAAAGCGCTGTTATAGATCACTTTATATAATCAGATTTATTTTTCTCTTCAAAATCTTATGCTAACAAGGGGTATGCCCATTTTCATTAATAAAAGGTAGGCCTATTGCATACCCTCTCATTCCCCCTCAATTTGAATTTTGGTTTTAACTTAACAAACAGCCCTTCACTGACATGGAGGTAGGCTATTTAAAGAGTGCATGGTGGGTGGAGGAAATGACCAACAAATCTATGGATATAGCAGCCTATAGCCAAATTGCATCTGTCAAATAGGTAGGCGTACTTCTTATTTCTTAAATAGGAAAAAATAGGCTTCATTACAAAGCCCTGTTTGTTGTTAGTAAAATCTAAATAAAATGAAGAGTTATGCCTACTCAAATTTGCCTACTTTCAGGACCATGAGCTGTTCATTTCTGACTGATTGTACCGCGGCTGCTGTTTCAAGTTTCAGCACCACAATGTAAATTACTCAAATCTGGATTATTGTGAGACAAATAACTGTGATAAATAAATCATGGGCAAGAAACATTATTGTTTTTAATAAAACAAATTATAGTAGTAGCAAGCTTTCAAAGTTGACCTCCGGTTCTCCTCATCTTCGCACTCTCCTTCTCAAACTGAATTGAACATAGGTTACACGCAAGACCTAATAAATAAAACAATTCTGAAGAAACCTCTGACCCTCCTCCTAATCAGCAAGAGCAGAGCAGGCCGGGGATCAGGGTTGGAATATACATTACAGTGTGTAATGCAGCCTAGTTTTATTTACACCATCCCAGCAGCTATCTTAGAAATATAACTTTGCTCTGTGCTTCTCTGGGCATGCACTTCGTAGCCTATAGATATATAGCCGAATAAGCAACTAATTACAAAATACTGAGAAATATTGGAATTTCATCAGTTACGAATTATGTGACCCTCCCATGGACTATATTTAAAAAATACTAAACCCTCACCTTCTCTAAAATTGAAAAAGCATGACCCTCCCCCATTTTCCTATGGCTAACCATTCTGTAAATTGTGTCCGTCCCTTAAGGAACCGGAATGATATAGCAATGCTAATAATAGACCTTACTGTCTTCTGGTTGTTGGAAAGACTTTCTCAAATTCCTTCTCAATAAATGTTAACTAGCTACAAAGTAGCCTATGCTTACCTGACAGAATGATATCATGATTATTTGCATCAATCCAGTGGCCATTTGTTTTGTAACTCCATCTTATGTGTGCTACAGAAACACTGCTAACCAAACAACAGTGCCTACACAGTTCAATAAAAGGGTAAATAAACTCAAAAACATACATGTATTGGTCTCCTGATGTAGTTTAAGCATTGTTGAGGACTTCAAATATTACATTTTGTTGCTTTTAAAAAAAAAAAGTGACTTTGAGAGCGAAACCCCCCCAAAAATAATGACTCAGTTGACAGCTTCATTCATCTATTTCAATAGTAGGTCGACTATTAGCCTACTTGCAAAGTATAGCTTGGGTTGGGCTGACTGTGAAAGACCAATATGGGATTTATCATTTTAGGTCATTCAGAGTGTATGTCACAGCTTGTCATAGCATTTTTCACACAAGGTGCCTTTCCTTCGCCGGGAAGAATTGTTTGGGACTTTTTGGGCTAAATTAGGGTATACCCACTTTTCCAGGACCACTACACCACTGAACGGCATCATGAACTTTACCCAGTACCGGGATAGTTTAGCCAAAAACCTGGTTGCCTCTGCCAGCAGGCTGAAACTGGGCTGCAAGTGGATCTTCCAGCGAGACAATAACCCCAAGCACCCATTCAAATCCATAAAGAAATGGTTAATTGACTACAAAATCAACATTACTTTTGTGAATGTCTGTACATTGCATCCAAAACTGAACTGGTCACATTCAAGACATAACTTTGTAAGGACTGTGTTTGAACAAAATGTTTCTGTGGAAAAACAGTTTGGCCAGCTCAAACGCTGACTGTTGCGTCAATCGAAACTGGCCGTTTCAAATAAGCATTCTAATCACATCTGTTTGAGCGTACGTTGCAGGGACAACTGTAGAATGATCACACCCATTTGTTGGTACGTGTCAAAGGGATAATGGCTTTGATAAGAGAAAACTGACAATAGATCAACAACATTGTAGTTATTCCACAATTCTAGCCTAATTGACAGAGTGAAAAGAATGACGCCTGAAAAGAACACACATTTTCCAAAACATGTATCCTGTTTGCAACAAGGCACTAAAGAAATACTGGAAAGAATGTAGCAAAGCAATTAACTTTTTGTCCTGATTGCACTGAAGTAATACTGGAAAGAATGTAGCAAATTAATAAACTTTTTGTCCTGATTGCACTAAAGTAATACTGGAAAGAATGTAGCAAAGTAATTAAATTAGATTACTGAGTTCCACTCTCCATATTTTCAAGCATAGTGGTGGTTGCATCTTGTTATGGGAATACTTGTAGTTGTTAAGGACTGGGGAGTAAAAATAAAACATTTCAAAAATAAAACAGAATGGAGCTAAGTCAAAATCTTAGAGGAAAACCTGGTTCAGTCTGTTTTCAACCGACACTGGGAGATTAATTCACTTTTCAGCATGTCAATAACCTAAAACACAAGACCAAATCTACACTGGATTTGCTTACCAAGAAGACAGTGCATGTTCCTGAGTAGCCGAGTTACAGTTTTGACTTGAACATCTACTTGAATGTCTATGGCAAGACCTGAAAATTGATAGAGCTTGAAGACTTTTCCAAATAATAATGGTTAAATGTTGTACAATCCAGGTGTGGAAAGCTCTAAGAGACTTTCCCAGAAAGAGTCTCATATGTAATCGCTGCCAAAGGTGCTTCTATAAAGTATTGACTCAGGGGTGTGAATACTTATGTTAATAAGATATTTCTGTATTTAATTTTCAATACATTTGAAAAAAATATTAAAAACATGTATTCACTTTGTCATTATGGGATGTTGTGTGTAGATGGGTGAGATGTTGTATTTATGTAATCTATTTTGAATTCAGGCTGTAACACAACAAAATGTGAAATAAGTCAAGGGGTATGAATATCTTTTGAAAGCACTGTGCACTCACACACACTTAGTTTGCTCACACACACATAATACACACAAACATACAAACTGACTCACACCCACAGTCCCATACAATCATCCTATATGCTGCTGCTACTCTGTTTATCATATATCCTGATGACTAGTCACCTTACCCCTATACATATCTACCCCTGCCAGTCCAGTATCCCTGCACATTCTAAATATGGTATTGACACTGACCCTTGATCTATATATATGCTTCACAGAGTTCAAGTAACAGACACATCTCAACATCAACTGTTCAGAGGAGACTGTGTGAATCAGGCCTTCATGGTCGAATTGCTGCAAAGAAACCACCACTAAAGGACACCAATAAGAAGAAGAGACTTGCTTGGTTCAAGAAACACAAGCAATGGACATTAGACCGGTGGAAATCTATCCTTTGGTCTGGAGTCCAATTGGAGATTTTTGGTTCCAATCGCTGTGTCTTTGTGAGATGCAGTGTGGGTGAACGGATGATCTCCTCATGTGTATTTCCCACCGTAAAGCATGGAAGAGGAGGTGTTATGGCGTGGGGGTGCTTTCTGTCTGTGATTTATTTTGAATTCACGGCACACTTAACCAGCATGGATACCACAGCATTCTGCAGCAATACGCCATCCAATCTGGTTTGGGCTTAGTGGGACTATCATTTGTTTTTCAACAGGACAATGACCCAACACACCTCCAGGCTGTGTATGGTCTATTTTACCAAGAAGGAGAGTGATGGAGTGCTGCATCAGATGACCTGGCCTCCACAATCCCCCGACCTCAACCAAATTGAGATGGTTGGGATGATTTGGACCGCAGAGTGAAGGAAAAGCAGCCAACAAGTGCTCAGCATATGTGAGAACTCTTTCAAGACTGTTGGAATAGCATGGTTGAGAGAATGCCAAGAGTGTGCAAAGCTGTCATCAAGGCAAAGGGTGGCTACTTTGAAGAATCTCAAATATAAAATATATTTTGATTTGTTTAACACTTTGGGTTACTATATGATTCCATATGTGTTATTTCATTGTTTCAATGTCTTCACTATTATCCTACAACATGGAAAATAGTAAAAATAAAGAAAAACACTTGAATGAGTGGGTGTTCTAAAACTTTTGACCGGTAGTGTACATTTTTCTAAACTATCCAATCTGTTACTTGGACTTATTGCACCCGTTGTTCCAGTTTACATGTTTAAGGTAGTTTCATGTCTTTGTCTTCCCAATCCTGGCAGTCATTCTCAATGCAGGTGACAGGTGAATAGAAATTCCAGATGTTGGGTATCCCCATTCTGGCTGGATTATAATAGGAATTACTCACCACTTTGCAAGACAGCGTAATGTGACTTGCAGGCCTGATGTGTTTCAGGCCACTGTATTAGAGCAAAACTATAACCATCCCAAATAACCATACCATCAGGTTTTCTGGGCATAACAAAGGGTGTCCCACAGAGATCGATTCTTGATCTGGTTCTTTTTAGTATTTACATTAACAATATTTGTTTTTCTGTAAAAAAAAAAAAAAAAAGCCTTTTATTGCCCTGCAGAAAGCCTTTGTTTAACTGAAATTGGTACTTAATTCAGGTAAAACCAAGTACATGTTATTTTCCAAATCTGGTAAAAATATATCATAGCGGAACCATTTTTGTTGCTATATATATAACCTTGTTTATGGTTCTTTATAGAACCTTAGGAAACTGTTAAGAGTTTGGGAAACCCTGATTTATAGCACCATACAGCAGTGGTGTGTATTCATGGACGCCAAGGGAAGCCAGGCTTAGCCCAAAAATGTATCAAAATAAGAAGATAATAAAAAATGTGTTTCTTTCGTTTCTCTGTGTTTCTTAGTTTTCCTTCAATTCGCAAGAGGCTGAATGTATCTCACCGGAGAAAGCATCCAAGTGTCCTTGTATGTATAGGCAATCTATATGATGCTGTCTGGTCAAAAAGAGTATGACATTGTTGCCGTCCATAGCATTGAATGCAAGGGAAGCCATAGAGCATTTGGCCTCCCTTGATAAAAAAAAGTACAAAATAATAGCCACTCAGCGTTGAGCAAAACTGAGTGAGCTCAACTGTGAATGGTCCTGGCGCACCAAAACAAAGTGTCAAGGGAATCCAGTTTGGATTTGGCTTCACTCCAATCACATCACATCGAGAGCAACATGTTATTGACAGGAACAACTTGAATTGTTGCATCTCGTTGTGTTGTTGTCCTCAGGTGGCTAGCTCGCTAGCTAAAATTGCCTAAGACAACAAATAAAAGTCTGTACTGTATGACAGTCATAGACGTTTCGTCTACATGAAAGAGAGCAGGATGGCAGTTTGGTAAGTCACCATGTTTTTTCTACATGCACTAATGCATGCATGCATGCACACACACACACACACACATACACACACACAGGGAAATATGAACCATGGAAAGCCACATCATATTTAGCCTTAGTTATTGATTGAACTAAATCGTTTTTTGGTATCTTTTAGTTGTCACTGTTTTAGACTATTCATAGGTGATTTGATGATGTTGAAATGTTGAAGTTGAAAAGGTGTTGGAATAGTAGAGGCAGCTCGTGTTTTCTTTGCGACTTGCGGTAACTCTCCATTGTCCTAAATCAATAAGCCTAGTTAAGTAGTCCAAAAATGTCAGAAACATGAACTTGCTTGACCATGCTGTAGGTCATGTAATTGTTTGTTACATTGTGGACTTCACCAGACTGAGGTTGATCTCAGGTTTTGTGATGAAACAAACGTGTGGTTGAAATAATATTATCCCACTGTGTCTTGTTATTGTCTTGACCTTAGAACTACATGTCATGGTCGCAAGGCATAGAACTAACGGGTTATAGAGCAAACAACGCAATTATCACAACACATAGGTTATAATATGGCTTTTGTTTCTGGCTTGGCTTCCCAAGTTATTTTACCCATGCATCGCTACTGCCATACAGGTTCCACATAGAACCAAAAAAGGATCCGCTATGGTTACAAGCCAAATAACCCTTATTTGGCTCGCATTTGTATTTAGTGTGTACTGTACGTGCGTCAATGCGTGAGAGACCTGACCCATGCACGTGAAGGCGCTATAGTGTGGTGATTCCGTGGAGAAATGTGTGATTTTAGGATTCTTCTCCCCGTGCATAAAACATAAACACAGAGCATTTGACTCAGGGAGACATGAACTGCTGAAAGCGACTGGAAGTAAAGTTTTTCCTGCAGCTGCAGTTTACAGTAAAGCACTGACACGAATAGGATATCACTTGCATAATCCAATGTGAATGCTCATGCAATCAATGTGCTTTAAAACGTAACTTTCAAGAGATTAACGGAACGGTCTACTTTAGGCTGCTCTACGATGACGCATTGTCAATGGATGAAATATAGTCCAAATTATTATCACGTTATAATTGTTTATTACTGGCATCCCCAATACTGCAATGATTACACTGCATAGTAGTTTTATTTGAAAGGAAATACCTGGCGCATAGATTCACACACGACACAGCAATACATTACAAAGGATGTAGAGTACGAACATTCAAATAACTAACACATGAACTACCGTTTTCACATTATTCCCTTACATAAACCAAATATTACAACGCTCATATCAAACATGAAATAATGTCTTACCATGTTGGCTCCAAAAGCACACAAATCCTATTCAGGCTGTCATAGACGGCGACTGACACTAGAACGCATTCTCACACAAGCACACCAGCCCTCGCCTGCCCCTGTCTCTCGCCTACACTTGAAATGGGGAGATTTCGTGGTAACTACTGTAGGAGTTAGTAACTCGTATCTTTCTGTTGCCGAGCATGATGATCGAACATTGAGACACTGCTGCGCAATGCACATGCATATACCGAACTTACTTGTTAAAATTCAGAGGCTCTCTCTTTCTCTCTGTTTCAGCCAGAGTATTACGCGGGGCAGTAAAGGTGAAGCCGGGTAAATCCGTATTTCCCCCTGTCAACGTCGTTTGAGAGCAGCACTGACCAACTCCTACTACACAGAGTGGTAGGGAGGGACAGTAAAGATATACAGGTAGGGCTGCTGGAAAACGTGTGGAGAGCTGGCATTTGCCCCGGCACGCTGTAAAGTCCAATGTGCTGTTATTACTCAAAACTTTTGAGGAAACCTGTTAAACTTAATATATGAGTACAGTTACTTAAAGTGATTTTGTAGTCATTACTCAAACCGAAAGAGTCACTGTGACCCTGCAGGGGTCCAGATTTGAGTTGCATCAGCATGAACATTTCGATTAACTCCCCCACTTAGCCAGCCTCCAATATTATTTACCAGTGCCTTTTCGAGTGACTTGAAGCATTTCCACGCAACTGTATTTGTTAGTGACAGTGACCAATGTTGAATTCGTTCATTTTCAGTCCTGTGGCCTTCGTCAAGTGAGTTCCTAGGCGAATGTTATCATTACAATTAAACTCTACATTACATACGCTATATATACAAAAGTATGTGGACACCCCTTCAAATTAGTGGATTTGGCTATAAAATCAGCACACAGCCATGCAACAATTGTTCATCAGGAGCTAACTCTGGAGCAGTGAAAACGCGTTCTCTGTAGTGATGAATCACGCTTCACCATTTGGCAGTCCGACAGGACGAATCTGGGTTTGGCGGATGCCAGGAGAATGCTACATGCCCGAATGCATAGTGCCAACTGTAAAGTTTGGTAGAGGAGGAATAATGGTCTGGGGCTGTTTTCATGGATTGGGCTAGGCCTCTTAGTTCCAGTGAAGGAAGATCTTAACGCTACATCCTATAAAGACACTCTAGACTATTTTGTGCTTCCAACTTTGTGACAACAGTTTGGAAACGGCCCTTTCCTGTTTCAGAATGACCATGCCCCCATGCACAAAGCGAGGTCTATACTGAAATGGTTTGTCGAGATAGATGTGGAAGAACTTGACTGGGCTGCACAGAGCCCTGACCTCAACCCCATCGAACATATTTGGGATGAATTGGAAATCCAACTGCGAGCCAAACATCAGTATCCGACCTCACTAAAGCTCTTGTGGCTGAATGGAAGTCCCGGCAACAATGTTAGAATAAGAGTGAAAGCTTTCCCAGAAGAGTGAAGGCTGTTTTGGCAGCAAAGTAGGGATCAACTCTAAATTAATGCCCATTATTTTGGAATGAGATGTTCGATGAGCAGATACTTGTGGCAATGTAGTATATCTCATAAGACCTTATTTTGAGTCTTAGCTTTACCCGAATACAGTGGCCTGAAATTCATGGTTTACAGGCCACATCAGGCCTGCAAGTAGGGTTGCAGATTCTCAGATTTTCAAAAAATCCTGGTTGAGAAATGTCCAGGAATCTTCCAACTGGGATTTCTGGTAAACCTGGGAAATATACCAGAATTGTGCAACCCTACCTGCAAGTCACATTGTACTGGCTTTCAAAGTGAGGTGCTATTCCTATTGAATTACCAGCCAGAGTTAGGATATCCAACAGTTTACATTTTTGTTCACCCACAACCTGCATTCATAATAATACCAGGGTTAGTAACAGAGGAAACTACCTAAGCCATTTAAATGGGAACAACCATTTCAGTACCGGGTGCAAAAATGTTGTGTCGCATAAGATTAATCAATCAATCCTTGCAAAAACACAGCGGTTACAAAAATGTTGTGTGGCATAAGATTAATCAATCAATCACTGCAAAAACACAGATATTAAAAACAATGTAAAAAAGATCTACCTATTGTAGATAGTGTTTGGAAAAAAGTTAATTTGTTATCATAACTTAAATTGTTTTTGTTGAAGTGACTTCTCATTTAGTTTTTAATCAGTACCACATAAACATTATGTGACTTTTTGTTGACTTTGAGTTCAATTTACTAAAAATATTTGAGTTAAAAATGCCTTGGGATTTTTAGCAAACGTGATAACACATCTTCTCCCGACAGATACAAGTAAAAACGCTTTACATAAATGTAGGAGCATACACATAAACATTATCGGACATGCTGTATTGCATGGAAACAAGTTGTATTGTTTGTTTAATTTTTGTTGTTGTATTGTTTGTATACCGTTGTATTTAAGATTTGTGTGACTGTCCTTGTCTCTCACTGTTTTGTTTTTGTGGACCCCAGAAAGAGTAGCTGCTACTTCTGCAAAAGCTATTGGGGTTCCTGATAAACAAATAAACATGGAAACATGATGATATTTCAGTCTGATCAACTGTAGGCAACTAACAACAGCAGCTGCATACAGTCCCCTACGCCCTGTCCCTCTGGCCAGGGTAAATTAAGTGGTAACATTGTGTATCTATAGCCCATTTGTTTGTGTTAGGAGAAAATGTGAATGGGATCTGTTGTCTTGTGAGTTTCATAACCACGTCTTAGGGAATCAGTTCAATAATTTTATCTAGAAACTGATCATCTCAATGCACATATTACCTGTGATGCTCTGTGTATAAAACTACGGAGGTGCAATTGGTACAACCCTAATACACAACACCTCCCCTCCTACATGAACTGTCAGGAGAGTCTGTTTTACAAGTCCAAGCATGTAGTTGCCCGCCTTAATGTTGTAAGGCAACAACAACAATGTCTTTGGACTTTGGAGTTGGCTCAAGTGTAGGCATGTGAGTAGCCTGTGCCACAGTCTCGTCACATTCCAGTGTGGGTGCGACTGAGTCGGTGTCCTGAGACCGTGACTGTGAGCCCCTAGGTGATGACTGCTGGGTCAGGGTGTCTCCCAGTTACAGTTCTGGACCACTCATGACTGGTAGTTCTGTCGGTGTTGCTTTACTCAACAGTAACTGATATGTGTGCCTTTTCCAGATGACATCCTCTGCAGTCTGGACAGTGTAGGACACAGGACCAGTCTGAGCAATGACTGTAGCAGGAATCCACTTTGGTCCTTTGAGGTAGTTCCTAGCTAAGACAGTTTCTCCAGGTTTGAAAGCTCTGTCCTTTGCTCACAGTTCACAACATTTGACTTGAATCTCCTGTAGAGGTCGACCGATTATGTTTTTTCCACGCCGATACCGATACCAATTATTGGAGGGCCAAAAAAAAGCCGATACCGATTAATCGGTCGATTGTTATTTATTTATTTGTAATAATGACAATTACAACAATACCGAATGAACACTTATTTTAACTTAATATAATACATCAATCAAATCAATTTAGCCTCAAATAAATAATAAAACGTGTTCAATTTGGTTTAAATAATGCAAAAACAAAGTGTTGGAGAAGAAAGTAAAAGTGCAATATGTGCCATGTAAAAAAGCTAACGTTTAAGTTCCTTGCTCAGAACATGAGAACATATGAAAGCTGGTGGTTCCTTTTAACATGAGTCTTCAATATTCCCAGGTAAGAAGTTTTAGATTGAGGTTATTATAGGACTATTTCTCTCTATACCATTTGTATTTCATATACCTTTGACTATTGAATGTTCTTATAGGCATTTTAGTATTGCCAGTGTAACAGTATAGCTTCCGTCCCTCTCCTCGCCCCGACCTGGGCTCGAACCAGGAACACATCGACAACAGCCACCCTCGAAGCATCGTTACCCATCGCTCCACAAAAGCCGTGGCCCTTGCAGAGCAAGGGGAACAACTACTCCAAGTCTCAGAGCGAGTGACGTTTGAAACGCTATTAGCGCGCACCCCGATAACTACCTAGCCATTTCACATCGGTTACACCAGCCTAATCTCGGGAGTTGATAGGCTTGAAGTCATAAACAGCACAATGCTTGAAGCATTGTGAAGAGCTGCTGGCAAATGCATGAAAGTGCTGTTTGAATGAATGCTTACGAGCCTGCTGCTGCCTAGCATCGCTCAGTCAGGCTGCTCTATGTAATCATAAACTTAATTATAACATAATAACACACAGAAATACGAGCGTTTTGTCACGACTTCCGCCGAAGTCGGCCCCTCTCCTTGTTCGGGCGGCGTTCGGCGGTCGACGTCACCGGCTTACTAGTCGCCACCGATCCATGTTTCCTTGTTCGTTTTGTTTTGTCTTAATTATACACACCTGTTTTCAATTCCCTTATTATGTTCCCTATTTAACCCTCTGACGTCCATTTCAGTTTTGTCTGTGATTGTTCTTTGTCAGTGGTTGTTGGAGGTGTTTCTCCTCACCCTGTTATTTTGCTGTTGGAGATTTTGACTTAGTTTTTTGAGTAAACAAGACTGTTTTGAACTCAACCTGTGTCCTGCGCCTGATGCCGCTACATCTCCAAACCAAAAGCGTTACACCTTTGGTCATATTTATATCCATAAACCCCATTTTACATTGGCGCGTGATGTTCAGAAAATGTATTCCCTCCACATCAATTTACAAAAATACTCATCATAAACGTTGATAACAATTACAACAGTTATTGAAAAAATTATAGATACACTCTCCTTAATTCAAATGCTGTGTCAGATTTTCAAATAGCTTTACGGCGAAAGCACATTTTTCAATATTCTGAGTACAGAGCTCAGCCATCACAGCAAGCTATACAGTTACCCGCCAAGTTTTGGGGTCAACTAAACTCAGAATTAGTATTATAAATCTTCACTTACCTTTGCTGATCTTCGTCGGAATGCACTCCCAGGACTCCCACTTCCACAAGAAATGTTTGTTTTGTTCGATAAACTCCATATTTATGTCCAAATACCTCCGTTTTGTTTGCGCGTTCAGATCACTAATCCAAAGGCATAACGCGCGAGCGCAAAACCAGAGACGAAAAGTCAAATAGTTCCATTACCGTTCGTAGAAACATGTCAAACGATGTTTACAATCAATCCTTAGGGTCTTTTTAACTTAAATCTTTGATTATATTCCAACCGGACTATTCATTACAGAAGAAAAAGAAGAAAGGGCGCCCCTGCGTACCCGCGCAGTAAACAACTTGTTGGTCCCAGGCTTGAGTCAGCTCCTATTCTCTACCAGTAACAGTAGAAGCATAAAACAAGGTTCTAAAGACTGTTGACATCTAGTGGAAGCCTTAGGAAGTGCAAAATTACCCCACAGACACTGTAGTTTGAATAGGGATTAGATAGAATAACTACAAGCCACTTCCTGGTTGGATTTGTTCTCAGGTTTTTGCCTGCCATATGAATTCTGTTATACTCACAGACATCATTCAAACAGTTTTAGAAACTTCAGAGTGTTTTCTATCCAAATCTACTAATGATATGCATATCCTACCTTCTGGGCCTGAGTAGCAGGCAGTTTAATTTGGGCACGTTATTCATCTGAATTTCTGAATACTGCCCCCTGTCACCAAGAAGATAACTCTCCTCCCCTATAGCAGACAACCGGACTATAGTGACAGCTCAGTTCTCCTGGAAAGGTAAGATTTTGGTTCCAAGGCAATCTTCTGCAGCTTTACCTTTGATGATAATGTCCATCACTTCAGATAACACCGGGTTGTTTCTGGTGTTTCTCTACACTTGTGTTGAAAAGACTGGTGCATTTTCCGCATGTCTGAAGTAGATGTTTACTTACGGTGACTCTGGCTTGACCACAGGTAGTGGTAACCTGGAGAGTCCATCTGCATTGCATCGCAGTTCTGACTTGTGGTACTTGATGTCGTAGGTGTGTGCTGACAACAACAAAGCCCACTTTTGCATTCTACAAATACTGGTGAAACGTAATGATTCCAAAAATGATGCCTAGGGCTTCATATTGTATCTGTGCATAGTTATTTTCTGCTTTTCTTAATGTCCTAGATGCGAAATTGATCGGCTTCTCTTCCCCGGAAGGCATGATATTGGACACGACCAATGTTCCCTCCAAGCTGCGCATGTGTGCGGATGCGCAGCTCCCCGGGACTGCCGCACAGAAGCAATATCATAGTGTGCAGAGAAGCAGGAGATGGGACTTCACTCAACTTTCTAGAGTTTTCCCCATTAGTTAACCTCTCTAGGGTAGGGGGCAGTATTTTCACATCCGGATAAAAAACGTACCCGATTTAATCTGGTTATTACTACTGCCCAGAAACTAGAATATGCATATAATTGTTTGATTTGGATAGAAAACACCCTAAAGTTTCTAAAACTGTTTGAATGGTGTCTGTGAATATAACAGAACTCATATGGCAGGCAAAAACCTGAGAAGATTCTGTACAGGAAGTGCCCTCTCTGACCATTTCTTGGCCTTCTACACTCTCTTTATTGAAAACTGAGGATCTCTGCTGTAACGTGACACTTCCTGAGGCTCCCATAGGCTCTCAGAAGGCGCCAGAACGTTGAATGATGACTCTGGTGTCCCAGGCTGAAAAACAGTAGCGCATTTGGTAAGTGGTCGATCTGAGAACAATGAGACGGGCGTGCGCATGCACGTGAAGAGTCCATTTTAGATTTTGAGTCTTTGAACAAAAACAGGGTTTCCCGGTCGGAATATTATCACTTTTTTACGAGAAAAATCGCATAAAAATTGATTTTAAACAGCGTTTGACATGCTTCGAAGTACGGTAATGGAATATTTAGATTTTTTTGTCACGATACGCGTCCGCGCGTCACCGTTCGGATAGTGTCTTGAACAGAGGATATTTGAACATAACTATGGATTATTTTGAACCAAACCAACATTTGTTATTGAAGTAGAAGTCCTGGGAGTGCATTCTGACGAAGAACAGCAAAGGTAATCCAATTTTTCTTATAGTAAATCTGAGTTTGGTGAGTGCCAAACTTGGTGGGTGTCAAAATAGCTAGCCCGTGATGGCGAGCTATCTACTCAGAATATTGCAAAATGTGCTTTTGCCGAAAAGCTATTTTAAAATCGGACATAGCGATTGCATAAAGGAGTTCTGTATCTATAATTCTTCTTTCACATGGCCAACTCCTAAATCCCCAAAATGGGTATTTGATACAATAGGTCCACTTGTGAGAAAGTGGGAATGGTCCGTGGACACTTAAGGGACGGGTATGACGAGTGTGTTTCATTTCGTGACCTCAGAGAGGACAGGAAACCCACATAACTATATCTCTGAATATGTACATTTATCAATTATGGGGTTTGCATCTAATTATTCTATAAAATGAATGAGTAAAGATGAAACTATTTGTGAAATGATGTAAGGTGATGTTAAACCTTTAATGAAAGAGAATTGTATTCCCTTTCAAGTTTAACTAAGTCATTAGCCCTCTCACGTGAGCACAGACATGATCTGGCATCATAGACCTTCCTTTTCTATTGTTACGAATAAACCCTGTTCCTGAGGAAATCCTCTTCAGACCATGCATACCTCGATGGACACCGAGGGGGCACATGTTGAGTTTAGACCACAAAAACCTCAGTATAAGCTAAGGTTGTAATGGTTGTTGAATTCCTAACCATACTACGTGGAGCATTGGCTACACGGCAGGACATTTTTAAACTCTGAGACAATCGATCCCTACAGAATAAGAGCAAATCTTAGATACCAATTACTAGTCTGCAGCTAGATATTATGTAAACCTGGGATTGCGAATGCCGACAACCGCCAAAACATCTATTCTATGAGAACATTTCTGAATGCTACCTTGAAGTATCCATTCTAACCACGAAAGACTTTGATCTTCAGGGAAGCAGAGTGTGAGAGAGAGAGACGCTCGGATGAACTCTCCAACAGACAGGCGGACGATTCCAACCGAGATTACGATGACACACTAGGCATAAATATATATTGATTGCAATTATTCCCGAATGAGTGAGCGTTCATGTGCAAAGGCTTAACATTTCAAATAATATAATTCTCAACTGTGTAGTGATTCCTTTTTGTCTTTCCCGCTGTTCTCAGTCCACATCCACTTCCCCTTGTCCACCAAGCCGTCATAGCAGCTTAGCCCACTAGGGAAACTCCCCTATCATTTCCTTGTAACCATATCTACTGTGTTGTTTGTGTGATTATTTCTGTGATTATTTAGTTAGTTAGTAAATAAATGATTAAGCCAATTGGTGTATGGATGATTCATAGTAAAGGCTGGGTATGTGCAGATAACCAACAATTTACGACGTTTGGAACGAGACTAACGTGAGGTAAAGAATAATTAATTAATTAAAAGACTAATTGATCAGATATTGAAATATCTGAAGAGGTATATTAGGAAAATTATAATTTTGTAATCTGAAGATTTTCCTTGGTGCCCCGACTTCCTAGTTAATTACATTTACATGATTAGTTTAATCACGTAACAATAATTACAGAGAATTGATTTGATAAAATAACAGTCTTCACTTTAATGACGCCAAAGACACGACAGCAACCAGAGGGGAAAAAACTCTGGACCACATTTAACTTACCAGGACATGTACTCCGAGCATGCACTGACCAACTGGCAAGTGTCTTCACTGACATTTTCAACCTCTCCCTGTCTGAGTCTGTAATACCAACATGTTTCAAACAGACCACCATAGTCCCTGTGCCCAAGAACACTTAAGTTCTTAGGTGCCTAATTGACTACCGACCATTAGCACTCACATCTGTCGCAATGAAATGCTTTGAAAGGCTGGTCATGGATCACATAAACACCATTATCCCAGAAACCATAGACCCACTCCAATTTGCATACCACCCCAACAGATCCACAGATGATGCAATCTGTATTGCACTCCACACTGCCCTTTCACTCCTGGACAAAAGGAACACCTATGTGAGAATGCTATTCATTGACTACAGATCAGCGTTTCAACACCATAGTGCCCCCAAAGCTCATCAATAAGCTAAGGACCCTGCGACTAAACACCTCCCTCTGCAACTGGATCCTAGACTGATGGGCCGGCCCCAGGTGGTAAGGGTAGGTAACAACATATCCACCACACTGATCCTCAACACGGGGGCCCCTCAGGAGTATATGCTCAGTCCCCTCCTGTACTCCCTGTTCACTCATGACTGCATGGCCAGGCACGACTCCAACACCATCATTAAGTTTGCCGAAAACACAACAGTGGTAGGCCTGATCACTGCAACGATGAGACAGCCTTTAGGGAGGAGGTCAGAGACCAGACCTTGTGATGCAAGGACAACGACCTCTCCTTCAACGTGATCAAGACAAAGGAGATGATTGTGGACTACAGGAAAAGGAGGACTGAGCACGCCCCCATTTTCATCCACGGGGCTGTAGTGGAGTAAGTTCCTTGGTGTCCACATCACCAACAAACTAACATGGTCCAAGCACACCAAGACAGTCGTGTAGAGGGCACGACAAAACGTATTCCCCCTCAGGAGACTAAAAAGATTTGGCATGGGTCCTCAGATGCTCAAAAGGTTTTACAGCTGCACCATCGAGAGCATCTTGATGGGTTGCGTCACTGCCTGGTAGTGCGTAAGGCCCAGAACGTCACCGGGGCCAAGCTTTCCTCCATCCAGGACCTCTATACCAGGCGGGGTCAGAGGAAGGCCCTAAAAATTGTCAAAGACTCCAGCCACCCTAGACATAGACTGTTCTCTCTGCTACCGAACGGTAAGCGGTACCGGAGCGCCAAGTCTAGGTCCAAGAGGCTTCTAAACAACTTCTACCCCCAAGCCATAATCCTCCTGTACATCTAATCAAATGGCTACCCAGACTATTTGTATTGCCCCCCCCATTCTTCACTGCTGCTACTCTCTGTTATTATCTATGCATAGTCACTTCAATAACTCTACCTACATGTACATATTACCTCAATTTCCTGTACACTGGTGCCCCCTGTATATTGCCCTGCTATTGTTATTTACTGCTGCTCTTTAATTTACTATTTGTTATTCTTATCTCTTACTTGTTTTAGGTATTTTCTTAAAACTGCATTGTTGGTTAAGGGCTTGTAAGTAAGCATTTCACTGTAAGGTTCGGAGCATGTGACTAATAAAATGTGATTTGATTTGATGCTCTGCGTATACAACTATGCAGGTGCAAATGGTACAACCCTAATACACAACAGGATCAAATTTGGTCTATATTCAAACTTCGCCTGACTAGGCTACCTAGACTTTTTCAATCCACAATTATTAATCGGAATGAATAAATAAACACAATAGCTAACATAGACTATCCAATCATGTTGCTGTTTCTGTGTAGAGGAACCCCCCCTGTTAGTCTAGCTTTAAAATATAATTAATTTAGCCTATAGCCCTAATTTCTAGCTAATGAAAGGCCTAATATCTGGCAAATACTTAGCTTCTTTTTTTGGTTACACTTCACTAGCCTCTCTCTTCCAGCTGTTCCCATGCACAAAAGGCTATAGGCTAAATTAATTATATTTTAAAGCTAGACTAACAGGGGGGTTCCTCTACACAGAGACAGCAGCAAGCTTTTTGTGCGTATGGAACGTTTCTGCAATTTTTTATTTTAGCTCATGAATTTCTTTTCATGTGTACTTTGTATCCCTTATTTACTCTTGTGTTTCCTTCATGTTGGCAGTTACCTGTGTATTTCCCCTTCCATCTCCCTTAATGAAGCTCATTCTTCGTGTGTGCGTTTGTGTCTACAGTCGTGGCCAAAAGTTTTGAGAATTACACAAATATACATTTTCACAAAGTCTGGTGCCTCAGTTTGTATGATGGCAATTTGCATATACTCCAGAATGTTATGAAGAGTGATCAGATGAATTGCAAAGTCCCTCTTTGCCATGCAAGTGAACTGAATCCCCAAAAACATTTCCACTGCATTTCAGCCCTGTCACAAAAGGGCCAGCTGACATCATGTCAGTGATTCTCTCGTTAACACGTGTGAGTGTTGACGAGGACAAGGCTGGAGATCACTCTGTCATGCGGATTGAGTTCGAATAACAGACTGGAAGCTTCAAAAGGAGGGTGGTGCTTGGAATCATTGTTCTTCCTCTGTCAGCCATGGTAACCTGCAAGGAAACACGTGCCGTCATCATTGTTTTGCGCAAAACGGGCTTCACAGGCAAGGATATTGCTGCCAGTAAGATTGCACCTAAATCAACCATTTATCGGATCATCAAGAACTTCAAGGAGAGCGGTTCAATTGTTGTGAAGAAGGCTTCAGGGCGCCCAAGAAAGTCCAGCAAGCGCCAGGACCGTCTCCTAAAGTTGACTCAGCTGCGGGATTGGGGCACCACCAGTACGGAGCTTGCTCAGGAATGGCAGCAGGCAGGTGTGAGTGCATCTTGCTCGCACAGTGAGGCGAAGACTTTTGGAGGATGGCCTGGTGTCAGGAAGGGCAGCAAAGAAGCCACTTCTCTCCAGGAAAAACATCAGGGACAGACTGATATTCTGCAAAAGGTACAGGGATTGGACTGCTGAGGACTGGGGTAAAGTCATTTTCTCTGATGAATCCCCTTTCCGATTTTTTGGGGCATCCGGAAAAAAGCTTGTCTGGAGAAGACAAGGTGAGCGCTACCATCAGTCATGCCAACAGTAAAGCATCCTGAGACCATTCATGTGTGGGGTTGCTTCTCAGCCAAGGGAGTGGGCTCACTCACAATGTTGCCTAAGAACACAGCTATGAATAAAGAATGATACCAACACATCCTCTGAGAGCAACTTCTCCCAACCATCCAGAAACAGTTTGGTGACTAACAATGCCTTTGCCAGCATGATGGAGCACCTTGCCATAAGGCAAAAGTGATAACTAAGTGGCTCGGGGAACAAAACATCGATATTTTGGGTTAATGGCCAGGAATCTCCCCAGACCTTAATCCCATTGAGAACTTGTGGTCAATCCTCAAGAGGTGGGTGGATAAACAAAAACCCACAAATTCTGACAAACTCCAAGCATTGATTATGCAAGAATGGGCTGCCATCAGTCAGGATGTGGCCCAGAAGTTGATTGACAGCATGCCAAGGCGGATCGCAGAGGTCTTGAAAAAGAAGGGTCAACACTGCAAATATTGACTCTGCATCAACTTCATGTAATTGTCTATAAAAGCCTTTGACACTTATGAAATGCTTGTAATTATACTGAAGTATTCCATCTGACAAAAATATCTAAAGACACTGAATGAGCAAACTTTGTGAAAATTAATATTTGTGTCATTCTCAAAACTTTTGGCCACGACTGTACAGTGGTTCCTCTAAAAGTTGTGAGCTTACACCGCGGAACTTAGAGGTACCCAGTGTCACGGCTTCATTGCTTCAGACCACCACAAGGGGGAGTTAGAGCACTCATTATGCATTTTGGTCCCATGGTTTTTATATGACCAATGATGAATTTGACGCGAGCCACCTGTCCCTGGTGGCTTTCTTCGACAAAGATGGCTGACAAAACATTACGGGGGAAGCAAATGTAAGTACTTTTAACATCATAACGAGTCAAGCTAAAAATGTACAACTGAGAGGACTACGTTAGTTAATGTAGAGACAAATGATTGTGCGTATTTTTTTGTCATGAAGTTAATTTACGAAAATCGCGATTTAGCAAGTTAACTGACTAGCTAACATTAGCCAGCTAGCTAGCTGGTGTTATGACATGAGTATGACATTGTAATTTGTGTTGTTTATTGTTTTAGGGACTCCTGAGAAAACCTGCAAACCAGGCTGTCATCTTGGGAAACAGTGGATGTAAAGAATCTAGCTAGCTAAAGCATTTACTGCAAATTGATGTACAATTGTGTAAGCTTGCCTTGCCATGCAATGCAGCTGAAGGAACATAGCTAGCTAACTATTTACTTGCTTATTGTGTAGTGGAGGATAAAAAAACTGTATGCCTATGGATGTGTAGCTAGCTACAGTATGTAGCTGATCTGTGAATGCACACTAAAATGTTAGGTTCTGAACTAATATTCATACCAATCTATGAACCTCAGCTATCATAGTTGTTGTATCAACTTCAAGTCTGAATGGCATTAACTTCTCTGGGAAAGGGGGGGAGTATTGTGTAGCTTGGGTGAAAAGCGTGCCCAAAGTAAAATGCCTGCTACTCAGGCCCAAAAGCTATAATATGCATATAACTAGTAGATTTGGATAGAAAACACTCTGAAGTTTCTAAAACGGTTTGAATGATGTCTGTGAGTATAACAGAACTCATATGGCAGGCAAAAAACTGAGAAAAATCCAACCAGGAAGTGGGAAATCTGAGGTTTGTAGTTTTTCAAGTGATTGCCTCTCCAATATACAGTGTTTATGGGGTCATATTGCACTTCCTAAGGCTTCCACTAGATGTCAGCAGTCTTTAAAATGTTGTTTCAGGCTTCTACTGTGAATGGGGAGAGAATAAGAGCTGATTGAGTCTGGTGTCTGGAAAATTGGCATGAGCTCAATCATGTGCGCAGCCGTGAGAGCGAGCTGCCTTTTCAATTCTAAAGACAAAGGAATTGACCGGTTGGAATATTATTGAATATTTATGATAAAACCATCCTAAAGATTGATTCTATACATCGTTTGACATGTTTCTACGAACTGTAATGTAACTATTTTGACTTTTTGTCTGGACTAAACTCTTGCGCTTAGTGAATTTGGAGTGCTGGACTAAACGCGTGAACAAAATGGAGGTATTTGGACATAAAAATGAACTTTATCGAACAAAACAAACATTTATTGTGGAACTGGAATTCCTGGGAGTGGATTCTGATGAAGATCATCAAAGGTAAGTGAATATTTATAATGCTATTTCTGACTTCTGTTGACTCCACAACATGGCGGGTATCTGTATGGCTTGTTTTGGTGTCTGAGCGCTGTACTCAGATTATTGCAAAGTGTGCTTTCGCCGTGAAGCTTTTTTGAAATCTGACACAGCGGTTGCATTAACCTGTTAGGGCTAGGGGGCAGTATTGACACGGCTGGATAAAAAACGTACCCGATTTAATCTGGTTACTACTCCTGCCCAGTAACTAGAATATGCATATAATTATTGGCTTTGGATAGAAAACACTCCAAAGTTTCTAAAACTGTTTGAATGGTGTCTGTGAGTATAACAGAACTCAAATGGCAGGTCAAAACCTGAGAAGATTCTGTACAGGAAGTACCCTGTCTGACCATTTCTTGGCCTTCTTTGCCATCTCTATCCATTACAAAGGATCTCTGCTGTTACGTGACACTTCCTACGGCTGCCATAGGCTCTCAGAAGGCGGCAAAAAGCTGAATCGTGGCTTTGCAGGCTCTGGCTGAAAAAAAGTAGCGCGTTTGGGTAGTGGCTGGTTACAGTACTGTGAGACTCAGGCTCGTGCCCGCGTCGACCGAAAGCTTTGTTTTCTTTCCTCTGTTTACCTAAACGGAGATTCCTGGTCGGAATATTATCGCTTTTTTATGAGAAAAATTGCATAAAAATGGATTTTAAACAGCGGTTGACATGCTTCGAAGTACGGTAATGGAATATTTAGATTTTTTTTGTCGCGAATTGCGCCATGCTCGTAACCCTGATTTACCATTTCGGATAGTGTCTGGAACGCACGAACAAAATGCCGCTATTTGGATATAACGATGGATTATTTTGGACCAAACCAACATCTGTTATTGAAGTAGCAGTCCTGGGAGTGCATTCTGACGAAGACAACAAAGGTAATCAAACTTTTGTAATAGTAAATCTGACTTTGGTCAGGGCTAAACTTGGTCGGTGTCTAAATGGCTAGCCGTGATGGCTGGGCTATCTACTGAGAATGTTGCAAAATGTGCTTTCACCGAAAAGCTATTTTAAAATCGGACACCTCGATTGCACAAAGGAGTTCTGTATCTATAATTCTTAAAATAATTGTTATGTTTTTTGTGAACGTTTATCGTGAGTAATTTAGTAAATTGTTAGTAAATTCCCCGGAAGTTTGCGGGGGGTATGCTAGTTCTGAACGTCACATGCTAATGTAAAAAGCTGGTTTTTGATATAAATATGAACTTGATTGAACAAAACATGCATGTATTGTATAACATAATGTCCTAGGGTTGTCATCTGATGAAGATCATCAAAGGTTAGTGCTGCATTTAGCTGTCTTCTGGGTTTATGTGACGTTATATGCTAGCTTGAAAAATGGGTGGTTAACCTCTCTAGGGGAGGTGGGACGAAATCATCCCACACTATTCAACAGCCAGTGACAAATCAGAGCGCCAAATTTAAAACCACAAAATGTCAGAATTCAAAGTTCTCAAACATAGGACTATTTTACACCATTTTATAGATACACTTCTCCTGAATCGAACCACGTTGTCCGATTTCAAAAAGGCTTTACAGCGAAAGCAAAACATTAGATTATGTTAGGAGAGTACATAGACACAAAAAACCATACAGCCATTTCTAAGCAACTAGCATGCATCACAAATACCCAAAACACAGCTAAATGCAGCACTAACCTTTGATCATATTAATCAAATGACACTCCTAGGACATTATGTTATACAATACATGCATGTTTTGTTCAATCAATGTAACGTCTGCAGTAGTGGGTGTGGAGTCAGGCGCAGGAAACAGGAGTAGTTGCTAACGGGCTTTTAATGAATTGCACCGTAATAGAAAAGTACACCCACAAAAACACAACTGGGTGTGATCCAACAAACACAATGATCCAATAACACGTACCACTGCATAAACAACAGTCGACAACAGAAAGTAAGCCCGCACACAGAACAGGTGGGGAAACGGGCTTAAATACTCCACTAAACACTAATCAACACAGGTGCAAACAATTATGACAAAACCAACAGAAAAGGGATCGGTGGCAGCTAGTAGGCCGGTGACGACAACTGCCGAGCACCACCCGAACAGGGAGAGGAGTCACCCTCGGCAGGAGTCGTGACAGTACCCCCCCCTGACGCGCGGCTCCCGCAGCGCGCCGACACCGGCCTCGTGGACGACCCGGAGGGTGATGCGCAGGGCGACCCGGGTGGAGACGATGGAAATCCCTCAACAGTGTTGGGTCCAGTATGTCCCCCACCGGCACCCAGCACCTCTCCTCCGGACCGTACCCCTCCCAGTCCACGAGGTACTGCAGGCCCCTCACCCGGCGTCTAGAGTCCAGGATGGCACGTACTGTATATGCCGGGGGCCCCTCGATGTCCAGAGGGGGCGGGGGGACCTCCGGCACCTCACCGTCTTGTAAGGGACCAGCTACCACCGGCCTGAGGAGAGACACATGAAACGAGGGGTTAATACGATAATACGAAGGAAGTTGTAATCGGTAACACACCTCGTTTATCCTCCTCAGGACTTTGAAGGGCCCCACACGCTGCGGACCCAGCTTCCGGCAGGGCAGGCGAAGGGGCAGGTTTCGGGTCGAGAGCCAGACCCTGGTTGGAATACGGGGGTCTCACTGCGGTGGCGGTCAGCGCTCCTCTTCTGTCGTCCCCCTGCTTCCTTAACCTCTTGGGGCTAGGTGGGACGCTAGCGTGCCACCCGTGGTGCACTCCATCAACAGCAGGTGCATTTCAAGAGCGGCAAATTTGAATCCAAATAAATGTCAAAATTCAAATTTTTCAAAAATACAACTATTTTACACCATTTGAAAGATAAACATCTCCTTAATCTAACCACGTTTTACAATTTCAAAAAGGTTTTACGGCGAAAGCATAAATTTAGAGTATGTTAGGACAGTACATTTACAAGAGTTGTGTGTAATGTTTTGTCAAGTCAAAGACAGGGTCACCAAAACCATAAAACCAGCTAAAATGATGCACTAACCTTTTACAATCTCCATCAGATGACACTCCTAGGACATTATGTTAGACAATGCATGCATTTTTAGTTCTATCAAGTTCATATTTATATCCAAAAACAGCGTTTTACTATGGCATTGATGTTGAGGAAATCGTTTCCCTCCAATAACCGGCAGTCAAGTCAGCGTCACAAATTAAATAATTAAAATTAGAAAACATTGGTAAAATATTATATTGTCATTTAAAGAATTATAGATTTACATCTCTTGAACGCAATCAACTTGCCAGATTTAAAAATAACCTTACTGGGAAATCACACTTTGCAATAATCTGAGCACTGCGCCCAGAAAAATACGCGTTGCGATACAGACTAGACGTCATGTTGGGGAGATCTAAAATCGAAAATACTATGTAAATAATCCATTACCTTTGATTCTCTTCATCAGATGTCACTTCCAGGTATCACAGGTCCATAACGAATGTAGTTTTGTTCAAAAAAGCTCATCATTTATGTCCAAAAATCTCCGTCTCGTTAGCACATGATGTAAGCCAGCCGGACTTCTCGTCATGAACGAGGGGAAAAAATATATTTCCGTTCGTTCAAACATGTCAAACGTTGTATAGCATAAATCATTAGGGCCTTTTTTAACCAGAACATGAATAATATTCAAGGTGGACGAATGCATACTCTTTTATAACATATTGGAACGAGGGTACCCAACATGAACTCGCGCGCCAGGTGTCTAATGGGACATCATCGTTCCATGGCTCTTGTTCGGTCAGATCTCCCTCCAGAAGACTCAAAACACTTTGTAAAGGCTGGTGACATCTAGTGGAAGCAATAGGAAGTGCCAAAATATTCCTAAGCCCCTGTGTTTTTCAATGGGATAGGTTTAAAGTCAATACAACACATCAGGTATCCACTTCCTGTCAGAAAATGTCTCAGGGTTTTGCCTGCCATATATAATAAGTATATGCATATTCTAGTTACTGGGTAGGATTAGTAACCAGATTAAATCGGGTACATTTTTTTTATCCAGACGTGCAAATGCTGCCCCCTAGCCCCAACAGGTTAAGGGCCTCCTGGACGGCCCTCCAGGTCTCCTTGGAGCGCTGCACCCAATCCTCCACCACAGGAGCCTTGGTCTGGCTCTGATGCCACGGTGCCAGGACCGGCTGGTAGCCCAACACACACTGAAATGGTGAAATGTTAGTGGAGGAGTGGCGGAGTGAGTTTTGGGACAGTTCGGCCCAAGGTATGTACCTGGACCACTCCCCTGGCCGGTCCTGGCAGTACGACCGCAAAAACCTACCCACCTCCTGGTTAACTCTCTCCACCTGCCCATTGCTCTCGGGGTGATAACCGGAGGTCAAGCTGACCGAGACCCCCAGGCGCTCCATAAATGCCCTCCATACATGGGACGTGAACTGGGGACCCCGATCAGAAACACCCCGTAGTGCCAGAAAACATGGGTGAATAGAGCTTCCGCAGTCTGTAGGGCCGTAGGGAGACCGAGCAACGGGAGGAGACGATAGGACTTAGAAAACAGATCCACAACCACCAAGACCGTGGTATTCCCCTGAGACGGGGGAAGATCGGTGAGAAAGTCCACCGACAGGTGGGACCACGGTCTCTGTGGAACGGGGAGGGGTTGTAACTTCCCTCTAGGGAGGTGCCTAGGAGCCTTATTCTGGGCGCACACCGAACAGGAAGAGACATAAAACCTCACGTCCTTAGCCAAGGTGGGCAACCAGTACTTCCCCTTAAGGCCTAGCACTGTCCTCGCCACCCCAGAATGACCCGACGAGGGTAACGTATGAGCCCATCGAATCAATTGATCACGGACACCAAGCGGCACGTACTTACGCCCTGCTGGACAGTTGGAAGGCGCAGGCTCCAGCTGTAGCGCCCGCTCGATGTCCGCGTCCACCTCCCATACCACCGGTGCGACCAGCTTAGAGGCTGGAAGGATGGGAGTAGGATCGATGGGCCGATCCTCAGTATCATAAAGACGGGACAGTGCGTCGGCCTTCGTGTTCATGGAACCTGGTCGATATGAAATAGTGAACTGGAACCGGGTAAAAAACATGGCCCACCGTGCCTGACGCGGGTTCAGTCTCCTAGCTGCCCGGATATACTCCAGGTTCCGGTGGTCAGTCCAGATGAGAAAAGGGTGTCTAGCCCCCTCAAGCCAGTGTCTCCACACAGTCAAAGCCTTGACCACAGCCAACAGCTCCCGGTCCCCCACATCATATTTACGCTCCGCCGGACTGAGCTTCCTAGAAAAGAAAGCACAGGGGCGGAGTTTCGGTGGCGTACCCGAGCGCTGAGATAGCACGGCACCCACCCCAGCCTCGGACGCGTCCACCTCCACTATGAATGGTAAAGAAGGGTCCGGGTGTGCCAACAAAGGTGCATCAGTGAACAGTGGCTTCAACTGGGTGAAAGCCCTGTCCGCCTCTGTCGACCAATGCAAACGCACCGGTCCCCCCTTCAGCAGTGAGGTAATGGGAGCTGCTACCTGGCCAAAACCCCGGATAAACCTCCGGTAGTAATTGGCAAAACCCAAAAACCGCTGCACCTCCTTCACCGTGGCTGGAGTCGGCCAATTATGCACGGCCTTAACACGGTCACACTCTATCACCACCCCCGACGTGGAAATGCGATAACCCAGGAAGGAGACGGCTCGTTTGGAGAACTCACACTTCTCAGCCTTGACATATAGGTCATGCTCCAGCAACCTCCCAAGCACCCTGCGCACCAGGGACACATGCTCGGCGCGGGTGGTGGAGTAAATCAGGATGTCATCGATATACACTATCACGCCCTGCCCATGCAGGTCCCTGAGAATCTCGTCTACAAAGGATTGAAAGACGGCTGGAGCATTCTTTAACCCATACGGCATGACGAGGTACTCATAGTGGCCCGATGTGGTACTAAATGCGGTTTTCCACTCGTCTCCCTCCCGAATACGCACCAGATTATACGCGCTCCTGAGATCCAGTTTCGTGAAAAAACGCGCTCTGTGAAATGATTCCACCGCCATAGCGATGAGAGGTAGTGGGTAACTAAACCCCACTGTGATGGAATTTAGACCTCTATAATCAATGCATGGACGCAGACCTCCCCCCTTTTTCTTCACAAAAAAGAAACTCGAGGAGACGGGTGAGATGGAGGGCCGAATGAACCCCTGTCTCAGAGATTCCGTGACATATGTCTCCATAGCCAACGTCTCCTCCTGAGACAAGGGGTACACGTGACTCCTGGGAAGCGCAGCGTTTGCCAGGAGGTTTATCACACAATCCCCCTGTCGATGGGGTGGTAATTCAGTCGCCTTCTTCTTACAGAAGGCGAAAGCCAAATTGGCATACTCAGGGGGAATGCGCACAGTGGAAACCTGGTCTGGACTCTCCACCGACGTGGCACCGATGGAAACTCCCAGACACCTACCCGAACACTCCTCTGACCACCCCTGGAGAACCCCGTTTCCACAAAATCTTAGGATTGTGACTGGCCAGCCAGGGCACTCCCAGCACCACTGGAAACGCAGGCGAATCGATAAGGAAAAAACGAATTCGCTCCTTATGATTCCCCTGCGTTACCATGTCCAGCGGCACCGTAGTCTCCCTGACCAGCCCTGACCCTAATGGCCGGCTATCTAGGGAGTGCACGGGAAAGGGGGAATCTAAAGGTACTAACGGAACTCCCAGCTTAAGGGCGGGTCCGCGATCCATAAAGTTCCCCGCTGCGCCTGAATCGACTTGCGCCCTATGCTGGGAACAAGGGAGAAAATCAAGAAAGAAAATTAAAACAAACATATGACCAACAGAGGGTTCTGGGTGAGTTTGGTGCTGACTCACCTGGGGTGAACGAGGAGTGTTCTGCCTGCCTTCTCGACTCCCAGAGGGACCCCCCCAGCACCGGTCGACCGTGTGTCCTCGGCGACCACAATTGGTGCAGGAGGAGCGCCCTCCTCCGGTTCCCTTAGATGCAGCCACTCCCAGCTCCATGGGAATGGGCGCCGGAGGGCTAGGAGGTGGAACTAACAGGACCCTTTCTGAACGCCCGCGGGCAGCCAGCAGATTGTCCAGTCGGATTGACATGTCTATCAGTTCATCCAGGGAGAGTGTATTGTCCCGACACGCTAGCTCCCTGCGGACGTTCTCCTGGAGACTGCACCGGAAATGATCCATTAGGGCCCTGTCGTTCCACCCGGCCCCCGCAGCCAAGGTCCGGAACTCCAGAGCGAAGTCTCGTCTCCTGCCTGAGATGGAACAGTCGCTCAACCGCCGCCCGGCCTTCTGGAGGGTGATCGAATACGGCCCGGAAACGGCGGGTGAACTCAGGGTAATTCTCCCTCGCTGAGTTGGGGCTGTTCCAGACCGCGTTGGCCCATTCCAACGATCGCCCCGTTAGGCAGGAGACGAGGAGGCTGACACTCTCCTCTCCAGAGGGAGTCGGTCTCACTGTAGCCAGGTATAAGTCAATCTGCAGCAGAAACCCCTGACATCCCGCTGCTCCTCCATCATACTCCCTCGGGAGCGCAAGACGCAATGCTCCAGAACCTGACGTAGGAGGGAGCGGAGTAGGTAGACTACTCTGGTGAGTCGGGGACGAAGAGAGGAGACCACTCCTCTCCCATCGATCCATCCTCTCCATCATTTGGTCCAAGCCGACCCGATTCGATGGAGCACGGTGGTGTGGTGGAGGACCCGTTCCTCCATAGATGGGAGAGGGGTGGTGGCTGCTCCTGCTGACTCCATACTTGTATGGTGCGGGCTTCTGTAACGTCTGCAGTAGTGGGTGTGGAGTCAGGCGCAGGAAACAGGAGTAGTTGCTAACGGGCTTTTAATGAATTGCACCGTAACAGAAGGGTATACCCACGAAAACACAACTGGGTGTGATCCAACAAACACAATGATCCAATAACACGTACCACTGCATAAACAACAGTCGACAACAGAAAGTAAGCCCGCACACAGAACAGGTGGGGAAACGGGCTTAAATACTCCACTAAACACTAATCAACACAGGTGCAAACAATTAAGACAAAACCAACAGAAAAGGGAAAAAGGGATCGGTGGCAGCTAGTAGGCCGGTGACAACGACCGCCGAGTGCCACCCGAACAGGGAGAGGAGTCACCCTCGGCAGGAGTCGTGACAATCAAGTTCATATTTATTTAAAAAAACAGCTTTTTACATTAGCATGTGATGTTCAGAACTAGCATACCCACCGAAAACTTCCGGTGAATTTACTAAATTACTCACGATAAACGTTGACAAAATACATAACAATTCTTTTCAGAATTATAGATACAGAACTCCTTTATGCAATCGCTATGTCCGATTTTAAAATAGCTTTTCCGCGAAAGCACATTTTGCAATATTCTGAGTACATACCTCGGCCATCACGGCTAGCTAATTTGACACCCACCAAGTTTGGGACAACCTAAACTCAGAATTACTATTAGAAAATTTGGATTACCTTTGCTATTCTTCGTCAGAATGCACTCCCAGGACTTCTACTTCAACAACAAATGTTGTTTTGGTTCCAAATAATCCATAGTTATATCCAAATACCGCCGTTTTGTTCGTGCGTTCAGGTCACTATCCGAAGGGTAACGCGTGAGCGCATTTCGTGACAAAATTTTTTAAAATATTCCATTACCGTACTTAGAAGCATGTCAAACGCTGCTTAAAATCTATTTTTATGCTACTTTTCTCGTAGAATAGCGATAATATTCCAACCGGGCAACGTTGCATTCATTCAAAGACTGAAAGAAAAAAATGGAGAAGTCTCGTGAACGCGCATCTCCAGTCTCACTGTCCCCAGGCTGACCACTTACAAACTCTGCTGATGAATGAGATAGTTCATTTAGACCACTGGAGAATGTGAAACGCTTTATTGAAAGAAGTTCGTTATCCAGGTGTTATAAATATATAATACATGTATTATGATACATAATTATGATAATTGTAATATTATAAATACAAGTTCAATCTGTACTTCAATGCACATATGGTGTGCATTATAAAGCAAGTAAGAAAGACGAGGTGGGGAGAGGTATAGAAGACAGAATGGGAAAGAGGTAAGAACAGAGGCAGACAGCATATGATTAATGAATTACAGTGATACCCTAATATTCTCTCAGATCATCACAATTACAGTGTCTCTAGCGATGTCTCCTAACCAGCCTTGAGCTCCCAGATGTCCCGAAGGTTATCTTAAGAGCGGGTGAGGTAGCGATGATGGGACAGGCTTCCTCTCTCACATCAATACACACCTGCAGACGAGAGACAGATGGATAGAGAGAGAGCATGATTAAGCCTTGTTTTTTTTATTCTAACACGGTCAGTCATGATAATCATCATGAGTTGAAATGCAAAACTGACCTTGGATCATTAACTCTGGGACTACTATATCTCTATCTGTATTTCAATGTAAAGCATCTCTTTAATAATACTTCCTGTTGACCTGACCTCTCACCTATGATCATGCTGTGCCCTCTGTGTCAGCCAGTTCAGATGCAGGAGGGGTTCACAAACACAGCTGATATAACCTAGAGGATTTAGGGAGAAGGGGGAGAGGGATGAAGTGAAGGAGAGAGACTTTTTCCATCTGTGCAACCAGATGAGAAAAAAACTCTGGACCACCTTTACTCCACACACAGAAAGGCATACAAAGCTCTCCCTCACCCTCTATTTGGCAAATTTGGCCATAATTCTATCCCCCTGATTCATGCTTACAAGCAAAAATTAAAGCAGGAAGCACCAGTGACTAGATCAATAAAGAAGTGGTCAGATGAAGCACATGCTAAGCTACAGGACTGTTTTGCTAGCACAGACTGGAATATGTTCCTGGATTCCTGGAGGAGTACACCACATCAATCATTGGCTTAATCAATAAGTGCATTGATGACAACCTCCCCACAGTGACCATACGTATATACCCCAACCAGAAGCCATGGATTACAGGCAACATCCGCACTGAGCTAAAGGCTAGAGCTGCTGCTTTCAAGGAGCGGGACTCTTAACCGGAAGCTTATAAGAAATCCCGCTATAACCTCCGACGAACCATCAAACAGGTAAAGTGTCAATACAGGAATAAGATTGAATCGTACTACACTGGCTCTGATGCTTGTTGGATGTGGCAGAGCTTGCAAACGATTACAGACTACAAAGGGGAGCACAGCCGAGAGCTGCCCAGTGACACAAGTCTACCAGACAAGCTAAATTACTTCTATGCTCGAGGCAAATAACATTGAAACATGCATGAGAGCACCAGCTGTTCCGGAAGACTGTGTGATCACACTCTTCACAGCCGATGTGAGTAAGACCTTTAAACAGGTCAACATTCACAAGGCCGCAGGGCCAGACGGATTACCAGGACGTGTACTGCAAGCATGCGCTGACAAACTGGAAAGTGTCTTCACTGACATTTTCAACCTCTCCCTGATGATTGTGGACTTCAGGAAAAAGAGGACCGAGCACGCCCCCATTGTCATCAACAGGGCTGCAGTGGAGCAGGTTGAGAGCTTCAAGTTCCACACCAAGACAGTCATGAAGAGGGCATGACAAAACCTATTCCCCCTCAGGAGACTGAAAAGATTTGTCATGGGTCCTCAGATACTTAAACGGTTCTACAGCTGCACCATCGAGAGCATCCTGGCTGGCTGCATCACTGCCTGGTATGGCAACTGCTCGGCCTCCAACCCCAAGGCACTACAGAGGGTAGTTCGAAGAGCCCAGTCCTGCCATCCAGGACCTCTATACCAGGCGGGGTCAGAGGAAGGCCCTAAAAATTGTCAACGACTCCAGCCACCCTAGCCATAGACTGTTCTCTTTTCTACCGCACGGCAAGCGGTACCGAGGTCCAATAGGCTTCTAAACAGCTTCTACTCCCAAGCCATAAGACTGAACATCTAACATCTGGTTAGGGGCTCGTAAGTAAGCATTTCACTGTAAGGTCTACACCTGTTGTATTCGGTGCATGTGACTAATACCATTTGATTTGATTCGATTTGAAGGTATAACGCATTTCATAAAATGTTGACTGCACACTGTTGCAAACTGATCTCATAGCATTTCATATTATTCTGTACGCAAACCCGACGTATGGTAAGTATTAGTTTGTGGATGTCAATCATCCTTTTTGCATGATATGTTACGAATTTTCAATACGCATGATATGTTACGAATTCCAAATTGTTGTTGCTAACATTAGCTTGAAAGCTAACATTAATGTTAGCTAGATGGCTAATGTTAGCTAGGCTAGGGGTGAGAGTTAAGGTTAGGTTTTGGAGTTATAAGAAGTTGCAAAGTTGGTAATTAGTTAAAATGCTAAAGTGTTCCCATGATGAAATTGGAAAGATCAACCTTTGGGTTAATAAACATTGGCGCTATACGCCCATCCTTCCAACCCAATCAACCACCCTCATTTTTGCCTTAAAACCTTTTACTGCAGTGCGCTAAATCAGGGTCACACAGACTGTTTCTTGGTAGTCTTAAACAAATCTAATTTGAAACAAACGTTTACACCTCACACACATGGTTATGGCCTTTAAAAAAAGAAGACATGTCAGATATAGTTGAAATGTATTACATTTTGAGTTCATCTCAATATTACACTTTATATACATTGCAGAAGAATGAAATGAAACAAAAGCGTTTGACATAGAAACACTGGATTTCTGGGATATATTTTCAAGTAATGTTTATTAATTATGAAGTTATTAAAAATATGAATATTACAATTTCACACATGAGGCTACTAGACAAAGATTTGGTCATTTGACAGCAGGAAAGGGTTTTAAGTAAGCTTCTGTCTTGTGTAACCATATCAAATGTAACATTTCTACTAATTTCAGTGTCCTGGTCTAACGTTTACTATATTACGTCTAGACTATGAGACCCGGTTGGCACAAAGTTGTTTTACCCCGGTGCACCATGTGCAACCCCTGTCCTGACAATTTTTTACTTTTGCATGGTGACTTCAGATTTTCTGTGAACCAGTAGAGGCTGCTGAAGGAGAACGGCTCACAATAATGGCCTGAACGGTGCAAATGGAAAGGAATCATAAACCTGCAAATCATATGTTTGATGTATTTGTTACCATTCCATTCTACCTCATCTTACCGTAGCTTGGTCTGTGCAATGCAAATGAACATGAGTAGTGTGGCAGTTTTTTAAAAGTTTGGTGGTTTTAAACTTAACGTAACTAACTAGTTGTGACCCGATTCAGGAAACTAGGCGTATGTCGCAAGTCACGACTTCACAGGACAGCCTTTGGAATGTACCTTTTTTTTATCTAAATGTATTGTTTTGGCAGAAATGCCTTAATCTGTAAATACGAATAAAATTGTTAAATTAGTAGGTTTAGCCACAGTGAAAGACAGTGACCTTCCCACTAGCCATGATTGGCTGAGATAATGAGTGGGCTGGACATGCCGAGAGATGAGTTTGGATTGGTCTGCGGTGTTGCTTCTTGTGTCTATAAAATGAGCTGCTCGTAATGCCTAGATAGTCCTTTCTACTGCAGTTTTTTTTAACGATATAACTTTAATCATGGAGAACTGCAAATATGTTGATAAGGCTCTCAATATCATTGCTGCCCTGAATTTATCAGGCAAAGTTCAGTGGGAAAAGGTTGTGATGATGAACTACTTTCTAGATGATGATCGTGCCATGCAATGCTGACTCTCTCTCACTCTGAAAATAACACGTTTTGAAATCAGTGGAACACAACCGGCCAAACAAGCTGTGCAAGTTAAACAGAAACAACACAGGACGTCTTCTAAAAGGGGTTGCAGCCTGCCATGAAGCTTTCATCCATGTATACAGGTAAGAATCTAGCTACATATTCAGATATTATACGTTTCTAATTTTGTCAGAAAGTTGTTTTCATTGCAAGCTAAAGCTTGCTGTTAGCTAGCCAGCTGGAGTTCAATGGCTGGTTTGCTAACTAACAATGAACCTGATGTTATTTGGTATACTTTAGCTTGCTATGACAATCCGTTTGTATTGCTAGTAATGTTACTCTATGGATTGGGATTATATATCATATTTTGATTAGCTAGCCAATGTTAACGTGACATGTCTAAACAAAAGACCCCAAGTTAATGCTTGCTGTTAACTAGCTAACGTCAGCTGAGGTTAGGTGGCTGGCTTGCTAGCTAACATTAACTTATGTGTATGAAGTGTGTAACGTTAGTGTAGTTGTCTCAGAATGCCATTTTGCATTGCTAGTTATAGTCTAATGTTAGCTAGCTAACTAGCTAACATTGAACCTATTGGTTAACTTTAGCTAGCTATGACAATCGGTTTGTCTTGCTAGTTAAAGCTTGCTTTTAGCTAGCCAGATGACGTTAGATGGCTAGCTAGCTACACTAGCTAACATTCCCTGTATGAACTGTGTGTAGTGATATCTCGGAATGCCATTTTGCATCTATTGTTAAATAATGCTAACATATTTGTATCTGGAATTTGTCTTTCAGCATCAATCAGAACACGCCTGACTCTAATCCACCAGTCATACAGTTATCAAAAGGAGAGCTGGCCCAAGCAAGCAAAGACAGCAGTGCAGTCATCAACTTCATGCACCATTTCTTCAACTACATAGTTGGGAAAACACGTGTGGACCTGAATTGAAATAACTGCAGTGGCCAAAACAAGAACAAGTTGGTGCTCTGGTATGCACAAGCTCCACCACAATCTGAACCTTCACTTCCTGATCACAGGCCACACCAAGTTTGACCCTGACTGTCGCTTCAGCCTCATCAAGCAGCGCTTCAGAAAGACCAGAGTGAACACTTTGTCTGAGATTGCTGGTGTTGTGAAGGACAGCACTGTGATGGGTCAACATCCCACAGCTGGTTGAACTGGAGAATGGCTATGGCGCGGGTGGAAAGCTATGGCTGGAAACAACACCTGACTCCGTGCTTCAGGCCGCTGCCACAGATCATGCACTACCAGCACTTCAGGTAAAAAATCATTTTCATTGTATGAGATTATTTTTATCTAAACTTGGGAGGTGAATTGATATTGTGCAGGGTTGTAAAGTCTTCAGATTTTTTGTTATTCCCTGATTTACAGTTTCAATGCTCTGGAGCCTGGTGTTGTCGCCAAGGAGTGTTCGGACAGTCTGGACCAGGTTTCAGCTGCTGCGCATCCTTCCTCCCATAGATGGTCTGCCTGTAAAAGCACCACCTATGGGAGGATCAGGGAGTTTTGCGACAAAGAGGCTATGGACATCACATGCCCTGCAGCAAGGGCAGGACAGAAACAGGCTCTCCGAATATAGATTCCCTTGTTCCTGGGTGGTTTGGACGGACCAGTCATCTGCACTATCTGCAGTGCCTCTATTCACACGATTCTCTCCTAACACACATGACATACGTTGTTGCTACTATTCTTTTATCCTGCTGCTTCGCCACTTTACCCCTGATTGTATACATATAACTACCTCGTCGATCACTGATATCGTTATTGATATTGTGCTTGTACTGTTGGATTCTGGGTTAAACCTGGAATATTTATATTCTAGAAACATGATACATCAGAAGACTATAGTATCTGAGGGGTGATAGAGACTGGTTTTTACATCAGAAGTGAATGGTTATCTTTAAGAGCCAGATGGATTTGGAAGGTGCTGGGTAGACGGGAGGCAGTCACAGGATTGCTATAGGTGATACAGTTGGAGATCTTTGGATTAGGCATCAAGGGGGTTGAGGTCAGGTCCGATCACTTTAAGGGAGAAGGAATGGTTTATTACCCCATCACTTCGTCTTCCTGCCGAACCATAAAAGATGTAAGGATTAGAGAGAAGGAGGAGTGCCTAAATTGGAGTATATATACTTGTGGTGGTGGAAACATGTTTTTGTCTAATGCAGCTGTATTGATCCTCTGGGAAGAATAAACTTGGTTAAGCTTTCATAGTGTCCGTATAATTTTTTACTCTGAGAATTAGAACCTAACAAATTGTCAAACCAGAGAGTCCAGATCAGTGGAGCAGGAGCTGGGAACAAACATGGTAGGCACAGTTCCTACACCTGTTTCCACTCATTTTGACATCTTGGGGAGATGAGAATTGTAGGCTGAACAATTATAGCTGACGGATCTAGAAAGCCTGAGTTTATTCAGTAGGCCCATTGTGTTACGCCCGGTTGTAGCTTTGTGGTATAGAGTAGGTTGGTTCCGGCTAGTACTATAAAGTATAGGGTAAGTCCCGGAAGGTAAAGTCGAGCAGGCTGGTACCTGTAGGGTAAGTCCTTGTGGGTAAATCCCGGTTGGTGTTGGTTCCCTGCTAAACCTGTTACGAGAGGTGAAAGTCTCAGCCGCAGTGCCCATGCGGCAGTAGAATGTGTGGATGGATAAAGTGACATCCTTGTGTACTAGGACTCATGCCATTCAGGGTTAAAAGAAAAGCAATAAGATATTCAAACGCTGTTGGATTTTGGTGAATTAGCTGTAGCAATAAAGAGAGGTTGGTTGTATGCTCTGTTGGGGTGGTGAACCATGACAGATTGTGTGGAAATAGGAAGACAAGTGTAATATTTGAGGCACAATACTGGAAGAAGCCAATAAGTCATCCATATTCTCCAGTA
Organism: Salmo salar; assembly: GCF_965601325.2. Classification (NCBI taxonomy): domain Eukaryota; kingdom Metazoa; phylum Chordata; class Actinopteri; order Salmoniformes; family Salmonidae; genus Salmo; species Salmo salar. Next base: position 64,717,174 of record NC_138291.1, on the reverse strand, counting down.
ATAAATTTGCAGACGCTATAGTATAGGTTCTAATACAAGGTTTTAAGTGCCGTGACCAATTCATTATTATCCGGGGAGGTGGGTAGCGCTACCTTGGAAAACAATTAATAGAAGGTGTGTATTATAGACGGGAGTGAAGAAATCTAAAACACAGACACCGATGGGAGAGGTTTGGGAATAATAACTATTGATATAGCGACAGACGGTTCTCCAAGCGTGGCTAGAGGATTTTAATAAAGCCATGGAGTCGCTGAAAGAAGTGCACAAGCATTCTACCAATTCGGCTCGAGTACGGGGAATTAATAGTTGTACTTAGCTACAAAAAGACTGGGTACGTGAGTACATTGATAGAATTTGAACTTTGGCTTTGATGGCAGGTTTGAAACCTGTGATCAAAACAACAATTGTGCGGGTTGTGGATAAAATAGAGCAAGATGTTTTGAGAGTGGAATATAAATCCGCTCACTTCGCAGACGTGCGAGGGGTTAATACTAACAGTTAAAGTCACTAACAGTGGTTTCAATGGCCAAGGTAAGACAAAGAAACGTAATGAAAAACCATCAAAGCGTAAGGACACAGCTCCCTGTTTTAGATATCGGACTTTGGAAGAATGAGTGTAAGTAGGAATGGAACCTGCTGTGGAGGGAATGCCGCTATGCAAGTGTTTGCATTTTTCGGTTTGATCGATAGTGGTTCATGTGAAGGAAGACGTATGAGATCACGTTTTAATCGTTTTTAATAGATGTCAGGATCACATATTGCAGGTTCCTTATGATGAGAAATTGGCTAAATTTGCCACAGGAAAAAGTATTTTGGGTTGAAGAATCTAGGTGAAATGCCAGGGGAATGGTTTCTAGAAGTAACAAATTTAAATCATCTGGCCAAACACTCCTTGCAAACTCAGAAAGCCTTGGGGTTTTTTTTGATCTCATGAGACATTTTATGTGGTTTTATTCCAAAATAGATTTACATTTTATGTCGTCTTATTATGAAATAGTTTTCTAGAATGTACGTATGGGTGGCGGTGTAATGAGGAATTAGAAAAGGGGTTACTAAAGCTAAAATTAACTTTTAATTTTTTAGTTAGTTCATGAACATTTTGTGCTGTGGTTATGGAGAATAGTACACGCTAAATACAATATACATAATTATGGAGTAGGCCATAAACGGAGTTCCAGCAAGTGAGTTCCAGATAAGCACACACACACAACTTACCGGTTATGAATATGCATTTGTGGTGTTGATATTGTGGGATTTATTTTGGATGGGGTCTTTTCAATTCAGTTTCAAATTGGGTATGGTGTCGAATGCCCTGTATCCTGACTTTCTGGTGAGACCTGGTCAATTTCACTTGAAATGATAGAAACAGGTGGGATTTAATTATAAAACGAATGAGAAACACCAGTCTCTACTCTATTTTACCATTACTTTATGAGATACTATTATTGACAGTTATTCCAAATGGATTGTGATATGTGAATTGCTGATTTCATTTTGTGTTTTTGTTTCGATACAAATTTCACCAGATTGGTATACTGGAGTGTGGGATTCTGTGAGGGGTTAGGGTGCTAACTTCCTGATCTGGTAACTCTTCCAAGAGGTCGCCAGTAAAACAAGGGGGTATGAACTAATTTTGAAAATGGTTTCAACAGTAACAGTATGTTGTTATGCTCTTTGACGTTTGTCATAGAGATAATGGTATTAAGAAAAGGTTAATGTAATAATTTGTTATATAGTTAATGCTTGTCTGGATTTCTGGAAACAGAAATGAATTGAACTAAACTGTTGTTCTGATCTGTTATTTTTTGAGGTTATCACGGAAGGTGATGGCAGATCGTGTCTTAATGCATGGTAGGAATAATTTGACCACAAACACTGTGTGAACCTCAAAACCTCCCTAAATGGCTGTAGAAAGAGCGACAAAGGTGTTCAATGCGACAGTGACTTTTAATACTTCTATCTGAGTCCGAGCCATAAACTGGGGTACTGGCAGCAGTACTGAGAGTGCATGTGGAGTGAGCATGGAGAGAGAGAATGGCTCAGGTGAGAGATTTGTGTACGTTTGGAGGAACGGATGTATCTATTAGGATATTGAAATCAGGACATTATCAATGGCCATCAAATGTGACAGGCAAGAGTTACATGTGCCGTTGGGAAGATGAACAGTAAACGCTATCTGAAAAAGACACGCTAGAAGTGCCGGGGGGGTTTAGACCGAGTATGCATTGAGATACTGATCTTTCATTACCAGGCCACTTCCGACAGGAAAATGGGGACAAAGGGGTACCTGTAATAAGAAGAGTTATTACCGGCAATAAAAGGTTCCGTTTATAAATGTACATTCTAACCGGGATGATGTGTGCTAAATTGAGTCATAGACTCAAAGTTAGCACTAAGGACTGTCATTCTGAATTTGGGTTGGATAATTTATCAAATGTTTAAGTTATGATTCGGATACAATGAGAGATTGTTGCTTTCAAACGGTGAGGGGTGGGGGCACTGCTAAAATATATTAGGCCTAGGAAGGCTCTAGAAACCTTATCTCTAAGTAGAACTCACTGGATGATAGCTTGGGTCAACCATGAAGGTTTTTTTTTGTTCTCTTTTGTTTTACCATGTCATCAGAATTGTTATGTGGAATCGCATCGATACATAGAGATTGCTGGATGAGATGATTAATTGCATACAAGGCTCATAGTCTGTGTTTTGCGATAACACCCAAGGATGAAAATGAAGGAGAGGGCATGGAGCCCAGCATAACATGAGCATACAACGTAACGGAGTCAATATGTTTTTAGGTTTCGTGGAACATAAAAGTGATCATTGTTCCAGAGGAGGGACTGATGTATATTGACTAATTGATTTGAGAATGTTTTAGTATGTTTATAACTGTAGAAGTGCATTAGGAGTAGTGACTAGTGTGTTATGAGTGAGATGAAATGATATATGTGCAAATGCATCTGTAGCAGGAGGTGCGGGACACTTTAGACAGAATATTTACATAGGGCTGTTAAGTGGGATGGAATGTGTCTGCAGTGGAGATCTGTGGGGGCTCATAAATTAAGGTCGTGGTGATAGAGGGATATCTTTCCCAGAGACTAGGTACTGTATATTGATACAGGAGATATCTCGTCGGAGAGGGAGGACAGCTAAATGTGCACAATATAGGTACTATTATGAAGTTAAATTGAACATTACGCATACCCAGATCATTGTGAGAGTAGAAGAGATAGTGGTGGAATTTCAGACACTATGGTAAACTTTCAAGAAACCTGTGACTCAGAGTTTTGTTAGGTTGGATATTCTTCCAATTCATTAACATCTTTCCCAATTTCTAACAGTCGGAGATCACTTGATTAACCTGTTGGGGATAGGGGGCAGTATTTGCACGGCTGGATAAAAAACGTACCCGATTTAATCTGGTTACTACTCCTGCCCAGTAACTAGATAGAAACTTTGGATAGAAAACACCCTAAAGTTTCTAAAACTGTTTGAATGGTGTCTGTGAGTATAACAGAACTCCTATGGCAGGCCAAAACCTGAGAAGATTTCAAGCAGGAAGTGGCCTGTCTGAGAAGTAGTGTTTCATCTTGGCTCTTTTTATTGAAGACTCAGGATCTGTGCAATAACGTGACACTTCCTACGTCTTCCATAGGGTCTCAGAGCCCGGGAAAACGTTGAACGATATCGAGGCAGGCTCTGGCTGAAACACTTTATCGCTTTTGGCAAGTGGCCACTCAGAGTACTATGGGCTTAGGCGCGTGCCCGCTTCGACCGAATGGTTTGTTTTCCTTTGTCTGTTTATCTAAACGCAGATTCCCGGTCGGAATATTATCGCTTTTTTATGAGAAAAATGGCATAAAAATTGATTTTAAACAGCGGTTGACATGCTTCGAAGTACGGTAATGGAATATTTAGAATTCTTTTGTCACGAATTGCGCCATGCTCGTCACCCTTATTTAGCCTTTAGGATAGTGTCTAGAACGCACGAACAAAACGCCGCTGTTTGGATATAACGATGGATTATTTTGGACCAAACCAACATTTGTTATTGAAGTAGAAGTCCTGGGAGTGCATTCTGACGAAGACAACAAAGTTAAGAACATTTTTCTTATAGTAAATCTGACTTTGATGAGTGCTAAACCTGCTGGGTGTCTAAATAGCTAGCCCTGTGATGCCGGGCTATCTACTGAGAATATTGCAAAATGTGCTTTCACCGAAAAGCTATTTTAAAATCGGACATATCGAGTGCATAGAGGAGTTCTGTATCTATAATTCTTAAAATAATTGTTATGCTTTTTGTGAACGTTTATCGTGAGTAATTTAGTAAATTCACCGGCAGTGTTCGGTGGGAATGCTAGTCACATGCTAGTCACATGCTAATGTAAAAAGCTGGTTTTTGATATAAATATGAACTTGATTGAACAAAACATGCATGTATTGTATAACATAATGTCCTAGGGTTGTCATCTGATGAAGATCATCAAAGGTTAGTGCTACATTTAGCTGTGGTTTGGGTTTATGTGACATTATATGCTAGCTTGAAAAATGGGTGTCTGATTATTTCTGGCAGGGTACTCTGCTGACATAATCTAATGTTTTGCTTTTGTTGTAAAGCCTTTTTGAAATCAGACAGTGTGGTTAGATTAACGAGAGTCTTATCTTTAAAATGGTGTAAAATAGTCATATTTTTTAAAAATTGAAGTAATAGCATATCTAAGGATTTGAATAACGCGCCACAGGATTCAACTGGCTGTTGAGTAGGTGGGACGCAAGCGTCCCACCTAGCCCATAGAGGTTAAATGCAGTAGTTATTCTCACAGCAATCGCTGTAGGGACAGTAATTGAAGGAGGCTAGGGTCATGGGCCATGTTAGTAGTAGCAGGGGTTATTTTAGTGGCATTTTTGGGATATCAGTTTATGGGGACTCATGCCACATGTCTGGGTAGCTGGTAACTGGGAGACCGATGGGAAACGAGGGCTGTTATTCAAATGCAACAAATTAGTGATCTTGCCATAAGGGGGAGTCTGTTGTGAGGAAATGACCCATGCGCTGCAGTGTTTATATCCTCAGGTGAAAGCAGCACGTGAGGAGCAGGAGATAACCGAGGGCACGGGCTGAATACTGGAGATTGAGTGTACACCAAGATACACCAGGCGGGGTTGTTAGGACAGTGTTGGCCTGGTCCATACACCCAAAAGTACTTGCTACATTTTGACAGGAAAATTGTCAAATTCACACACTTATCAAGAGAACATCCCTGGTCATCCCTACTGCTTCTGATCTGAGTGACTCACTAAACACAAATGCTTTGTTTGTAAATTATGTCTGTTGGAGTGTGCCCCTAGCTAACATCAATCAAAAAATAAAATAAAATAATTGTGTCGTTTGGTTTAACATAAGGAATATACTTTTACTCTATGACAATTTTGTAATTTTTTAACCACTGGATGTGGCTGGGGGTTATAGCATTTATTTCACCTGACCCATCAATTTTGACAAGTGTGTCTGGGTAAGTGTCTAATATTTATAATATTTTTTATCTGGACACTATGTATAATTGGTATTGTTCCTTATTGTAGGCTACTACCACTTTAGTCTTAATCTTTACTACACTACTCAATGTTTAGCACATGACCTCACATGTGAACCCTTAAAGAGATGGGTGGGGCTGGCTTAAGAGGGTGTGAACAATGCTGAATGGGTGTAGACAAAGGAGAGCACTCCAGTAGGTACCATAACGTTCAAATGCCCTTTATTCAAAAGTGAGTTTACAAGTTCATCAACTTTCAAAGCAGAATAACTTTCCCATTATTCCTCAATTGCAGTGTACGATATACCCTTTTATAGCTCTCAGTCTCTACTTTTATCAAATGTAAAAAAAACAATTTCAAATTTTGCTACACAAGACCGATTTGAGCTGGTCAATCACATTTATGTTTTGTGTAAGAAAGTATCTATAGTTGTGCATGAACTGGCCATACACAATAGCTAATGTTTCAATCTTACATTGGCTAAGGTTACTTAGCTACTGTAGCTAAAGTTAATTGGCTATCATAGCAGCCAAAGACATTCAATTGTTTATTTGTGTATATTTCTTTGTGCTCTGATTACATGCAAGTGTCTAGATTAGCATTTTACACATAATGGCTCTGCCTTATGTGAAAAACCAAACTTGGAAAGAATATAGCTAGCTAGCAAACTAGCTTTCCTCGCCTGTTGGTTAGCTACCTAGCCAACGTTAGCTCTCATCTGACTGGTACAATGTTATGTTAGCTAGCTACCTAGCTAATCAAAACAAAATCACATTAATTGGCTAGTTATCTTTATTTGCCTGTTCATAAGCTAGCTAGCTTTCAGCTGACTGGTGTTAGCTAGCTACAGAGGTTAGTTGCCTTCCCTGTAGCTCAGTTGGTAGAGCATGGTGTTTGCAATGCCAGGGTTGTGGGTTTGATTCCCATGGGGGACCAGCACAGAAAAATAAATGTATTAAATGTAAGAAATGTATGCATTCACTACTGTAAGTTGCCCTGGATAAGAGTGTCTGCTAAAATGTACAGAGGTTAGCTGCTGGACTTTGTACAAGCAAGCTAATGTTAGCTACATAATGTTAGCTACCCAGCTAATCAAAATATTTGATTGCATTTATTGATTAACCTCAGCTTCAATACCACCATATAGCTAGCTATCAAATAAAATGTTATTGGTCACATTTACATGCTTAGAATATGTTGTTCTGGGTGTAGTGGAATGCTTGTTTCCCTAACTCCAACAGTGCAGTGATACTGATCAATAAACAACAAAACAAACAAATCTAAAACTAAAAGAATGGAATTAAGAAATATTAGGATGTCCAAAGTAAAAACATATTTACAGTTGAAGTCGGAAGTTTACATACACCTTAGCCAAATACATTTAAACTCAGTTTTTCACAATTCCTGACATTTAATACTAGTAAAATTTCCCTGTCTTAGGTCAGTTAGGATCACCACTTTATTTTAAGAATGTGAAATTGTCAGAATAATAGTAGAGAGAATTATTTATTTCAGCTTTTATTTATTTTATCACATTCCCAATGGGTCATAAGTTTACATACACTAATTTAGTATTTGGTAGCGTTGCCTTTAAATTGTTTAACTTGGGAAAAATGTTTCGGATAGCCTTCCACAAGCTTCCCACAATAAGTTGGGTGAATTTTGGCCCATTCCTCCTGACAGAGCTGGTGCAATTGAGTCAGGTTTGTAGGCCTCCTTGCTCGCACACAATTCTTCAGTCCTGCCCACAAATGTTCTATGGTATTGAGGTCAGGGCTTTGTGATGGCCACTCCAATACCTTGACTTTGTTGTCCTTAAGCCATTTTGCCACAACTTTGGAAGTATGCTTGGGGTCATTGTCTATTTGGAAGACCCATTTGCGACCAAGCTTTAACTTCCTGACTGATGTCTTGAGATGTTGCTTCAATATATCCACATCATTTTCCTCCCTCATGATGCCATCTATTTTGTGAAGTGCACTAGTCCCTCCTGCAGCAAAGCACCCCCACAACATGATGCTGCCGTCCCTGTGCTTCACGGTTGGTTGGGATGCTGTTCTTCTGCTTTCAAGCCTCGCCCTTTTTCCTCCAAACATAACGATGGTCATTATGGCCAAACAGTTATATTTTTGATTCATCAGACCAGAGGACATTTCTCCAAAAAGTACGATCTTTGTCCCCATGTGTAGTTGTAAACCGAAGTCTGGCTTTTTTATGGTGGTTTTGGAGCAGTGGCTTCTTCCTTATTGAGTTGCCTTTCAGGTTATGTTGATATAGGACTCGTTTTACTGTGGATATAGACACTTTTGTACCTGTTTCCTCCAGCATCTTCACAAGGTCCTTTGCTGTTGTTCTGGGATTGATTTGCACTTTTCGCACCAAAGTACATTCATCTCTAGGAGACAGAACGCGTCTCCTTCCTGAGCGGTATGACGGCTGCGTGGTCCCATGGTGTTTATACTTGCATCAGAAGCTTCTAAAAGCATGACATCATTTTCTGGAATTTTCCATGCTGTTTAAAGACACAGTCAACTTAGTGTATGTAAACTTCTGACCCACTGGAATTGTGATACAGTGAATTTTAAGTGAAATAATCTGTCTGTAAACAATTTTCAGAAAAATTACTTGTATAATGCACAAAGTAGATGTCCTAACCAACTTGTCAAAACTATAGTTTGTTGACAAGAAATTTGTGGAGTGGTTGAAAAGCCAGTTTTAATGAAACCAACCTAAGTATATGTACATTTCTGACTTCAACTGTATATATATAATGCATTCGGAAAATATTCAGACCCATTCACTTTTTGCACATTTTGTTCTACAATTTGATTACATTATTTACTTTCCTCAATCTACACACAATACCCCATAATGACAAAGTCAAAACAGGTTTTTAGAAATGTTTGCAAATGTATTAACAATAAAATAAACAAGTACTGAGTAAAGGTTCTGAATACATATGTAATTGTGATATTTCATTCGGAAAGTTCTCAGACCCTTTGACTTTCTTCACATTTTGTTACATTACAGCCTTATTCTAAAATGAATTGAATATTTTTTTCCCTGATCAATCTACACACAATACCCCATAATGACAAAGCAAAAAGAGGTTTTTAGAGTTTTTTGCAAATGTATGCAAAATAAAAAACTAATATCACATTTACATGATGCTGCCACCACCATGCTTCACCACAGGGATGGTGCCAGGTTTCCTCCAGACTCTTTGGCATTCAGGCCAAAGAGTTCAATCTTGGTTTATCAGACCAGAGAATCTGGTTTATCATGGTCTGAGAGTCTTTTAGGTGCCTTTAGGCGAACTCCAAGTGGGCTGTCATGTGCCTTTTAAATGAGGAGTGGCTTCCGTCTGGCCACTCTACCATAAAGGCCTGATTGTTGGAGTGCAGCAGAGATGATTGTCCTTCTGGAAGGTAAGCCCATCTCCACAGAGGAACTCTGGAGTCCTTATTTTGAGGGCCTATTTTTACCCTTATTCAGGGACCTGAAACTCATACACATCCCTTTGAACGAAAACCATACACATCGTTATCATATTTCCCATCATGCTCTATTGCAGTTTAATTTCATTAATTGTTTGGTTCAATATCTACTGTTGTTTATGATTGATTGATTAAACAAATGCTACTCAAATATAAATTACAAATAATTTCTAAACTAATCCAATATGTTACATGGACTTATTGCACCTGAAATAGTTCCAGTTTAGATGCTTCAGGTAGTGTCATAGCTTACTCTTCACAAACCCTGGCAGTCATTCTGAATACAGGTCTCAGATGATTTAAACATTCCAGAAGTTGGATTCTAATAGGGATTTCACATCACCTTGCAAGCCATCATAATGTGAGTTGCAAGCGATTGTATTATGAAAAGGATTAGATGTGTTCCTAAAGGAGTACAAACACTTGTCCCTATAGTAGTACCCTGTTAGGTCATCCTTTGTACCTTTAGTTATACGTGCGTAATTGTACCCCAGTTCATACTTCACGCCACATCAGGGCTTCAATTAGGGTTGCAACAATCTGGTGACTTTCTCAAAATTCCCAGTTTTTCCAAAAATCCTCATTGAACGATTTCAGACTTCTTGCTTCCATTTCCAGGAATCTTCCAACCAAGATTTGGGAAAATCTGCGAATCTGGGAAAGTTACCAGCATTTTGCAACCCTACCTGCAAGTCACATTATGCTGCCTTGTAAAGTGATATGTAATTCCTTTTGGAATGCAGACAGAGTTAGGCTATCCAACCATTGGACTTTTTTTTCACCTGCAACCTGCATTCAGAATTACTGCCAGGGTTATGAACATTGGGAGGAGACTATCTAAGGCATTTAAACAGGAACAAACATTTCTGTAATGTGTGCAAAAAAATCCAAACTGATTTGGATTAGTTTATAAAAATGTAGGTTATTTATCTTTGTGTTGCATAAGATGAATTAATCAATGCACAAGCAAAAAAACAGATATTCAAACAATCGATTTAAAAAATAAACCTGCAGTAGAGCCAAGCTTGGAAATATGATAATGATTGGTGTGGTTTTGGTTCAAATTGATGTGTATGAGTTTCAGGATCCTGTATTAGGGTAAAACTAGATATTTAGTTAAATATAGTTGCTTAGGATTCTCACTTGGTGAAATCCATGTGACCAAAAATGGATGAATGCAACAACAATGTCTCTCTCTCTGTCACTAACAAATACAGTCATGGGTGGTAACTCAAGAATTTACTCGAAGGCACTCTGGGAAGTATTTGAATAAGGCTTTACCTTAAGCAGGGTGTTCATTTAATAACACTGTTACGGTGTCTATATGGGTCCACAGACTCCACACTTTCAGTGTTGAATAAACACTTTTATTTTATGTATTTATTTAGCACTGCAGAAATTGCTGTGTATTACAATATTTCACCAACAAATTCAGACAGACATGCTAAGAGCCTTCCCTAATAAATGTGGTCTCTACACACTGCACTCTGCCTGCAACAGCAGAACGTCTGTGTTGGCCATTACGTTGCGATATCCTTGTTAAATAATAAGTGTCATGGTTGAAGTGTTTTAATGGACAGTAAAAGCAATTGTGTCACTCTCCAGTTAGAAAACAGGACCACTCAAACTGCCACTTTAGACAAGAAGTGTGGACCAGGCTCCATAAACAAGGGAGGGGCGGTGAAGAGGGAGAGAGACAGAAACAGAGAAAGACAGAGAGACCAAATACAGTCAAAAGGGCATGTTGATCCTGGTGGTGGGACAATGTGTATGTCTCACAATTAACCACTATAGGGAGCAAAGAATTTCATTTCTAACTACAATTAAGAAATCGGCTTGTACAAATTAAGTTTGAAAGAAAACCTTTTCCTCCTTCAAACAATAGTGCTTTAGATCCTGAAGAGACCCTGGTGGACATTGATTATTATACTAAAAAGAACACCCATTACATGATATTCTATCTTTAACTTACAGTATGTTGAGAAAGCAGACACTGCTAGGAACTCCTCAATCACTAGAATCTGGAGGAAAACAAAACTCTTGTTGAAAGTAAGGAGAGAAATAACACATCTTGATATTGATGTCCATCCATATTTTCTAATACTCATAGGGCCTTGATGTGATTTTGCACACAAATGTAAATCTTATGCAAGGTTATTTCAGCATATGAAGTAAACATTTCCTCCACCACTGACTTCACTTCAGTTCCTGCACTCACAACGTAACCTAGGCTACTTACAAATATTTGTGCTTGCAAAAACTGTATCTATATATATATATATATCTAGGATTCATGTTATGCTGCTTTAATTTTAACATGAAGTAGATATGTCCTCCAGAAATAAAGATAATTCAGGTTGTGCCCTCTATTAAGCTGAAAGTGGCTCCTTAAAACTAGGCACTGATAAACATGATTTGCATCTGAATCTAGGCCTATGACATAAGTAAATAACAAGTGGGACCTTTTAATCCAATGTAATTTCAATACAAATGGAAATGGTATTTGTTTGATTATGAAGTCATAAATCTCGAATGTAATATACATTTGTCTCACTTTTACAAATCCAATTTCATTGCAAATAAATCTAATTCTAATCATATTTGGTCCGTGGAACCGGACGGTGGATTGTCGCTGGAGGCTCCGGACCGTGGATCGTTACCGGAGGAACCGGACTGGGAACCGTCGCTGGAGGCTTTGGACTGGGAACCGTAGCTGGAGGCTCTGGACTGCAGACCGTCGCTGGAGGCCTGGTGCGTGGAGCTGGCACAGGACGTACCAGGCTGGGGAGACGCACAGGAGGCCTGGTGCATGGAGCTGGCACAGGGCGTACCGGGCTAGGGAGACGCACTGGAGGTCTGGTGCGTGGAGCGGGCACAGAACGTACTGGGCTGGGGAGACGCACAGGAGGCCTGGTGCGTGGAGCTGGCACAGGACGTACTGGGCTGTGGAGGCGCACTGGAGGTCTGGAGCATAGAGTTGGCACAACGTGTCCTGGTCAGATGACAACCTTCGCACGGCAAGTGCGGGGATCTGGCACAGGACGTACCGGGCTGTGGAGGTGCACTGGAGACACGGTGCGTAGATCCGGCACACATTGTACCGGAACGATAACACTCTCCTCAAAGCGAGTACGGAGAGCTGGCACAGGACATGCAGGGCTGGGGAGGCGTACTGGAGCCATGGTGCGTGGTGCTGGCACTTCACCAGACGGCTATCATGCTCCTCAGGATGAGTACAGAGAGCTGACTCAGGTGGCATTAAACTGAGGACACGCTCCTTAGGGCGAATGTCGTGCCTCATGCACCAACACAACAGCTCTCTCATAACTCTCTCCTCCAATTTCCCCATCAACTCCTTAACTGTCTCTGATTCACTCCCTTCACTCCCCTCCAAGTTCACCTTCCTCTCCCAGACTGGCTCTGGTTCAAACCTTGGCTCCACCGACCACCCCGTGTGGACTGGTTCTGGTTCACACCTCGGCTCTGCCGACCACCCCGTGTGCCCCTCACATTTTTTTGTTGAGGCTGCCTCTCGGGCTTCCTACGTCGTGGCCGCGAACCCAGATGTCGTCGCCTTTCCTCCTTCACTGCTTCCGCCTGCTTCCATGGCAGGCTTTTGTCTCGTGCCATTATTTCGTCCCAAGTCCAGGATGTCCTCCACTCCTGGCTTTCCTCCCAGGCCCAGGATCCCTGCTCCTCCTGGTCACGCTGCTTGGTCCTAGGGTGGTGTGATCTTGATTTTGTATTGTATCTTTTAGCCCTACAAAGCTGTAAGTTTTGTTGGTTACTCTTTATTGTTTTGTTGCCAGTTATCATAAATAAAATATGATAAACCTACCCCACGCTGCATCTTGGTCCGACCATCATTACAACAACGTTCATTACACCCACAACCTTGATTCGGTTAAATGTAGCAAAATCATATAGTCCTTGGCCTATATCCTAATCTGACTTTGGTGCAGTTATTGTTGTTCTTCACATTACCGTCTCTAGTAAACACACACTATATCAAATAAAATCAACGTTTTTTTTGTCACATGCACAGGATACAGAAGCTATAAACGGTACAGTGAAATGGTTACTTTCATAGTGGAGTCTTTTGTTAAGACCCATAATCCCAACCCATTCTACCATGCATGAATCGGCAGGTAGCTAAAGCTAACCAAATAGGTTCAATGTTAGCTAGCTAGCTAACATTAGGCTATAACTAGCAATGAAAACGGCATTCTGAGATACAAATAATATTACTACACAACTCATACACGTTACATTAGCTCACGTGCCAGCCAGCTAACGTTAGCTAGCTAGCTAACAGTACGCTTTAACTTGCAATGAAAATTACTTTCTGCCCAAATTTGAAACGTAAAATATCTGAAAGTGTAGCTAGACTCTTAACCATATACATGGATGAATGCTTCTCCCTCTCTGTCATGGATGCCATGGTTGACCCTAGTTTGAAGATGTAATCCGGAGACAGGTGTTTTATACAACAGATGTTTGTGTTCTCTTTTCGACTGCATTTTGCAATCATGCTCTGCTTACACCAGGCATTCCACTGATTTCAAAACTTGAACAACTTATTCCATGACAACAACACTGTTGATCACCACTTCTTCCCCATCACTGTCATCAGAAGACTACAATATCTGGTTCAATTAAAATGTTTTTACCTAAAATGATTTCCTCATCGTCTGATTCATTTTCAGAGTCAGAGAGAATCAGCATAGCACGATTGTCCTCCAGAAAGTAGTCCATCACAACTTTTCCCCACTAATCTTTGTCGATAGCGCCTGTTAAATTCAGTTGTGAGCAGTAGCAAGAATTTTGCAGTTCTCCATGATATCTTTCGAAAAAGCCATGGTAGAAAGGATTATCTACACATACTGAGCATCTTATGTTATAGACAGAAGCATTCTACATGGCAGACAAATCTGAACTCACCTTTCGGCATGTCCAGCCAATTCATTATCTCAGCTAATCATGGGAAGCGGGAAGGTTCCTGTCTTTTTCCGTGGCTAAATCAAATAGGCTCATAATTTAACAATTTTAGTCATATTTACAGATGGCATACATGTTTGTTATTAAGGCACATGAAAGTTCACGTTCCAGAAGGCATTTCTGCCAAAAAACAGCATTTTGATTACAATTTTTTTTAATGTTCAAATTTGTGTCGTGCATAATACGCCTAGCTTCCTGGAACAGATTACATATGATCTGATATGCAGTTGTTTCATCATCAAACGATGATGTGAATGGTGTAAACCTCCTGATAATCTCCGAAAACCTGCTGACGTCAGCTTGGCTCTATATTTCACAGCTAATTGACTGAGAACACAACCAGTGTGTGCTACTACATTCCTTCTGAGTGCAAATAAAATCTAGGCCTTTTCACTAACTTTTTTTTAAATCCCCAAGCCCATTAATGTATCAGGTAGCGTCGAAGAGGCCTTGTTTTATTGTCGGCCTTGGAAGTGAAAACTAGTGCGACACAGCACTTTCTAAAATGTCATCATGTCATAACCCACTTTGATAAAGGCTATGCTTGCTGCGATGCTGCAGAGTTTCATATTTTTCCTGGTGAGGCACTAAATGTCATCTTCCTGCGTAGTGAAAAGGTGTGTGTTTTAATCTCATCCGGCCCCTTTGATCTAGTGCAAGACTTTGAAGACAAAGAAGCGACTTGATTGCTCAGGAAGTCGATGTGCGGCTTTGAAAGGTTTTCCGTCGGCTTATATGACAGAGCTTGTCTCTTCCCTGCTACTTGATGATTAAACATTTCCTACGATTAATTAACGAGGATTTCCAACTACATGTGTAAAAATTAAGAAAACCTAGAGATATTTCACCACTAACTTCAAAAAGTCATACAGTTATTTGACTGCTATTGATTATGTGTCTTCTGTGTCTTTAGTACTTGTCAAGACGTCCAGACTTGTGAAATTCCATCTTCAATGTACAGTACACACAATAATTCCTGGGCCTTGTGGATGTGTTGCCAACAGGAGGTCAGCTAAGCTTTTATCTCAGTGCTGGTAGACTGAGAGTCAGAGGTTTACAGCTGGGCCCATGCTCCCCTTTCAACACTAGGGATGTTGTTTATTTATCTGTTCAGAATGAAAACGGCCCTGCATGATAAAAAAGAAGTGTTATAACCCATGAGCTTGTTGTATGTTCACCCTTCCCTGCCTGTAAAGTGAGGACGCAGTTGTAGTGCAATATGTTGGCATGCAGAAAAGTGGTCACAGCGGGTTGTGTGAGAATGCTCCATCACCACTTTTACACAGATAGTAATGCCAAATGATGATGGCTGGCACAAACTGTAATTGGCAGAGGAGTCTTCATAACACCAGTGTGACAGACAGTGTCCATATGATGACACAGTATACAGTAGTAACTGTTCTGTCTGCCTCCACAGTGATAACCTTTACTACTGGACACAAGGTTACCCTGCCGGTTACTCCTCCAGCCCAGCCCAGTAAGTAAATGCAGTGTCAAGACTGTGAGGAAATATTTACAAAATGACCCAGTTGTGTTGTGAGAACGACGACGGGTGCTTGCCAACTGGCTTTTGGATGCAAATGGCAGTTTTGGTTTATAAATAGCCCCTGGGCATATGGTGTTATTGGGACTTGTCAGGAGAATTGATATTGGAGGTACACTGTGGGAAGGATTGGATGATTGCAGAAGTGCACATTCTGCCAAAAGGTTTGTTTGTGTGTGCTGCTTGTGTGCATTCAGGCAATGGATGTCCTCTCCCCGAGCAGATACACTGTGTCCTCCAGGGCAAGAATGAAATCAACAAAACAAATTAAAACAGACAGATTACTGTATGGCCAGGATTTGCATATTAATGCATTGCTGTTTGTTTGAATTTAATACCACTGCAATGCATTTCATACAGCACCTTCTGAATAATATCTACTCAAACAAAATACCCACAAATAGCTTTTTGTTAGTTATTGCTGGTCTATAAAACTAGTCTAATCGTGATCATTTCAGATTTAAAACACTTTGTTGGTTTCCTTTATTTTGGCAGTTACCTGTATACTGTATATGTTTTCAAGTTATGTTTGTCAGTATTGCAAGTCATTATTGTATTCACATGGTGGCTGATACTACGGGCTGGCAGAGCAGCTTCAATGCGCCTTTGCAATTCCATAATTTTGTCATGGTGGTATAAAACGCCATCTCAGGCGCCACTCCAGAATCTCCCATAAATATTCAATTGGGTTGAGATCTGGTGACAGACACACACGCACGCATGCAGAATGAATGAACCTGCTCGCACACACACACACAGTTCAAACCCCCTATGCTCCTTTGAGACCGCTCTTTCAAAGTCACTGAGCACTGAGATGTCTTCTTCTAGACATGGTAGCAAAAATAATGGGCAACTGGGCATTTTTATATATTTTTATACAACTCGGGAACCATAGCTGTGTGGAAGCACCTGCTTTCAATATACTTTGTAGCCCTAATTTATTTAAGTTGTTCCATTATTTTAGCAGTTACATGTATAACGTCACAGAATTTGACATTTATTTTTTATATCTGCACAATGTATCATTAGGTAAACATATGAGTAGATATCTTCCTAGAATAAAATCAATATACTGTAGGTAATAAAGGATTTATGGTACAGTTGTAGGATCTTTATTTGAACCAGTTTGCTACAACAGGAAATGTCATCCTGCAACATAGTGATCAATTGAAGATCCTACATCCACAGATATATCCCAAAATGAGTTACAATATCTCATGATCTGTTAATATTCAAGGGAAAGCATGTCAAAACACGAATGTCTTATTACCTACTGTCACAATAGGCCTTCCTCCCTCTGTGCTGATTTCGTTATTGCAAGTGATACTAATGACAGGCTCTGACTAGGAGACATGGATTTAACAGGGCTTGAACACCCTGTTCCAAATATGCTCAGATCTGACATTTTAGCTAAACAAATCCTTTTTATATTAAATTGATCAGCTGGAACTGTTTATAGAAATAAGCCAGGGGATTCAGCCTGAATTCTTAGAAATCTATATTTCTGTTCCAAAAACTAACCATATGCAACCAATCAATATTAAACCCAGGTTGTCTGCAGGCCTCGAGACATGGTTAGCCCACTGAGCTAAAGCCCTAGGCATTGGCTCTGGGTGCTAACACTAGTCTTCATGTCTGATGCAGGGTCATCATGAGGCGAGTGTCGTTCATCAAACTCCCTGCTTTATTGCATATATGTATTTGTTAAATCATCCCCCCCAAACAAATCCCAGTTTATTTATCAAGAGTAGACGGTTCAGACGGGACACCTGAGTATTGGCATCAGCTGATAGCATCGCCTGATATTGCACCAATTAGATTTGTCACTCTACCTTAATATGGCGGTCTATTTAATCAATCAGGTTCTGCACACACATTCTCTGATGGCTGCCATGTGCAAGCAATGCGCTGGTGTTCCTGGTGGCATGCTACTGCTGTAAAATGGGTTACTTGCCATCAGTGGAGGCTCCTCAGAGGAGGAAGGGTATATTTAGTATAAAACTATACTAAATATATTAATATGTCATCAAATAATTTATTAAAACACACTGTTTTGCAATGAAGGTCTAAAGTAACTTTGACAGCCCTCTCTGGGGTAGCACCATGGTGTAGCACAGCTAGCTCCTGTCCTCCTCTGGGTACATTGACTTCAATACAAAACCTAGGAGGCTCGTAAGCCTCACCCTCTTCCATAGACCTACATGGTAATTATGACCACTTCCGAAGAACAACCTCTAACCAATCAAAGCTTTTGCAGAATGAACTGACATGTTGTCCATCCAATTTTAGGATTAGGATCAGAGAATTAACCTAGTGTGTTGTATTGGGGTTGTGACGCAGAGCATTGTGAGGGGGTTCTATGTGTTGAGAAGAAGCTTGGTGAGTTGGTGACATTATTGGATAGAGATTGAAAAGTGATAGTTTAGCATTTTTGGGATATTACTGAATTCAAATTAGTTTCCAGTTAGTGCAATTTATTTCAATTTGCCTTGCTAACTTCAGTAGCAAATAGCAGTATCTAGTTAGCTAGCTAGCTACCAGCTCCAGTGTGGAGTTTTCGGCGCCATCGCTACTGCAAATTTAGTTGACTTTTTGTTAAAGAACCACTTTCATTCTCTGGGGTACACGGGAAAGGTGCAAATTAAAACCGAGGGTTGACCTCCTCATGAGATCAGTTTCATGAAGAAGGATGAAAAGGTAAGGGCGTTCAATAGCAATTGGTATCAAAAGTATAGCTGGTTAACACTGCGTTTGGGGAATGCAAGAATTGGCATTTAGAGGACACGACAAGAGGGACAGTTCCACTAACAAGTGCAACTACAAGGAGCTTGAAGCGGTAATTGCACGTTACGATGCTTTACTTGCTGAACATATGGAAGTTTCGACAGTCTTTTTCTGGGATGTCGAAATCAAATCAATAGCTTCCGTCGCATCATCCATTACAATGTTGATTAAAGGTAGAGGTTGATGCAGTGCATGTTTTCACACACGCTCAAGTAGGCTTTCCACTTTCCTCTGGTATTTATTTAGCAAAGATGATAACACATAATCACTCCGGATAGACAAGAAAAAACTCATTACATACAGTAAATGTTGGAGCAGCCTAGGTTAAACCTGAACATTAGACATCTGACATGCTGCATGGGATGAAAATGAGAGTCTTTCAGTCTGAACAACTGTAGGCTACTAATAAGAGCAGCTGCATACAGCCTATGTGCCCTGTACATTTGGTCAGGGTACTAATTGGTAACGTTATGTATTTATAGTCTATTTGTGTGTCATGAGAAAATGTGAATGTCATCAAATTTAGTTTATATACAAAATTGGGCTGGCTAGGCTGCCTATACATTTTCAATCCAAAATGATTAACTGGAATTAATCAATCAACATAATAGTGATGAAAGATGTGAGTACATTTTTTATAAGGCCTACAGATGTATAGGCCTGCATGATGCAAACATTCATAAAGCAAGCTCAGCCCTGTGAGTTCTATTGTCTATCAGTTCTTGTGTCTGTGTTTGGGTAGAGGAAATCCCCCTCCTAATCTAGTCTAAATATAATTAATATGAACAAGTATAAGGTTTCTGCAGTTGACAGGGTTTTCATCCCCCCAGGGCCAGTTTTAAAACCATGTGATCTGATTAGGAAAATCTGGTCCCATCATAGCTCTTATAAAAGCTTTTTACAACTGATTAATCACTGTCATACGTTATAGGGTCCAGAGTTTTCCTGGTTAGGTTAACAGATAAGGAAAAACTCTTGACCCCAGGGGGTAAAAATTCCCCCTCCCCCCCCACTCTGGGACCTATGGTGCCACCAGTCTGCTTGCAGTTGTCAATTATCTTCAGGTATGTGGATGATCAGGGCTTTATTCAGGAACATTTCTTGCAGTGGAGGCTGGTGACTTGAAACATTTAGGAGGATGGGAGACCCACCGTATAGGCGCATTACGCACGGAGACGTCAAAGTGTGTTTAAAAAACTTGTCCTAGTAATTATTTTAACCTAAAGCATTTAAGTAAAGACAGTTATAGTACAATATTATAGGGAATGGGATTGAAAGGGCTACTTACACTGTTTTGGGAAGGGATCACAGCAGTGATTGAATGAGGGTATGAGGAATGAGTTGAGGTGTTCAGAGGCTTGACTTCAGTGCAGGACAGGATTTTACTGGGAAGACAAAAAGCAATAACACTACACAGTTAGACAAAAGACCTAAGAATGAGTTAGTCCAAGCAAGGAGTAAAGTCATTGGTGTGTAATAATGTGATTGTGTGTGTGTATATGTGATTGACTCTACATACAGTAATGAGAGAAAATTGAGAGGGGTACTCACAGTGCTCGGAGGGGAAACATTCAATGTGCCAGTGGATGAGCGGGCACATGAGATGTGGCTTCAGTTCATGTCAGGAGAAAGGTGACAATGGTAGTGGAACTGTCATCACCTCTTAAACAGGGAACAAGAGGGGATTTAGCTGTAAATACAAATAGCAGATATATTCCATTACAGCTGCGCCATCGTAGGTTTGAACAAAAAGTTTCTCCATGAAGTTAAACACAGACTGCGGATCAAAAATAGTAAAAATAAAGAAAAACCCTTGAATGAGTAGGTGTCCAAACTTTTGACTGATACTGTACTGTATATTTTTTTATACCTACAGGCCTCCTAAAATACAGAATCAAATAGCTATATGGTCCATTTTATTAGTATCCTTAAACAATTCCATATGTTAACTTAGTGAATATAGAAAAAGTGCTTAGACCTACAAGGGTTAATGCATTTCCAACTAATTAGCATATTTAAAAAAAATTACTTCTCTGAGACTGTTCTGGGTGGCGATATTTAGTAAGACCCCTGTGAAAAACAAACGTTTTTTCCTCACACATGATGCAAAAAAACTAATTTTCTCTCTTGAATGTGATACCACTCACTGGTGGGATAATGGGCCTTGAGCATGTGCATTTACACAGTGATAGCAAGCGCCAACATTATAGCACAAATACATACAGGCCAAATAAGTCCTCACCACCCATCAGAGACAAGACGCTCCGCTCGAGTTCACCATCGTAGACCAAAGACATTTGGAGGGAAAGTAAAAGTCTGAATGAGAATTAAGATATCTGCTTACCAGACCAAATCCACCAAACAATTTTACTTTTCCTTAATTGAGCCTCACACATGAACTTCAAAGCCACACCAAGAAGTAATTCTAGGCCTTTTCCAAGGCAGCTAAAATCTTGTCCTCTTCATTAAAGGCCTTCTCCTCCACATCCCCCTTGGCCTGACATGTTCTCAATGTGTCCCCTGCTCACAGAGAGGTGGGATTAATTAAATATGTGGTATTACATGTCAAAATAAGGAACATGTGGGACAGCTTGATACCAACACAATTATCCCATGACTATGCATGAGAGAGAGCGAGAACTAAAAAGAAGCTCTACCTTTTCCTTCTAGCCTGCTGAGCCTAATCTTCTAATGGAGAGTTCAGGCCAATGAGGCCAACTGAGGCCATACTGGAAGTCATCTAAATACATCCAAACCCTACTGATTAGACGTTGTTCTTGGGCTGCGAATAAGCATATTTTCAATCATGTAACTACATAGAAAATGAATGGCTTGAAACTACAAACAATGCGACAAGGACAATTCTTTTTTCCCTCAGAGCACTTTTGATTAAATTGAGCTCCTACAAATATTGTGGAGGCACCAGATGTGCCATTGGGATTAAGAGGAATGGAACAGCAGCAGTGGATGAGTGATAGAATTGAGCAGTAAATGAAGAAAAAAGGTAGAGTAAGCAGTATTTCCTTTTTTGTTCTGACACACTAAGGGCCAACAATCTAACAGCTGTCAACTGTAGTTTGTCATTTCGACTTTCAGGCGACAGCCACATTCCCAGTCACACACTCACATGCACACAAACTTTTTTGTGTGCACAAACTTTTTCACATGCACACTTTTCTTACAAATGTTCAATCAAGTTTAGAATCTAACAATAAGTCTATACTTATTTCAAACAAGGTCAACGACTTGTAAACTAATTACTACACAAAGGAATCTCTCCCATTCAGAACAGTGTGTGACATTTTAGGGTAAATACTGAGATGTATAAGCCATATGGAAAATGGAACATAAACATTAATGTCACACTGTGGAAGGCTGCATTGTGGGAGGCTAATGGAGTTGGTGGTACTTGATGAAGCACTGCACTGATTTCCTCCATGTCAAGCTCCACTTCTTCTGACCCCATTTTCGACAGACCTCAAAACAATGTGAGCATTCCTCTAGATTCATGATTTATGTATTTATCATTACATGAATCGTATGTCCATGAGGATAACTTTCTCTACTGTAGAAATCTAACTTTATCTGTCCTCATCCACACATACACAGCACCTCTAGTGGAAATAATAGAATATAAGAGAATAGAATAGAACAACATTTCATCTAATACTATTACATTGGTATTTTGATTGAAATTTAAAAAGGCAAAGTCAGTTTACCTAAACTGAAAATAATTTGAAATAAGGTCTAACATGATGAGCAAAACAAAAATTATGAAAAATCGGAGAAAAGGTCCATGTCATGAAGGAAAACGGTGTAGTTCATTTCGTTAATCAGTAGCGTTTACACCCCAAGGACCCTGCGGATGTAGAGGGATGAGAGCCACAAATAGTCTCTGTTATCCCAAATGTGTGGGCTTTATTCATCCCAGCTACTCAAAGTAGATTTAGGCCACTTGCAAATGAAAGCACCATCAGGAACCCTCTCCTTTCCAGTGCTTACAGTAAATCTCCATCTTGTACATTTAGATGCAGTTTGTTTTTATGCTCATGTTGGAAGGTAACACCCAGCGGAGACTGACTGCAGTTAAAAATGTGGATGCCGCTGCTCTGGCTGTCTCAATCCTACCGCACTACAGGAATATCAGGGCGACAAGTAGGCAGACAGACGGGTTTCCTTTGGGGCTGGATGGAACCGGACGATGACAGTGAGCCACTAAAGCTATGGGTAACCAGGGGAGACCCAGACTGCAGGACAGGTAGCAGTATGGAGGTTGACCGGATGACTGTCACAGTAGAGGATTTAATAAGTAAAGCTAGTTAAACAGGTTGGCTGGCTGACCAAGATAAATACAGTATGTTGCATATAATTCTCCATATTGATAGGTCTTTGTTGTTTCAGCTTTCAATATACTCCATAAACACCATGTTTTACAGAAAACATTGTATCAAATGGGCTTCATACTGATGATGTGAGCATTTGCCAAACTTTTCTCTTCCAATATGTTTTTAATTAGTTAACATTCCATTAGAATTTTGAATAATTTACATATTATTGTGAAGTAATGGACGTAGCCCTCAAAGTAGTAGAACTTTCACTGCACTGGCGGAACTGATTGATAACCAGTGGTTGCAATTTTCTCAGCTGCCATTCATGGTCTTTAAGTAATGTTAGACTTTCATCAAATATCTGTGATGATGATTGTATAGCCCAACTGGTTCTGTGTACTATGCACACACAATGGGGAACTATGTCTGAGGCCTGAAGACTGCCAGAGACAATGCCAAGGCTTTAGCTCAGTGGACTAACATACTCTTGAGTTTTGCTGACAACCTATGTTCAATTAAAGGTCAATCACTACTGATCCACAGAAATATGTTGTACAGAAAGAGCTGCTCAGTATTTGTGATATACCATTTCAGCCACAGACATCAAAGTTATTAGTCTTCGCTCCACTCTAGGATAGACAGCCATGAGGGACGAGGTTGCAGTGAGCCAGGTCCAGATATGTGGGCCATTTCTCTTGACTAAACTATATCTCACAGAAGTCCTTCTTCTTTGATGTTTTATGAACATCAGTCATGTGGACGCTAATTGGTGGAAAGAATAAAATAACGTATAATATTTTTGACATCAGAGAGAGTAAGGTTGGGCACATAAGATGGTTTCCTATGAATACACTTCTTGGCAGGGCAAAATAGATAGGGGAACAGATGTTGAAACTGCTGAGTGTAAGAGTGAAAAATGGCTGCTTTATTAAAAATTAAGAAGTGTGTATGAACATTAATGTCCACGAGAGGCCTGTGAATCATCTTAAGGCAACAAAGAAACACACTGGGATCTTTGAAGTGAAACATTGTTGAAGTAAATGGCCATACCTAGCTTGAGATTCCTCCACTGCAGAAGGTAAGTGTTACTTTTTTAATAACAAACCAGAATTTTCTTAAATGTTCTGATGTAAGATCTTTATTTGACCAGTATTGTGGTAGCAAAATAATCCTGCGGCAACAGGATTTTAACATTTTGTCCATAATGTTGCTTCATCTGTGGTTAGGATATTTGCTTGACAAAAGTAGGCTACATGAAAAGTGCAATACCGTGTGTCAGTTCAGGTTCAGTGAATTTATGTTTACCAGCAACAAAAGACTGATCAAATTTAGATCCTACACCTGTACTAGTATAGTGAATGACATGAGGAAGTGGCATGATTTGAATTCTCATTTACTAAAATGGTATTTGTATTTCAGAGTTGCAAAGAAAGAAGCTAACATAGACAGAAGGAGAAAGTAAATTAAACCAGACTAAATAAGAACAGACAGAGAAAACAGTGTCTGGTAAGCAGAGCTCGAAATATGAAGGCTAATCGATGACGCTGAATAACGTGTTTGACAGCCTAATCTCAGACTTATTAGGACAAACTTATTAGAATTGGGATAACATTTTTAACAGTTTGAGTGCCAACGATAAACAGCTGCTTATCCAATTATGAATGCACAAAGGGTATTATGAAGGAAATAGATTATCCCAAGGAACACATCTGTCAAGGGTACTCAAGAACATCAGTGCAATGCTGTATATTTTACAGGGCTATGAAATTTGTTCTAGCTTAATATCTTAATTTCAATTAAACAACTGTACAATTTGGTGTGCTGTATACATTTGTGGATTTGTGTTGGGCAGTTGGCTTTATGATGTTTTAGGTTTTAGTGCTTAGATTAACCTGTACTTGATAGTAAGAGTGTTTCTGTATCTTAATGGTCAAATTACCAGATATTTGGCTTCTATTATTTTATATCCTTACATACAGTGCCTTTGGAAAGTATTTAGACACTTGACTTTTCCCCCCCAAAATGTACGTTACAGCCTTATTATAAAATTGATTAAATTGCTTTTTTCACTCATGGATCTACATACAATACCCCATAATGACAATTTTTGCAAATTGATAAAAATAAATAAATAAATGAAATATCAAATTTACATAAGTATTCACACCGTTAAAACAATACTTTGTTGAAGCACCTTTGGCAACGATTATAGCATCGAGTCTTCTTGGGTATGACGCTACAAGCTTGGCACACCAGTACTTGGATAGTTTTTTCAATTTTTCGCTGAAGATTCTCTCAAGCTCTGTCAGGTTGGATGGGGAGTATTGTTGCTCAGCTATTTTCAGGTCTCTTCAGAGATGTTCGATTGGTTTCAAGTCCGGGCTCTGGCTGGGCCACTGAAGGACATTCAGAGACTTGTCCTGAAGCCACTCCTTAGTCGTCTTGGCTGTGTGCTTAGGATTGGTGTCTTGTTGGAAGGTGAACGTTCACCCCAGTCTGAGGTCCTGAGCGCTCTGTAGCAGGTCATCAAGGATCTCTCTGTACTTTGCTTCGTTCATTTTTCCCTCGATCCTGACTAGTCTTCCAGTCCCTGCCACTGAAAAACATCCCCACATCATGATGCTTCCATCACCATGTTTCACCGTAGGGATGGTGCCAGGTTTCCTCCAGATGTGATGCTTGGCATTCAGGCCAAAGAGTTCAATTTTGGTTTCATCAGACCAGAGAATCTTGTTTCTCATGGTCTGAGAGTCTCTGGGTCCCTTTTGGCAAACACCAAGTGGGCTGTCATGTGCCTTTTACTGATGAGAGGCTTCTGTCTGGCCAGTCTACCATAAAGGCCTGATTGGTGGAGTACTGCAAAGATGGTTGTCCTTCTGGAAGGTTCTCCCATCTCCACAGAGGAACACTGTCAGAGTGACCATCGAGTGCTTGGTCACCTCCCTGACCTAGGCTCTTCTCCCCCGATTGCTCAGTTTGGCCGGGCGGCCAGCTCTAGTAAGAGTCCTGGTTGTTCCAAACTTCTTCCATTTAAGAATGATGTGTTCTCGGGGACCTTCAATGCTGCAAAAAATGTTTGTTACCCTTCCCCAGAGCTGTGCCTCGACACAGTCTCGGAGCTCTCCGGTCAGTTCCTTCGACCTCATGGCTTGGTTTATGGGTTTATGTTCCGACCTGCACTGTCAACTGTGTGCCTTCCCAAATCATGTCCAATCAATTGAATTTACAACAGGTGGACTCCAATCAAGTTGTATGCACATCTCAAGTATGATCAATGGAAACAGGATGCACCTGAGCTGAATTTCGAGTCTCATAGTAAACAGTCTGAATACTTATGTAAATAACGTATTTCTGTTTTACATTTTTTATAAATTTGCCAAAAAAAAAAGAGTTTTTGTGTATTGTGTGTAGATTGCCGAGAAAAAAAAAGATTTAATCAATTTTAGAATAAGGCAAAATGTGGAAAAAGTCAAGGGGTCTGAAGTCTTGGCGTAGGCACTGTAGCTTTGAATCCATGATATGTCAGAGATTGAAAAGCCATAAAACACACTTTTTCTTAACCTCTTTGACGTCCGGATGAAAAGCATGCCCAGAGTACACTGCCTGCTACTCAGGCCCAGAAGCTAGGATATGCATATTATTGGTAGATTTGGATAGAAAACACTCTGAAGTTTCTAAAACTGTTTGAAGGATGTCTGAGTATAACAGAACTCATATGGCAGGCAAAAACCTGAGAAAATCCAACCAGGAAGGGGGATATCTGAGGTTTGTAGTTTTTCAAGTGATTGCCTATCCAATATCCAGTGTAAATGGGGTCATATTGCACTTCCTAAGGCTTCCACTAGATGTCAACAGTCTTTAGAATATTGTTTCATGCTTCTACTGTGAATGGGGAGAGAATAAGAGCTGTTGCAATCAGGTGTCTGGCAGAATGCAATGAGCTAAGTCACGCACGCAGCCGTGAAAGGGAGCTGAGTTCCCAAAAAGGCTTTCGCCGTAAAGCCTTTTTGAAATCGGACAGTGTGGTTGGATTAACAAGAAGTTTTTCTTTAAAATGGTGTATAATACTGGTATGTTTGAGGAATTTTAATTATGAGATTTCTGTTGTTTGTATTTGACGCCCTGCACTTTCACTGGCTGTTGTCAAATCGATCCCGCTAAAGGGATTTGAAGTTTTAACAACAGGTTATAATAATAATAACACATGGGACTTATATAGTGCTTTTCAAGGACCCAAAGTCGCTTTACAATTACAGAAATAAAAAATAAAAACAACAAAACAGGAGTCAAAACAAAACAGCAGAATAAACAAAAAAAATTAATTAAGAGAGGGGTGGGTCCAACGAAGGGAAAGAGTGTGATATATCAGTGTATGTGGAAGGTATGATTGGGATTTAGCTACAAACCTCTTTAACGTAAGTGGTGGGATTGGGGTTAGGAAACAAACCCGGTTTAGAGTAAGGGGTAGGGTAAGGTTTTGTTTTGGGTGCTGCTCAGTATGGTGACGAGAGGGGGGGACTTAAGTGTAGGGCTTGTCAAATAGGTGGGGCTTTAGTAGGGACTGAAAAATAGTGATAGACTCTGAGTCACGGATGGCTGGAGGGAGGGAATTCCGGAGCCTAGGAGCAACTCTGGAGAAGGCCCTGTCAGAGTGCGTGTGGGTTGGTGGGGGAGAAGAAGGTCTGAGAGGTAAGGGGGGGCAAGGTGGTGAAAGGCTTTGTAGCTCAGAAGGAGGATCTTGTAATCAATGCATTGGGAGACAGGGGCCAGTTCATGGAGGACAAGGGTGATGTGCTGCCAGGACTTAGTGTGGATGTGGAGTCGAGCTGCAAAGTTTCGAATCATTTGGAGCTTATGGAGGGAGCTTGAGTTGATGCCAGAGAGTCGTGAGTTGCATTAATCTCCTCCTTTCTTGACAACTGCATGTATGAGGGTTTCAGTGGCAGGACTTGACTTTCGCAAGGTTGAGGATTTGACAGTCTGTCTTACGTGGTGGTCAAATGAGAGAGTGGAGTCCAGGATGATGCCAAGGTTGTGTGTATGAAGGGAGGGAGAGACAGTGGTGTCATCAATGGTGAGGTTGCCAGCTTTGGTGAGGGTGGATTTGGTGCCTATGAGGAGGAGTTCTGTTTTATCACTGTTGAGCGTTTTGGTGCATCCATGTTTTTATTGTAGAGAGGCAGGATTCAGTGTGGGTCAGAGGTGGGTTGAGGAGAGCTTTGGTGCTGATGTAGATCTAGGTGTCATTGGCATAGCAGTGGAAGTCAGAGTTCAAGTGATGGAGGATCTGATCAAGAGGTAGGATGTAGATACTGAAGTGTAAGGGACCCAGCACAGAGCCCTGGGGGACACCCTCTATAACTGCAGAGTATGAGGTGTGGTCATTGAGGGAGATGTAGTGGGTCCGGTTTGTGGGAAATTATTGTAGCCAGGAAAGTGAAGTTCCCTCAACACCCAAGCACTCGGATGACTTGGATATGCTCAAACCAAGTTTATTCCCCGACTGGGTCAAACAGCTGCAAAGACAGGCATGTTTACACAAGTACATCTGTTTATACCCTCCTACAAGGCTGTGTCAACTCCTTGCACATCTTGACAGCCAATACATCTCTGTTGCTCGTCAGGAACTTAACTGGTTCCTCTCACTGGTGAAGTCATGGTCCGCCTCCTGCTAGAACCTTCGTGTGCATGTAGGTATATGTGTGTAACAGGACTGTTCCTCGTCACTTCATCTGACCTCGGGCCGAAGCCACGGTTGTCCTACCTTATCAGTGACTAAAACCAAACTTAGCCTCCCTCCATAGGATCCATGAGATTTAACAATAACATGTTTGACAGAATGTAAACTTCATGCCTCCCCCCATTGTCTCACTCATTAACTTTCCATACACCTAGTTCTTATCCGCCCTTCATTGAACCCAACATATACATTCCTTATACATGTAAAGTAATCAACACGTTTTAGTATGGTAACATGAATAAGTATATTTCAAGCTAGAATCCAACACTGGTGTGGATGATCTGATGGCTCACTGTGTCAAAGCGGCACTCGGGTCCAGAAAAATCAAGATGTTGAGGGCACAGCATCAGCAGAGGTGAGGAGGTCATTGGTAACTTTGATGAGTGCAGTTTCAGTACTGTGGAGGGGTGGAAACCAGACTTGAGGGGCTTGAACAGGTTGTTGGTTAGCAGGTGAGTTTGTAATTGGGGGGGGCAACAGTACCAGAGTCTTGGCAAGGAAGAGGAGGTTGGAAATGGGGCAGAAGTTATTGATGATGGTGGTGTCTAGTCCTGTTTATTTAAGATGGGGGTGACTGTAGCTGTTTTTTAGTTAGAGGGGACAGTTCCATGGGCGAGGGAGAGGCTGATAATATGTACTGTATGATATATGGACAGAGAGCAGGTAAACAACCTTTGATGAGAACAGTGGGGAGAGGATCCAGGGAGCAAGTTGTAGTCTTGGATGACATGTTGAGTTTTGAGATATAGGGAGAGTCAATGGGGGCAAATTCGGAGAGCTGGGTTTCCGGTGTGACGGTTGGGAGGTTGACGGGGAGAGGGGCAGCTGTTGGAGATTGATAAGTCAATTATGAGTTTATTTTGGTGATCTTGACCTTGAAAAACTGAAGGAAAGAGTTGCAGAGTTCAATGGAGGGAGTAGAGAAGGTGTTGTCATAGAGCTGAAGTAGCTGACACAGGCTGTCATTGTAAATAAGAAGTTGTTCTTAACTGACTTGTCTAGTTAAATAAAGGTTAATAAAAAATACAAAAATAAAAAATAAATAGTAATTAGCTGTCAATGGAGAACAGAGTCTAGGAGTTCTTATTGTAGCTGTTGATGATTTTGGAGAAGTAGGTGGACCTTGCAGCACTGAGGGTATTTCTGTAGGTGGAGAGGTGGAGTTTGTAGGCCTCAGCATGGACATTGAGCCCAGTCTTCTTGCTCAGGCGCTCCAGTTGGCGGCCAGCTTGCCTCAGGACTCCTATATGATGTCTTGCTTGACTGCATTGCCATAGATAAATACTATTACTGAAGTATGAAAATAAAACATAGGCCCTGACGTTGTATCTGCTCACACCTAGTAATAGAATACTGAGCGCGTAGTCAGAACAAGATTTGATTCACAGAGGTAGTACCCTAATACATATCCTGGGCCATCAGATTCTTTACTAAAACAAACATTGGTTATACTTGGGAAGTTACACACACGGAAATCTATAGTGTAAGGTTAGGTAAATGTGTACACACACACATGCACATAACATCATCCTTACAGACATTGTAGATTTTTATAAATTTTTTCTTGCTGTGGTTCCTTGAGAAAATATGAATAATGTTCAAGGGCAACTGCTGAGGGGAGATAATAATAACTTAACTATGCATCAGCTAGCTCCTGTTCATTTCCTAGTGATTGAAGGGCAGGGTTGAATTGAACAAGAAATTACAGTGCCCACTTAATAATTGATTGAAATGGTACAAAACAAAACATTAGTGGAATGACAATTTCACATTAAAACAAAACATGACTGCCAAGGATATTTCTATCTCATCTTGACAAGGTACTCTGGTTCAAGGGAAAAACCAATCACATCACAAATGATATGAATATCTTGGAGAAAATCATCAGAACCAGAAATCTACATATAGATAAATATGAATACCCTAAAGGGTAACACTTTGCAATATGGTTCCTTTTGTAAAGGGTATGTATAGGGTTTGCAATTACGTTAATGGTTATTTAATCATTTGTAAATGCGTTATAAACCAATATTAATATGGAGAAAAAAAATTGTGCGATAGCCAATCAGTGCTTGCCAAATAGTGAGCCACTATTTACCTCCAGCTATTAAACATTTATAGATGCGCTTACAAATGCGCATAATATTGAACACTTATTATCATCATGCAACCTTATTTTCAATGCTTGAACAGTTAAACAATAGTTATTTTCAAATTTGTGGGTGTGATGCATAGTTGCTCTGTCCCAGGAACAAAAATGGTTGGTTTTCACCCAAATGGTTAACTCCCATGATGTGTCAGTTGACGCATGTTTGAGAAAAAAACACTTTATATTGGATTTGTCTCGAGATGGCTATGCATATTCATGTCATGAGGCTATTAGCAAAGCATCTCTATCCATTTGTTACGGATACAGGTATCCTGTGTATGAATCCTGTGTGTTTATTTCTTTTCTCTCCTTCTCCCCTCACAGGTGGCAATCATCATTCCCCAATCAGTCACCAATCAGTCGCTAATCAGAAGACACCTGCTCCTTTTCCATTACCCTATCACAGCCGCTTTCCCTTGGTTTAAAAACCCAGTCAGTTGTTTTCTCTGGAGCTCGATCTCTCTGTGTTTCAATCTCTCTGTCACTCATTCTCTTTGAATCTCTCTCGCTCTCTCTTTGTATGCTAGATCTCTCTTTTGTTTTTGCAACTACATGTCACTTTGTCCATCCCACCTGTGAGTATTGTTTTGTTATGGTGTTTGACTGTTTGTTTATTGGTGGGAAAAGGGGGTAGCAAGCCAAGTCGCCCATGGGCCTACATTACACATAGGAAAACTGTCTAAATACACTAGTTAGAACTGGGCGGACAACCCACTGTATTTTTGATTAGTTAGCTGGCGGTTGTTGAAGCAGGTAGTCTAGCTTAGGGGTGTTTTTGGATATTTGTTTCTTTCCTTGGGTCCAGCTCAGCCCCTCTTCCCGCCCCCCTTTACCGTGTGTTTAACAATAAACAAATCAAATCAAATCAAATGTATTTATATAGCCCTTCGTACATCAGCTGATATCTCAAAGTGCTGTACAGAAACCCAGCCTAAAACCCCAAACAGCTAGCAATGCATGTGAAAGAAGCACGGTGGCTAGGAAAAACTCCCTAGGAAAAACTCCCTAGAAAGGCCAAAAACATAGGAAGAAACCTAGAGAGGAACCAGGCTATGAGGGGTGGCCAGTCCTCTTCTGGCTGTGCAGGGTGGATATTATAACAGAACATGGTCAAGATGTTAAAATGTTCATAAAGGACCGGCATGGTCAAATAATAATAATCATAGTAGTTGACGAGGGTGCAACAAGCACGTCCGGTGAACAGGTCAGGGTTCCATAGCCGCAGGCAGAACAGTTGAAACTGGAGCAGCAGCACGGCCAGGTGGACTGGGGACAGCAAGGAGTCATCATGCCAGGTAGTCCTGAGGCATGGTCCTAGGGCTCAGGTCCTCCGAGAGAAAGACAGAAAGAGAGAATTAGAGAGAGCATATTTAAATTCACACAGGACACCGGATAAGACAAGAGAAATACTCCAGATGTAACAGACTGACCCTAGCCCCCCAACACATAAACTACTGCAGCATAAATACTGGAGGCTGAGACAGGAGGGATCAGAAGACACTGTGGCCCCATCCGATGATACCCCCGGACAGGGCCAAACAGGCAGGATATAACCCCACCCACTTTGCCAAAGCACAGCCCCCACACCACTAGAGGGATGTCTCCAACCACCAACTTACCAAGGCCGAGACTTACCAAGGCCGACAAGGCCGAGTATAGCCCACAACGATCTCCGCCATGGCACAACCCAAGGGGGGGGGGGCGCCAACCCAGACAGGAAGACCACGTCAGTGACTCAACCCACTCAAGTGACGCACCCCTCCCATGGACGGCATGGAAGAACACCAGTAAGCCAGTGACTCAGCCCCTGTAATAGGGTTAAAGGCAGAGAATCCCAGTGGAAAGAGGGGAACCGGCAAGGCAGAGACAGCAAGGGCGGTTCGTTGCTCCAGCCTTTCCGTTCACCTTCACACTCCTGGGCAAGACTATACTTAATCATAGGACCTACTGAAGAGATAAGTCTTCAGTAAAGACTTAACGGTTGAGACTGAGTCTGCGTCTCTCACATTGGTAAGCAGACCATTCCATAAAAATGGAGCTCTATAGGAGAAAGCCCTACCTCCAGCCGTTTGCTTAGAAATTTTAGGGACAATTAGGAGGCCTGCGTCTTGTGACCGTAGCGTACGTGTAGGTATGTACGGCAGGACCAAATCGGAAAGATAGGTAGGAGCAAGCCCATGTAATGCTTTGTCGGTTAGCAGTAAAACCTTGAAATCAGCCCTTGCCTTAACAGGAAGCCAGTGTAGGGAGGCTAGCACTGGAGTAATATGATCACATTTTTTGGTTCTATTCAGGATTCTAGCAGCCGTATTTAGCACTAACTGAAGTTTGTTTAGTGCTTTATCCGGGTAGCCGGAAAGTAGAGCATTGCAGTAGTCCAGCCTAGAAGTAACAAAAGCATGGATACATTTTTCTGCGTCATTTTTGGACAGAAAGTTTCAGATTTTTGCAATGTTACGTAGATGGAAAAAAGCTGTCCTTGAAACAGTCTTGATCTGTTCTTCAAAAGAGAGATCAGGGTCCAGAGTAACGCCGAGGTCCTTCAGTTTTATTTGAGACGACTGTACAACCATCCAGATTAATTGTCAGATTCAACAGAAGATCTCTTTGTTTCTTGGGACCTAGAACAAGCATCTCTGTTTTGTCCGAGTTTAAAAGTAGAAAGTTTCCAGCCATCCACTTCTTTATGTCTGAAACACAGGCTTCTAGCGAGGGAAATTTTGGGGCTTCACCATGTTTCATTGAAATATACAGCTGTGTGTCGTCCGCATAGCAGTGAAATTTAACATTATGTTTTTGAATGACTTCCCCAAGAGGTAAAATATATAGTGAAAACAATAGTGGTCCTAAAACAGAACCTTGAGGAACACCGAAATTTACAATTGATTTGTCAGAGGACAAACCATTCACAGAGACAATTTGATATCTTTCCGACAGATAAGATCTAAACCAGGCCAGAACTTGTCCATGTAGACCAATTTGGGTTTCCAATCTCTCCAAAAGAATGTGGTGATCGATGGTATCAAAAGCGGCACTAAGATCTAGGAGCACGAGGACAGATGCAGAGCCTCGGTCTGACGTCATTAAAAGGTCATTTACCAGCTTCACAAGTGCAGTCTCAGTGCTATGATGGGGTCTAAAACCAGACTGAAGCGTTTCGTATACATTGTTTGTCTTCAGGAAGGCAGTGAGTTGCTGTGCAACAGCTTTTTCTAAAATGTTTGAGAGGAATGGAAGATTCGATATAGGCCGATAGTTTTTTATAATTTCTGGGTCAAGATTTGGCTTTTTCAAGAGGCTTTATTACTGCCACTTTTAGTGAGCTTGGTACACATCCGGTGGATAGAGAGCCGTTTATTATGTTCAACATAGGAGGGCCAAGCACAGGAAGCAGCTCTTTCAGTAGTTTAGTTGGAATAGGGTCCAGTATGCAGCTTGAGGGTTTGGAGGCCATGATTATTTTCATCATTGTGTCAAGAGATATAGTACTAAAACACTTTAGTATCTCCCTTGATCCTAGGTCCTGGCAGAGTTGTGTATACTCAGGACAATGGAGTTCATAAATGTATTACTGCTGAAGTGAAAGCCATCCTCCATTTGCGAAGGCTGCTTTTTAGTTAGCTTTGCGACAGTATCAAAAAGAAATTTCGGATTGTTCTTATTTTCCTCAATTAAGTTGGAAAAATAGGATGATTGAGCAGCCGTGAGGGCTCTTCGATACTGCACGGTACTGTCTTTCCAAGCTAGTCGGAAGACTTCCAGTTTGGTGTGGCGCCATTTCCGTTCCAATTTTCTGGAAGCTTGCTTCAGAGCTCGTGTATTTTCTGTATACCAGGGAGCTAGTTTCTTATGACAGATGTTTTAAATTTTTAGGGGTGCAACTGCATCTAGGGTATTGCGCAAGGTTAAATTGAGTTCCTCGGTTAGGTGGTTAACTGATTTTTGTCCTTTGACGTCCTTGGGTAGGCAGAGGGAGTCTGGAAGGGCATCAAGGAATCTTTGGGTTGTCTGAGAATTTATAGCACGACTTTTAATGCTCCTTGGTTGGGGTCTGAGCAGATTATTTGTTGCAATTGCAAACGCAATAAAATGGTGGTCCGATAATCCAGGATTATGAGGAAAAACATATTAAGATCCACAACATTTATTCCATGGGACAAAACTAGGTCCAGAGTATGACTGTGGCAGTGAGTATGTCCAGAGACATGTTGGACAAAACCCACTGAGTCGATGATGGCTCCGAAAGCCTTTTGGAGTGGGTCTGTGGACTTTTCCATGTGA
This sequence comes from Salmo salar, assembly GCF_965601325.2. Taxonomy (NCBI): domain Eukaryota; kingdom Metazoa; phylum Chordata; class Actinopteri; order Salmoniformes; family Salmonidae; genus Salmo; species Salmo salar. The sequence continues at coordinate 64,682,319 of NC_138291.1, read as the reverse complement.
ATGTTAAAGTCACCAAAAATTAGAATATTATCTGCTATGACTACAAGATCCGATAGGAATTCAGGGAACTCAGTGAGGAACACTGCATATGGCCCAGGAGGCCTGTAAACAGTAGCTATAAAAAGTGAGTGAGTAGGCTGCATAGATTTCATGACTAGAAGCTCAAAAGACGAAAACGTCATAGTTTTTTTTTTGTAAATTGAAATTTTCTATCGTAAATGTTAGCAACACCTCCGCCTTTGCCGGATGCACGGGAGGTATGGTCACTAGTGTAACCAGGGGGTGAGGCCTCATTTAACACAGTAAATTCATCAGGCTTAAGCCATGTTTCAGTCAGGCCAATCACATCAAGATTATGATCAGTGATTAGTTCATTGACTATAACTGCCTTGGAAGTGAGGGATCTAACATTAAGTAACCCAATTTTGAGATGTGAGGTATCACAATCTCTTTCAATAATGGCAGGAATGGAGGAGGTCTTTATACTAGTGAGATTGCTAAAGCGAACACCGCCATTTTTAATTTTGCCCAACCTAGGTCGGGGCACAGACACGGTCTCAATGGGGAAAGCTGAGCTGACTACGCTGACTGTGCTAGTGGCAGACGCCACTAAGCTGGCAGACTGGCTAACAGCCTGCTGCCTGGCCTGCACCCTATTTCATTGTGGAGCTAGAGGAGTTAGAGCCCTGTCTATGTTCGTAGATAAGATGAGAGCACCCCTCCAGCTAGGATGGAGTCCATCACTCCTCAACAGGCCAGGCTTGGTCCTGTTTGTGGGTGAGTCCCAGAAAGAGGGCCAATTATCTACAAATTCTATCTTTTGGGAGGGGCAGAACACAGTTTAACCAGCGATTGAGTTGTGAGACTCTGCTGGAGAGCTCATCACTCCCCCTAACTGGGAGGGGGCCAGAGACAATTAATCGATGCCGACAAAAACCTATAGTGTTTGACGGTAGATTTAAGTTGTCTGTGGTTTTTGTTCTCACTGTTCCTTTTCACTGTTATAATTTGCATGAGTTATGTTACGGGTCTCATTTCCATCACCCCTAGACTGCAGGGCCAAAGGGATTCGTAACACCATTGAATACAGGCGGTTGATGTCAACGACTCTTATCGAATATTCAAAAAATGATTACAACAATGAGATGTGTCCATCAATCAAAAGAAAGGATAGGCGGGAGCTAGACAGCCTGCCGTGCCGCTTTTTGGACAACAACTCCCATTGTTAGGGTGGAGAGACATGTATCTTGTCAGTATTTCCATAATCTTTGGCAAAGACCAGACAGAATAGATTGCGTGAAAGAAAAGTAGACAGAATAGAAGCTAAATTCACTATGCAATTTTTTCACTTCTGGATACAGAAGTTCAGCTGGATGACTTAGCACACTGCTCAGCTAGGTTAGTATCTAGCTAACTAACGTTTGCTAGCACTTCTGTACTGCCTAGCTAGGAAACCTTACATAGCTAGCATTAGGTAAAACCTAAAACATATTTTTGAATACAGAAATTCTGCAAGACGATTTACCATAAAATAGTCATTGCTATGATAAAGTTAGGTAGCTAAGTAGATCACATTTGCTGGCTAGTTAATTTCACTAGCTAGATAGCAAATGTTAACTGCCAGCTAGCTAGCTAATAATGACATGACAGAATTTCCATTCAATTTGTTTAGCCGTCTTATTTTGGATTAACATGCTAGCTAGCAATTTATCAAACCTTTGAACTTCGGTACTGTCTCTAACTAGGTAGTTGGTAAGTTAGCTAGCTAGCATCTTTTGTCAGCACACTAGTGGTTCCAATTTTAAGACTAACTCACTATTTAGCTAGCTAATTAGTGTATTAGCACCAATTGTGATAACTAACTAACCCCTTTAATCTCTGGTAGATAGCTATTAGTGTTAGCAATGAATGTTAAACACAAGTTATTAGTAGTAGTAGTCGTAGTAGCTGCCAGTGGAAAACAAAACTAGCTAAGCCTAAATTGTTGAAATTTATTTTTTATTTTACCTTTATTTAACCTCTCTAGGGTAGGTCCCACCTACGCAATCGTCCCACCTACGCAACAGCCAGTCTAATCCGTGGCGCGATATTCAAATACCTTAAAAATGCTATTACTTCAATTTCTCAAACATATAACTATTTTACACCATTTTAAAGACAAGACTCTCCTTTATCTAACCACACTGTCCGATTTCAAAAAGGCTTTACAACGAAAGCAAAACATTAGATTATGTCAGCAGAGTACCCAGCCAGAAATAATCAGACACCCATTTTTCAAGCTAGCATATAATGTCACATAAACCCAAACCACAGCTATATGCAGCACTAACCTTTGATGATCTTCATCAGATGACACTCCTAGGACATTATGTTATACAATACATGCATGTTTTTTTCAATCAAGTTCATATTTATATCAAAAACCAGCTTTTTACATTAGCATGTGACGTTCAGAACTAGCATACCCCCCGCAAACTTCCGGGGAATTCGCTAACATTTTACTAAATTACTCACGATAAACGTTCACAAAAAGCATAACAATTATTTTAAGAATTATAGATACAGACCTCCTCTATGCACTCGATATGTCCGATTTTAAAATAGCTTTTTGGTGAAAGCACATTTTGCAATATTCTAAGTACATAGCCCAGCCATCACAGGCTAGCTATTTAGACACCTGGCAAGTTTAGCCTTCACCAAAATCAGATTTACTATAACAAAAATGTTATTACCTTTGCTGTTCTTCGTCAGAATGCACTCCCAGGACTTCTACTTCAATAACAAATGTTGGTTTGGTCCCAAATAATCCATCGTTATATCCAAACAGCGGCGTTTTGTTTGTGCGTTCTAGACACTATCCGAAATGGTAAATCAGGGTTACGAGCATGGCGCATTTCGTGACAAAAAAATTCTAAATATTCCATTACCGTACTTCGAAGCATGTCAACCGCTGTTTAAAATCAATTTTTATGCAATTTATCTCGTAAAAAAGCGATAATATTCCGACCGGGAATCTGCGTTTCGGTAAATAGAGGGAAAAAAAGAAAGACGGGGGCGACCAGTGCACGCGCCTAAGCCCACTGTCCCCTGATCGGCCACTTGACAAAGGCGATAATGTGTTTCAGCCTGGGGCTGGAATGACGACATTCAGCTTTTTCCCGGGCTCTGAGAGCCTATGGGAGCCGTGGGAAGTGTCACGTTACCGCAGAGATCCTTTGTTTTGGAATGAGATGTCATAGAAAGCCAATAAATGGTCAGACAGGCCACTTCCTGCAAAGGAATCTCTCAGGTTTTTGCCTGCCATATGAGTTCTGTTATACTCACAGACACCATTCAAACAGTTTTAGAAACTTTAGGGTGTTTTCTATCCATATCTAATATATGCATATTCTAGTTACTGGGTAGGAGTAGTAACCAGATTAAATCGGGTACGTTTTTTATCCGGCCGTGTAAATACTGCCCCCTAGCCCTAAGAGGTTAACCAGGTAAGCTAGTTGAGAACAAGTTCTCATTTACAACTGCGACCTGGCCAAGATAAAGCAAAGCAGTGCGACAGAAACAACACAGAGTTACACATGGAATAAACAACCATACAGTCAATAACACAATAGAAAAAAATAGTCTATATACAGTTTGTGCAAATGGCATGAGGAGGTAAGGCAATAAATAGGCCATAGTAGCAAAGTAATTACAATTTAGCAGAATAACACGAGTGATAGATGAGCAGATGATGGTGTGTAAGTAATGATACTAGTGTGCAAAAGAGCAGCAAAGTAAATAAAAACAATATGGGGATGAGGTAGGTAGATTGGGTGGGCTATGTACAGGTGCAGTAATCTGTGAGCTGCTCAAACAGCTGGTGCTTAAAGTTAGTGAGGGAGTTATGAGTCTCCAGCTTCAGTGATTTTTGCAATTCGTTCCAGTCAGGAAAGGCGGCCAAAAGAGGTGTTGGCTTTGGGGATGACCAGTGAGATATGCCTGCTGGAGCGCATGCTACGGGTGGGTGTTATTGTGACCAGTGAGCTGAGATAAGGTGGAGCTTTACCTATCATAGACTTATAGATGACCTGGAGCCAGTGGGTCTGGCAACAAATATGTAGCGAGGGCCAGCCGACAAGAGCATACAGGTTGCAGTGGTGGGTGGTATAAGGTGCTTTGGTTACAAAACGGATGGCACTGCGATAGACTATATCCAATTTGCTGAGTAGATTATTGCAAGCTATTTTGTAAATGACATCGTCGAAGTCGAGGATCGGTAGGATAGTCAGTTTTACTAGGGTAAGTTTGGCGGCGTGAGTGAAGGAGGCTTTGTTGCAAAATAGAACGCTGATTCTAGATTTGATTTTGGATTGGAGATGTTTGATATGAGTCTGGAAGGAGAGTTTACAGTTTAGCCAGACATCTAGGTATTTGTAGTTGTCCACGTATTCTAGGTCAGAACCATCCAGAGTAGTGATGCTAGTCGGGCAGGCGGGTGCGGGCAGCGAATGGTTGAAAAGCATGCATTTGGTTTTACTAGTGTTTAAGAGCAGTTGGAGGCCACAGGAGGAGTGTTGTACGGCATTGAAGCTCGTTTGGAGGTTAGTTAGCACAGTGTCCAAAGAAGGGCCAGATGTATACAGAATGGTGACGTCTGCGAAGAGGTGGATCAGGGAATAACCCGCAGCAAGAGTGACATTGTTGATGTATACAGAGAAGAGTCGGCCCGAGAATTGAACCCTGTGGTACCCCCATAGCCTGCCAGAGGTCCGGACAACAGGCTCTCCGATTTGACACACTGAGCTCTGTCTGCGAAGTAGTTGGTGAACCAGGCGAGGCAGTCATTTGAGAAACCAAGGCTATTGAGTCTGCCGATAAGAATACCTTGATTGACAGAGTCGAAAGCCTTGGCCAGGTCGATGAAGACGGCTGCACAGTACTGTCTTTTTATGATAATGATGATAGCAGAGTTGTGTTGTAGCTGGAAACGCCTGATTTTTATGAAATATCTACATAGGCGTACAGAGGCCAATTATCAGCAAACATCACTCCTGTTTTCCAATGGCATGTTGTGTTAGCTAATCCAAGTTGATCATTTTAAAAGGCTAATTGATCATTAGAAAACCCTTTTGCAATTTCAGTTGAAGTCGGAAGTTTACATACTCATAGGTCGGAGTAATTAAAACTTGTTTTTCAACTACTCCACAAATTTCTTATTAACAATCTATAGTTTTGGCAAGTCGGTTAAGGACATCTAATTTGTGCCTGACACAACTCATTTTTCCAGCAATTGTTTACAGACAGATTATTTCACTATCATAATTCCAGTGGGTCAGAAGTGTACATACACTAAGTTGACTGTCTTTAAACAGCTTAGAAAATTCCATAAAATTATGTCATGGCTTTAGAAGCTTCTGACAGGCTAATTGACATCATTTCAGTCAATTGGAGGTGTACCTGTGGATGTATTTCAAGGCCTACCTTCAAACTATGTGCCTCTTTGCTTGACATCATGGGAAAATCAAAATAAATCAGCCAAGACCCCCCAAAAATTGTAGACCTCCGCAAGTCTGGTTCATCCTTGGGAGCAATTTCCAAATGCCTGAAGGTACCATGTTCATCTGTACAAACAATACTACGCAAGAACAAAACACTATGGGACCACGCAGCCATCATACCGCTCAGGAAGGAGACGCATTCTGTCTCCTAGAGATGAACGTACTTTGGTGCGAAAAGTGCAAATCAATCCCAGAACAACAGCAAAGCACCTTGTGAAGATGCTGGAGGAAACAGGTACAAAAGTATGTATATCCACAGTAAAACAAGTCTTATATCGACATAACCTGAAAGGCCACTCAGCAAGGAAGAAGCCACTGCTCCAAAACCGCCATAAAACAGCCAGACTATGGTTTGCAACTGCACATGGGGACAAAGATCGTACTTTTTGGAGAAATGTCATCTGGTCTGATGAAACAAAAATAGAACTGTTTGGCCATATGTTTCGAGGAAAAAGGGATAGGCTTGCAAGCCGAAGAACACCATCGCAAACGTGAAGCACGGGGGTGGCAGCATCATGTTGTGGGGGTGCTTTGCTGCAGGAGGGACTGGTGCACTTCACAAAATAGATGGCATTATGAGTAAGGACAATTATGTGGATATATTGAAGCAACATCTCAAGACATCAGTCAGGAAGTTAAAGCTTGGTCGCAAATGGGTCTTCCAAATGGACAATGACCCCAAGCATACTTCCAAAGTTGTGGCTAAATGGCTTAACGACAACCAAGTAAAGGTATTGGAGTGGCCATCACAAAGCCCTGACCTCAATCCCATAGAAAATTTGTGGGCAGAAATGAAAAGGTGTGTATAAGCAAGGAGATCTACAAACCTGTCTCAGTTACACCACCTCTGTCAGGAAGAATGGGCCAAAATTCACCCAACTTATTGTGGGAAGCTTGTGGAAGGCTACTTGAAATGTTTGACCCAAGTCAAACAATTTAAAGAAATTCAAAGAAATAAAAGCTGAAATAAATAATTATCTCCACTATTATTTTGACATTTCACATTCTTAAAATAAAGTGGTGATTCTAACTGACCTAAGACAGGGGATTTTTACTCAGATTAAATGTCAGGAATTGTGAAAAACTGAGTATAAATGTATTTGGTTAAGGTCTATGTAAACTTCCGACTTCAACTGTATGTTAGCACTTAATTATAACTGTTGTCCTAATTAAAGAAGCAATAAAACTGGCCTTCTGTAGACTAGTTGAGTATCTGGAGCATCAGCATTTGTGGGTTTGATTACAGGCTCAAATTGGCAGAAACAAAAAACGTTCTTCTGAAACTCGTTAGTCTATTCTTGTTCTGAGAAATTAAGGTTATTCCATGTGAGAAATTGCCAAGAAACTGAAGATCTCATACAACGCTGTGTACTACTCCCTTCACAGAACAGTGCAAACTGGCTCTAACCAGAATAGAAATAGGAGTGGGATGCCCTGGTGCACAACTGAGCAAGAGGACAAGTACATTAGTGTCTAGTTTGAGAAACAGATGCCTCACAAGTCCTCAACTGGCAGCTTCATTAAATAGTACCCGCAAAACACCAGTCTCAACGTCAACAGTGAAGAGGTGACTCCGGGATGCTGTTATTCTAGGCAGAGTTGCAAAGAAAAAGCCATATCGCAGACTGGCCAATAAAAGAACATTAAGATGGGGAAAAGAACACAGACACTGTGTTCTTTACAGATCCTCTCAAGCTCTGTCAGGTTGGATGGGGAGCGATGCTGCACAGCTATTCTCAGGTTTCTCCAGAGATGTTCTATTGGGTTGAAGTCTGCTCTGGCTGGGCCCCTCAAGGGACCACTCAACAGTTTTAGAAACTTTAGAGTGTTTTCTATCCAAGTCTACCAATTATATGCATATCCTAGCTTCTGGGCCTGAGTAACAGGCAGTTTACTTTGGGTACGCTTTTCATTCGGACGTGAAAATACTGTCCCCTACCCAAGAGAGGTTAACTGAGGAGTGGCTTCCACCCAGTGTTGCCAACTTAGCGACTTTGCCACTATATTTAGCGAGTATTCAGACCCCTCTAGCGACACATAAAAAAATAAATAATAATTGACTAGTGACATATCTAGCGACTTTTTCTGGTGTTATTGTAAACTTTTGGAGACTCTGACATGAAAGCACGTATCGTTATTACTCTTCTCAACAAGCAGCGGGTGCTTCCGTGGGCCCCACCCCTGTCTCAAAGCACTCACAGGCGGCCCAGTCCTCGTGCAGCTGTCCCTCCCAGCTGCAGTCAGAGCAGGAGATGTTCACCCCTCCGCGTCCAGACTGCAAATGAATCGCGCATGCGGGAAGCCGATGCTGGCTCATTCTGGCCTGGCTTACATTCAGGGCGGGATGTAAATGTAAAATGTTCTTTGTCTAAAATAAATCACTGCACAAAAATAAATCACTGCATTTGACTCACACAGCCTCAGTCACTTACTCACCTTGTCCACTGTGTGTGTGCCTATCTGTGACAAAAGCTAATACATCTAGCTGGCTAGCACACCATGTCTCAGTCTAAACTGTACACTCAAAAATACAGAAAGGAGTGGGAATCAAACCCTGAATTCAAAGGCTGGTTGAAGCCGTGTATTGGAGATGATACATGGGCATACTGCCTGTATTGTAAGGCTGATATCTACGCCAAACTTAGTGATGTAAAAAAACACATGACAACTTGAAAACATACTCAAAAAGGCAAAGCCTTATAAAAGTTCCACCCAAAACAAGCTGCCATTTATGGTTAAAAAAATTGACTCTGCAAAAAAGGCTGAGGCCACCATGGCATTAGGTATCACTGAACACTGTTCCATGCTGGCATGTGATCATATTGGAGGAGCATGTAGAGCTGCTTTCTCAGACTCCACTGCTGCTACCCACTTCAAAATTCACAGGACAAAGTGCACAGAAAATATTAATGGTGTTGTAGTACCATACTTTATGAAAAAGTTGGTCGCAGATGTGGGTGACCAGCGTTTCAGCCTCCTCCTCGATGAGTCCACGGATGTAAGTGTTTCTAAGTACCTGGGGGTTGTGATAAGGTACTTTAGTGACACCAAGAAGACAATTGCATCAACATTTCTGGGGCTTGTTGAGTTCGAGGGAGGAGATGCCAAATCTATAGCCCGTACTGTTGTGGCTTTCCTCTAAGTGTTGTCTTAAAGAGAAACTCCTGGGGATAGGGACTGACAATGCCTCTGTTATGACGGAGATTAACAATGGGGTCCATAAAGTGCTGAAGGAGGAGTATGGCCTCAAATATCTGGTTCTTATTTGCTGTGTGTGCAACTCTCTGCAGCTTGCTGTAAGTCATGCTTCCAATGACACCATCCCCCGTAGTGTGGAGTACTTGGTACGAGAGACTTATAACTGGTTTTCAGTGTCTCCAAAGTGCAGGGAGGCCTACAAGGCCCTATATGAGACCATCATCTGTGGGGAGAAACCTTTACAGATAACCAAGGTGTGTGCCACACGTTGGCTCTCCATTGAACCTGCGGTTTCACACATTTTGGACCAGTGGGAGGAGATTAGGCTGCATTTCTCAGTCACCAAGTCCAGTGAACACTGCTACATGGCTGAGGTTTTATACTCCATGTACAGTGATCCTCAAAACATATTGTATCTGACTTTTTTGATGTCAGTGCTGGGTGAGGTACAGTTGGCCGTCAAGGCTTTTGACGAAGAGCACGTAGATCCTCTTAAGCTACTTGACAGCTTGGTTAGCCTGATCAAGTCTGTGAGCAGCATGGTGCTGAATCCACTGGCAAATTTTGATGTACTCAAAGGGCCAAAAGATGGATACATCAGTCCCAAACCGTACCTTGGTTAACTTTTTGAGTCAAAGGCAGCTGAGCTCCACCTTGCGCCTGTTGATGATCAATTACTTGAGAAGGAGACCAAGTCAAGACGCTGTACCAGGTGGATTCAGTTTATGTTAAGGCAGTTTATTATGAGACAAAGATATTTGGCTGAGCGTGCACGGACTCCTTCGTTTAGCGCATAGGGAACTAGCAGAAGAGAGCCCCGAAACATAGTGTACATCCAATTTATACAATGAAATAACAGTGTGTTGACGTTGAGTCTAGTAGGTCCGCTCTCCTGACTGGTCGATGAGTGGAGGGACGGTCCACTCTCCAGGTGGTGTCGACTTCCCATTGGCCCTTGGCAGTGTCCTTTGTCCTCGGAGTCCAACACACCTAAGTGTGTGTGTGTGTGTGTGTGTGTATTTCTGGTAATTCGTGTCTGGGTGCTTGCGATATTCATGGAATGTTGTTCTTTACACCAGTGGTCAGTTCGTGTGGCTAGGGCTTAAGTCAGCCATCTGTCTCTGGGTGTGGTCGTGATTGGTATCAGTTGGTCGCTCAATATGTCTCTGGAATTTTGTTGTGTGCTGTTGTGAAACATGTTGTGCAAATGCCCTCCTTATATATCATTAGGTAAAACGTTAGATTATCTTTATTACACGCCTGAGGATGAAAACAATATCTGAAAGCAGTGTGTAGCCTTCACCATCTCCCTCACTAATGAGTTGAGGGTGAGACTGCCGGACAACATCGAAGCCTTGCAGTACATGTCAGTTTTCAATATGGAGGAAACTCTAAAGCACAATAAGAGCCCTGGAGAAATAGAAAAAATAGCCAAGCTCCTTGGCTACTCCCCTGCAGCGATAGACAATATTGTCCAGCAATGGTGTGCCATCCATCTTAGTAAATGGAATGAGACAAAAAACACACTGGGCTTCTGGAGTGAGATTTGGAAGTTCAGGGATGCAGCTGATATCAACCCGTTTCAAGAACTTGCCATGGCTGCTGTGTCTGTGTTGCCCTTGCCACACTCAAATGCTGAAGTCGAGAGAGTATTCAGCCAGATGAGTGTGGTAAAAAGCAAACGTATTAATTGGATGTCCTTGCAGACCCTTAACTCCATCCGGTACATTCAATATGGACTGAAGCTGTCTGGTGAGACTTGCTATGAGCACCAGCTGCCTGATAATGTTTTGCAGCTTTTGGCACATAAGCTGCTTACTCATTTAACCTTTTAGGGACAGACGTTGTCGGGGTAGGTTCCTTGTCAATCATTGGCTTATTGGTGAAATCAGTAGAAATCAGCAGACAAGATCTTCTTTAAGTAAATCAATCAAACCTTTATAACCTCTTACATCTAGATGTTCCGCTAGCGGAACGCCTCACCAATATCCAATGGTAGAGCGTGGTGCAAAATACAAATACCTCAAAAATGCTATAACTTAAATTTGTCAAACATATGACTATTTTACACCATTTTAAAGACAAGACTCTCGTTAATCTAACCACATTGTCCGATTTCAAAAAGGCTTTACAGCGAAAGCAAAACATTAGATTATGTCAGGAGAGTACCCTGCCAAAAATAAACACACAGCCATTTTCAAAGCAAGCATATATGTCACAAAAACCAAAACCACAGCTAAATGAAGCACTAACCTTTGATGATCTTCATCAGATGACACTCCTAGGACATTATGTTATACAATACATGCATGTTTTGTTCAATCAAGTTCATATTTATATCAAAAAACAGCTTTTTACATTAGCATGTGATGTTCAGAACTAGCATACCCACCGCAAACTTCCGGTGAATTTACTAAATTACTCATGATAAACGTTCACAAAAAACATAATAATTATTTTAAGAATTATAGATACAGAACTCCTTTATGCAATCGTGGTGTCAGATTTTAAAATAGCTTTTCGGTGAAAGCACATTTTGCAATATTCTGAGTAGATAGCTCGGCCATCACAGGCTAGCTAATTTGACACCCACCAAGTTTGTTGCTCACTAAACTCAGAATTACTATAAGAAAAATTGGATTACCTTTGCCGTTCTTCGTCAGAATACACTCCCAGGACTTCTACTTCAACAAGAAATGTTGTTTTGGTTCCAAATAATCAATAGTTATATTCAAATAGCTCCGTTTTGTTCATGCGTTCAGGTCACTAGCCGAAGAGTGACGCGCGAGAGCATTTCGTGTAAAAAAATGTCAAAATATTCCATTACCGTACTTCGAAGCATGTCAAACGCTGTTTCAAATCAATTTTTTTATGCTATTTTTCTCGTAAAATAGCGATAATATTCCAACCGGGCGACGTTGTATTCATTCAAAGGCTGAAAGAAAAAAATGGAGTAGTCTCATGGACGCGCATCTCCAGTGTCACTGTTCCCAGGCTGACCACTAACAAATTATCCTGCTGTTCTTCGCCCAGAGACAGCAGACACCCCATTCCACTTTCTGGCGCCTTCCGAGAGCCAATGGAAGCCTTAGAAAATGTCACGTTACAGCACAGATGCTGTATTTTCGATAGAGATGCTACAGAAGGACAACAAATTGTCAGACAGGGCACTTCCTGTATGGAATCTTCTCAGGTTTTGGCCTGCCAAATGAGTTCTCTTATACTCACAGACACCATTCAAACAGTTTTAGAAACTTTAGAGTGGTTTCTATCCAAATCTACTAATTAAATGCATATTCTAGTTTCTGGGCAGGAGTAGTAACCAGATTAAATCGGTACGTTTTTTATCCGGCCGTTGAAATACTGCCCCCTATCCCTAACAGGTTTTAAGTCAGCTACCTCAGTTGCTGAAACTGCCATAGAGAGCCTTGACCAAAATGACGATAACCCACTCTTTCTGTGAGCCAGCACAGCCTGTGTGTGTGTGGAGGGGGGTCTGGAAAAAAAACAATTAACCTGAATTAGGGCCAGACGAGTTACTATCATTTTCTCACATTGCATTGACAGTTTTTTCTATTGTCTCTTTTTGGTCCATTTAGATTGTTAATGTAGATTGTATACAAAAAAAAATAAAAAATGTAATGGTTAAAAATGCTCATGTTTCACTGTGACTTGTTGTAGGCTCCTAAGTGGACCATACGGTTAAAAACCAAACCAAATTAAGAAACGAAACAAAAAAATAAAATTAAAAACGAAGTAACTCCGCAAGAGTGTCTCTTTGGGTCACTTTTGCCGGTCCCAAGCCTGGATAAAGGAGGAGGGTTGGAATTGTGACATAAAAAAAAACAATATTCGACAGAAGAAAGTTCATTTGTAGTTCTAAACATATTTAGGGTGTTTTTTACTCACTTTTTGTCTCTCCCACGACGTTTTTGTCTCTCTCTCCTACAGCGTCCATCACAATTACATGCACATGGCCAATTATGCAAATTAGGTGATGACGTCATTTAGCGACTTCTAGCTACTTTTAGGACAGCCAATAGCGACTTTCCTTACTGAGGAGTTGGCAACATTGCTTCCGCCTGGCCACTCTGCCATAAAGGCCTGATTGGTGGAGTGCTGCAGAGATGCTTGTCCTTCTGGAAGGTTCTCCCTTCTCCACAGAGGAACTCTGGAGCTCTGTCAGAGTGACCATCGGGTTCTTGGTCACCTCCCTGACAAAGGCCTTTCTCCCCAGATTGCTAGATTTGGCGGGGCGGCCAGCTCTAGGAAGAGTCTTGGTGGTTCCAAACTTCTTCCATGGAGGAATGATGGAGGCCATTGTGTTCCTGGGAACTTTCAATGCTGTAGAAATGTTTTGGTACCCAAATCTGTGCTTTGATGTATGTGGTGGGTGAGAGATGAGGGTAATGTGGGATGTGTGTGGGTGGGTTCTGTGTAGTGTTGGTTACGAAAGTTGCAAATGTCAGGAGGGTGTAGATGGGGGAGTGTGTTATGGGATGGGGATTGTTATCAAAGATATAGATATCAACATACTGCATGCATATATCATGCATTTGGGCAGTAGGTATTAGATGAGTCTCGGAGCTCTACGGACAATTCCTTCGACCTCAGGGCTTGGTTTTTGCTCTGACATGCACTGTCAACTGTGGGACCTTATATAGACTGGGGTGTGAGTGGACATGATTTGTAAAATCAATTGAATTTTCCACAGGTGGACCCCAATAAAGTTGTAGAAACATCTCAAGTATGATCAATTTTGACTCTCATGGCAAAGGGTCTGAATACTTATACAATAAGGTATTTCTGTTTACTTTTTTTACATTTGTCATTATGGGGTATTGTGTGTAGATTGAGGAAAAAATGTCATTCATCCATTTTTGAATAAGACTGTAATGTAACAAAATGTGGAAAAAATGGTGGTCTAAATACTTTCCCAATGCACTGTAGGTAGGGATAAAGTGACAGTAACAGCAGCGTATGTGATGAGTCTACAGAGTTAGTACTAAAAGGGACAATACAAATAGTTAAATGGTTAACAAAGAGCTACCGAGACTAACTACTTAGCAGTCTTATGGCTTGGGGGTTGAATCTGTTCAGGTTCCTGACTTGGGTGGCTGGAGTCTTTGACAATTTTTTGTGTCTTTCTCTGACACCCACTGGTATATTGGTATTGGATGGCAGGGAGCTTGGCCACCGTGATGTACTAGGCCGTATGCAGTTGGAAGCCATGAAGTTGCCATACTAAGTAGTGATGCAGCCTGTCAAGATGCTCTCAATGGTGCAGCTGTAGAACTTTTTTAGAACCTGATGGCTCATGCTAAATCTTTTCTACCTCCTAGGGGAAGAAGCCTTCTTTACGACTGTTTTGGTACGTGTGGACCATGATTATGCCTTAGTGATGTAGACACCAAAAAACTTGAAGCTCTCGACCCGCTCCACTACAGCCCTGTCAATGTGGATGGGGGTGTGCTCGGCCCTTCATTTCCTGTAGTCTACCATCAGCTCCTTTGTCTTGCTGATGTTGAGAGAGAGGTTGTTGTCCTGGCACCAGCGTCGTGTTGTCAGCAAACTGAATGTTGGTGTTGGAGTCATGAGCATCCACAAAGTCATGGGTGAACAGGGAGCACAGGAGGGACTAAGCATGCACCCCTGCGGGGCTCCCACCTGGGGGCAGCCCGTCAGGAAGTCCAGGATCCAATTGCAGTCCGTGATGAGCTTGGAGGGCAATATGCTGTTGAACCCTGAGCTGAAGTCAATGAACAGCTTTCTCACATAAGTGTTCCTTTGGTCAAGGTGGGAGAGGGTAATGTGGAGTGCAATAGAGGTTGCGGCATCTGTGGATATGTTGGGGCAGTATGTGAATTGGAGTGGGTCCAGGGTGTCTGGTATTGATGTGAGCCATGACAAGCCTTTCAAAGCATGTCATGCCTACAGGTGTGAGTGCTACAGGGCGATAGTCATTTGGACAGGTCACCTTGGAGTTGAAAAATGTACAGTTGAAGTCGGAAGTTTACATACACCTTAGCCAAATACATTTAAACTCAGTTTTCACAATTCCTGACATTTAATCCCAGTAAATCAAATCAAATGTATTTATATAGCCCTTCTTACATCAGCTGATATCTCAAAGTGCTGTACAGAAACCCAGCCTAAAACCCCAAACAGCAAGCAATGCAGGTGTAGAAGCACGGTGGCAAGGAAAAACTCCCTAGAAAGGCCAAAACCTAGGAAGAAACCTAGAGAGGAACCAGGCTATGAGGGGTGGCCAGTCCTCTTCTGGCTGTGCCGGGTGGAGATTATAACAGCACATGGCCTAGATGTTCAAATGTTCATAAATGACCAGCATGGTCAAATAATAATAATCATAGTAGTTGTCGAGGGTGCAACAAGTCAGTAACACAAGAGTAAGTGTCAGTTGGCTTTTTCATAGCCGATCTTTGAGAGTATCTCTACCGCTCCTGCTGTCTCTAGAGTGTTGAAAACAGCAGGTCTGGGACAGGTACACGTCCGGTGAACAGGTCAGGGTTCCATAGCTGCAGGCAGAACAGTTGGAACTGGAGCAGCATTACGGCCAGGTGGACTGGGGACAGCAAGGAGTCATCAAGCCAGGTAGTCCTGAGGCATGGTCCTAGGGCTCAGGTCCTCTGAGAGAGAGAAAGAGAGAATTAGAGAGAGCATATTTAAATTCACACAGGACACCGGATAAGACGAGAAATACTCCAGATGTAACAGACTGACCCTAGCCCCCCGACACAAACTACTGCAGCATAAATACTGGAGGCTGAGACAGGAGGGGTCAGGAGACACTGTGGCCCCATCCGATGAAACCCCCGGACAGGGCCAAACAGGTAGGATAGAACCCCACCCACTTTGCCAAAGCACAGCCTCCACACCACTGGAGGGATATCTCCAACCACCAACATACCATCCCGGGACAAGGCCGAGTATAGCCCACAAAGATCTCCGCCACGGCACAACCCAAGGGGGGGCGCCAACCCAGACAGGAAGGCCACGTCAGTGACTCAACCCACTCAAGTGACGCACCCCTCCCATGGACGGCATGGAAGAACACCAGTAAGCCAGTGACTCAGCCCCTGTAATAGGGGTAGAGGCAGAGAATCCCAGTAAAAATTCCCTGTCTTAGGTCAGTTAGGATCACCACTTTATTTGAAGAATGTGAAATAATAGTAGAGAGAATTATTTCTTTCAGCTTTTATTTCTTTCAGCACATTCCCAGTGGGTCAGAAGTTTACATACACTCAATTAGTATTTAGTAGCATGGCTATTAGATTGATTAACTTGGGTCAAACGTTTCAAGTAGCCTTCCACAAGCTTCCCACAATAAGTTGGGTGAATATTGGCCCATTCCTCCCGACAGAGCTGGTGTAACTGAGTCAGGTTTGTAGGCCTTCTTGCTCGCACACGCTTTTTCAGTTCTGCCCACAAATATTCAGTAGGATTGAGGTCAGGGTTTTGTGACGGCCACTCCAATACTTTGACTTTGTTGTCCTTAAGCCATTTTGCCACAACTTTGGAAGTATGCTTGGGGTCATTGTCCATTTGGAAGACTTATTTGCGACCAAGCTTTAACTTCCTGACTGATGTCTTGAGATGTTGCTTCAATATATCCACATAATTGTCCTTACTCATGATTCCATGTATATTGTGAAGTGCACCAGTCCCTTCTGCAGCAAAGCACCACCACAACATGATGCTGCCATTCCTGTGCTTCACATTTGGGATGGTGTTCTTCGGCTTGCAAGCCTCCCCATTTTTCCTCCAAACATAACAATGGTCATTATGGCCAAACTGTTCTATTTTTGTTTCATCAGACCAGATGACATTTCTCCAAAAAGTACGATCTTTGTTCCCATGTGCAGTTGCAAACCGTAGTCTGTCTTTTTCATGGTGGTTTTGGAGCAGTGGCTTCTTCCTTGCTGAGCGGCCTATCAGGTTATGTCGATATAGGACTCATTTTACTGTGGATATACATACTTTTGTACCTGTTTCCTCCAGCATCTTCACAAGGTCCTTTGCTGTTGTTCTGGGATTGATTTGCACTTTTCGCACCAAAGTACATTCATCTCTAGGAGACAGAACGTGTCTCCTTCCTGAGCGGTATGACGGCTACGTGTTCCCATGGAGTTTATAATTGTGTACTATTGTTTGTACAGATGAACATGGTACCTTCAAGCATTTGGAAATTGCTCCCAAGGATGAACCAGACTTGCGGAGGTCTACAATTGTTTTTCTGAGGTCTTGGCTGATTTCTTTTGATCTTCCCATCATGTCAAGCAAAGAGGCACTGAGTTTAAAGGTAGACCTTGAAATACATCCACAGGTACACCTCCAATTGACTCAAATGATATCAATTAGCCTATCAGAAGCTTCTAAAGCCATGACATCATTTCCTGGAATTTTCCAAGCTGTTTAAAGGCACAGTCAACTTAGTGTATGTAAACTTCTAACCCACTGGAATTGTGATACAGTGAATTTTATGTGAAATAATCTGTCTGCAAACAATTGTTGGAAAAATTAGTTGTCATGCACAAACTAGATGTCCTAACCGACTTGCCAAAACTATAGTTTGTTAACAAGACATTTGTGGAGTGGATGAAAAATGAGTTTTAATGACTCAAACCTAAGTGTATGTAAACTTCCGACTTCAATTGTGCATATTACCAGTCAATAGTTTGGACACACCTACTCATTCAAGGGTTTTTCTTTATTTGTACTATTTTCTACATTGTAGAATAATAGTGAAGGCATCAAAGCTATGAAATAATAGACATCGAATCATGTAGTAACGGAAAAAGCGTTAAACAAATCAAAATAGATTTATATTTGAGATTCTTCAAAGTAGCCAACCTTTGCCTTGATGACAGCTTTGCACACTCTTGGCATTCTCTCAACCAGCTTCATGAGGTGGTCACCTGGAATGTGTGCCTTGTTAAAAGTTAATTTGTGGGACTTCTTTCCTTCTTAATGTGTTTGAGCCAATCAGTTGTGATATACAGAAGATAGCCCTATTTGGTAAAAGACCAAGTCCCTATTATGGCAAGAACAGCTCAAATAAGCATTAGAAATGACAGTACATCATTACTTTAAGACATGAAGGTCAGTCAACCTGGAAAATATCAAGATCTTTGAAAGTTTTTACAAGTGCAATGGCAAAAACACACAAGCGCTATGATGAAACTGGCTCTCATGAGGACAGCCACTGGAAAGGAAGACCCAGAGTTACCTCTGCTGCAGAGGATACATTCATTAGAGTTACCAGCCTCAGAAATTGCAACCCAAATAAATGCTTCACAGAGTTTAAGTAACAGACACATCTCAACATCAATTGTTCAGTGGAGACTGTGTGAATCAGGCCTTCATGGTCGAATTGCTGCAAAGAAACCACTACTAAAAGGACACCAATAATGAGAAGAGATTTGCTTGATCCAAAAAACACAACCAATGGACATTAGACCGGTGGAAATCTGTCCTTTGGTCTGATGAATCCAAATCTAAGCATTTTGGTTCCAACTGCCATGTCTTTGTGAGACGCAAAGTGGGTGAACAGGTGATCTCCGCATGTGTAGTTCCCACTGTGAAGCATGGAGGAGGAGGTGTGCTCGTGCTTTGCTGTTGACACTGTCTGTGATTTAATTAGAATTCAAGGCATACTTGACCAGCATGGCTACTACAACATTCTGCAGCGATATGCCATCCCATCTGGTTTGTGCTTAGTGGGACTATCATTTGTTACTCAACAGGACAATGACCCAACACACCACCAGGTTGTGTAAGGGCTATTTTACCAAGAAGGAGAGTGATGGAGTACTGCATCAGATGACCTGGCCTCCACAATCTCCCAACCTCAACCCAATTGAGATGGTTTGGGATGAATTGGACTGCAGAGTGAAGGAAAAGCAGCCAACAAGTGCTCAGCATATGTGGGAACTCCTTCAAGACTGTTGGATTCCAGGTGAAGCTGGTTGAGAGAATGCCAAGAGTGTGCAAAGCTGTCATCATGGCAAAGGGTAGCTACTTTATATCTCAAATATAAGGCAGTAGGGATGACCAGGGATGTTCTCTTGAGAAATTAGTGATTTGGACCATTTCCTTTCATGTTAAGCATTGGAAATGTAACGAGTACTTTTGGTTGTCAATGAAAATGTATAGAGTACAAACTATATTATTTTCTTTAGGAATGCAGTGAAGTAAATGTAAAATTAGTCAAATATGCATTTAAATTAAAGTACAGATACTGAAAAATAGTGAGAGAGCTATTTGAATATTTTTACCGAAGTACTTTACACCACATGTGTGTGTGTGTGTGCGCTGTGCGTACATGTGATGTGTGTACATGTGATGTGCGTGTACTTAGAATTGAGGGTAGGTTACTCTGATCACTAGTATGTGGATCAAAGTAACCTCGAGCCATAAGGTGCACAGTTGTATTGCTCAGGTTTTGACATACTTTACTTTATCTAAGTGCATTAGAGCCTGGTTCCATCCCTGTAATCAATGCCACCATCAGAGTGATGGAATCTGCTAATGCTCTAAAATCACTAGGTATTGTCTGGATCCTGGTAAGACTTCTCTATTCCCAGAGAATCACTGATGAGACATTTTCTTCTGCTCTAGCTAATAATGCTGTTGGGATGATTAGATAATAGTGAGCAATCTGAAAAATAAGAAATCCATCAGCTGATCCTCTTGTGAGGAAGGAATACAGAAGAATGAATCACAAAATCATGCTTGAAGTGTTCAGTAGATGATTTGATGTCTTCATTCCTTGAAAGCACTTCATCGTATTTTGTTTGCTATTTTCATTTAGGTACTTTATCTTTTATCGGTGCTCTATTTTGGTTCAACTCATGTTTTATTGTTTATAACTTACAGGCATAAGAATGGCAAGATGTTATGTAACATGGCCTAACTATCTCATGTTGACTCAAATCTATTCACCTGTCTAGCAGAGTCAGTTTCTATACCATCTACACACATCAACACTATAACAGTATGTGGACACTTGCTCGTCAAACATCTCATTCCAAAATTATGGGCATTAATATGGAGTTGGTTCCCCCTTTGCTGCTATTACAGCCTACACTCTTCTGGAAAGGCTTTCCACTATATGTTGGAACATTGCTGCAGGGACTTGCTTCCATTCAGCCACAAGAGCATTAGTGTGGTCGGGCACTGATGTGGGGCCATTAGGCCTGGCTCGCAGTTGGCGTTCCAATTCATCCCAAAGGTGTTCGATGTATTTGAGGTCAGGCCAGTTAGTTCTTCCACACCGATCTTGTATGGACATCGCTTTGTGCATGAGGGCATTGTCATGTTGCAACAGGAAAGGGGCTTCCCCAAACTGTTGCCACAAAGTTGGAAGCACAGAATTGTCTAGAATGTCATTGTATGCTGTAGCATTAAGATTTCCCTTTACTGGAACTAAGGGACCTAGCCCAAACCATGAACAAAAACAACTCCAGACCATTATTCCTCTTACACCAAACTTTACAGTTTGCACTATGCATTGGAGCAGGTAGTGTTCTCCTGGCATCCACCAAACCCAGATTGGTCTGTCGGACTGCCAGAAGGTGAAGCGTGATTCATCACTCCATGGAACACATTAACTCTGCTCCAGAGTCCAATGGCGGTGACCTTTACACCACTCCAGCCGAAGCTTGGCATTGTGCATGGTGATCTTAGGCTTGTGTGTGGCTGCTCAGCCATGGAAACCCAGTTCATAAATGTCACATTGATATAAACGGATCGGGAGACAGGTGCATGAATGTGTAATAGGGTTTTTTATTTACAGCGTGCCATGTAGAGGCACGGGGACGAAGACCAAACAAACACGTATACAAAACACAGGGTTGAAACCCAAACAAAAGAGCGAGAAGTACCTCGAATAAATAACACAAACGCACAATGATACAACACGGGACGAAACCCGTAATCATCTGCGCAATACAAGTGGCACGAAAGCCAAAACAACACAGCACAGGTACTCACACAACCAATGGACATTGTAACAATAATCGACCTCCCAATGGGGGAAACAAAGGGCACATATATACAAATACAATCAGGGAAATGGGGACCAGGTGTGCGTAATGACACAGTTCCAGAGGGATCCGTGACAATAAAGCTCATGTCGAACAGCTATTGTGCTGACGTTGCTTCCAGAGGCAGTTGGAACTCCGTAGTGAGTGTTGCAACCGAGGACAGACGATTTTTACACGCTACACACTTCAGCACTCGGCGTTCCCGTTCTGTGAGCTTGTGTGGCCTACCACTTTGTGGCTGATCCGTTGTTGCTCCTAGATGTTTCCACTTCACAACAACAGCACTTACAGTTGACTGGGCAGCTCTAGCAGGGCAGAAATGTTGTGAACTGACTGGTTGGAAAGGTGGTATCCTATAATTGTGCCAAGTTGAAAGTCACTGAGCTGTTCAGAAAGACCAAAGTACTGCCAATGTTTGTCTATGGAGATTTCATGGCTATGTGCTCCATTTTATACACCTGTAAACAATGGCTGTGGCTGAAATAGCTGAATTCACTAATTTGAAGGGGTGTCCTCATACTTTGTATATCTAGTGTATATTTACACAGTAAGCTGTGCTGCCAACAAGACTGTGTTTACAGTCCTGGCCACCATAGTCCCTCTACCCAAGAAAGCGAAGGTAACCTGCATGAATCACTACCGCCCCATAGCATTCACGTTGGTAACCATGAAGTGCTTTGAAAGGCTGGTCATGGCTCACATAAACGCCATCATCCCAGAATCCCCAGACTCACTCCAATTTGTATACCACCCCGACAGATCCACAGATGACACAATCTCAAATCGCGCTCCACACTGCCTGTTCCCACCTGGACAAAAGGAACACCTATGTGAGAATTCTGTTCATTGACTACATCTCAGCATTCAACACCACAGTGCCCACAAAGCTCATCACTAAGCTAAGGACCATGGGACTAAACACCTCCCTCTGCAACTGGATCCTGGACTTCCTGACAGGCCGCCCCCAGATGGTAAGGGTAGGCAACAACACATCTGCCATGCTGATCCTAAACATTGGAGCACCTCAGGGGTGTGTGCTTAGTCCACTCATGTACTCCCTGTTCACCGACGACTCCGTGGCCAAGGTACACACCTGTCTATATATGGTCCCACAATTGACAGTGCATGTCAGAGCAAAAACCAAGCCATGAGGTCGAAGGAATTGTATGTAGAGCTCCGAGATAGGATTGTGTTGGGGCACAGATCTGGGGAAGGATCCCAAAACATTATTGCAGCATAGAAGGTCACCAAGAACACAGTGGCCTCCAACATTCTTAAATGGAAAAAGTTTGGAACCACCAAGACTCTTCCTAGAGCTGGCCGCCCAGCCAAACTCAGCAATCAGGGGAGAAGGGCTTTGGTCAGGGGGGTGAAAAGAACTCAATGGTCACCAATCAGGCCTTTATGGTAGAGTGGCCAGACGGAAGCCACTCCTCAGTAAAAGGCACATGACAGCAAGCTTGGAGTTTGCCAAAAGGAACCAATAGGACTCTGACCATGAGAAAAAAATATTCTCTGGTTTGATGAAACCAAGATTGAACTCTTTGGCCTGAATGCCAAGCATCATGTCTGGAGGAAACCTGGCACCATCCCTACGGTGAAGCATGATAGTGGCAGCATTATGCTGTGGTGATGTTTATTCAGCGGCGGGGACTGGGAGGTTCACCTTCCAACAGGACAATGACCTTAAGCACACAGCCAAAACAATGCTGGAGTGGCTTCGGGATCTCTGAATTTCCTTGAGTAGCCCTGCCAGAGCCCAGACTTGAACCTGATTGAACATCTCTGGAGAGACCTGAAAATAGATGTGCAGCGACACTCCCCATCCATCTTGAAAGCTTGAGAGGATCTGTAGAGAAGAATGGGAGAAATTCCCCAAATACAGGTGTGCCAAGCTTGTATTGTCATACCCAAGAAGACCCGCGGTTGTAATCGCTGCCAAAGGTGCTATAACAAAGTTCTGAGTAAAGGATCTTAATACTTATGTAAATATGATATTTCCATAGCAAAAATTTGATACAAATTCAAGAAATTGGTTATTGCTTTGTCATTATGGGGTATTGTGTGTAGTTTGATGGGAAAAAAACGATTTAATCAATTTTAGAATAAGGCTGTAACGTAACAAAAGGTGGAAAAGTCAAGGTGTCTGACCCCGCGTGCACTGTATAAAGTTATTTGCTCTAATACGTCTTCATCCAATCAATGGAGTTATCACACTAATACACATATTTTGTGTGTGTGTGTGTGTGTGTGATGTGTGTGGGGGGGGGGGGGGGGGGTGCATGCTGTCAATGCAGCAGAAATCATAAATAAAAGTTTTCACCCCCTTGGCATTTTTTCTATTTTGTTGTCTTACCTGGAATTAAAATATATATATATATATATTTTTTTTTGGGGGGGGGGGGTTGAATCATTTGAATCAAAATGCCTACCACTTTGAGATGCAAAATAATTTTTTACTGTGAAACAAGCAAGAAATAAGACAAAAAAACTGAAAACTTGAGTGTGCATAGCTATTCACCCCACCAAAGTCAATACTTTGTAGAGCCACCTTTTGCAGCAATTACAGCTGCAAATCTGTTGGGGTATAAGCTTGGCACATCTAGCCACTGGGATTTTTGCCTATTCTTCAAGGCAAAACTCAAGGCAAAAAGTCACACCACAGATTCTCAATTAGATTGAGGTCTGGGCTTTGACTAGGCCATTTCAAGACATGTAAATGTTTCCTCTTAAACCACTCGAGTGTTGCTTTAGCAGTATGCTTAGGGTCATTGTCCTGCTGGAAGGTGAACCTCCGTCCCAGTCTCATAATCTCTGGAAGACTGAAACAGGTTTCCCCTCAAGAATTTCCCTCTATTTAGCACCATCCATCATTCCTTCAATTCTGGCCAGCTTCCCAGTCCCTGCCGATGAAAAACATCCCCACTGCTTCACTGTGGGGATGGTGTTCTCGGGGTGATGAGAGGTGTTGTGTTTGCGCCAGAAGTAGCGTTTTCCTTGATGGCCAAAAAGCTACATTTTAGTCTCATCTGACCAGAGTACCTTCTTCCATATGTTTGGGGAGTCTCCCACATGCCTTTATGGAAACACCAAACGTGTTTGCTTATTTTTTTCTTTAAACAATGCCTTTTTTTCTGGCCACTCTGCCGTAAAGCCTAGCTCTGTGGAGTGTACGGCGTAAAGTGGTCCTATGGATAGATATTCCAATCTCCGTTGTGGAGCTTTGCAGCTCCTTCAGGGTTATCTTTGGTCTCTTTGTTGCCTCTTTGATTAAAGCCCCCCTTGCCTGGTCTGTGAGTTTTGGTGGGTTGCCCTCTCTTTGCAGGTTTTTCGTGGTGCCATATTCTTGACATTTTTTAATAATGGATTTAATGGTGCTCGGCGGGATGTTCAAAGTTTCAGATATTTTTTTATAACCAACCCTGATCTGTACTTCTCCACAACTTTGTCCCTGACCTGTTTGGAGAGCTCCTTGGTCTTCATGGTGCCGCTTGCTTGGTGGTGCCCTTTGCTTACTGCTGTTGCAGACTCTGGGGCCTTTCAGAACAGGTGGGTATATATACACTGAGATCATGTGACAGATCATGTGACACTTAGATTGCACCAAGGTGGACTTTATTTAACTAATTATGTGACTTCTGAAGGTAATTGGTGAATACAAATGCATGCACCACTTTTCTGTTTTTTTATTATTTTTTAAAACAAGTAATTTTTTCTATTTCACTTCACCAATTTAAACTATTTTGTGTATGTCCATTACATTAAATCCAAATAAAAATCTGTTTAAATTACAAGTTGTAAATGCAAAGAAAATAGGAAAAACGCCAAGGGGGATGAATACTTTTGCAAGGCACTGTATGAGAGGGCGTTGGAAAACACACAGATAGAGACAGAGAGAGCTGGACTGTTTCACAGGAAGCCATCATCAGTTCCCCCTTTTGCTAAGTCTATTGCACTCCTCAGTAGAAATATTGATGTTTCCTGTGTTGCTCACAACATAGGAAAGAAAACGTGAAAAAACGACAGTGAATTGAAAACAGCAGGCATGTATTGGTGCATCTCAACATTGACCTTAGGCCAGAAAGGGAAAATATAGTCAACATTGGTTCCAGAATAAAGTTTCTACTGTAAATTATTGGAATTGAATGACGTGACCTGAGAACGTGCTAGCTCCTTTCAGCTGTAGTGAGGAAAAAATCTTTGATATTCTCCTGGTTCTAGACTGTTCTTGTTCTGACAAATCTGCTAACAAAATGCATGGTGACATGTGGTGCACTACCTCTGTATCCACAGGGCTGTCAGGGAGCCTGTGATTGTAATGGAATTCATATCTGAGCCATGACTTGAATAAAACAACATTTGATTAGAAAGTTATCGACAGCCAATGCTATGTTATCGCTTTCACAAAGTATGTCATGTTGATGTAAAAATTCCAACATTTCCAGCACTTGATGACCGACTGGTGGGCATGGATTCACATTGAGAGCACAATGCGTCATCTTGTGCAGAAATCATTTGATCAGTTTGTGACTGTATGAACATAGTTGGAACTCTTTTGGATCAATCAGCTTACAATAATGGCATGACTGTACACATACTGGATTCCCGACATACTTCACTTCACTTTTTGGAAAACACATCAGTTGTGTAGCTTGAAAAAAATGTGGGTTTGATTGAAATACAAAAAATAATTGAAGTTCATAAGCACTCAACTCCAAAGGGAGGTGTGGAGGAGAAAAGAGGGGGGTAATATACTTTGTATTTCAGGTGTTTCATCATGTTTACCTCACATTCCTCTCAGTTGAACACATCGTCCCTGTACCAGAGTGACAACTTGACCCACTTCTCTAATCCTACACTACCACAGGATGTGATGCATGCGCAACACGTTATCACTCCACAGCTCCTGCTTCTGTTCATCTGCTTCAGCCAAATTGAAGGGAAATTGAGGGGGAAAAGAGAGGGGTATGGAGAAGATAGGCTAAGAACAAAATGGGTCAGCTTCACATCTATTAACAAGCATGTTACATTGAGTCACTAGAACTAATGACTTTTGGGAACTCACCAGTGGTAAAGGGAACACAACACAATCACCCCACTGACCACAGTCGTCAATTCAACGTCTGTTCCATTTTGGTTCAATGTAATTTCACTGAAATGACGTGGAAACAATGTTGATTCAACCAGTGTGTGCCCAGTGGGACCAATGTAGTGTGTACTTACAAAGAAAGGTAAAAAAAAAACAGGAGAAAAAAGGAAATGACTATGTTTTTTTTCTTTCTAATCCCCCTGTAATGGCATAGTCTTTGAAGGGTCACAAAGAACTCCTTCCACAAACTCCTACCCACACGCATTGTGTATAACATTCAGTGCTGGCAACCAACTTTCTAAATATAACTGAATGTCCTCAGTATGCCCCTGCCCCTGCTTTATTTGTCAGTGAATTACTATTCCATTGCCAGGGACCAGGGTCATTTTCCAATCACTGCATCTAAGAGATGAGCCTCAGGGTGGCACTTAATGCATCTCAATCTCCCAAGAGCCATCAATAAACTCATCAACATCACCCATCACTGATGGTTATTAAAAGTAAAGAGTGATTTAAGCCCACAGAATGTACAGTATGTTATTTATTCATTGTCTTCTATTACTGACCTCACAGATCACATTCCAGGGATTTGAGTTCTTCAGAGTCTTATAAAGATAGGATGGTAATCACAAGGTAACTTATAAACAGAGCAGCTATTTATTGACACAACTCTGTAGGTTAAAGCATATTTGTAGTAGCCTAACCTTTCTCTACTTTGTCATTAGATCTAGTCTTTTGAATCATGTATTATATTGTGTGAATGATTTCAACACATCTTTATGTCAACACTCCTCCCTCTATTCACCAGCAGATGCCACTCTTTCATTTTTATTAAATCTCATTGTAAATGTTATTAACTGCTTTGCTTATATATATGTATGTATGTATGTGTGTGTGTATATATATATATGTATATGTATGTATGTATATGTATATATATATGTATGTATGTATGTGTATATATATGTATGTATATGTATGTGTATATATATGTATGTATATGTATGTGTATATGTATGTGTGTGTATGTATGTGTGTGTATGTATATGTATGTGTATGTGTATGTATATATATGTGTATGTATGTATATGTATGTGTATGTGTATGTATATATATGTGTATGTATATGTATATATATGTATGTATATGTATGTGTATATGTATATATATATATATATATGTATGTATCTTGTCTCTGCTTTTCCTTGACACTTCTGTTATTTTGTTCTTTATCTAGCTTTTTCGTCTTTGTCCCTTGCTGAAATGTCCAAGCACAATTCAAATATAATGTAGTCAGTGCTTGGCAAAGATGCTGCTGTGTTTGCTGTTTTGTGTCTATGTGGCGTCCTCTGGAGGATATTTTACTACATCACACTTTAGTTGACTAAGCTTATTGGAACTCTGACAGATGTACTTCCCTCAGATGTTTGTTAAAATTGTCATGGAAAGGCAACACATTTGAGAGATAGTAAATACCAGTGTCTGTGTCCTGAGGTTAAATTTAAGCTATTCACACACCACGTTTCCGTTCACAGTTTTTATGCGTGTAAAGTCACACAGTATTAATAAAAATCAAGACAGCTGTGATGGAAACAGGACGTTTCGATACAATTTTAGAAATGGTGAAAGATAATTTTGGATCTTTTCACTTCTGTAAAATCAATTATGCGTGAAATGCCAGTGGAAACGGCTTTATGCGCAAAAATTGATATAATAACCATCACATCGAAGTAAACTGGGACACGATGATATGGTGTGTGGTCCTCCCACTACAACTCGGAAAATCAGGCAGGTTATTCGACTACAGATTCACTAATTTATGATGAACTTCAGAGTTGTAAAAGTGCACGGTGATCTTGATGCTCTTTTCCAATACGTATCGATGGTCTGATTCTGGTGACATGATGATCTATGCTTTTTGACAAATACAAATATTCTCGCTATTATCTGTGAGCTGTTGGCTAGAGCACAAGTGCCAAGACCAGAGCAGGCACATTTGCTATTTAATGCAACAGTTTTTGTGAAAAAAAAAACTATCGGTAGAGAAAAAAAACAACATGAAAACACATTGAATTTGAGATAATTTTTCGGTAATGAAAACTTTTGATAAAAAATGAATGTGTGCACTACATTTGATTTTTATCCGCAACATGTCTATTTGGTGGAAACACACCACTGCTTGGTAAATGCGCATATTTTCTTCATGCAGATTTTTTTATATTTACATAAATCTGTCGCCAATTGAATGGAAAACTAGCTAGTGTGGACAAAAGTTCTAGACTTCTGCAGGAATAGTTACAGCAGATACATTCCACTGAGACCACAGGCATAGAGGCAACACTTGATAAAATGTGGTATGGTGTAAAGTGAAACCACATCCTGCCAACGACACACCATGTCATTGGATTTCGTTTAAAAGTTGTGTGGAAAAAAAACATTGATTACTTTTTTCAAATCCAATCAGTTTTCCACATTGATACAACATCAATGTTGATACAACTTCAAAATCATCACATTGGATTTGTTGTTGTTGTTGAAATGATGTGCCCAGTGGGATTGTTTCAGATGATCCAATATGGCTATTTTACATTTATTAGCCTACACACGGATGTAAAAAATAAAATCCATCAATGAGTTTACCCTGATAATTTACTTGTGTAATTAACTTGGTGTCTAACTCCCAGTCCACCATACTGTGAGATTGGAATGCTGTTTCAGTAAAAAAGTATTAAGCTTATTCGGAACAGCCTCTTTTATTGCCATGACAAAAAAAGTCAACCAGCATATCGCACCCAACACTACACTTGTCTGTCCAATGCATGTACATAGTTTGCCTGCTCCATAACAAGCTGCTCTATGCATTGGTGAAGTAATTTAATGTTGAGCTAAATGTACAAAAAATACATGATTTAAGAGGTTTAAAAAGGAACAGAAAAGAGCGACCCCTGACTACAACCAAGGTTCAATATCAAACAATTACACAGGCATCCTCTCTTTGACCAAGCCCAAATAGAGAGAGAATGAGCTGTGGCCAACCTTTTTTACTACCACTGAGTAGGAAGGGGAAGCCATGCAAGCCACCAGCATTGTGACACACCCCACTCAACTTCCCCCTGTCTCTAGCAGAAGCACACAATACTGGAGGTCATATGTGAGGGTGATGGGTGTTCCTCCTAAAACTACTATAGAGAAAGAGCGACTGTGTCTGCATCAGTCACTCAGATACAGAGACCAGCAGCCAGAGGACATGGAGCCAAAACAGATCAAAGAAGGATACCTGGTCAAAAAGGTGAGGTTGATAGAGTAAAACATGTTCCCCTTAAAAAAATGGATTACTATAGGTCTTTGTGTTTAACTTGGGCCAGAATGTAATACTGTAGATGTGTTCTGGACGGCTTAGTTATTAGAAAATAGATGATCTCACATTTGAGAACGTTAGGGACAAGATCCACCGATGGAGACTCTGACAAGAGCTAGTAACATCAAGTCAGCTGGCACTATATTTAACTTTTTACGTCCAACTTAAGTTGTCAGTCAAGTGCTCTAAATTAAACTGAAAGTTAGTAGATTAGTTCTAGGACTATTTGCCCTGAGACTTGAACGCTTCCCACATGAAAAAAAAAATATATAGTGTGTACTATGGTAGAAATACTACAGTAATCACTGTAGTGTTGTTGTGGACTTTACTGCAGTATTTACTTCAGTCCGATAAGAACACTACAGTGAATACTGTAGTATTTACTGCAGTATTTACAGTTTACTATAGTATAAATACTGCAGTAACAAAAATAGTAGTATATACTAGAGAATTTACTGTAGTGTTTTTGCCGATTGTAGTATGGTATACTGTAGTATTTACTGTAGTGCTTTTGCAGACTGTAATATACTGTAGTATTTACTGTAGTGTTTTGGGGGATATTACTGTAGTATTTACTGTAGTATTTTTGTTTTATTATCTTTGACATAGAAGTGGGGGGCTTTTTCCTTTCGGAAACCTACTGGAGAAATACTAAGAGAGCAAATATGCCATAACCTGTAGGTAGGGCAAACTGGTAACTGAACAGAGAATTCAGCACTTCTGCCCTTGTCTATAACCAAATGCTTTATACATGGCATGTAGGTTTCTTACTTACGGGGTGTACAAATTGGGATATGGGGGAGGGGAATGGGCAGAATATATGCAAATTACATACTGTAGTATTTACTACAGCTAAAAAATGTAGTGTTTTTTTGGACTGTAGTGTTTTTGCAGAGGTTTTTGTAGCATTTACTACACTTTTTTTGTGGATAATACTGTAGTATTTACTATAGTTTTCTACAGCATACTACAACATTCTAAACTAAGTACTACACATGATCGAAGAATAGTACAGTCTGTAGTATAAGTACTACACATGATTGAAGAATAGTACAGTGTGTAGTATAGTTTTCTACAGCACACTACAGTTAACTACATAATTTGTTTTTTGTAAATTAGCTCAGTTTAGAGAGACATGAGCGGATAGGAACAAAACTGTTTCCGCCACAAACCACATTATCTGAAAAGTCTTCACAATTTGTATTTCTCATGGCCTGGCAAATGACTAACTCAGATGATTGGTCTCGTGACTCTTAGTTTGGGGTCAGATGAAGATGGATAACCCATAACCTCACTGGATTAATCATAATCTATATAATTTAATCTATTGAATAGAAGATGATTCTGTCACGTCACATTCTTTGCATATAAACTTTTGCCTGTGCTATTCTTATGCATTCCAATTGTTATCAGTTGTTCAGTATCATTGGTTCATATTAGTAGAACTATAGGCAGTGCCTGTGATACTTTTGCATCATAACTCTCTATGGTGAACCGTTATTAACAAAGTTAAGTGAAACTGAAATGAGAACATTTCACAAAACTGACTATTGGATTGATGATTTCCTATGTGTGTTTCCTTTTTGTATTACCTTTTTTTTGCTCTTGAGTGTATTCTCTACTTATAAGGATTGATTAAGCAACATTAAAATACATTATTCATGTTAACTATATACATTTCATGCCCAGCATCCAGGCAAGCCGATATGGATTTGATAACACTTTACATGATATTTCTCTTATACCTGTCTATTAACAATGTAATCTACTTTAATCTACATGTTTCTAATTGCATTGTATTTGTATTTTAGGAACAGAGTTGAGCGGTTGTGTAATATCTGTGGTATAGGGACAGATTAACTTGTGTAATAACAAAAACAGCTCAGCTCAATGACTACACAATTACAATGTGATTACAAATTCAATCAACATGTACATTTCCTCCTTTATTCTTCAGGGCACAGTGCTGAACTCATGGAAGGTGGTGTGGGTGATGTTGTCTGAAGATGGGATGGAGTTCTTCAAGAGAAAGACAGACAATGCTCCCAAAGGAATGATCCCACTGAAGGGAGCTGTTCTGACCAGCCCCTGTCAGGACTTCAGCAAGAGGACGGTACGTTCACGTCACCTTTCAGTTTTAAATACGAGTGTAAGTGTCTGTCATTACTGTAGTGCCCCTGCCCCCATGTAATGCAACATTGCCATTTTCTTGCAGTTTGTTTTTAAGCTGAGAACGGCCAAAAACCAGGACCATTACTTCCAGGCATCCCACCTGGAGGAGAGAGAGTCCTGGGTGAAGGACATCAAGAGAGTCATCACCTGTCTGCAGGGGGACAGAAAGTTCACCAGGAAGTCCACAAGGAGGTCCATTCGCCTCCCTGATACCATCAACCTCAGGTATGACCTGACATACAAACTACCTATAATCCATGACTACGCTTACAGGAGCTACGTACAGGTCATTGGAACTAAGTCATTTGATAACTTACAAAGTCTTGTCTGCTTTCTTGTCTGCCTTTCCTCAGTGAGCTGTACATTCTAATGAGAGACCAGGAGGATGGTGTCAAAGAGCTGAAGCTGGAGAAGGAGAAGAGAGTCTACAATCACTGCTTCACAGGTACAGTAGCTCATAAATGTACTAGGACTTAGGTGAAAGTGGATTTCATTTAACTCGTTTTGAGTCATTGAGTCTCATTGAGATAGATCATACCACTTTTGATTATCTTCTTTATGCATGTCTCTGCAGGTGGTACGGTGGTGGACTGGCTGATCTCTAAGGACAAGGCCAGGAACAGGCCTGAGGCTCTGATGTTGGCTACAGGACTCCTGAATGAAGGTTTCCTGCAGCCCGCAGGGGACCTGTCCAAAGAAGCGTCTGAGGGAGGGGCAGAGTCTGCCGTCCTCGATGATCCAGATGCACTCTATTACTTTGTGAGTGGATGGGTTGATTGTTGTTGTTAGTAATGTAACTGCTAGTCTCAATATATTATTCCATAGAAGACCACACAGACTGGGATATGTTTGAACACTTCTGATGTTAGAAATATATGTAGAGTACCAGTCAAAAGTTTGGACACACCTACTCATTCAAGGGTTTTTATTTATTTTTTACTATTTTCTCTGTAGAATAATAGTGAAGACATAAAAACTATTAAATAACACATATGGAATCATGTAGTAAACAAAAAAGTCTTTAACAAATCAAAATATATTTTAGAAACTTCAAAGTAGCTACCCTTGATGACAGCTTTGCCCATTGTTGGCCTTCTCTCAACCAGCTTCACCTGGAATGATTTTCCAACAGTCTTGAAGGCGTGCCCACACATGCTGAGCACTTGTTGGCTGCTTTTTCAACTCATCCCAAACCATTACAATTGGGTTGAGGTCAGGTGATTGTGGAGTCCAGGTCATCTGATGCAGCACTCCATCACTCTTCTTCTTGGTCAAATAGCCCTTACACAGCCTGGAGGTGTGCTGAGTCATTGTCCTGTTGAAAAACAAATGATAGTCCCACTAAGCGCAAACCAGATGGGATGGTGTCACGGTTGTCGTCGGGAATGGAGGACCAAAACGCAGCAGGAATGTGGATGCTCATCTTGATATTTATTTTCAAACAAAGTGAACACCAAAACAACAAAACGAAACACACGAACAACAAAACAGTCTTGTCAGGCTTATATACACAAAACAAGAAACAATCTCCCACAAACACTAAACCAAACACATACCCATATATAGGACTCTCAATCAGAGGCAACGAGAAAGCACCTGCCTCCAATTGAGAGTCCAACCCCCCATTAACCTAAACATAGAAATACAACTAACTAGACTAAACATAGAAATACGTTAACAAGGAACAGTGCCCAAAAACCCCGGAATACATAAATCAAATACCCTTCTACAAAAAAACACCACCCCGAACCACATTAAACAAATACCCTCTGCCACGTCCTGACCAAACTACAATAACAAATAACCCTTATACTGGTCAGGACGTGACAGATGGTGTATCGCTGCAGAATGCTGTGGGAGCCATGGAGGTTAAGTGTGCCTTGAATTCTAAATAAATCACTGACAGTGTCAGCAGCAAAGCACCCCCACACCCTCCTCCTCCATGCTTCACGGTGGGAACCACACATGCAGAGAACATCCATTCACTTACTCTGTGTCTCACAAAGACATGGCGGTTGCAACCAAAAATCTCAAATTTAGACTCATCAGACCAAAAGACAGATTTCCACCGGTCTAATGTCCATTGTTGGTGTTTCTTGGCCCAAGCAAGTCTCTTCATCTTATTGTGTTCATTTAGTAGTGTATTTTTTCTTCCTCTGAGCAGTTGATTTTGAGATGTGTCTGTTACTTGAACTCTGAAGCATTTATTTGGGCTGCAATTTCTGAGGCTGGTCTAATTAACTTATCCTCTGAAGCTGAAGTAACTCTGGGACTTCCTTCCCTCATGAGAGCCAGTTTTTTCATAGTGCTTGATGGTTTTTGCAACTGCACTTTAATACATTTTCCTGATTGACTGACCTTCATGTCTTAAAATAATGATGGACTATTGTTTCTCTTTGCGTATTTGAGCTGTTATTGCCATAATATGGACTTGGACTTTTACCAAATAGGGCTATCTTCTGTATAACAACCCTACCTTGTCACAGCACAACTGATTGGCTCAAACGCATTAAGAAGGAAAGACATTCCACAAATGAACTTTCATCAAGGCACACCTGATACTTTAAATGCATTCCAGGTGACTACCTCATAAAACTGGTTGAGAGAATGCCATGCGTATGCAAAGCTGTCATCAAGGCAAAGGGTGGCTATTTGAAGAATCTCAAAAAACACTGTTGGTTACTACATGATTCCATATCTGTTATTTCATAGTTTGAATGCCTTCATTATTATTCTACAATGTAGAAAATAGTACAACTAAAGAAAAACCCTTGAATGAGTAGGTGTGTCCAATCTTTTGACTGGTATTGTATGTAAAAGATACAATGTATTATAAGTGCGTTTTAAATTATGAGATAATACTGTATCCAAATGTGAATTTACATTGTATGGTGTGTTGCAGGCAGACAGTGGGTTCTTCTGTGAAGGCTACTCCAGTGATGAAGACGTGATTTTGAAGGAGGAGTTTAGGGGTAACATAATAAAACAGGGCTGCTTACTCAAACAGGTGAGACTGGAAACACTGTGTAAACACTCATTGAATATCTAGGTGATGAACAATTGTGATTATTACTGGATTACCAGATTGCCAGCAGCATACCACCCTGCATCCCACTGCTGGCTTGCTTCTGAAGCTAAGTACGGTTGGTCCTGGTCAGTCCCTGGATGGGAGGCCACATGCTGCTGGAAGTGGTGTTGGAGGGCCAGCAGGCGACACTCTTTCTTCTGGTCTAAAAAAAATATCCCAATACCCCAGGGCAGTGATTGGGGACATTTCCCTGTGTAGGGTGCCGTCTTTCAGATGGGACGTTAAAACCTCTTCAGTGTCTCATCCCGTCAGCGGGATCAAAATCCAGCGAAAAATCATATTGCCATTAGCATAACAAAATTTAATAATTAAAAAAAATATATATATATATTTTTTTCGTTTTATAGATACACCTCTCCTGAATCGACCCACGTCGTCCGATTTCAAAAAGGTTTAACAGGAAAAGCAAATCATTAGATTATGTTAGAGGAGTCCATCGTAAAATGCAGCAACATAGCCATTTTCCGACCAAACACGTGCATCACAAATAACCAAAAAACTGCTAAATGCAGCACTAACCTTTTACAAACTTAATCAGATGACACACCTAGGACATCATGTTACACAATGCATGCATTCTTTTTAATAAAGTTCATATTTATATATGAAAACAGCATTTTACATCGGCGTCTGACGTTGACTAACTATTTTCCCGTCAAATGCATCCAGGGAAACAGTGCTACATTTTACTGAATTACTATTCGAAAACATTTTTAAAATGTAATATTGTCATTCTAAGATTTATAGATGAATATCTCTTGAAAGCACCTGTCATACCAGATTTAAAAATAACTTTACTGGGTAATCACACTTAGCGATAAAAGGGGATGCGATACTCAGAAAATGAGCAATTAAATACAGCTCGGCGCCATCTTGGAACAATCGCATTTCACATCTAATGTTGTATAATATTGTCAATAATCCCTTACCTTTAGTTGTCTTCATCAGAAAGCACTTCCAGGAATCCCAGGTCCACAACAGATGTATTTTCGGTCGAAAAAGTCCATCCTTTATGTTCAATTAGCTTGCTGATGTTAGTGCGTCCGAAGGGCATATCCAACTAATCTGCCTTGCGCGCCACAGTGGTTTCGAAATAGTACATTTTTTTTCACATTTAGGTTCGTTCAAACATGTCAAACGTTGTATAACATAAATCTTCAGAGCCTGTTTCAACAAGAGAGCCAATAAGATTCGAGGGGGACGATTTCAATATGTTTCAAAACGTTTCCAAAGGTGGGGGTAGACAGGGCCGCCGGCGTCATAATGGTGATGGCCCTCCCGCTGTGACCAATTTCCAAAGCGTCTCATTCACTGAGTTTCATTTACATTACATTTAAGTCATTTAGCAGACGCTCTTATCCAGAGCGACTTACAAATTGGTGCATTCACCTTATGATATTCTACTACACCTCACATTAAAATCTCCTATCATCTCCTATCTCCTTATGATATATAATGTAAATGTAAATGTAATGTAAATGTAAATGATATCCAGTGGAACAACCACTTTACAATAGTGCATCTAAATCTTTTAAGGGGGGGGGGGGGGGTTAGAAGGATTACTTTATCCTATCCTAGGTATTCCTTAACCTGTTAGGGCTAGGGGGCAGTATTTGCACGGCTAGATAAAAAAATGTACCCGATTTAATCTGGTTACTAATCCTACCCAGTAACTAGAATATGCATATACTTATTATATATGGATAGAAAACACTCTAAAGTTTCTAAAACTGTTTGAATGGTGTCTGTGAGTATAACAGAACTCATTTGGCAGGCAAAACCCTGAGACATTTTCTGACAGGAAGTGGATACCTGATGTGTTGTATTACCTTTAAACCTATGCCATTGAAAAACACAGGGGCTGAGGAATATTTTGGCACTTCCTATTGCTTCCACTAGATGTCACCAGCCTTTACAAAGTGTTTTGAGTCTTCTGGAGGGAGATCTGACCGAACAAGAGCCATGGAATGATGATGTCCCATTAGACACCTGGCGCGCGAGTTCATGTTGGGTACCCTCGTTCCAATACGTTATAAAAGAGGATGCATTCGTCCACCTTGAATATTATTTAGGGTGTTTTCTATCCACAGGTATTAATTATATGCATATCCTAGCTTCTGAGTCTGATTAGTAGGCCGTTGAAAATGGGCACAAATTTTTTCCAAAATGCGCTGTGGCGCCCCCTATCCTAGGGTAACGTCAAGAGGTTAAACGGGTGTCCTGACACTCTGAGGTCATTAAAGATCCCATGGCACTTATTGTAAGAGTAGGGGTGTTAACCCCGGTGTTCTGGCTAAATTCCCAATCTGCTCCTCATACGGTCACCTAATCATCCCCAGCTTACAATTGGCTCATTCATCCCCCTCCTCTCCCCTGTAACTATTCCCCAGGTCATTGCTGTAAATGAGAATGTGTTCTCAGTCAACTTACCTGGTAAAATAAATACAAAATCTGATATTTTGGGATGTCCTGAATGATGCTTTATTCCATACTTAAAAAGGGGCAATCTGCAGGCAGAAATTGTGTAAAGTAAAAAGGATGTCTGCGATGAAGGAAGAAGTGAAAGTACCACACACACAGCACCATATCTGTGGTCGGTGCTGTTTTCACAACTGATAGTAATCAGAAACAGAACCGTCCATGAGGCTTTGTTTTCATGCTCTCTTTTTTCCCCCCAGGGTCATCGGAGGAAAAACTGGAACGTGCGGAAGTTCATCCTCCGGGATGATCCTGCTTATATTCACTATTACGACCCCACCAAGGTACAGGATTACAGCTGAGTGGAACATGACACAAAATGATTTACAATTTCAATATAATTTTCAAGAACATAACATGAAAAATGTGTCTTTCTCAATCTTTCCCTCGCTCTTGGATAATGTCTTTCGTTCATCTCCATCCTGACTTTGTCTCTCTAGCTAATCTGTTATTTTCTCTCTCTCTTTGCCCTCAATCCCTCTTTCTCCCCCTTCCCCACCCTCTCTTTCTATAGGGTGATGAGAATCCTTTGGGCTCTATCCACCTGCGAGGGTCTGTGATCACAGCGGTAGAGTTTGTTCCTGAGGGTGAGTTAATTCCTGGGGGGTGGACATACACCGATCCAAATCCCACACTGACTCACTGAGTACATTTACATGCACAGTAATAATTCGATATTAAACTGATTATGGCAGCAGGCAGATGATGTAAACTCCTTACTCTGCTTATCTTAGTTAGCGTAAGGTCAAAATCGAAGTAAGTATACGTCAATTAAAACACCAGTTTTTTTTGTAATCTTTCAAATTATTAGTACAGGGGCAAGAAAAAGTATGTGAACCCTTTTGCATTACCTGGATATCTGCATAAATTGGTCATAACATCACAATCTGATATTCATCTAAGTCACGACAATAGTCAAACACAGTGTGCTTAAACTAATAACACACAAATTATTGTATTTTTCTTGTCTATGTTGAATACATCATTTAAACATTCACAGTGTAGGTTGGCAAAAGTATGTGAAACCCTAGGCTAATGACCTCCAAAAGTGAATTGGAGTCAGGATTCAGCTAACCTGGAGTCCAATCAATGAGACGAGATTGGAGATGTTGGTTAGAGCTGCCCTGCCCTACAAAAAAACACTCAGAAAATGTAAGTTTGCTATTCACAAGAAGCATTGCCTAATGTGAACCATGCCTCGAACAAAAGAGATCTCAGAAGACCTAAGATTAAGAATAGTTGACTTTCAAAAAGCTGGAAAGGGTTACAAATGATCTCTAAAGCCTTGATGATCATCAGTTCACGGTAAGACAAATTGTCTATAAATGGAGAAAATTCAGCACTGTTGCTACTCTCCCTAGGAGTGGCCATCCTGCAAAGATGACTGCAAGATCACAGCACAAAATGCTCAATGAGGTTAAAAAGAATCCTAGAGTTCCAGCTAAGGTCTTACAAAAATCTCTGGAACATGCTAACATCTCTGTTGACGAGTCTACGATACGTAAAACACTAAACAAGAATGGTGTTTATGGGAGGACACCATGGAAGAAGCCACTGGTGTCCCAAAAAAACATTGCTGCACGTCTGAAGTTCGCAAAAGAGCACCTGGCAAAAAATTCTGCTTTATATGTCCGAACTCAAAATCAAATATGCTTCCCGAAAATAAAATGGTCACTGTGGTAGAACATTTATTTAGATTATTTAGATTATTTCTGCATTAATCAGAATGCCATAAGGTAGCCTGTTTTTAGATGTGTCCATATAAATAGGTTTATTAGGGAAATCGTTCTTCTTGCAAGGCATGTAAACGTTGTAATCAAACGAATATATTAATCTGACTATCTCCTACATTAATCACATTATTGTATGCCTGTAACTGTACTCACTGTGACTTAGTGCTCGATTCATTGCAGTTGTTTTGGCAGTGTCAGAGGTGGAACTGAGTTAGAGCTGTCAAATTCACAAGTGGCTCCAGGCATTATACCTAAAGATGCCATTGCCCATGCAGCCTTGTTTACAAGTTTGAAAACACTAGACTGTGACATATAATCTACACCTTGATTAGGATTGTAGAAATACTCATTATTTTGTTTCATGATTTTTCAATTTGAGTGTAATTATGGCCTACACTTTCTCATTCTGAACTACGTGAATAGGGTGGGTGTGGCTTCGTGACAATGATCACAAGAGCAGCTGCTCACCGATTTGACTGCTCCAACCCAGTTCCACCTCTGACACCGCCAAAACATCCACTATGCGGGTGTCTGCTCTCCCGGTTAATGCTTGATCTGATTGAATCTAGGCCTAGGACTATGAAGTGTACTGTTTACTGTTAGCAATTCCCTTTGAACTCTTTTGACAATTTTTTCTTCTTCATTGTTTCTTGGTTCAGCCAAGAGGTATGATGTTGATGGGAATCTCTTTGAGATCATAACTTCAGATGACACACACTATTTCTTACAAGCGACTACACCCGAGGAGAGGAAGG
Organism: Salmo salar; assembly: GCF_965601325.2. Taxonomy (NCBI): domain Eukaryota; kingdom Metazoa; phylum Chordata; class Actinopteri; order Salmoniformes; family Salmonidae; genus Salmo; species Salmo salar. The sequence continues at coordinate 64,642,846 of NC_138291.1, read as the reverse complement.
AGTGGATCAAAGCCATCCACACTGTGTCAAAAACCGGAAAATAATCACAACAGGCCAGATAGCTAATTTGAACAACTTACATTAAGGGATATGGATTAAGGTCGGTATGTACAAATACTTGTTGCAGAGCCAGAAGGAATCTGAATTTAAATAATTTAGCCTTAGAATTTGGATGAATGACTGATCCAAAATTCAGCTTTTACGAGTTGTATGTTTCTTATTGTATTTATGTTGAATGATTACACATTTACGCTTTTCCATCCAGCTGCCTGAAAGAAATAGGACAGTTACAAGAATCTCACCATTGCAGACAGTTCCTATGACTGAACAAACACTTATCATATCCTGCCTTTGAGGACCCTTGTCACTCTGTGGTTTTCATGATGTTCTTATCCCATATCACTAGATATGCACATTGTCTATGTACTGACTGTATATCGCTGTGTTCTAAATCGAGTGTCTGTCAAAAAGTATCAATTAAATATCTGCTCTTTGTCTCCACCTTCTGGTTTCTGTCAAAAAGTAAATGTCCAAAAAAGTTTTCAAACAACCAAGAATTGTGTGCCCCTACTATTTTACATGTACCTTTGACTCTCCTCGTGTTAATCTACTCCGACCGGGCGTTATGACATCCTGAAAGATGTAATGCCTCCCGAATACAATAAAAGGCAACTTTCATGAAAAGCAGAAGAGCAAACATATCATATCAAACTGTGCCTTTCCAAATCATGTCCAATCAATGTAATTGTCGACAGGTGCACTCCAATCAAGTTGAAGAAACATCTCAAGGATGATCAATGGAAACAGGATGCACCTGAGCTCAATTTCGAGTCTCATAGCAAAGGGTCAGAATACTTACAGTACCATTCAAAAGTTTGTACACACCTACTCATTCAATGGTTTTTCTCTATTTTTACTATTTTCTACATTGTAGAATAATAGTGAAGAAATCAATACTATGAAATAACACATGGAATCATGTAGTAACCAAATAAGTGTGAAACAAATCAAAATATATTTTATATTTTAGAATCTTCAAAGTATCTACCCTTTGCCTTGATGAGAGCTTTGCACACTCTTGGCATTCTCTCAACCAGCTTCATGAGGTAGTCACCTGGAATGCATTTCAAATAACAGGTGTGCCTTGTGAAAAGCTAATTTGTTGAATTTCTTTCTTCTTAATGTGTTTGAGCCAAACAGTTGTGTTGTGACAAGGTAGGGGTGGTATATTTGGTAAAAGACCAAGTCCATATTATGTCAATAACAGCTCAAATAAGCAAAGAGAAACGACAGTCCATCAATACTTTAAGACATAAAGGTCAGTCAATCAGGAAAGTTTCTTCAAGTGCAGTGGCAAAAACAAACAAGCACTTTGATGAAACTGGCTCTCATGAGGACCGTCACAGGAAAGGAAGACCCAGAGTTACCTCTGCTGCAGAGGATAAGTTCATAAGAGTTACCAGCCTCAGAAATTGCAGCACAAATAAATGCTTCAGAGATCAAGTAACAGACAAATCTGAACATCAACTGTTCAGAGGAGACTGCATGAATCAGGCCTTCATGGTCAAATTTGTTTTACTACAAAACGTGGAAATGCATCGTTTTCACATACAGTAGGTAGACAGTAGAATTGTGCTGGAGATAATGAAAATGAGGTTGGAAAGTGGTGGATTAGCCCTTTAAGAATACAATTACATAAGCTTGACCTCTGAAGCTTACATTAACGGATCAATGTGTGTGCAGCACTGGAGGCTGCTGAGGGGAGGACATCTCATAATAATGGCTGGAATGGAGTGAATGTGTTTGATATCATTCTGTGCACTCCATTCCAGCTATTATACTCCACTACAGACATTATTCCATTCCAGCACAACACAGGTGATTCAAATAACCAACTCATCATCAATCTTTGATTAGTTGAATCAGCTGTGTAGTGCTAGGGTAAAAACCTAAATGTGCACCCCACGACCGAGTGTGGGAAACCATGCTTTAAAGAAATGTGGAATGTCACCTCTTCTCCGTAGAATTGTTATGAAGTACAGTGCCTTGTAAAAGTATTCATCCCCCTTGGCGTTTTTCCTATTTTGTCTCAATACAACCTGTCATTTAAATAGCTTTTTATTTGGATTTCATGTAATGGACATACACAAAATAGTGCTAATTGGTGAAGTGAAATGAAAAAAAAAAAATTACCCCCTTTGCTATGAAGCCCCTGAATAAGATCCGGTGCAACTAATTACCTTCAGAAGTCACATAATTAGATAAATAAAGTCCACCTGTGTGCAATCTAAGTGTCACAGATCTCCGTATATATATACCTGTCCTGAAAGGCCCCAAAGTCTGCAACTCCAGTAAGAAAGGGGCACCACCAAGCAAGTGGCACCATGAAGACCAAGGAACACTCCAAACAGGTCAGCGACAAAGTTCTGGAGAAGTACAGATCAGGGTTGGGTTATAAAACAATATCCAAAACTTTGAACATTCCTTGGTGCACCATTAAATCCATTATTAAAAAGTGGAAAGAATATGGCACCACAACAAACCTGCCAAGAGAAGGCCGCCCAACAAAACTCAAGGACCAGACAAGGAGTGCATTAATCAGAGAGGCAACAAAGAGACCAAAGATACCCCTGAAGGCCGTGCACTCCTCAGACCTGGGCTTTACAGAAGAGTGGCCAGAAAAAAAGACATTGCTTAAACCTCTCTGGGGCACACTATTCAACAGCCAGTGAAATAGCAGGGTGTCAAATTCAAAACAACAAAAATCTCATAATTCAAATTTCTCAAACATACAACTATTATATCCCATTTTAAAGACACACTTCTTGTTAATCCAACCACATTGTCCGATTTCAAAAAGGCTTTACGGCGAAAGCATAGCATTAGATTATGTTAGTAGATTATGTTAGGACATCACCTTGACAAGAAAAACCACATAGCCATTTTCCAAGCAAGGAGAGGCAAGGAGAGGCAAGGAGAGGCGTCACAAAAACCAGAAATACAGCTAAAGTGAATCACTAACCTTCGATGATCTTCATCAGATGGCACTCATAGGACTTCATGTTACACAATACATGTATGTTTTGCTCGATAAAGTTCATATTTATATCCCCAAAAAAAACATTTTACATTGTCGTGTAATGTTCAGAAATGTTTTGCCTCCCAAAACTTCCGGTGAATGAGCACATCAATTTACAGAAATACTCATCATAAATGTTGATAAAATATTAAACTGTAATTCAAAGAATTATAGATACACTTCTCCTTAATGCAACCGCTGTGTCAGATTTCAAAAAAACTTTACAGCGAAAGCACACTTTGCAATAATCTGAGTACAGCGTTCAGACACAAAACCAAACCCGCCATTTTGTGGAGTCAATAAAACTCAGAAATAATATTATAAATATTCACTTACCTTTGATGATCTTCATCAGAATGCACTCCCAGGAATCCCAGGTCCACAATAAATGTTTGTTTTGTTCGATAAAGTCCATCATTTATGTCCAAATACCTCCTTTTTGTTCACGCATTCAGTCCACTACTCCAAATGCAGGAAGCGCGCGAAAATGTCACAACGAAAAGTCTAAAAAAGTTATATTTACGTTAGTAGAAATATGTTAACCGATGTATAGCATCAATCTTTAGGATGTTTTTAACATAAATCTTCAGTAATATTCCAACCGGAAATTGCAATGTCTTCAAAAAAGAAAAGGAACACGGCTCACACTCACGTGAGTGCGCACCTCTGAGCTCATGTCATTTTCGCACTCATCTGACTCCAGGCCTTCTTGTTCACTCCATAGTCACAGTAGAAGCATGAAACAACGTTCTAAAGACTGTTGGCATCTAGTGGAAGCCTTAGGAAGTGGAAAATTAATCCTAAATCACAGTATACTGTATAGGGAATCACTTGGAAAACTACAAGCCTCAGATTTCAACACTTCCTAGTTGGATTTTTCTCAGGTTTTTGCCTGCCATATGAGTTCTGTTATACTCACAGACATCATTCAAACAGTTTTAGAAACTTCAGAGTGTTTTCCATCCAAATCTACTAATAATATGCATATCCTACCTTCTGAGCCTGAGTAGCAGGCAGTTTAATTTGGGCACACCTTTCATCCGGACGTCAAAATACTGCCCCCTACCCTAGAGAAGTTAACCTGTTAGGGCTAGGGGGCAGCATTTGCACGTCTGGATAAAAAAATGTACCCGATTTAATCTGGTTACTAATCCTACCCAGTAACTAGAATATGCATATACTTATTATATATGGATAGAAAACACTCTAAAGTTTCTAAAACTGTTTGAATGGTGTCTGTGAGTATAACAGAACTCATTTGGCAGGCAAAACCCTGAGACATTTTCTGACAGGAAGTGGATACCTGATGTGTTGTATTGACTTTAAACCTATCCCATTGAAAAACACAGGGGCTGAGGAATATTTTGGCACTTCCTATTGCTTCCACTAGATGTCACCAGCCTTTACAAAGTGTTTTGAGTCTTCTGGAGGGAGATCTGACCGAACAAGAGCCATGGAACGATGATGTCCCATTAGACACCTGGCGCGCGAGTTCATGTTGGGTACCCTCGTTCCAATACGTTATAAAAGAGTATGCATTCGTCCACCTTGAATATTATTCATGTTCTGGTTAAAAAAGGCCCTAATGATTTATGCTATAAAACGTTTGACATGTTTGAACGAACGGAAATAAATTTATTCCCCTCGTTCATGACGAGAAGTCCGGCTGGCTTAGATCATGTGCTAACAAGACGGAGATTTTTGGACATAAATGATGAGCTTTTTTGAACAAAACTACATTCGTTATGGACCTGTGATACCTGGAAGTGACATCTGATGAAGAGAATCAAAGGTAATGGATTATTTACATAGTATTTTCGATTTTAGATCTCCCCAACATGACGTCTAGTCTGTATCACAACGCGTATTTTTCTGGGCGCAGTGCTCAGATTATTGCAAAGTGTGATTTCCCAGTAAGGTTATTTTTAAATCTGGCAAGTTGATTGCGTTCAAGAGATGTAAATCTATAATTCTTTAAATGACAATATAATATTTTACCAATGTTTTCTAATTTTAATTATTTAATTTGTGACGCTGACTTGACTGCCGGTTATTGGAGGGAAACGATTTCCTCAACATCAATGCCATAGTAAAACGCTGTTTTTGGATATAAATATGAACTTGATAGAACTAAAAATGCATGCATTGTCTAACGTAATGTCCTAGGAGTGTCATCTGATGGAGATTGTAAAAGGTTAGTGCATCATTTTAGCTGGTTTTATGGTTTTGGTGACCCTGTCTTTGACTTGACAAAACATTACACACAACTCTTGTAAATGTACTGTCCTAACATACTCTAAATTTATGCTTTCGCCGTAAAACCTTTTTGAAATCGTAAAACGTGGTTAGATTAAGGAGATGTTTATCTTTCAAATGGTGTAAAATAGTTGTATTTTTGAAACATTTGAATTTTGACATTTATTTGGATTCAAATTTGCCGCTCTTGAAATGCACCTGCTGTTGATGGAGTGCACCACGGGTGGCACGCTAGCGTCCCACCTAGCCCATAGAGGTTAAAGAAAAAAAAACGAAAACATGTGGAAGACTCCCCAAACATATGGAAGAAGCTACTCTGGTCAGATGAGATAAATTGAGCTTTTTGGCCATCATGGAAAACGCTATGTCTGCCGCAAACCCAACACCTCTTATCACACGAGAACACCATCCCCGCAGTAAAGCATGGTGGTGGCAGCATCATGCAGTAGGGATGTGTTTCATCGGCAGGGACTGGAAAGCTGGTCAGAATTGAAGGAATGATGATGGCGCTAACTACAGGGAAATTCTTGAGGGAAACCTGTTTCAGTCTTCCAGAGATTTGAGACTAGGACAGAGGTTCACCTTCTAGCAGGACAATGACCCTAAGCATAATGCTAAAGCAACATGAGTGGTTTAAGGGGAAACATTTAAATGTCTTGGAATGACCTAGTCAAAGCCCAGACCTCATTCCTATTGAGAATCTGTGGTATGACTTAAAGATTGCTGTACACCAGTTTTGCCTTGAAGAATGGGCCAAAATCCCAGTGGCTAGATTTGCCAAGCTTATAGAGACATACCCCAAGAGACTTGCAGCTGTAAATACTGCAAAAGGTGGCTCGACGTAGTATTGACTTGGGGGGGTGAATAGATATGCTCACTCGAGTTTTCCGTTTTTTGTCTTATTTCTTGTTTGTTTCACAAGAAAAAATATTTTGCATCTTCAAAGTGGTAGACATGTTGTGTAAATCAAATGATACAAACCCCCAAAAATCTATTTTAATTCCAGGTTGTCAGGCAATAAAATACGAAAAATACCAAGGGGGCTGTAGATCACGTGTCAAACTCATTCCACAATGGCTGAGAGTCTGTGGGTTTTTGCTCCACCCTTGTACTTGATTGATTAATTAAGGTCACTAATTAGTAAGGAACTCCCCTCACCTGGGTGTCTAGGTCTTAGTTGAACGGAAAATCCAAAAACCAGTAGACACTCGGCCCTCCGTGGAATGAGTTTGACACCCCTGAGGTACATCCTAGCAGAGAGTTGTGAAATTAGAAATTGATCACATCTGAGAAGTGTGAAGTTACTATGTTAGAAAAGAGAGGGAAAATTCATAGTTTGTGATTGTGGTAGACATTGGTGTCTTTCAAGAAAAGCCAAGATAATGTTTGTTACATAAGTATCATTGATGTCTATCAAGAAAAGCCAAGATAATGATTGTTACATAAGTATCTAGAGCAGGAATGGGCAACTCCAATCCACCGGGGCCTTTTGCCCCAGCCCAAGCTAACACACTTGACTCCAAATAATCAACTCTTCATGATCTTCAGAATGCAATTATTTTAATCAACTGTGTTTGCTAGAGATCGGGAAAAGTGTGACACCACTCCGGCTCCCGAGGATTGGAGTTGTCCATCCCTGATCTAGAGTTGGAGTTGCACATCTACAGTAGATTTAAACTTCAAATCACATTGATTCTCGTAATAATGTGTTGTAGTCAAAGTGCCTTGAATCCCTATTCTGCTGATGCTCAACGTTTTCATATCTTATTTTCTGCTGAGGATCAGAGAAAACACACACACACCTCTACACATATTTTTGACTTTAAGTGTTTTGAAGTTGAAAGGTTTGAGTGTGCGTAAACGGGATAGCATCCTTTGCTCCACTGTTTCATTTGATGTCTGGGTTGTTGTGAAACTAGACACCCAGTAATGATTCCAGACAGGAAGGTTCAAACAGGAAGCAGCTCTCTGGGGACAGGGTCTTTTTATGTATGAGTAATGGCTCCTCATAATACACATTTTTGCAGTTAATGTCATGTTGGATTTCAATGGGCTCCCCTGTGAGTCTTTCGGATATGTCTGGTCTCTTCTCATCATTTATGTCAGTGGTTCCCAAACATGATGTCAGGACCCCATTAGGGATCCCCTGAAAATTAAATTGGGTCACCTTAGAAAATATGTTGTCATATCAAACAAATACTAACTATTTTTCTCTTCAAATGGGTATAGAATACAAACTTTGTGTCAACTAAGGATTTTTTAAATTTTAGAATGTGTTGTCTGAGTTTGCTTGGTACTTAACCTGTTATGGCTAGGGGGCAGTATTTTCACGGCTGGATAAAAAACGTACCCGATTTAATCTGGTTACTACTCCTGCCCAGTAACTCGAATTTGCATATAATTATTGGCTTTGGATAGAAAACACTCCAAAGTTTCTAAAACTGTTTGAATGGTGTCTGTGAGTATAACAGAACTCAAATGGCAGGTCAAAACCTGAGAGATTCCTTTACAGGAAGTGGCCTGTCTGACCATTTCTTGAACTTCTTTGCCATCTCTATCTTTTACAAAGGATCTCTGCTCTAACGTGACACTTCCTACGTCTTCCATGGGCGCTCAGAGCCCGGGAAAAACCTGAATGTCGTCATCCCAGCCCCAGGCTGAAACACATTATCGCCTTTCTCAAGTGGCCGATCAAGGGACTGTGGGCTTAGAGCGCGTGCCCTGGCCGCCCCCGACTTTGTGATTTTTCCTCTGTTTGCCGAAAAGGAGATTCCCGGTCGGAATATTATCGTTTTTTTACGAGATAAATTGCATAAAAATTGATTTTAAACAGCGGTTGACATGCTTCGAAGTACGGTAATGGAATATTTAGAATTTTTTTGTCACGAATTGCGCCATGCGCACGACCCTGATTTACCATTTCGGATAGTGTCTGGGACGCACGAACAAAACGCCGCTATTCGGATATAACGATGGATTATTTTGGACCAAACCAACATTTGTTATTGAAGTAGCAGTCCTGGGAGTGCATTCTGACGAAGACAACAAAAGGTAATCAAACTTTTATAATAGTAAATCTGATTTTGGTGAAGGCTAAACTTGCCGGGTGTCTAAATAGCTAGCCCGTGATGGCTGGGCTATGTACTTAGAATATTGCAAAATGTGCTTTCACCAAAAAGCTATTTTAAAATCGGACATATCGAGTGCATAGAGGAGTTCTGTATCTATAATTCTTAAAATAATTGTTATGCTTTTTGTGAACGTTTATCGTGAGTAATTTAGTAAATTGTTAGCAAATTCCCCGGAAGTTTGTGGGGCGTATGCTAGTTCTGAACGTCACATGCTAATGTAAAAAGCTGTTTTTTGATATAAATATGAACTTGATTGAACAAAACATGCATGTATTGTATAACATAATGTCCTAGGAGTGTCATCTGATGAAGATCATCAAAGGTTAGTGCTGCATTTAGCTGTCTTCTGGGTTTTTGTGACATTATATGCTATCTTGAAAAATGGGTGTCTGATTATTTCTGGCTTGGTACTCTGCTGACATAATCTAATGTTTTGCTTTCGCTGTAAAGCCTTTTTGAAATCGGACAGTGTGGTTAGATAAAGGAGAGTCTTGTCTTTAAAATGCTGTGAAATAGTCATATGTTTGAAAAATTGAAGTATTTGTATTTTTGAGGAATTTGTAATTCGCGCCACGCCTATCATTGGATATTGGAGCAGGTGTTCCCCTAGCGGAACGTCTAGATGTAAGAGGTTTTAACTACCGTTCAAAAGTTTGGAGTCACTTAGAAATCTCCTTGTTTTTGAAAGAAAAGCACATTTTTGGTCCATTAAAATAACATCAAATTGATCAGAAATACATTGTAGACATTGTTAACCTGTTGGGGCCACCCCTTCCCGTTCGGATCCCAGTAACGGGATTGCTTGACAAGATACATGGCGCGAAATTCAAAACAGCAAAAATCTAATAATTTAAATTTCTCAAACAATCAACTATTTTACACCCTTTGAAAGATAAACATCTCCTTAATCTAACCACGTTGTCCGATTTCAAAAAGGCTTTACGGCGAAAGCATAAAGTTAGATTATGTTAGGACAGTACATTGACAAAACATAGACAAAACATTACACACAGCTATTTTCAATGCAGAGACAGGCGTCACCAAAAGCATAAAACCAGCTAAAAGTATGCACTAACCTTTGACAATCTTCATCAGATGACACTCCTAGGACATTATGTTAGACAATACATGCATTTTTTGTTCTATCAAGTTCATATTTATATCCAAAAACAGCATTTTACAATGGCGGTGATGTTCAGAAATATTTAGCCTCCAAAACTGCCGGTGGATCAGCGCTACAATTTACAAAATTACTATTCGAAAACATTGGTAAAATATGATATTGTCATTCAAAGAATTATAGATTAACATCTCGTGAATGCAACCGCATTGCCAGATTTCAAAATAACTTTACTGGGAAATCACACTTTGCAATAAACGAGGTACAATGCTCAGAAAAATAGGCTAGGCGATACAGACTAGCGTCATCTTGGAGTCATCTAAAATCAAATATACTATTGTAAATATTCCCTTACCTTTGATTATCTTCATCAGAAGGCACTTCCAGGAATCCCAGATCCACAACAAATGTTGTTTTGTTCGAAGAAGTTAATAATTTATGTCCAAATAGCTCCTTCTTGTTAGCGCGTTCCGAAGGCGTGCGTAACATGTCGTCACGAAAGTACCATTTTTTTTTTATTTACGTTCATTCAAACATGTCAAACGTTGTATAGCATAAATCTTTAGGGCCTTTTTCAATCAGAACTTCAATAATATTCAAGGCGGACGATTGCATTGTCTTACAAAACTTTTCAGAACGAAAGAGTACCCACATGCACACGCGTCATAGTAGTAATGGCCCTCCCCCTATGACAAACTTTCTAGGCCTCTTGTTCGGTCAGTTTTTACAGGAGAAGACTCAAACCACTTTGTAAAGACTGTTGACATCTAGTGGAAGGCTTAGGAAGTGCTAAATGAATCCTAACTCACTGTGTGTTTCATAGGCAAAGGCTTGAAAGTGATTCCACACATCAGATTTCCACTTCCTGTTAGGATTTGTCTCAGGGTTTTGACTGCCATATGAGTTCTGTTATACTCACAGACAACATTCAAACAGTTTTAGAAACTTTAGAGTGTTTTCTATCCAAATCAAATAATAACATGCATATTCTCGTTTCTGGGCAAGAGCAGTAACCAGTTTAAATCGGGTACGTTTTTTATCCGGCCGTGAAAATACTGCCCCCTAGCCCCAACATGTTGTAAATGACTATTGTAGCTGGAAACAGAAGATATCTTTTTTACGGATTATCTCCCACCTACTCAACAGCCAGTTGAATCCTGTGGCGCGTTATTCAAATCCTTAGATATGCTATTACTTCAATTTTTAAAAAATATGACTATTTTACACCATTTTAAAGATAAGACTCTCGTTAATCTAACCACACTGTCGAATTTCAAAAAGGCTTTACAACGAAAGCAAAACATTAGATTATGTCAGCAGAGTACCGAGCCAGAAATAATCAGACACCCATTTTTCAAGCTAGCATATAATGTCACAAAAACCCAGATTTTTTTAAAGAATTATAGATACAGAACTCCTCTATGCACTCGATATGTCCGATTTTAAAATAGCTTTTCGGTGAAAGCACATTTTGCAATATTCTAAGTAGATAGCCCAGCATCACAGGGCTAGCTATTTAGACACCCACCAAGTTTAGCCCTCACCAAAGTCAGATTTACTATAAGAAAAATGTTATTACCTTTGCTGTTCTTCGTCAGAATGCACTCCCAGGACTTCTACTTCAATAACAAATGTTGGTTTGGTCCCAAATAATCCATAGTTATATCCAAATAGCGGCGTTTTGTTCGTGCGTTCAAGACACTATCCGAAAGGGTAAAGAAGGGTGACGCGCCCGACGCGTTTCGTGACAAAAAAATTCGAAATATTCCATTACCGTACTTCGAAGCATGTCAACCGCTGTTTAAAATCCATTTTTATGCAATTTTTTCGTAAAAAAGCGATAATATTCCGCCCGGGAATCTGTGTTTTAGTACAAAGAGAGAGAAAATAAAAACATGGGGTCGCCTCGTGCACGCGCCTCAGTCTCAAGGAATGGTCAGAGAGGGCACTTCCTGTACAGAATCTTCTCAGGTTTTTGCCTGCCATATGAGTTCGGTTATACTCACAGACACCATTCAAACAGTTTTAGAAACTTTAGGCTGTTTTCTATCCAAAGCCAATAATTATATGCATATTCTAGTTTCTGGGCAGTAGTAATAACCAGATTAAATTGGGTACGTTTTTTATCCGGCCGTGTAAATACTGCCCCCTAGCCCTAACAGGTTAATGACTTGGAGAAGATCTGCAAAGAGGAGTGGGACAAAATCCCTGCTGAGATGTGTGCAAACATGGTGGCCAACTAGAAGAAATGTCTGACCTCTGTGATTGCCAACAAGGGTTTTGCCACCAAGTACTAAGTCATGTTTAGCAGAGGGGTCAAATACTTATTTCCCTCATTAAAATGCAAATCATTTTATAACATTTTTGACATGCGTTTTTCTGGATTTTTTTGTTGTTATTCTGTCTCTCACTGTTCAAATAAACCTACTATTAAAATTATACACTGATCATTTCTTTGTCAGTGGGCAAACGTACAAAATCAGCAGTGGATCAAATACTTTTTTCCTTCACTGTATGTTTTGGAATATTTATATGCTGTATATTTTTATTAATATTTTCACTCTGTCATTGAAATCATTATTGTGGAGTCACAACCATGTTGTTGATCCAACCTCAGTTTTCTCCCATCACAGCCATTGAACTCTATAACTGTTTTACAACCACCAATGGCCTCATGGTACTGTGACATCCCTGAGAAGTTTCATTCCTGTCCTGCAGCTCAGTTCAGAAGGACGGTTGTATCTTTGATGTGTCTGGGTGGTTTAATGCATAATCCACAACATATCTATTAACTTGACCATGCTTAAAGATATATTAAATGTCTGATTTGATACTGTTAGCAATCTACCAATGGCTACCCTTTTATGAGGCATTAAAAAAACTCCCTGGTCTTTGTAGTTCAATCTGTGCTTGAAATTCAATACATGACTGAGGGACCTTACAGATGTTGTATGTATGTTGGACAGAGGAAGGGTTAGTCATTTTAAAAATCATATCAACCGCTTATTATTTCACACAGAGTCCATGTAACATTGTAACTGTGATTTGTTAAGCCAAATTATTCTCCTGAACTAATTGTCACGTCCTGACCATAGTAAGATGTTATTTTCTATAGTAGAGTAGGTCAGGGCGTGACAGGGGGTGTTTTGTGTTTTTCTATGTTTTGTATATCTATGTTTAGATTCTAGTTTTTCTATTTCTATGTTTTTTTGGGGGGGATGATCTCCAATTAGAGGCAGCTGGTCCTCGTTGTCTCTAATTGGAGATCATACTTAAGTAGGGGTTTTTCCCACCTGTGTTTGTGGGTAGTTGTCTTCTGTTTAGTTTATGTACCTGACAGAACTGTGCGCTTTCGTTTTTTCTCTTTGTTATTTTTCCTTTAGTGTTTTGAGTTATAATAAATATTCATCATGAGCAATCAACACGCTGTGCTTTGGTCCCCTCTCTACGACAGCCATTACACTAATTTAGGCTTGCCTAATTAAAGTAGCTGAATACTTATGCAATGACTCTATTTCAGTTATCATATTTTTATGAATCTTATTTATTATATTTTTTCTTCCACTTCACATTAAAGTGTTTTGAGTTCATTGACAACAAATTACAATTAAATACATTTTAATCCCACTTTTTAACACAATAAAATGTGAAGAAATACAAGGGGTATGAATACTTTTGCATGGCACTGTATACTTATAGTGTACTTGATCACTCACAAGCAGAGTTTTATAAAAAAAAAAATCTATGATTAAATTAAAAAAACAACTCCAAGTGTAATTTGAATGAATATACTAAATTCAATTAAAGTGTTTGAAATTAAACACACTCAGTTTTAATGAGTGTGTTTAAAATGATAGTGAATACGTAAAGTCTGAAAAATAGTGAATTTAAAGTATACTTTTAACAAGTGTATTGAAGGTTGATGATACTATGTTTATAGTATACTAAAAGACTGAAAAAACAATGAATTTAAAGTACAATTTTAATAAGTGTATTGAATTGTGATATTTTATTTATAGTATATTTAAGATATACTAGAAAAATACATCTTGTATTTGAAGTATATTATTAGAATTTCTAGTATATCTACGTATACTTTAGCATAATTGTAATATGTTAAAATAAAAAATATGTGTTCCGCTTGAGAACATTCAATGTCGTCCTGGTAAGCAACTCCAGTGTATATTTGGCCTTGAATTTTAAGTTCTTGTCCTGCTGAAAGATCAATTTGTCTTCCAGTGTTTGTTGGAAAGCAGACTGAACCAGGTTTTCCCCTAGATTTTTTCCTGTGCTTTGCTCTATTCTATTTCTTTTTATCCTAAAAACGTCCTATTCCTTGCCGATGACGAACATACTCATTAAATGATGCAGCCACCACCATGCTTGAAAATATGAAGAGTGGTACTCAGTGATGTATTGAATTTGCCCCAAACATAACACTTTGTATTCAGGACATAAAGTTAATTTCTTTGCTACATTATTTCTAGTTTTACTTTAATGCCTTATTGCAAACAGGATGCATGTTTTGAAAAAAAAAGATTCTGCACAGGCTTCCTTTTTACTCTGTCATTTAGGTTTGTATTGTGGAGTAACTACAATGTTGTTGATCCATCCTCAGTTTTCTCCCATCACAGCCATTCAACTCTGTAACTGTTTCATTCGACTCATAATCAAATCCTTGAGCGGTTTCCTTCCTCTCCGGCAACTGATTTAGGAAGTATGCCTGTAACTTTGTAGTGACTGGGTGTATTGATACCACATCCATGGTATAATTAATAACTTCACCGTGCACAAAGGGATATTCAAAATCTGCTTTTTTTTGCTATATATATACCAATAGGTGCCATTCTTTGAGTCTTTGGAAAACCTCCCTGGTCTTTGATGTTGAATCTGTGTTTGAAATTGAGAGACCTTACAGATAATTGTGTGTGGGGAAGAGAGATGATAGTATTAAAAAATCATGCAACTTATAGTATTATGTGACTTGTTAAGTAAATGTTTACTCCTGAACTTATTTAAGCCATAACAAAGGGGTTGAACTCTCATTGACTAAAGACATTATAGCTTTTAATTTTGTATGAATAAAAAAAGTAATATATAAAAACATAATTCCACTTTGACATTATGAGGTATTCAATCATTTTAAATTCAGGGTGTAACACAACAAAATGTGGAAAAAGTAATGGGGTCTGAAACCTTTTTGAAGGGGCTGCATAAACCATACAGAGTGTAGACATAGGAGCACCCTAATACCATACATACATAAGTACCAAGCAAACTAAAACAATACAACACATTCTAATACTTTAAAAAAAATCTTTAGTTGACACTAAACGTTATATTCAATACCCATTTGAAAAGAAAAAAGTTCTTTGTTTTATATGATAACATATTTTCAAAGGTGACTCCATTTAAATGTCAGTGGAACGAACACTATTGGGGTCCCGACATCATGTTTGGGAACCACTAACCGAAATGATGAAAAGAGACCAGTCATATCCGAATGACTCACAGGGGAGCCCATTGATATCCAACATGACATTAACTGCAAAAATTGTATTATGTGGAGCCATTACTCTGATATAAAAATACCCTGTCCCCAAAGAGCTGCTTTCTGTTTGAACCTTCCTGTCTGGAATCATTACTGGGTGTCTAGCTTCACAGCAACCCAGACATCAAATGAAACAGTTGAGCAAAGCATGCTTTCCCACACATGCACACTTGAACCTTTCAACTTCAGAGCACATTAAAGTTAAAGTAAAAAATAGATGTGTAGAGGTGTGTGTGTTTTCTCTGATCTAAGATGCAAATCCTCAACAGAAAATAAGATGATATGAAACGGTTGATCATCAGCAGAATAGGGATTCAAGGCACTTGACAACAACACATTATTACGAGAATCAATGTGAATTGAAGTTTAAATCTAGATGTGCAACTCCAATCCTCGGGAGCCGGAGTGGTGTCACACTTTTCCTGATCTCTAGCAAACACAGCTGATTAAACTAATTGCATTCTGAAGATCACGAATAGTTGAATATTGGAGTCAGGTATGTTAGCTGGGGCTTGGGCAAAAGGCCCCAGTGGATTGGAGTTGCCCATCCCTGCTCTAGATACTTATGTAACAATCATTATCTTGGCTGTTCTCTGCAGACACCAATGTCTACCACAATCACAAACTGGATTTTCCCTCTCTTTTCTAACATAGTAACTTCACACTTCTCAGATGTGATCAATTTCTAATTTCACAACTCTCTGCTAGGATGAACCTCAGGGGTGTCAAACTCATTCCACGGAGGGCCGAGTATCTGCGGATTTTTGGATTTTCCTTTCAATTAAGACCTAGACAACGAGGTGAGAGTTCCTTACAAATTTGTGGGTGCACATTTAGGTTTTTACCCTAGCACTACACAGCTGATTCAACTAATCAAAGCTTGACGATGAGTTGGTTATTTGAATCAGCTGTGTAGCGCTAGAATGGAATAATGTCTGGAATGGTTTAAAACACATCCACTCCATTCCACTCCATTCCAGCCATTATTATGAGCCGTTCTCCCCTCAGCAGCCTCCAGTGCTGCACACACATTGATCCATTAATGTAAGCTTCAGAGGTCAAGCTTATGTAATTGTATTCTTAAAGGGCTATTCCACCACTTTCCAACCTCATTTTCTCCAGCACAATTCTACTGTGTACATACTGTATGTGAAAACAATGCATTTCCACATTTTCAAACACTCTAAAATTTGCAGTGACATGGGGAGCCAGAAAATACCCTCCCTCTGGCTAGAGGAAGGATATTTTTCTTTTAATCCTACACTTTGATGGCACAGGGTAGGATTACGACAGACCATAGAAACACACAATTTTTACAAATGTAGACACTTGTATGATGCAGGAAGTAATGAATATGACGTTGAAAATGGGAAGAATTTCCTTTTAACCCTTGTGTGGTGTTTACTAACACCCTTTCATTGTTTACTAAAAGAAAACACTCTGAACAGTCCCCAGACAATCAATCAGTACTTTATGCAGAGAGAGAAGTTAGTGTGGAAGATTATTAATTTTCCGAATATGATTCAGGAAATCCAGAGAACTACAATACACTACCCCCCCCCCCCCCCCCCCCCCACCCACAAATTGGCTTTTACTCACCTACCATCTTGGCGATCTCACTGCAGAGTTACAGGTCAGGGAGTCAGAGGGCTAATCCTTAGGGAGAAATCGTGACCATCCATCTCAGGTGAAATTTGTTATTGAAGTAGAACAAAAACAAAGAAAGAAAACGACAACAGCAATACATATCTATCACTCGATGTGGGGGAAAACTTCAATTCATTTGAAGTAACTATCATCCATTACCAAAACATATTTTTTCTTTTTTACAGACAGGCATGTGAAGGAAATACATATGCATATTTACCAAAGGGCTCCAGGGGACCGGTAATTCCCTCTTTGGACACATGACTCACATCGTGATTCATGCATCTGAAAAAAAACACAACTGTTATTAAATCCCCCCCCCCCCCCCCGAAAAAAGTATAACTCATCGAATTATCTCTTGACAACTCAATAATGAGTTTTATACCATAAGGTAATGCTAAAATAGAGTAGAGACAGGTCTCTCTCTCTCTCTCTGTCCTTCTCATGGTCCGAATTACACATAGGACTATTGATCAATTATAAACTTCTTTATAATGATTTGTTTTTACATAGCCAATAAAAAAACACTAGTAACTTCCTAGTAAGGGTGATCAGGACTCACCAGGAAGTCAGAACAGAGGTCAGAGGTCAGTCAGCCATTAAGTGTGTGTTTGTTTTCCTGTACCTCAGACATTATTTAAAGATATTTCAAACATTTTAAACATTTTGTGTATCAGGTTTACATTAGGTTGTTCAGTACATTTCTTAGAGAATTTGCATGTGTGCAACCAAAACTCTGACAATAGAAACTGTAATTTGTGTACAGCATCCTTTCTAACCCATGAAAAACTGACAAAAACAAAATTAACTTCTTGGTGACAGGGGGCAGTATTCGGAAATTCAGATGAATAATGTGCCCAAATTAAACTGCCTGCTACTCGGACCCAGAAGGTAGGATATGCATATTATTGGTAGATTTGGTTAGAAGACACTCTGAAGTTTCTAAAACTGTTTGAATGATGTCTGTGAGTATAACAGAACTCATATGGCAGGCAAAAACCTGAGAAAAAATCCAACCAGGAAGTGGTTTGTAGTTTTTCAAGTGATTCACTATCCAAACTACAATGTCTGTGGGGTCATTTTGCACTTCCTAAGGCTTCCACTAGATGTCAACAGTCTTTAGAACATTGTTTCATGCTTCTACTGTTACTGGGGAGAGAATAAGAGCTGTCTCAAGCCTGGGACCAATGAGTTGTTTACTGCACTGGCACACAGGCGCGCCGTTCCTTCTTTTTCCTCTGTAATGAATACGCTATTGTCCGGTTGGAATATTATCGAAGATTGATGTTAAAAAGACCCTAAGGATTGATTGTAAACATCGTTTGACATGTTTCTACGAACGGTAATGGAACTATTTGACTTTTGGTCTCGGGTTTTGTGCTCGCGCATTATGCCTTTGAAATAGTGATCTGAACGTGCGAACAAAATGGAGGTACAGCGAGGGAAAAAAGTATTTGATCACCTGCTGATTTTGTACATTTGCCCACTGACAAAGAAATGATCAGTCTATAATTTTAATGGTAGGTTTATTTGAACAGTGAGAGACAGAATAACCAAAAAAAAATCCAGAAAAACGCATGTCAAAATTGTTATAAATTGATTTGCATTTTAATGAGGGAAATAAGTATTTGACCCCCTCTACATCAGAAAGATTTCTGGCTCCCAGGTGTCTTTTATACAGGTAACGATCTGAGATTAGGCGCACACTCTTAAAAGAAACCACACTTCTAAATCAAACAGAGTATGAACCACTAACAAATATTTATTAACAGCTGAGTTGTGTGTGGGTGCTGGCATTTGAATGGCAAAAATCCATTAACAGTTGGATCTGTGCACTTTTAACTGCTCTCCCAAGGCAACTGCCTCAGGACAATCTTTCAAGGGGAGAGATACAGAATCATTGATAAACATGAAGAAAAAAAACTTTGCAACTGACATTCCATCAGTACTGGAAGAAAGAAAATAAACATGTACTTAGTTTTCACTAACAAATATTTAAATCAGTCCTGAACATTCTCCGTCTTTTTGACCTGTTGCATTGACATATAATTATGTACAAACTGTCCCAAATTTCCCCACTGTGTCTCTCACAGCCTGTTTGAGTTCAGTGTGTAC
Organism: Salmo salar; assembly: GCF_965601325.2. NCBI lineage: Eukaryota > Metazoa > Chordata > Actinopteri > Salmoniformes > Salmonidae > Salmo > Salmo salar. The sequence goes on along the minus strand of NC_138291.1, from coordinate 64,623,947 downwards.
TGGCAGCTTTCTACTGTTCAACAGGATGGTTTCGCTAATCCAACAACAGATGATTTAAACACAGAGCAGTGGACCAGGCCTTGAAGAGTGAGCAGACTCTAATTTAATATCAGTCCCAATGCTCAATCCTCTGTTTACTTCTTCAAATTACTAAAATATTGCATTATTGGATTGTTATCTGATTGCTATCATTCACTTTGTTACTTTCACTTGTCTCCATAATCTGTTTCCTTCAACTAAACCCTTCTACTCTTTCCAGTAGAAAAAAAACATTTTCAATCACTTATACTAATACACACGGACCACTCTCAAACAATGTTCTGCTTTTCCCCCTATTGCAAGGGTTAAAACAAACAAACATGATAACTTTCTCCATATTTGGAAGGCATTGTTTTCATTTTAGTATCCCTTCAAAAAGTTACTCAACATTTTTATTACCAGTCTCTGTTGAATATACACTTTTTGCTTCAATTTATTTTTATTTATTAAATGTCTATTATTTTAAAATTCATATGTAATGCTTTGGAGGGATCAATATGTATTAACTGGGTTGCACTGTCTATCAGTCCCCAGTAGATGTCGCGCTCCGTCCATAATACGTCTGGCACCTGAGACAGCATAGACAAGGAAAAAGATGCGGTCTCCATTTCGCCTACTCATGAATTGGCTTAGAACGTCATCATATCAACAAAAACTCAATCGGGAGTACAATAAATTGTAGCCTTTTAAGTTTAGTTAACAGAAAATCATGTTCAACATTCATTGGTTCTATTTAACAGGATATGGGGTGTTTCAAAATGCATTACCAGGGTGGAGAAAATCTTCTAAGCGTTTATAGTTCTATTGGTTAGGGGTAAGTCAAGTCCTGTACAATACTTTAACTCTAACCATACAAATTATCCATAAAGGGAACACTCTGAACATTCCTCAGAATACTTTGTCACCACTCATGTACGTCTACGTGTGGGTGTGCTAGTTGTATATTATTTTTCCCTTCTTACTTCATCAGATCATCATAATAACCCATCATACTAAATAGTATCATACTATATCTCTAGTAACCCATTATACATTTATGTTACATCACAAATTCCTCCTCTAGACTAGTGTTCTATTCATACAGGGGTTTAGATATTTACACTACTTCTATTTAACAGCATATTTGAAAATAGTAATCTCTTCTTTCATATCTCCATTCATAATAATGCTATACATCAAACTCCACTGATGAGACATGTTATCCTCATATCATCTAAAGTAATGTTATCCTCAGAGACATGTTATCCTCGTTACCAATGTGACATGTTATCCTCGACGTAAACAAGACATGCTATCCTCCTTACTAACGAGACATGTTATCCTCTGAGACATGTTATCCTCTGATATTTCTGAGACATGTTATCCTCTACCTGTGGATCCAATGGAGGTGTTGGACAGACCTTAGAAAACGTTACTTATGAGCTAACACAAAACTGGAAAACTCAAAGAACTAGAAAACACAGCTCACACAGAACTGGCTGTGGCATTCATTCACCTCTTTCACATGTAAGCTAGTCCCACTGACAGCTCTCATTCACTCAATACTTAATAGCTCAATTTCAAGCATCTTATTATCCACATTTCAATCCAAATTCCAATCTAATAGGTAATAATTTAAATTAATTTATAATACAAATAATCCAAATACCTTGTGTTATTTTTTTGTGGCTGCAGACCACAAAGACATCTCTTCTAAATGCCTATAGGCAGCTGTCAGCGGGGCTTTACATGGTACGGTTGCCCTCGCTCTAGTCTTCTCTCTATAAGACTATGGGTACCTTTTTATGCGTTACTGTCACGTCCTGACCAGTAAGGGGTCATTTTGGTATTGTAGTTTGGTCAGGATGTGGCAGGGGTGTGTTTGTTTTGTGTGTTTCGGGGTTTTGATGTATGTTCATTCTATGTTCCATATCTATGTGTTGTATTTCTTTGTTTTGGCCTGGTATGACTCTCAATCAGGGACAGCTGTACATCGTTGTCGCTGATTGGGAGCCATACTTAGGTAGCCCTTTTTCCACCTGTCTTTTGTGGGAAGTTGATTTTGCATTGCTGTGTGTGTAGCCTGCAAAACTGTCTAGCTGTCGTTCGGTTTCTTGTTTTTGTTTAGTGTTCAATAAAAGTTAAAGTTGAGCACTCAACCCGCTGTGCCTTGGTCCATTCACTACAACGGCCGTTACAGTTACTCACCTTAATTTTGTTTAAATAAATAATATTTTTATATTTATACAAAATCATTTAAATTGACTTACTGAAATCAGTTGCTGTCCCTTAACCTTTTCACACGTACCAACACATGGATATGATCATTCTACAGTGGTCCCTGTAGCGGACGATCAAACCGGTGTGATTAGAATGCTTATTTAGAACGTTCAGTTTCGGTATGGAGCAACAATCGGCAATTGAGCTGGACACAGTTTTTTCTGAAACATTTTGCACAAACACAGTCCTTACAAAGTTATGTCCAGAATGTGAGCAGTTTATTTTTGGATGCAATGTTCAGACATTCACAGAAGTAGCTACAGCATAACACAATCATACAATCCGGAAAAATGTAGGCTACATTTGTCCTAGCGCTAACTGACACAAGCAGTCAAATTTTTATAACTCTCGGCTGACTGAAACTACAATATGAATTAGCTAATAGCAGTGACTATTTATAATCAATCACATCACGGGTAAGCTCACCATTGATCTAAATAATTGAGTAAAACACTTTCAAGAAATCTAAAGTAATCCAACAATGGGTAGATTCTGCACGTCACCATGTTTGTTTATTCACCGAAACCAAAGATAATACTAGGACACAAGATGAGTTTGGTCTGTTTATAGTATGCAAGTTGAAGGGGGTGTCATCTACCATCGTTCACATCCCACCATTCACTTCCTGGAGTTGTCGAAAAATGAGTGAACCCTTACTCACCTCATTTTGTTATAATATCTTTGGTCCGACAGACGATTACGTGAAACCCAGAATGCATTGTATGTCAACAAACATGGCTCCACACATAGCTGGATTTAGCTTAGCTCATCATAATCAGTACACACATCAAAAAAGTATTTTACACACATATGTGTCCATTACAATCTATGCAAGAATTGGAATGCGTGTTTTGTCACCAGTACTAGAAAACATGTGAATAAAATAGTAAATATTTAAATAATTACAACACAAAACATTTTCTGTTTTAGTTTAGTTGATTAATTCGACCATTTTAAAAAACAAGCACACATAAGACTTGAAAAAGCCATACATGCACATTAATAAAATCATCAAGGATAACACACAAAGTCTGGGACTATTTCCATTGTGGTCCTCTTGAGACAAGATGACTAGACAAGATCGAACACAGTATGGCAGTGAAACAATAAAACAAAAACAGAGAAGAAGAACATCTATCTCATCATTTCAGTTACATCATAGGGGCACAGAAGACATCAAACATATTTTTACTTTATTTTTAAAGCTGCCCAGAGAGGATGTTGTTTTTATGGGCAGAGGCAACTCATTCCATTCGGAGGTTCCAGTATACAAGAAAGTACCTTTCCCAGCATTACTTCTGAACCTGTATAAGCACACATCAGCAACACCTGATCTGGTGCTGTGATTGTGTGCATCACTAACATGGGGAAAGTAATCACTTAGATATGTGGGCGCAGGACCATAAATACTCCTGTAAACCAAACCTAATCTAATCTGGGACACCCTAGCCTCAACAGGCAGCCAGTTTAGTTCCTGAAAGCAGCTCCTGCCTATGTGAGTACGTGGACTCACCTTCAATACTACCCTAATCACCTTATTCTGGGCTATCTGGAGCTTCCCCTTCATAAGTTTAGATAAGCTCCCAAACTAGAAAGTCCTAGCATAGTCAAAATGGCATTGAATGAGGGCAGTAGCTAGCACTTTCATGGAGTCCTTATCAAGCAGCTTGGACTTTCTAGCCAAAAACTTAGTCCTGGAATTAACCTTCCCTAGCCCTTTATTGGCCATGCTCACACCTCGCAAGCGTTCATCAAGGATACATCCCAAGTAGCTAACAGAAGTTTTAGTAGTCAGCATCTCACTCCCTAACTCCACTCTGATTTCAGACGACCTACACAATTTAGGTCTGGATCCAAAAATAATTCCTTCAGTTTTCCCTAAGTGCAGAGATAGCTTAAGCTCTATGCTAAGTATGCTCTCCAACATAGTTTTACTTTTGTGAGACACCAGAAGTGTAGAGTCATCCACAAGAAGAAAAAGACGGCAAGAACAAGCATCTTTCATATCATTAATATAGAATAAAAACAGCAGAGTCCCAAGCACGCACGATTTATTGATACAAGTGGCACAGTCAATCATATAACCTCTCACTCCCACTCTGAGCCATTCAGTGTTGTTGTTTATGTATGTAGCTAGTGAGCTAAGCTGTAGCACGAGCAATGTCTTTCAAAAGGATACAACTCACAAATGCTGAAATTCTGGAGATGTTTTTTTTTTATTTTGACAATGAGTCTGAGTATGAGAGTCATGAATCAGATTCTGACAGTGACAGTGAGGAGCTGCCCCCCAACCTTGTATCCATTGAGGACCCAGAATCTGAGGACCCATTGTCCACTGACGAAATCCCAGGTCCCTTTGAAGATGCTGGTGGTGATGGAAGCAAACCGACAGTGGATGAAGTACAGGAGTTCTGTGGTAGCTGGAAGGCCCGCAGCCATTTCACCCCTCCTGGCCCTGCCCCTTACCCCTTACCCCTTGCCATTTCCATCTGAGGCAGAGAGCTTCAAGTTGTTTCTGACAGAGGAGCTGGTGGGAGACATAGTAGAGGAGACCAATCGCTATGCCTTGGAGCTACAGGAAAAGAGAGAGCCAGTGACAACCACCATTTGTGAAATGTATACCTTCCTGGTGAAAGTCCTTCTCATGGGAATCGTAAAGAAGAACTCCCCAAGAGAATGCTGGAGCATTGCAATACTGCAATAAAATAGACAACTATTAAATATTGGCCTATGTGTTTTCTTGCTGTGTTTTCATCCAGTAAAACTGTTAAGGAGTGTACTCCAGCATACAAAAGCTGGCCTCAATCTTCAGCTCGAAAGATGTCCAGCTCCAGTTCCAGTTATGATATCGGCAAATACTGTTTGTGTGTGTGGTTTCCGAAAGTACAGAATAAAGAGGAATTATTAGTAATTAGAATACAATATCAGGATATAGCAATAACACAATATTACAAAGTAGTAACATAATAAACACTGCTAGAAAAATAATATATTGCATTTACAAAATTTCATTTATAACAGTGAGCAACAGTAACAGTTGAGCTCCATACGGGGGCAGGGCAGGGCAGAACTGAGCTGTGCTAAATAGGCCAAATGAAAACAAACCATTATCATATTTTGTATTTATTTAACTTCTATGGGCTACGTGGGACGCTAGCGTCCCACCTGCGGGACACAGCCAGTGAAATATCAGGGTGGCAAATTCAAAACAACAAAATGTCATAATAAACTTTCTCAAACATCCAACTATTTTACACCATTTTAAAAATACACTTGTCCTTGATGTAACCACATTGTCCGATTTCAAAAAGGCTTTACAGCGAAAGCAAAACATTAGATTATGTTAGGAGAGTACATAGACAAAAATAATCACACAGCCATTTTCCAAGCAAGGACACGTGTCACAAAAACTCAAAACACAGCTAAAATGAAGCACTAACCTTTGACGATCTTCATCAGATGACACTCCTAGGACATTATGTTACACAATACATGTATGTTTTGTTCGATAAAGTTCATATTTGTATGCAAAAACAGCATTTTACATTCGCGCGTGATGTTCAGATAATGTATTCCCACCAAAGCCTTTGGTGAATGTGCACATCAATTTACAAAAATACTCATCATAAACGTTGACAAAATATATAACAATTATTTAAAGAATGATATACTGCTCAAAAAAATAAAGGGAACACTTAACCTCTTCGGGCTAGGGGGCAGTATTTACACGGCCGGATAAAAAACGTACCCGATTTAATCTGGTTACTACTCCTACCCAGTAACTAGAATATGCATATACTTATTAGATATGGATAGAAAACACCCTAAAGTTTCTAAAACTGTTTGAATGGTGTCTGTGAGTATAACAGAACTCATATGGCAGGCAAAAACCTGAGAGATTCCTTTGCAGGAAGTGGCCTGTCTGACCATTTATTGGCTTTCTATGACATCTCATTCCAAAACAAAGGATCTCTGCTGTAACGTGACACTTCCCACGGCTCCCATAGGCTCCCAGAGCCCGGGAAAAAGCTGAATGTCGTCATTCCAGCCCCAGGCTGAAACACATTATCGCCTTTGTCAAGTGGCCGATCAGGGGACAGTGGGCTTAGGCGCGTGCACTGGTCGCCCCCGTCTTTCTTTTTTTTCCTCTATTTACCGAAACGCAGATTCCCGGTCGGAATATTATCGCTTTTTTACGAGATAAATTGCATAAAAATTGATTTTAAACAGCGGTTGACATGCTTCGAAGTACGGTAATGGAATATTTAGAAATGTTTTGTCACGAAATGCGCCATGCTCGTAACCCTGATTTACCATTTCGGATAGTTTCTTGAACGCACGAACAAAACGCCGCTGTTTGGATATAACGATGGATTATTTGGGACCAAACCAACATTTGTTATTGAAGTAGAAGTCCTGGGAGTGCATTCTGAAGAAGAACATCAAAGGTAATCAAACTTTTGTAATAGTAAATCTGATTTTGGTGAAGGCTAAACTTGCTGGGTGTCTAAATAGCTAGCCCGTGATGGCTGGGCTATGTACTTAGAATATTGCAAAATGTGCTTTCACCAAAAAGCTATTTCAAAATCGGACATATCGAGTGCATAGAGGAGTTCTGTATCTATAATTCTTAAAATAATTGTTATGCTTTTTGTGAACGTTTATCGTGAGTAATTTAGTAAATTGTTAGTAAATTCCCCGGAAGTTTGCGGGGGTTATGCTAGTTCTGAACGTCACATGCTAATGTAAAAAGCTGGTTTTTGAAAAAATATGAACTTGATTGAACAAAACATGCATGTATTGTATAACATAATGTCCTAGGGTTGTCATCTGATGAAGATCATCAAAGGTTAGTGCTACATTTAGCTGTGGTATGGGTTTATGTGACATTATATGCTAGCTTGAAAAATGGGTGTCTGATTATTTCTGGCTGGGTACTCTGCTGACATAATCTAATGTTTTGCTATCGTTGTAAAGCCTTTTTGAAATCGGACAGTGTGGTTAGATTAACGAGAGTCTTGTCTTTAACCTCTATGTGCTAGCGTCCAACCTACTCAACAGCCAGTTGAATCCTGTGGCGCATTATTCAAATACCTTAGAAATGCTATTACTTCAATTTTTTTTAAATATGACTATTTTACACCATTTTAAAGATAAGACTCTTATAGGACATTATGTTATACAATGCATGCATGTTTTGTTCAATCAAGTTCATATTTATATCAAAAACCAGCTTATTACATTAGCATGTGACTAGCATGTGACTAGCATTCCCACCGAACACTGACGGTGAATTTACTAAATTACTCACGATAAACGTTCACAAAAAGCATAACAATTATTTTAAGAATTATAGATACGGAACTCCTCTATGCACTCAATATGTCCGATTTTAAAATAGCTTTTCGGTGAAAGCACATTTTGCAATATTCTCAGTAGATAGCCCGGCATCACAGGGCTAGCTATTTAGACACCCAGCAAGTTTAGCACTCATCAAGGTCAGATTTACTATAAGAAAAATGTTATTACCTTTGTTATCTTCGTCAGAATGCACTCCCAGGACTTCTACTTCAATAACAAATGTTGGTTTGGTCCAAAATAATCCATCGTTATATCCAAATAGCGGCGTTTTGTTCGTGCATTCAAGACACTATCCTAAAGGGTAAATAAGGGTGGCGAGCATGGCGCAATTCGTGACAAACAAATTCTAAATATTCCATTACCGTACTTCGAAGCATGTCAACCGCTGTTTAAAATCAATTTTTATGCCATTTTTCTTATAAAAAAGCGACAATATTCCGACCGGGAATCTGCGTTTAGGTCAACAGACAAAGGAAAAGAAAGCATTCGGTTGACGCGGGCACGCGCCTAAGCCCATAGTACTCTGAGTGGCCACTTGCCAAAAGCGATAAAGTGTTTCAGCCAGAGCCTGCCTCGATATCGTTCAGCTTTTTCCCGGGCTCTGAGAGCCTATGGAAGCCGTAGGAAGTGTCACGTTATTGCACAGATCCCGAGTCTTCAATAAAAAGAGCCAAGATGAAACACTACTTCTCAGACAGGCCACTTCCTGCTTGAAATCTTCTCAGGTTTTGGCCTGCCATATGAGTTCTGTTATACTCACAGACACCATTCAAACAGTTTTAGAAACTTTAGGGTGTTTTCTATCCAAAGACAATAATTATATGCATATTCTAGTTACTGGGCAGGAGTAGTAACCAGATTAAATCGGGTACGTTTTTTATCCGGCTGTGTCAATACTGCCCCCTAGCCCTAACAGGTTAAATAGCTGTAAAATAGTCATATGTTTGAGAAATTGAAGTAATAGCATTTCTAAGGTATTTGAAAATCGCGCCACAGGATTCAACTGGCTGTTACGTAGGTGGGACGATTTGGTGCCACCTAGCCCAGAGAGGTTAAACAACACATCCTAGATCTGAATGAAAGAAATAATCTTATTAAATACTTTTTTCTTTTCAAAGTTGAATGTGCTGACAACAAAATCACACAAAAATAATCAATGGAAATCCAATTTATCAACCCATGGAGGTCTGGATTTGGAGTCACACTCAAAATTAAAGTGGAAAACCACACTACAGGCTGATCCAACTTTAATGTAATGTCCTTAAAACAAGTCAAAATGAGGCTCAGTAGTGTGTGTGGCCTCCACGTGCCTGTTTGACCTCCCTACAACGCCTGGGCATACTCCTGATGAGGTGGCGGATGGTCTCCTGAGGGATCTCCTGGACTAAAGCATCCGCCAACTCCTGGACAGTCTGTGGTGCAACGTGGCGTTGGTGGATGGAGCGAGACATGATGTCCCAGATGTGCTCAATTGGATTCAGGTCTGGGGAATGGGCGGGCCAGTCCGTAGCATCAATGCCTTCCTCTTGCAGGAACTGCTGACACACTCCAGCCACATGAGGTCTAGCATTGTCTTGCATTAGGAGGAACCCAGGGCCAACCGCACCAGCATATGGTCTCACAAGGGGTCTGAGGATCTCATCTCGGTACCTAATGGCAGTCAGGCTATCTCTGGCGAGCACATGGAGGGCTGTGCGGCCCCCCAAAGAAATGCCACCCCACACCATGACTGACCCACCGCCAAACCGGTCATGCTGGAGGATGTTGCAGGCAGCAGAACGTTCTCCACGGCGTCTCCAGACTCTGTCACGTGCTCAGTGTGAACCTGCTTTCATCTGTGAAGAGCACAGGGCGCCAGTGGCAAATTTGCCAATCTTGGTGTTCTATGGCAAATGCCAAACGTCCTGCACGGTGTTGGGCTGTAAGCACAACCCCCACCTGTGGATGTCGGGCCCTCATACAACCCTCATGAAGTCTGTTTCTGACCGTTTGAGCAGACACATGCACATTTGTGGCCTGCTGGAGGTCATTTTGCAGGGCTCTGGCAGTGCTTCTCCTGCACCTCCTTGCACAAAGGCGGAGGTAGCGGTCCTGCTGCTGGGTTGTTGCCCTCCTACGGCCTCCTCCACATCTCCTGATGTACTGGCCTGTCTCCTGGTAGCGCCTCCATGCTCTGGACACTACGCTGACAGACACAGCAAACCTTCTTGCCACAGCTCGCATTGATGTGCCATCCTGGATGAGCTGCACTACCTGAGCCACTTGTGTGGGTTGTAGACTCCGTCTCATGCTACCACTAGAGTGAAAGCACCGCCAGCATTTAAAAGTGACCAAAACATCAGCCAGGAAGCATAGGAACTGAGAAGTGGTCTATGGTCCCCACCTGCAGAACCACTCCTTTATTGGGGGTGTCTTGCTAATTGCCTATAATTTCCACCTGTTGTCTATTCCATTTGCACAACAGCATGTGAAATTTATTGTCAATCAGTGTTGCTTCCTAAGTGGACAGTTTGATTTCACAGAAGTGTGATTGACTTGGAGTTACATTGTGTTGTTTAAGTGTTCCCTTTATTTTTTTGAGCAGTGTAGATAGACTACTCCTGGATGCAACCACTGTGTCAGATTTAAAAAAAAGCTTTACCGAGAAAGCACATTTTTCAATACTCTGAGTACATAGCTTGCCATCACAGCAAGCTATACAGACTCCCGCCAAGTTCGGTGTCACCTAAACTCAGAATTAGTATCATGAATATTCTCTTACCTTTGCTGATCTTCATCAGAATGCACTCCCAGGACTGCTACTTCCACAAGAAATGTTGTTTTTGTTCGAAATAATCCATATTTATGTCCAAATACCTCCGTTTTGTTCGTGCGTTCAGAGCACTATCCAAAGGCATAACGCGCGAGTGCGGTACCAGAGACGAAAAGTCTAAATGTTCCATTACCGTACTTAGAAGCATGTCAAATGCTGTTTAAAATCAATCTTTATGGTATTTTTAACATAAAATTGTGATAATATTCCAACCGGACAATAGCATATTCATTCAAGAAGAAAAAGAAGGAACGGCGCCCTCGCAGGATCGCGCATATCCAATCCCTTTGTCTCCAGGCAGTCCACTCAGTGACTGAGCTCCTATATTCTGCCCAGTGACAGGAGAATGCTGAAAGAACTTTCTGAAGGCTGTTGACAGCCAATGGAAGCCTTAGGAAGTGCAACGTGACCCCACAGAAACTGTAGTTTCGATAGAGAATCAAATGAAGAACTACAAAATCTCGGACAGATTTTTCTCAGGTTTTTGCCTGCCATATGCGTTCTGTTATACTCACAGACACCATTCAAACAGTTTTAGAAACTTCAGAGTTTTCTATCCAAATCCACTAATAATATGCATATTCTAGTTTCTGGGCCAGAGTAGTAACCAGTGTAATTTGTGTGCGTTTTTCATCCGGCCGTGAAAATACTGCCCACTACACCTCAACAGGTTAACTTGGCAAGTCATTTAAGAGCAAATTATTATTTACAATGACGGCCTACACTGGCCAAACTCGGACAAAGCTAGGCCAATTTTGCGTTGCCCTATGGGACTCCCAATCACGGCCGGCTGTGATACAGCCTGGATTCAAACCAGGATGTCTGTAGTGATGTCTCTAGCCCTGAGATGCAGTGCCTTAGACCACTATGCGACTTGGGAGTCATAAGGCCAGGTTAGCTACAAAATACAACACAAGCAAATTCTTCTCTGACGCAATTAGCATTGTTTTACAGAGCTATAAGAAGAATGTAGCATAAGCACAATTGAATACAACACCATAAAGAAAATGTCAGTGAAGACACTTGCCAGTTGGTCAGTGCATGCTCGCAGTACACGTCCTGGTAATCCATCTGGCCATGCAGGCTTGTGAATGTTGACCTGTTTAACCTGTTATGGCTAGGGGGCAGTATTTTCACAGCCGGATAAAAAAATGTACCCGATTTAATCTGATTATTACTCCCGCCCAGAAACTAGAATATGCATATAATGATTAGCTTTGGATAGAAAACACTCCAAAGTTTCTACAACTGTTTGAATGGTGTCTGTGAGTATAACAGAACTCATTTGGCAGGCCAAAACCTGAGAAGATTCCATGCAGGAAGTGTCCTGTCTGACAATTTCTTGCCCTTCTTGATTATCTCTATCCATTACAGAGGATCTCTGCTGTCACGTGACACTTCGTACGGCTCCCATGGGCTATCAGAAGGTGGCAAAAAGCTGAATCGTGGCTTTGCAGGCTCTGGTTGAAAAAAAGTAGCGCGTTTGGGTAGTGGCTGGTTACAGTACTGTGAGACTCAGGCGCGTGCCTGCGTCGACAGAATGCTTTGTTTTCTTTCGTCTGTTTACCTAAACGCAGATTCCCGGTCGGAATATTATCGCTTTTTTTTACGAGAAAAATGGCATAAAAATTGATTTTAAACAGCGGTTGACATGCTTCGAAGTACGGTAATGGAATATTTAGAAATCTTTTGTCACGAATTGCGCCATGCTTGTGACCCTTATTTACACTTCGGATAGTGTCTTGAACGCACAAACAAAACGCCGCTATTTGGATATAACGATGGATTATTTTGGACCAAACCAACATTTGTTATTGAAGTAGCAGTCCTGGGAGTGCATTCTGACGAAGACAACAAAGGTAATCAAACTTTTGTAATAGTAAATCGGAGTTTGGTCAGGGCTAAACTTGGTCGGTGTCTAAATGGCTAGCCGTGATGGCTGGGCTATCTACTGAGAATATTGCAAAATGTGCTTTCACCGAAAATACATTTTAAAATTGGACATATCGAGTGCATAGAGGAGTTCTGTATCTATAATTCTTAAAATAATTGTTATGTTTTTTGTGAACGTTTATCGTGAGTAATTTAGTAAATTGTTAGTAAATTCCCCGGAAGTTTGCGGGGGGTATGCTAGTTCTGAACGTCACATGCTAATGTAAAAAGCTGTTTTTTGATATAAATATTAACTTGATTGAACAAAACATGCATGTATTGTATAACATAATGTCCTAGGGTTGTCATCTGATGAAGATCATCAAAGGTTAGTGCTGCATTTAGCTGTCTTCTGGGTTTTTGTGACATTATATGCTAGCTTGAAAAATGGGTGTCTGATTATTTCTGGCTGGGTACTCTGCTGACATAATCTAATGTTTTGCTTTCGTTGTAAAGCCTTTTTGAAATCGGACAGTGTGGTTAGATTAACGAGAGTCTTGTCTTTAAATAGCTGTAAAATAGTCATATGTTTGAGAAATTGAAGTAATAGGATTTTTAAGGTATTTGAAAATCGCGCCACTGGATTACACTGGCTGTTGCGTAGGTGGGACGATTACGTCCCGCCTAGCCCATAGAGGTTAATCTGCTGCGTAACTCGCCAATTTTATTCTCCAAAGATTGCACGTTTGCTAGCAGAATGGAGGGGAGTGGGGGTTTATTCAATGGCCTACGAATTCTCAGAAGGCAGCTCGACCTTCGGCCCCTCTTTCACTGCCTTCTCTTCACACGGATCACGGGGATCAGGCCCTGGGATCAGTGCCTGTTCCTGAGGAAGCAGTATATCGTTTGCGTCGGGCTTGTCAGAGTCGTGAAAGGAAAGAAAAGATTCTGCTAGTCCGTGGTGAGTAATCGCAGTCCTGATGTCTAGAAGTTATTTTTGGTCATAAGAGATGGTAGCGGCAACATTATGTACAAAATAAGTAAAAAAAGAAGTTACAAACAATGCAAAAAAACTAACTAAAAAACACAATCGGCTGGGGGCACGTAAAACGTCTGCCTTCTTCCCCGGCGCCATCTTACATCTCCCTATTCTAGTGCATACGGATGATATGTCTTTTTAGTCTTGCCCCTGTTCTTGCCCATTTGATAATGGGCCATGCTAAATCGAAACAAATTTTACATATTAGTAAAGACAAGTTTAAATTGAGAATAGTCTGATGGGTGAAAATATGATCACTTGATGAGAGAATAGCATGTGCAGCCTGCGTGAAGGAGCAGAGCTCAAGCTTTCTTTTACAACTTTCTCAAATCATCAATAACCTACAGTCGCATCATGCAGCCCATATATCTTTTGATTTCTAAGGCATTCTAAGGTTTGTATCATTCACAACTAAAGTTGCCAAATAACTCAAAATCAAGCATATAGGACCTGTTTCAAAGTAGTACTTTTACACTCAACACAGCCACTTTATATGCTCCCACTCTCGCTCCGGAATGGGAAAAATATCAATTCTATTTTATTCAGCTAATTTGAATTATATTCTTCTTACTATAAAACCTTAAATGATAAAATTATGCCATGGTACTTATAAGCATGTCTTGTCTGCTAAATGAACAAGCCTACAGCCTGACCTATGGCATGGCGCAAAGCCAGATAACATACAGTAGGCCAACTCATATTCTGTTCTTCTGAAACACATTTTATTTATATCATAATGTTTCTTAAGACCTGCCTAAAATATATAATGAATGCATGGTGATGGTGTATATTCAATTGATTTATTCAACTTTTTTAATGTTGATCGCGCGCATCAGAGGCTTGTACGCTGCTTGTATGAGTGGAGCCAGGAGATGCTAAATTACCTTGAGACCGGCAGTCTTTTGCATTACAGTAACCTGATGACAGAATTTCATGACTTCCATAGCCTTACCTATTAGTACTCCTTTGAAATATCAATGGAGCAGGTTGGTTCAATGTGGAATTTGACAGATGAGAGAGAAAGAGAGCGAGTGAGAGAGAGAGAAACGGAGCGATAGAGAGAGAACATATAATTAGAGAAGAAAGAAGGAGATGGAATATACAGTTATAAAGACTTCCATGAAACTCCCCTGGTGCAGTGTCTGAAGTCCCAATGGGAAACTAACTCTCTCTCTCAATCTGGTTGGAAAGTCCCATCCAATGTGTTCCACATCCAGTTTCCACACTTTATTCTCATTCAGTGTCAAACCTGCACTTGTCAGAGCCTCTTATCTCTGTCTGTTCAAGTGCAACATAGCCTCAAGCTGTGTGTGTGTTTGTGTGTGTGTGAGATATTGAAACTCCTTTGAAGTTTATGTCTACAGTTAAAAGTTGAGTGACTTCTGGCTTCACTTTATAGCCTAATAAGGTGATGGAAGGGATGTTTTTTCTTTCTTCACATTATAATGATGCACCAACTCAGAGTCAAACTCTGAAAAGTCAAATCTTTCTACCACAACTTTCTAGTCCTAGATGTTATTTTCTTGCATTATGTGAGTTAGGCCTTTTGTTCCTTTGTTGCACACTGCTAACAGTTTATTTAACGATGCAATAATCCTATATTGAGTAATCTCCCGAGACATACTCAAAGTCTTGCCAAAAAAGTTTGGGAACCCCTGCCCCATCCAATTAGTCTTCCATACGAGAATTTGAGTATGTCTCAGGAGATGGGACCATGTCTATGTTCCCTCAGTTCCCACAGCCCTAAGTTCCCTCAGCCCCATGTTCCCTCAGCCCCATTTTCTCTCGTGCTTATGTTCCCTCAGCCCCCTGTTCCCTCAGCCCCATTTTCTCTCGTGCCTATGTTCCCTCAGCCCCCTGTTCCCTCAGGCCCATGTTCCCTCAGCCCCATGTTCCCTCAGCCCGCTGTTCCCTCAGCACATGTTCCCTCAGGCCATTTTCCATCAGCCCTATGTTCCCACAGCCCAATGTACCCTCGGTTCTAGCTTCTAAACCAGGGATCGGCAACCCAAATGAGAGGAAGATACATTTTTCAAATTCTCTCAATTTGTACTGTTTTTGGAGCTGCATAGAATGTACATGTTTGTGGTGTTCATGCTTTTGATATTCACCCAATGTTCGCGGGTCTGATGGACCCACAACATTATTGGGTTTTTAAAACAATACAGGCATAACAATTTAAATAAAAATACTTAATACTTAGATGTTGACTTATATCAATTACAAGAAATACAGACAGCATACATGTTTAATCTTTGCCATTTAGCTCTAATACATCACATTTATCAATAAAAGCCCTATTCTTTGCATGGTGCCGCAGAATTCTACTGCACGTTATTTAAGTGTCAACCACTGGTACCATTAATGCTAGTTAGTGCTAGTTTGACCACCAGAGGGCATCTTTGAGACGCATTTGATAGCCTTCAATAGTGGCTGTACTAGTGAATTTAACCTCTCTGGGCTAGGCGGGACGAATTCGTCCCACCTACGCAACAGCCAGTGTAATCCAGTGGCGCGATTTTCAAATACCTTAAAAATCCTATTACTTCAATTTCTCCAACATATGACTATTTTACAGCTATTTAAAGACAAGACTCTCGTTAATCTAACCACACTGTCCGATGTTAAAAAGGCTTTACAACGAAAGCAAAACATTAGATTATGTCAGCAGAGTACCCAGCCAGAAATAATCAGACACCCATTTTTCAAGCTAGCATATAATGTCACAAAAACCCAGAAGACAGCTAAATGCAGCACTAACCTTTGATGATCTTCATCAGATGACAACCCTAGGACATTATGTTATACAATACATGCATGTTTTGTTCAATCAAGTTCATATTTACATCAAAAAACAGCTTTTTACATTAGCATGTGACGTTCAGAACTAGCATACCCCCCGCAAACTTCTGGTGAATTTACTAAATTACTCACGATAAACGTTCACAAAAAGCATAACAATTATTTTAAGAATTATAGATACAGAACTCCTCTATGCACTCGATATGTCCGATTTTAAAATAGCTTTTTGGTGAAAGCACATTTTGCAATATTCTAAGTACATAGCCCAGCCATCACGGGCTAGCTATTTAGACACCCGGCAAGTTTAGCCTTCACCAAAATCAGATTTACTATAACAAAAATGTTATTACCTTTGTTGTCTTCGTCAGAATGCACTCCCAGGACTTCTACTTCAATAACAAATGTTGGTTTGGTCCCAAATAATCCATTGTTATATCCAAATAGCGGCGTTTTGTTTGTGCGTTCCAGACACTATCCTAAAGGGTAAAGCAGGGTTACGAGCATGGCGCAATTCGTGACAAAAAAATTCGAAATATTCCATTACCGTACTTCGAAGCATGTCAACCGCTGTTTAAAATCAATTTTTATGCAATTTATCTCGTAAAAAAGCGATAATATTCCGACCGGGAATCTCCTTTTCGGTAAACAGAGGAAAAAACACAAAGACGGGGGCGGCCAGAGCACGCGCCTAAGCCCACAGTCCCTTGATCGGCCACTTGACAAAGGCGATAATGGATTTCAGCCTGGGGCTGGAATGACGGCATTCAGGTTTTTCCCGGGCTCTGAGAGCCTATTGGAGCCGTGGGAAGTGTCACGTTACCGCAGAGATCCTTTGTTTTGGAATGAGATGTCATAGAAAGCCAATAAATGGTCAGACAGGCCACTTCCTGCAAAGGAATCTCTCAGGTTTTTGCCTGCCATATGAGTTCTGTTATACTCACAGACACCATTCAAACAGTTTTAGAAACTTTAGGGTGTTTTCTATCCATATCTAATAATTATATGCATATTCTAGTTACTGGGCAGGAGTAGTAACCAGATTAAATCGGGTACGTTTTTTATCCAGCCGTGTCAATACTGCACCCTAGCCCTAACAGGTTAACCTGTTTGGGCTAGGGGGCAGTATTGAGAATTTTGGAAAAAATATGTGCCCATTTTTAACTGCCTCCTACACCAACTCAGAAGCTAGAATATGCATATTATTGTTCAGGTTTGGATAGAAAACACCCTGAAGTTTCTAAAACTGTTTGAATGGTGTCTGTGAGTATAACAGAACTCCTATGGCAGGCAAAAACCTGACAAGGTTTCATGCAGGAAGTGGCCTGTCTGACAAGGAGTCGTGCGTCTTGCATCTGTTTATTGAAAAGTAAGGATCTTAGCTGTAACGTGACAATTCCTAGGGCTCCAATAGGCTCTCAGGACGCGGGAAAATCATGAAGGTTGACGAGGCAGCCTCAGGCTGAAACAGATGATCATCTTATTCAAGTGTCCCATTAGGTGACAATGGAGTGAGGCGCGTGCGCGATTAGCCCCCGTGGAGTATTTTAATTCGGCTGTTTAGTTTATTGCAGATTCCCGGTCGGAATATTATCGCTTTTCTACGAGATAAATGGCATAAAAATTGGTTTTAAACAGCGGTTGACATGCTTCGAAGTACGGTAATGGAATATTTAGAATTTTATTGTCACGAATTGCGCCATGCGCACGACACTTCTTTACTATTTCGGATAGTGTCTGGAACGCACGAACAAAACGCCGCTATTCGGATATAACGATGGATTATTTTGGACCAAACCAACATTTGTTATTGAAGTAGCAGTCCTGGGTGTGCATTCTGACGAAGACAACAAAAGGTAATCAAACTTTTATAATAGTAAATATGATTATGGTGAGTGCTAAACTTGCCGGGTGTCTAAATAGCGAGCCCGTGATGCCTGGGCTATGTACTTAGAATATTGCAAAATGTGCTTTCACCTAAAAGCTATTTTAAAATCGGACATATCGAGTGCATAGAGGAGGTCTGTATCTATAATTCTTAAAATAATTGTTTTTGTGAACGTTTATCGTGAGTAATTTAGTAAAATGTTAGCGAATTCCCCGGAAGTTTGCGGGGGGTATGCTAGTTCTGAACGTCACATGCTAATGTAAAAAGCTGTTTTTTTATATAAATATGAACTTGATTGAACAAAACATGCATGTATTGTATAACATAATGTCCTAGGGTTGTCATCTGATGAAGATCATCAAAGGTGAGTGCTGCATTTAGCTGTCTTCTGGGTTTTGGTGACATTATATGCTGGCTTGAAAAATGGGTGTCTGATTATTTCTGGCTTGGTAATCTGCTGACATAATCTAATGTTTTGCTTTCGTTGTAAAGCCTTTTTGAAATCGGACAGTGTGGTTAGATTAACGAGAGTCTTGTCTTTAAATAGCTGTAAAATAGTCATATGTTTGAGAAATTTAAGTAATAGGATTTTTAAGGTTTTGAAAATCGCTCCACAGGCTGCAAGTGGCTGTTACGTAGGTGGGACGAATTCGTCCCGCCTAGCCCAGAGAGGTTAAAACCTTTTTTGTAAGAACATAGTATATGTGACTGATTTTAAGAAATGTTTCTTAATTCATTTGATTAATATTATGGTGTTTCTATTCCAATAAAAATGAAAAACTCTCTGTGTTTCCATTAGAATGGAATGGAAAATATTGCGCTGTACAACGTGACGGTTGGGAGTAGGCTACAGTACTGGGCTATTAAGCTAAAGAATCCCCATGTCGTGCTGGCATACGTGAGACGGCGGTTAAATTCCCCAACAGGGAGGAAGGAGTAGGCTGTCCTACTCCTTGTTCTTGACTGACTTGCACAGTTAAATAAAGGTTACACTAAGCGCATAACATTTCTACACCCTAATTGTATAATTGTAGTCTAAAAAATACCCAAATGGAGATTCAGTGAAAATAACAATCTCATTGATTTATCAAGACCGGTCTCCATGCTTGTCTCAGAGCAGCGCGAAACGGTGCTAAAATAGTTGTAGGCTATTGCTTCAAATCCTATTGCTTCTAACGTCAATATGCTCTTTAAATAAATAAGACCTACACCACTTTTAACAGCACATTACGCAACACTAGTGAGACTCATGTTGCCTATGGTAGGCCTACAGTATATCGAAAAATATGACGTGACTCTCCACCAATAATTATATATAGAGGATTTGAGGATTCTAAATTAAAACCAAAAGCCGCCTCATGGGTCTCCCGGTGGCGGCCGGCATGGGTCTCTGTAGCAACGCATTTTGCATTGCTATGTGGTGACTTAGATAGCTGTGCCACTGGGGAGGCCCCGTCCACAAAGTATCAAAATACAGAGAGGTGTTGGTAAAGGTATATTGTCCTGCAAATAGCCCATAATAGGTTATTATAATACTGTACATGGTGTCCAGGTCAGGATAACCAAAACATTTAGTTATTAAAGACTATCAGAAAGAATGTTATTACTTATTTCTATTTTATCAAAAGCCATGAATGAGTGAGTCACTCAGCTTTATGTAGGTGCCGGCTATATGACTGTGCCATCAACTTGATAAGATATAACGATATTGTGTAGGTTATTTCATTTTAAAAAAAACGAAAGTGAGCGATTGTAATCTGAATAAAGGCCAAACATTTCTTTCTGTTTTTAGAGGGAGAGAAATATTGGGCCAATTGTGCACCGCCCTATAGGACTCCCAATCACGGTCAGATGTGATACATAATAATAATAATAATACTTTTTGTAGTATTATTTGTTTTGTCTTTTCTGGTGGTTTAAACTGAAATTGCAACAAATCACTGCCGGTTGTGATACAGTCAACTTAACTAAGAAATACATTTCACGATAGAATTCTACACCTACCCTCCTTCTAGGCAAGTCTATTGTCCAGCAACCTGCTAATAGCCATAATGGCGCTGTACAACATGACTGTGTGTTTGAAAGAATATTTTCCAGTAAGCAACAATTTGTTTACATTGATTAGACAACTTTGTTCCAATATTTTGTTCCAATGATATTTACTCCCATAGTAATTCGTTATGGATCCATAACTAAATAAACATCAGCATTTTTAAAGAGTATTTTTATCATTATTTTATTAACAAAAGAATAAAGATGGCATTATTAGTTACATTGTTTTAGTTTGAAAGTGCAGACTGGCACTAAGAACAATGGGAACGTTTCCCTAGTCAGCACCATTATTATTATTATTAGTGCAATGCCCCTTTAAGTGTAGCTCTGTGCTACCTAGTGTAGCGGAGTGGCTGAGTGGCGGTCCACCCCCCTCCCCCTTCCTCCTTCTCCCTTCCCCATGCGCTAGGTCTGTCTTCTGTGCGCTGCTCTGTGGCCCATCCCATGCCACCTGCACGCATGCCTTGGACCTCGAGCGCATTCAATGGTTACAGCTGGAGAACTGCAAGGTAATCCCATTGTGTGTCGCTCGGAAGCCATGACCAATATGACCAATATCAACTCAGCCAAAAAAGAAACGTCCTCTCACTGTCAACTGCATTTATTTTCAGCAAACTTAACCTCTCTGGGCCAGTGGGACGTTTACCCTAGTCAACAGCCAGTGGAATCGCTTGGCGCGAAATACAAATACCTCAAAAATGCTATAACTTCAATTTCTCAAACATATGAATACTTTAAACCATTTGAAAGATAAGACTCTCGTTAATCGAACCACGTAGTCCGATTTCAAAAAGGCTTTACAGCAAAAGCAAAACATTAGATTATGTCAGGAGAGTACCCTGCCAAAAATAATCGCACAGCCATTTTCAAAGCAAGCATATATGTCACAAAAACCAAAACCACAGCTAAATGCAGCACTAACCTTTGATGATCTTCATCAGATGACACTCCTAGTACATTATGTTATACAATACATGCATGTTTTGTTCAATCAAGTTCATATTTATATCAAAAACCAGCTTTTTACGTTAGCATGTGATGTTCAGAACTAGCATACCCACCGAAAACTTCCGGTGAATTTACTAAATTACTCATGATAAACGTTGACAAAATACATAACAATTATTTTAAGAATTATAGATACAGAACTCCTTTATGCAAATGCTATGTCAGATTTTAAAATAGCTTTTCTGCGAAAGCACATTTTGCAATATTCTGAGTACATAGCTCGGCCATCACAGGCTAGCTAATTTGACACCCACCAAGTTTGGGGCAACCTAAACTCAGAATTACTATTAGAAAAATTTGATTACCTTTGCTGTTCTTCGTCAGAATGCACTCCCAGGACTTCTACTTCAACAACAAATGTTGTTTTGGTTCCAAATAATCCATAGTTATATCCAAATACCTCCATTTTGTTCGTGCGTTCAGGTCACTATCCGAAGGGTAACGCGCGAGCGCATTTCGTGACCAAAAAATTCAAAATATTCCTTTACCGTACTTAGAAGCATGTCAAACGCTGTTTAAAATCCATTTTTATGCTATTTTTCTCGTAAAATAGCGATAATATTCCAACCGGACAACGTTGTATTCATTCAAAGACTGAAAGAAAAAAATTGAGAAGTCTCGTGAATGCGCATCTCAGTCTCACTGTCCCCAGGCAGGCCACTTACAAACTCTGCTGCTGTACTTTGCCCAGAGACAGGAGACACGTCATTCCACTTTCTGAACGCTTTAGAGAGCCAATGGAAGCCTTAGAAAGTGTCATGTAACAGCACAGATGCTGTAATGTTGATAGAGATGCAACAGAAGGACAACAAATTGTCAGACAGGGCACTTCCTGCATGGAATCTTCTCAGGTTTTGGCCTACCATATGAGTTCTGTTATACTCACAGACACCATTCAAACAGTTTTAGAAACTTTAGAGTGTTTTCTATCCAAATCTACTAATTATATGCATATTCTCGTTTCTGGGCAAGAGTAGTAACGAGTTTAAATCGGGTACGTTTTTTTTATCCGGCCGTGAAAATACTGCCCCCTAGCCCCAACAGGTTAACGTGTAAATATTTTTATGAACATAACAAGATTCAACAACTGAGACATAAACTGAACAAGTCATGTGACTAACAGAAATTGAATAATGTGTCCCTGAACAAGGGGGGGGGGGGGGGGTCAAAATCAAAAGTAACAGTCAGTATCTGGTGTGGCCACAAGCTGCATTAAGTACTGCAGTGCATCTCCTCGTCATGGACTGCACCAGATTTGCCATTTCTTGATGTGAGATGTTACCCCACTCTTCCACCAAGGCACCTGTAAGTTCCCGGACATTTCTGGGGGGAATGGCCCTAGCCCTCACCCTCCAATCCAACAGGTCCCAGACGTGCTCAATGGGATTGAGATCTGGGCTCTTCACTGGCCATGGCAGAACACTGACATTCCTGTTTTGCAGGAAATCATGCACAGAATGAGCAGTATGGCTGGTGGCATTGTCATGCTGGAGGGTCAAGTCAGGATGAGAATGCAGGAAGGGTACCACATGAGGGAGGAGGATGTCTTCCCTTTAACGTACAGTGTTGAGATTTCCTGCATTGACAACAAGCTCAGTCCGATGATTCTGTGACACATCGCCCCAGACCATGACGGACCCTCCACCTCGAAATCGATCCCGCTCCAGAGTACAGGACTCGGTGTAACACTCATTCCTTCGATGATAAACACGAATCCGACCATCACCCCTCGGGGTTTCGCCCTCGGGGTGACAGAGTTTGTCCTCAGGGTTTCGCCTGCCATTTCAGTTCTGTTATACTCACAGACATTATTTTAACAGTTTTAGAAACTTTAGAGTGTTTTTGTATATATATGTATATCCTAGCTTCTGGGCCTGAGTAGCAGGCAGTTTACTTTGGGCACGCTTTTCATCTGGACATCAAAATACCGCCCCCTATCCCAAAGAAGTGTTAACGACCGTTCCACAGGTGCATGTTCATTAATTGTTTATGGTTCATTGAACAAGCCTGGGAAACAGTGTTTAAATCCTTTACAATGAAGATCTGTGAAGTTATTTGGATTTATACGAATTATCTTTGAAAGACATAGTCATGAAAAGGGGACGTTTCTTTTTTGCTGAGTTTATATTGTCCTGCTAATAACAGAGTTAATAATACAGTGCCATGCAAAAGTATTCATCCCCCTTCGAGTGTTTCCTATTTTGTCGCATTACAACCTGTAATTTAAATTGATTTTTGGGGGGATTTCATGTAATGGACATGCACAAAATCGTCCAAATTGGTGAAGTGAAATGAAAAAAAAGTACTTGTTTCAAAACAATTCTAAAAAATTACAAACGGAAAACTGGTGAGTGCATATGTATTCACCCTCTTTGCTATAAAGCCCCTAAATAAGATCTGGTGCAACCAATTACCTTCAGAAGTAACATAATCAGTTAAATAAAGTCCACCTGTGTGCAATCTAAGTGTCACATAATCTGTGGGGCACCATCAAGTACAGATCAGGGTTGGGCTATAAAAATATCCAAAACTTTTAACATTTCATGGAGCATCATTAAATCCAGTATTAAAAAATTGAAAGAAAATTGCACCACAACAAACCTGTCAAGAGAGGGCCGCCCACCAAAACTCACGGACCAGGCAAGGAGGGCATTAGTCAGAGAGGCAACAAAGAGACCAAAGATAACCCTGAAGGAGCTGCAAAACTCCACAGCAGAGATTGTTAATAAATGGATTACTAGTAATTTTAATAATGCCAGTTTAATAATCTTTACATATCTTGCATTACTCATCTGATTTGTATATATTGTAACTTATACCATCTATTGCATCTTGACTATGCCGCTCTGTCATTGCTCATCCATATATTTATATTTATATATAATTATTCCATTCCTTTACTTAAATTTGTGTGTATTAGGTAGTTGTTTCGGGAATTGTTCGATTACTTGTTAGATATTGCTGCATTGTCGGAACTAGAAGCACAAGCATTTCGTTACACTCGCAAGAACATCTGCTAACCATGTGTATATGAACAATGACTCTGGTGACATTGGTAGAATCTGAAGCGTTCTGCAATGAGAATTGGCTTAGGCTTGAAATGCCTTGAGAGACTTTCAGTCAGTTCTGCGTGGGTGAACTCCACTGCTTTTGTTGGTTCAATGAGACCTTTCAGCCATCCATACTCAGTTGGATCCAAAACACTGAGAAATACGTCTGCTTTCTTTTCATCTTTGATTTAATTTGCAGCCAGCCAACGCTCAAAGGGCTCTGAATAAGAATCCAAATCCTCTTTTGTAGCATCAGACTCTGGTACTCGACCAATGGTTGCCATTTTCACAGTTAATCTGTTCAGTTGGCACATTCCTTATATTCCTACATTTTCAGAATTTTCATCTAATTCTTCACTTTCTCCATTTCAGAAGTTTCTGCAATTTCTTCATTCTTTGCACGCATTTGTAATAATGTACACACTGTGTTAGGTTTCTTCTTTTTCGTCTTTGCATTTAAATATATATATATTTTTTATTTCTCCACTGACATCATCTATTTTCAATAGGTTCAATGACAGTTCTTACTTTAACCACCAGAGGGCTGTGTCCCTATTCTGGACTCCAATAGGCTTGCTACTTGGCCACTCCCGAACACCGTGCCTGCTAGCAGTGCTTAGCATAAGCAGTCTTCTACTGGTGGAAAACAACCTGATGATTTACATCATTATAGTGAGCTTCATTACTCACTCAACATTCTTCCCTTCAAGCAATGTCTGTTTAAGAAGCTTAATGGCCTCCCGAGTGGCGCAGCGTTCTAAGGCACTGAATCTCAGTTCAAGAGGAGTCACTACAGTCCCTGGTTTGAATACAGACTGTATCACATCTGGCTGTGATTGGAGTCCCATAGGGTGCACCATAGGTCCAGCATTGTCCGGGTTTGGCTGGGGTAGGCTGTCATTGTAAATAAGAGTTTGTTCTTAACTGACTTGAGTAGTTAAATAAAGGATACATATGAATGACCTTGATGCCACTGTAATATTTGTGTTGTGGAGAAAATTACCAGGCAGGAGTTGGGAGTGCTGTTTAGTAAAAAAGGTACGCATGTGCACTTCCTATTAGGTGTCGAAACATAACACTGCCATAATACATTACTGCTTAGTAACAGCATAGTAACTAATATAGACAGATATAGATCACCAATACTACAGAACTGAAGGAATTGAAAACCCAGAAACCCCATCATCACTAGCCTTAGAAAATACTCACCAACAGTTCATTAGAAAGAAATTAACACATTTAAATACTACCCACATTCAGATGCCATGCATTTCCCTGTTCAGTGCAGTTACGAGATCATTGTGGCTTTAATATAATTTGTCTTGTACCATCCTGACAGGTGTCTGCTGAGGAGTGGTGGCGACTCCAATCTTTCTCTCTGCCCTTCCTCTAACACAATTAATCTCTTCCTATTGATGCAATGTTCTCGTTTTCTATTATGGGCGGCCAGACCGAGACACTAATTGAACAATGTGATTGACGTGGGCCGTCTTGTACGAAAAAACCCTGGGTATTTGTGTTAGAAACATGAATACTGATGTGTGTACTAGAAATGGGGATAGGCACTTGATGAGTATGCAGATATGCTTAAGGTATGTGTTCCTCCTCCCGCTGGGTAACTAAAACGTTGGCTTCTGACAGCCTGTCACAAATGCTCGACAGGTGTCAGGAAAAAGTTGAGGCGACCTGACAGCTAACCACGCAGAGGAACAGTAGGTTGCCGGCTTGATTTCATGCATCTCGATGCTGAGGGGCAGATGTGAAGGGAAAAGAGGATGCTGCCCAGACTCAGATGCATCTGGCTCCAAAGAAGAGAAACACAGTGCAGTATTAGCCAGTTTTAACCTCCTGTAGAGGTAATAATTAATATCTTCCACTAAATAAGCAATCAATGTCAACAGAGAGCAGTAACCATAGTTTACCAATAGCTGTTGACCTCACTTAGCATACATAACAGGAGAATGTACTGTACAGTCAGAAAAGACAGATATCAACTTTGACCTTTGCCAAATCTACACCTTATATATACTGTACCAGATTTTTGCCAACTAGAGAGCCATTCAGAAGCTGTTACAAGACATATGTCAATGTATCACCTCCCTTCCTACTGAGATATCTTGTCCCGTAGGACCTATCAACTTAAGTGTTATTAACACTTAACTACAACTGATGTGCTGCAGTGACTGTTGGGTTCCTGTCACGTCCTGACCAGCAGAGTGAGTAGTTGTTTAGTATTTTGGTCAGGACGTGGCAGAGGGATGTTTGTTTTGTATGGTGGGGGTTTTGTGTGTGTTAGAGAGGGGTGTTTGATTTATGTGTTCCTGGGTTTTGGGTGTATGTTCTAGGTTAGTTGTTCTAGGTTGTATTTCTGCATGTTGTCTAGTTTAGGTTTTCTATGTTTAGGTTTGGGTGCTGGACTCTCAATTGGAGGCAGGTGTTTCTCATTGCCTCTGATTGAGAGTCCTATATATGGGTAATTGTTTGGTTTAGTGTTTGTGGGAGATTGTTTCTTGTTTTGCCTGTGTGAGCCTTACAAGACTGTTTTGTTGTTCGTGAGTTCGTTGTTTTGTTATTTTGGTGTTCGCTTGGTTTAAAATAAATATCAAGATGAGCATCCACATTCCTGCTGCGTTTTGGTCCTCCATTCCAGACGACAACCGTGACAGAATCTCCCACCACAAACGAACCAAGCAGCGGAGGAAGGAGCAACAGGTGGACTTTGAGGAGCAAGGGGAATTTAAGTTGGACCAACGGGAGAAATGGACATGGGAACAGATTATGGCCGGAGATGGCCCATGGAGAAAATGGAGCGAAGACCGGGAACGCTACCGAGGAACACGACTGGCGTTTAAGCCCGAAAGGCAGCCCCAAGAATTTTTTTTTGGGGGGGCATATGGGTAGTTTGGCTGGGCGAGGTTTGAGCCCCAGGCCAAATCCCCGTACCTTTTCTGGGCAACCAGTGAATGGACAGGTCCCGTGCTTCGGGGTAATGGGTACTGTGGCGAGGCCAAGTATTTTTAGGCCGGTACTCGCTATACCAGCGCCCCGCATTTGCCAGGGGGTAGTGGGCATCCAGCCCGTAAAAGCGATACCAGTTCTGCGCTCGAGACTGCCAGTAAGCCTCTACGGTCCAGTGCATCAACCCAGTCCGATTCGGCCTGTTCCCGCTCCCCGCACTAGCCCTGAGGTGCGTGTTCCCAGGCTGATACCTCCAGTACCAGCAACACGCATCAGGCTTCCAGTGCGTCAGCCCAGTCCGACTCGTCCTGTTCCCGCTCCCCGCACTAGCCCTGATGTGCGTGTTCCCAGGCTGATACCTCCAGTACCAGCACCACGCATCAGGCTTCCAGTGCGTCAGCCAAGCCTCGAGAGTTCGGCAATAGTGTGCAGTCCAGAGTATCCAGCAACAGTATGCAGTCCAGAGTATCCGGCAACAGTGTGCGGTCCAGAGAATCCGGCAACAGTGTGCGGTCCAGAGAATCCGGCAACAGTGTGCAGTCCAGAGAATCCGGCAACAGTGTGCAGTCCAGAGTATCCGGCAACAGTGTGCAGTCCAGAGTATCCGGCAACAGTGTGCAGTCCAGAGTATCCGGCACCAGTGTGCAGTCCAGAGTATCCGGCACCAGTGTGCAGTCCAGAGTATCCGGCAGCAGTGTCTAGTCCGGAACCGAGGGAGACTGCCTGTGATCCGGAACCGAGGGAGTCTGCCTGCGATCCGGAACCGAGGGAGTCTGCCTGCGACCCGGAACTGAGGGAGTCTGCCTGCGACCCGGAACCGAGGGAGTCTGCCTGCGACCCGGAACCGAGGGAGTCTGCCTGCGACCCGGAACCGAGGGGGTCGGCCTGCGACCCGGAACCGAGGGGGTCGGCCTGCGACCCGGAACCGAGGGGGTCGGCCTGCGACCCGGAACCGAGGGGGTCGGCCTGCGACCCGGGACCGAGGGAATCTACCTGTGACCCGGAACCGAAGGGGTCTGCCTGTGACTCGGAACCGAAGGGGTCTGCCTGTGACCCGGAACCCAAGGGGTCTGCCTGTGACCCAGAACCGGGTGAGTCTGCCTATGAGCCGGAACCAAGGGAGTCTATCAGCAACCCGGAACTGAGTAAGTCTATCGACGATCCAGAACTAAATATAAGTAACTGTGTTTCAAATGAGTCTGCCTACAGTGTGGAACGGAAGAGGTCTGCCTACGATCCGGAACGAGGGGAGTCTGCCTACGGCCCGAAACTGATCAAGTCTGTCTGCATTCTGGAGGACAGTAGGCCGGAGCCTGAATCACCACCTGTATAGGTGGGTTGGGGAGGGGGGTGTAGCACAAGTGCCGTCGGTGACGGCAGCCACCCTCCCTTCCCTCCCTTTAGTTTAGGGGGATTTTTTTGTTGTTGTTTTGTTTTTTTTGTTTAGTTATGAGGTGCATCCGGGGTCTGCACCTTTAGGGGGGGGGGGGGGGGGGGGTACTGTCACGTCCTGACCAGCAGAGGGAGTAGTTGTTTAGTATTTTGGTCAGGACGTGGCAGAGGGATGTTTGTTTTGTATGGTGGGGGTTTTGTGTGTGTTAGAGAGGGGTGTTTGATTTATGTGTTCCTGGGTTTTGGGTGTATGTTCCAGGTTGTATTTCTGCATGTTGTCTAGTTTTGGTTTTCTATGTTTAGGTTTGGGTGCTGGACTCTCAATTGGAGGCAGGTGTTTCTCGTTGCCTCTGATTGAGAGTCCTATATATGGGTAATTGTTTGGTTTAGTGTTTGTGGGAGATTGTTTCTTGTTTTGCCTGTGTGAGCCTTACAAGACTGTTTTGTTGTTCGTAAGTTCGTTGTTTTGTTATTTTGGTGTTCGCTTGGTTTAAAATAAATATCAAGATGAGCATCCACATTCCTGCTGCGTTTTGGTCCTCCATTCCAGACGACAACCGTGACAGTTCCCCTATGTCTCAATGCCTTATTGGTCAATTAAAGTACAGTATGTGAACAAAGTTAGATAATTTGACAAAAGAATAACAATGTAATGAAATGAAAACAATCATAATGTTGTCTCAGGAACAACGTGTTTACTGTAGAGGGATAACACTTGTCATGGAAATTGCAAGATTATGTTATAATGCTTGTATTGCATTATAATGGTTGTTTTATTCGACTGTTAACCCCTGTGCGGCGGGACGGACATCCAGCGAAAAATCATATCGCCATTAGCATAACAAAATGTAATAATTAAAACATTTTTTTTTTTTTTCAAATTATATCGTTTTATAGATACACCTCTCCTGAATCGAACCACGTTGTCCGATTTCAAAAAGGCTTTACAGCAAAAGCAAAACATTAGATTATGTTAGAGGAGTATATCGTAAAAGTAGCCACATAGCCATTTTCCGACCAACCACATGCATCACAAATAACCAAAAAACAGCTAAATGCAGCACTAACCTTTGACAATCTTCATCAGATGGTACACCTAGGACTTCATGTTACACAATAAATGCATTCTTTTGTTCAATAAAGTTCATATTTATATATAAAAACAGCATTTTACATCGGTGCGTAACGTTGACTAACTATTTTCCCTCAAATGCATCCGATGAAACAGAGCTACAATTTACTAAATGACTATTTGAAAACATTTTTAAAATTTAATATTGTCATTCTAAGATTTATAGATGAATATCTCTTGAAAGCACCTGTAATGCCAGATTTAAAAATAACTTTACTGGGTAATCACACTTTGCGATAAAAGCGGATGCGATACTCAGAACAATAGGCTAGCAATAGCAATAGGCTAGCCATCTTGGAACAATCGCATATCACATCTAGTCTTGTATACTATTGTCAATAATCCCTTACCTTTGGTTGTCTTCATCAGAAAGCACTTCCAGGAATACCCGGTCCACAACAAATGTATTTTCGTTTGAAAAAATGACTCCTTTATGTTCCAAGAGCTTGTTCTTGTTAGCGCGTCTGAAGGCTGCTCCAAAACTTCCGTCGGCCACGGGACAGCCATTTCGAGAAAATGCATTTTTCCCCCATTTAGGTTCATTCAAACATGTCAAACGTTGTATAACATAAATCTTCAGGGCGTTTTTCAACAAGAGAACCAATAAGATTCGAGGGGGACGATTGCATTGTGTTTCGAAAGGGGAGGGTAACCAGGGGCGCCGGCATCATAATGGTGATGGCCCTCTCCGTGTGACCACGTTCCACAGCGTCTCATTCATTCAATTTTAACAGTAGAAGGCTCAAACAAATTTGTGAAGACTGGGGACATCTAGTGGAAGCAATAGGAAGTGCTCAATGAACCATAGCTCACGGTTTGATTAATAGGCAACGTGATGAAGTTGAGTTCGCAATTCAGAATTCCACTTCCTGTTTCCATCTGTCTCGGGGTTTTGACTGCCATATAAGTTCTGTTATACTCACAGACACCATTCAAACAGTTTTAGAAACTTTAGGGTGTTTTCTATCCACAAGTATTAATTATATGCATATCCTAGCTTCTGAGTTTGAGTAGGAGGCCGTTTAAAATGGGCACGAATTTTTTTCAAAAATCGCTTTAGCGCCCCCTATCCTAGGGGAACGCCAAGAGGTTAACTATTGTGTGTGTGTTCTACTGAGGATGGGCTTCTATGAGATAACACTGACAGAGGAGATTTACGATGTCTTTGGGTGATAAAACCTAAAGAGCATTCCAGAGAACATGAGGTAATGTTTGTGCTATACTGTACCAGGAATGAGATTAGAACCTCGTCTTAGGGACCAAACTGAACGATAATTTATAGTGAATGCTATCTGGCTACGGGATACTTGTCACATCCTGACCAGCAGAGGGAGTATTGTATTAGTATTTTGGTCAGGACGTGGCAGAGGGGTTTGTGTTGTATGGTTTATCTAGTTGTTCTGTTTCTTTGTTAGTCTGTGTGGCACCCGATCAGGAACAGCTGTATGTTGTTGTTCCTGATTGGGAGTCATATATTAGGAGTGTGTTTTTCACCTGGGGTTTGTGGGTTGTTGTTTTTGCATTGCGTTGTATATAGCCTGCAAAACTGTTCCTGTCGGTCATTGTTTCTTGTTTTTTCGTGGTGTTAACATTTTAATAAATATAATGATGAGCACGCAACCCGCTGCGTATTGGTCCACTTTTTCCAACAGCGATTTCTCTCTATCTTCAGACGAAGAGGATCGTGACAGAACAACCCACCAAACATTGACCAAGCAGCGGAAAAAGGAGCAGGTGGATTATAAGGACTATCGAGAGAAATGGACATGGGAACAGATTCTGGCCGGAGAGGGCCAGAAGGAGGAAGGCTGGTGAGGACCGGGAACGCTACCGGGGAACACGACTGGCGAGGAAGCCGGAGAGGCACCCCCAAGAATTCTTTTTGGGGGGGCACACGGGTAGTTTGGCTAGGCCAAGGAAGAGCCATAAGCCAGCTACCCGTGATTATATGGATGAGCGTATGGAGTGGAGGGCGCCGTGTTTTGCTGAGGTGCGCACAATCTCGCCCATACGCACGCACAGTCCGGTGCGAGCTATTCCAGCCCCTCGCAGATGCCGTGCTAGAGTGGGCATCCAGCCTGGTAGGAGGATGCCTGCGCAGCGCGTCTGGTCGCCGGTACGCCTCCTAGGACCAGGCTACCCTACTCCCGCTCTACGCACGGCAACCATCAGGCCCCTGCACAGCCCAGTTCGCCCTGTACCAGCACTCCGCACGTACAGGGCTACTAGTTCCATCCAGCCAGGACGGGTTGTGCAGGAGGTGCGGTCAAGACCACCTGTGCGCCTCCATGGCCCAGTCTTTCCGGTTCCCGCCTCTCGTGCTGACCCGGAAGTGTGAACCTCCAGTCTGGCACGTCCAGTACCAGCACCACGCATCAAGCTTCCAAGGAGTCAGCCTAGTCCTACTCAGCCTGTTCCCGCTCCTCGCACTAGCCCTGAGGTACGTGTCCCCAGGCTGGTACCTCCACTACCAGCCCCACGCATCAGGCTTACAGTGCCTCATCCAGAGTATCCGGCAACAGTGCTTCGTCCAGAGTGTCCGGCAACAGTGCCTCGTCCAGAGTGTCTGGCAACAGTGCCTCGTCCAGAGTGTCCGGCAACAGTGCCTCGTCCAGAGTGTCCGGCAACATTGCCTCGTCCAGAGTGTCCGGCAACAGTGCCTCGTCCAGAGTGTCCGGCAACAGTGCCTCGTCCAGAGTGTCCGGAACCAGGGGAGACGGCCCACTGTCCGGAACCGGGTGAGTCTACCCACTGTCCGGAACCGGGTGAGTCTACCCACTGTCCGGAACCGGGTGAGTTTACCCGCGACCCGGAACCGGGTGAGTCTGCCCGCGACCCGGAACCCGGTGAGACTGCCTGCGACCCGGAACCGGGTGAGATTGAAATTAACTATGAACTGTGTAAGTCTGCCTACAGCGTGGAACCAAATGAGTCTGCCTACAACCCAGAACTGAGGGAGTCTGCCTACGGTCCAGAACCAAGAGACTATGTCGTCAGTCGGGTGGACAGGAGGCCAGAACCAGAGCCTCCTCCAGTGTAGGTGGGTTGAGGAGGGGGGGTGTAGCACAAGTGTCGTCATTGACGGCAGCCACCCTCCCTTCCCTCCCTTTTTGTTTAGGGGGTGTTTTTTTTGTTGTTGTAGTGGTATTGGGGGATTTTTGTGTGTTCTTTTAAGGTGCCTCCGGGGTTTGCACCTTTGGGGGGGGTACTGTCACGTCCTGACCAGCAGAGGGAGTATTGTATTAGTATTTTGGTCAGGACGTGGCAGAGGGGTTTGTGTTGTATGGTTTATCTAGTTGTTCTGTTTCTTTGTTAGTCTGTGTGGCTCCTGATCAGGAACAGCTGTATGTCGTTGTTCCTGATTGGGAGTCATATATTAGGAGTGTGTTTTTCACCTGGGGTTTGTGGGTTGTTGTTTTTGCATTGCGTTGTATATAGCCTGCAAAACTGTTCCTGTCGGTCATTGTTTCTTGTTTTTTTGTGGTGTTCACATTTTAATAAATATAATGATGAGCACGCAACCCGCTGCGTATTGGTCCACTTTTTCCGACAGCGATTTCTCTCTATCTTCAGACGAAGAGGATCGTGACAATACTCCTTTCTCAATTATAAAGTATTCCTTTGTGAACTGTTCCTAATATCTGTGGTTTGTTATGTCGACTAGGGGGGTAGATCTTTGCTCTAAAAGATCTCAGTAGCCATTGTGTTGTGACTCTCAACGTTTCATTAGAAATAGGGAATCGTTGAAAGTCATTGCTATTGCAAAGCTCTTAATATGTTAAGAAGTAGTTTAAGTATAAGTCTGACTTGTGTGAAGTTTGTCTCTCCTCGTTTGATAATACAGAAATTAACCACCACACACTTTATTTGGATAGTCCATCTGTAGATGGAATACAGACTATAAGTAACATTTCAACTATCTACTAAGCCTAGCCCTAACCCTAACCTTAACCCTCATCATAAATTTAACCGTTACCCTAACCCTATCCATAGCCCTAAACTTAACCCTTACCCTAACCCTTATTATAAACCTAACCCTAACTGTAACCTTAGCAAGCAGTTGCTTATCAACAGATAGTTTGTTGAAAGTATGACCATTTGTAGAACATGTACAGACTATCCAAATAAAGTGTGACCAAAATAAGCATATATTTTGTAGCAAAATATTAGGCAGCAACTGATTATAACTAGAAATGTGAGTTTGAAAGCAATTTCGCTCAGAAAAATAGTTATTTCAATTGAATCTATTTGCTGAAAAAAATGTTTTTGTTCATCGAGAGTCAAGTTGAATGAGTTAATCTTGAGAAAGGTTTTAAGATGGTGGTTGTTCAAGATAAGACAAACAGCAGACACTTTCTGAGGAGCACTGGGCGAAAAGGGTCCATATCAGGGGATATCTTTACATTACACTTTTTCGATATTCTAGAGAATATATACCATTTCCAATGCATATTTTTAGTTTTATGGATATGCGTCTTTTGGCAGAAATGCCTTCTGGAACATGTGAACTTGCATGTGCCTTAATAACAAACTTGTATGCCATCTGTAAATATGAATACAATTGTTAAATTATGAGCCTAGTTGATTTAGCCACGGAAAAAAGACAGGAACCTTCCCACTACTCATGATTGGCTCAGATAATAAATGGCCTGGACATGCCTAGAGATGAGTTCAGATTGGTCTACCATGCAGGACACTTCTGCCTATAACATGAGCTGGTCAGTAAGTGTATGTAACCGATGTGAAATGGCTAGTTAATTAGCGGTGGTGCGCGCTAATAGCATTTCAATCAGGGCCGCGGCTTTTGTGGCGTGATGGGTAACGATGCTTCGTGGGTGTCAGTTGTTGATGTGTGCAAGGGTCCCTGGTTTGAGCCCAGGTTGGGGCGAAGAGAGGGACGGAACCTACACTGTTACATTGATGCTGTTGACCCGGATCATTGGTTGCTGCGGAAAAGGAGGAGGTCAAAGGGGGGGGGGTGAGTGTAACCGATGTGAAATGGCTAGTTAGTTAGCGGTGGTGCGCGCTAATAGCATTTCAATCAGTGACGTCACTCGCTCTGAGACTTGAAGTAGGGTTTCCCCTTGTGTTACAAGGGCCATGGTTTTGTGGCGCGATGGGTAACGATGCTTCGTGGGGTGTCAGTTGTTGATGTGTGCAAGGGTCCCTGGTTCGAGCCCAGGTTGGGGTGAAGAGAGGGACGGAACCTACACTGTTACATGTAGGTGATAATTTCTTACACATCTTTTTTGAAAGATGCCACATAAAACTGCAAAAAACTCTGGAGGACCGAGTTTTGAATCAGTTGAATGCCCGGTGGAATTAGAGTATGATAGCTAAGAAGATTGAGAAAATTCTGCCGTTTGATTGCAAATATGCAGAGGGAGTCGAAAAGAGAACACTGTTGTATAAAACACCTGTCTCCGGATTACATCTTCAAACTAAGGGAAACCATGGGATCCGTGACAGAGAGGGAGAAGCGTCCATCGATAGTCTAGCTAGCTACATTTTCAGATATTTTGTTTTGTCAGAAAGTCATTTCATTTCAAGTTATAGTGTACTGTTAGCTAGCTAGCTAACGTTAGCTGGCTGGCTCGTTAGTTAACGTTACGTGGATGATCTGTCTAAACAAAAGACTCCACTATGCAAGTAACCATTTCACCACACCTTCTGTATTCTGTGCATGTAAAAATAAACATTGATTTTATTTGATATAGTAAGTGTTTACCACAGACGGTAATGCGAAGAACATGACCTGAACCAAAGTCAAATTAAGGTATAACATTAGGCCAACGAGACTGTGTCCAAGTAAAAACATTATCCCGTAGAATGCCCTGCTTTTATTTTGTCGCACTCACAACTGCAAGCTATTTTCTTTAATTGGCTCGCCATTAACTTGTAAATAATGATCTTGTTGTAAGTTTATTTTTCTGAAATGATGAAGGCCAGTTAGCTAAAGTGAAGACGTTGTCAGCTATATGACATGGTCATTATTTGACCTGGCTAGCCAGTGAACTTAACATTAGCTAGCTTACAAGCTAGAAACAAACCAAAACATAATTTAGAAAGTTGCTTTTAGTTACCTGGTTTGCTGGATTGACATACACTATATACATTTTTAAACGGTTTTGTTTATTGGTGTTAAAAATAGTTATGCTATTTTGGACCACCAGACTGCTGATGTCATGCAGCCTGTTGTTTTTGTGTTTATACATTTTCATAAATACCAAGAGTGTGCAAAGCTGTCATCAAGGCAAATGTTGGCTACTTTGAAGAATCTCAAATATAAAATGTATTTAGATTTGTTTAACACTTTTTTGTTACTACATGATTCCATGTGTTGTTTCATAGTTTTGATGTCTTCACTATTATTCTACAATGGAGAAATTGTAAAAAAAAAATAAGGAAAACCGTTGAATGAGTAGGTGTACCTAAACTTTTGTCTGGTACTGTATTTAGAGAATAAAGTGGAAATGTTTCGACAATAAAGTTGAATTAACTTTTTGGGGATTAAGGTGGCAATATTTCGAGAATAGAGTAGCAATATTTCAAGACTAAATGTGAGATTTAATTTAGAGAATAAAGTTACAGTTATATTTCAAGATAGGGGATTTAGTTAAGTGTATGTGTCCCTGGCTCCCTTTTGCTGTGCGTGCCACCTTTGAAATTCCTGAGTTAGATGACCTGATGAAACTATATTTTAGAATTGGCTTTAGTAAAATGGAAATCCTTGCTCTTTCAGCACATAATAAACATATTATTATAAGTATTAGGGCCTGGAAAATGTTTTGCCACAGATTATTTTCAGAAGGAGGAACCATGCTTACATACATAGGGTTGTGTGTGTATATAAGTGTGTGTATGGACGTTAAAAAGTAGGGGCAAAACAAACAAATGGCCATCAATCGAATACACTCATTCAAACAGGCGTCACTCACGTTTATCAATCAAATGATCTAATAACTCGCACACACATGCACACACACACACATACACCATGTATCCCCTTGGAATTTCAGACTACAGGCATACTAACGGCCATTGTGTGTTATGAGCACAAACAAAAAACTGCTGCATATCCTAGGAGAACACCTTGCAAAAAAGTCTGTGCATAATGGCAACTATTAACAACCTTATCCATGGTGCTTTACTAACAGTAGTATCCCCCCTGATGGCAATTATCCTTCAAATGACTAAAGGCTAGTAGGCTATGTGAGCACACCCAATAAATAAAAATGTATTATCTTGGGATCCTGGAGACCAGGGGCTATGTGTGTGTAAGTCCCAAGTCAAGCTGCTCTACAAATTTGACACAACACAGCTATTTTGCAGCACATTATAAACCTATAGCGGCCCACTAGATTGAGTACCCTAACCTGCAGGCTAATTGTACATTACAGTGGGCAAGTGAAAGTAAATTATAGGCTTATCCAATGGCTGCAGGAGGAATGAACAACAAAGCAGGGGTTTTACTCAAGTGCCTGTGGGAGGAGATGCAACTCAAGGACCACTTCTGCATGCGCAAACCAGCTAATCTGAGGTGCTGTTTGAATATATTAATGGACGGATTCTCCCTTTCTTGAAATAGTAATTGTTCTAAATATAGGCCTATTAGCTATATAGGCTATAAATAAATAACCACTGATCTGACATGACATGGTTGGTATTATCTCTTTTCACTATCCATCTATTAGTCTTCAAGGTTTGGAGAAATGAAGGATGCATAGGTTATCCCAAAGCAGGGGCATCATCTCCGTTATAGGCTATTTGTCTCAGCTATACCGCTAACTTTGGCTGTTAGGTTATTTTACTGGCCAGTATTATAACCTATCTCAGATGGGGCTTTACCTTAATCCCTGCCCCATGGCTATGCAAGGTCCATGACAGGGGCTTGGGGGCAGCCCTTGAGCCCGACAGGAACACACAATCCTTCTCCACGCAATCCTTGACCTAGCCTACATTCACAAGATAATAAGCAAAGGACTCTGAGAATACTTCATTGGAAGTGTAGTCTACATCAAACAGTATGCCGTTACTCACAAATAAACAAATGCACCTTTTGTTTCGACATATAGGCTGCTGGCCTAGCTGTTGCTCTCTAAAATATACTATGCACCTACTTTTCTTCAAATTTTGACTTTATTATCTAATCTAAATTTTCGAGTCTTTTCTCAAAATATTGCCACTTCTCAAAATATTGCCACTTTATTCTGGAAATATTTCCACTTTATTTTCAAAATACTGCCAACTTATATTACCACTTTTTAAGTAGTATCGTAGTATTGTGTGAAAAAAAAGATATATATGTATAATTTTTCTCTTCACTTGGCCCTAATACTCTTCCGTACATTTTTGAGTCTTCAGCACATGCTCAATAATTTGACAAATATGAAATCCACATTTTTCTTTCATGCCCAAATCATTTTTGGATTCCCTCTGGATATCATAGATGGTATGACCAGATATTGACTCATTAGATATTCTGAGATAGGCCGATGTAAATATCTTATTTTCTCTATATGATGACAAATACTGACAGTAGGCCTACATAGTATATTTTCTCAGCACATACAATGCATTTGCTCTTGACTGAGGTCCATACCAGGATTTTGATATGCTAAACAAGGACAATTTCAGGTGCTTATTTGAGTTTTGAGGACATGCTCAATAATTTGACAAATACAGTGCATTCCGAAAGCACTCAGACCCCTTTACTTTGTTACGTTACAGCCTTATTCTAAAATGTGTTAAAACATTTTTTCCCCTCATCAATATACACACAATACCCCATAATGACAAAACAAAAACAGGTTTTTATACATTTTTGCAATGACACTACAAGCTTGGCACATCTGTATTTGAGGAGTTTCTCCCAATCTTCTGTCGTGACGTTGTATTAGTTAATGTGACGACTGTTGCTCATCGAATGATTAACGGTTTATAATTGCGTGATTAAATGAATTAAGCAATGAATCAAGCAATTATTAACTCATCAACCTGGGGCACCATGGGAACAGTATTTTGATTGAGTTTCTATTTCCCAAATTAACTCAAAGGATATCAGAATATCGATTTTACAACAGTCGCTAAATTAATCAATTTCCTCTACAGTCTCATTCTGAACGTCGCATAATCCGGGAATCTGCACGGACCCGGGCTTCACCAATGAGTTTACCACACCAATCTTAGTTGATTATTTATTTACTAGCAAGCTAAAATGATGATAAAAATACACATACACAAAACACAGTCTAGCTATTGATTAGGACTTAGTATAACGGGCCAACACACTATGGTGCGTGTTACCCAAAATGGGGATTTAAAAGAGAGAGAAACCAAGAAAGTACATGAGAGAAATATACATTTGGGTTCATTTGTCAGCCATGCTTATTTAAACCTAGCCTTGCCCCGAACTGCCGCTCTTATGGGTCAGAATATAATGATGTAATTACGTGTTGGAGGTCTCAGGTGGGAAGCTCCGCGTGTGTCGTTTAGGCTTCTCAATGATGCACTTCTCCGGCGCAACTCTCTGGTTGTCCTCACGATGTCAGTGTCCTTCTTGGCTAAGTGGTCTGATCCCTCGCCCTTGATCTGAAAGGGGTCTTCTGAGGACAGACAGCTCTGTAGCTCAGAGCTCACAGCTTCGGACTCAAACGGTGTATATACCACGATTCAATGGAGAGTGGAGGCTGGGTGGTTCGGCTTGAATTCACCCGCTTAGACACAGCTACTCGTCCGTAGCTCGTGTAGAAAAATATTTCTTTGTCTTCAACCTTGTGTTTCGTTTTGGGGTTCGTTGACTTTGTTAGACCTTCGCTGCAGCTTGGGCTCAATTAGTCTGATATGTTAATTCTTCACTCTCCTGTCTTATACCCTAGGGTCAAAAGTGGGCGTAACCGCCTTTAGGTCAATTCTCTGGGCGGACCAAGTTAAGGGGCAAGGCCTAGATTTGACTAAAATCCTATTTTAGACACTACCTTCACATCTCATCTTTACCAAAACATTCTCTTTGATTTGGATATTTTCCACACAACGTACAATGTATAAACATCAGGCATATACTGGGAAAACTCTAAAAGGTACAATGTTTTCATAATAACGTAATCTCTTAACCTTTAATAACAATTCAAAAGTTACATACATTTTCATATTCCACCTCTCATCATGACCACCATTGTGGCTGACAGAAACCATTGTTCCAAAGTCCCTTTATTGCATGTTTAATGTTCTGAGGCCAGTTCTCCATAGTGAGAGGACAAAGGAATTTCTCAGTGGCCTAAGGTTTATTATGGGCGTGAGGTGTCATAAAACCCCCCCACATCTTCAGACCCCTAGATCTCTCCTCCTCTGTTGGGGTTTGGGAGATAATCTGTAGGGTGGTGGTCTCCTGTACCCTGACCTGA
The DNA here is from genome assembly GCF_965601325.2 of Salmo salar. NCBI lineage: Eukaryota > Metazoa > Chordata > Actinopteri > Salmoniformes > Salmonidae > Salmo > Salmo salar. The sequence continues at coordinate 64,583,883 of NC_138291.1, read as the reverse complement.
TCAGGACAGTCATGACAGTCCCCCTCTGGTAGGTTCAACTTGGAATGATTCTGCATGTTGCAACCCACCATAAGAATGACCATCGGATGTCCTGGTCTGTGGATCATCAGAGCAGCCCCCCCCCCTTTGGTGGTTCACCCTGGTAGGCTTTCCGCAAGCTGTGGATCACCACCAGAATGGACCTAGGAGGTCTGGCAGTGGCTCTGTGTTCCGGCCCGTCATCCGGTTATCCCGGCTAGTGGACCTAGGCAGTAACTTGGCAGACGTTAATAACGCACAACACTCAGGCAATACATCATTACATTTCCTCCCCAAACGAGCGGCGTCTTGGCTCTAAGGCTTCCTAAGTGTCAAAGGTAATGAAACGAAAAATTTGAATAAAAACATAAAAGTATACAAAATATGTCTACCACACCTTAATCATCTAATATGGACTATGTTCTATATATGTCCAAGGTCTTGGCTAAATGACTCTATCATGGCATTGTCTCTAATGTCATGTCTAGGGTGATCCTACTTGCAGGTGGGTAGTTAAGGCACTTGGAAAAACTTGGCCCCTGAAGGCCAAAGCTTACATTAGGGACATTACTGGGCTGACCTAGCGAGTTCGGGAGAGGAGGCTGGGACTGGGCCCTGTAAGAGGGTTTCCGGATCCATTGCCAACTTTCCAAAAATCGGGATCGCTTCCGTCCCACGGGTGATCCTAGTATAAGACCTCATTAGGTCTTCCATTGCACGTGTGCGCCTGTGTACGTAGTAGGTGGACACGCCAAGGGAAATGAGACCAAGGATCATAGTCACAGTCAGGATACTGTCCGGCACCGTCCAAGAGCGGGCGACAGACCAATCTTTTGGTCTGTAGTCAGTCGGGTCGACTAACAGTGCCTCATTCAGTACGCTAAGATCAACAGTCATGGGTCCCTCGTACTGGATTTGGTATTGAATGGCTTGTGGTAACTCAAGGGAACGTTTAGCAAAAGCGTCCGGCATTTCAATCTCTGTGTCTATCCGGTCGTCGGGAAGGTGGTATAGAGCGAGGTCGTCTTCGTGAATAATCGCCCCCTCTGGTACCGTAACAAAAACAGTCTGGTTGGGGAGGTTCAATTGGGTGATGGAGTCATGGCGTTCGTAAGTCATAGTGGCGGACGCGAACGGTGTGTTGACTAACCATCGGTTCCCTACCACCTCCACTTGTGTGGTGGTGGCCCCATCCCTGGCTGTTAGTTTGGCTCTACAGCGTTCTTCGCTGGTGATAGCTTTAATACCACAAAGACGCTCTGTGTTATCCCTGACAAATGGTTTGCTAGGACAAAGGTAGTGGACATCTTTGGTTAGAGTACACATTAGCAGGTTAGGGGTGAGATAGAAATCTGGGTTGTTTTCCTGGTAAGCTACAACTGGGGGCGTGACAATCTTTACGTGGGTACTGTCGCGCCAAAATCCTACATTGAGAACCGTTTTCAATCTATAGATATTCTCCAGTTCAACAACCGGCAGCGTCAGTAGAAAACCCACTTCATTACGATCCACATCAACGTGTATTGGGATGGCCGACCCCAGACTATAGGCCAAATGTGACTGTAACGGCCTTATCGTGGTTGAAGTAGCTGAGGTCAATATGTCGTGCACCATTGAGAGGGGCACTAGATATGAGGGGATTCTATTCATGGCCAAGTGGTCCATAGAAGAGCTAACTTCACGGAGAAAATTCTCCAGTAACAATTGAACCAATTGGACATGGGCATAGTCATGGTTCATGACCTCTGCTAGCTTTCCTACAGACAGGATAGTTTTGTTCAGGAGAGTAGCGTGTGTGTTGACCACCAGAATAGTGTCCTGGAGAGACTTTCCCACATGTTGCAACCTAAGGGCCTGTGCCTTCATCTGTTGCTGGATAAGTGGCATCTCTTCAGTAATCTCCCTAACATTCCTCTTGACTGTGGCTAGACTGACTGCGTTGACGGCAGTGGTACCTAGGGCAAATAGTGACCCTACGGCTGCCCCTATCGATAGTAGCGCCCCGACGAATCGTTTTTCTCGCCTGGCCTCAGCTAGTTCTGACTGTGTTACTGTGAACTTTTGGAGTTGGGCCAACATATGGGCAGTGTCTAGCTGGGCGTGCTTAATTGCCTGGCTGGTCCAGTCAGCCCCGGCCCAACTCAAATGCGCCGCAGGTGGAATGTGTTGGCGGTACACATTCTCTGCATCTAGGCGGACATATACCCTCTGCGTGTGTACTCTGCAGTTAGTTATGAGGAGTCCTGGATCGTCGCGGAGAACGATTCCCGTAGGGGGTCCGTTCGTGATTACGTCTGCTGGGTTGGTTTTGACCAGGGCGCAGAGTGTCAGGATCATCCAAAGGAACTCCATCCTACGGAAACGCATAATCAGAGATTGTTGGATTATTTCAGTTATTTGTATTCGTAAACAAAAATTGTTTTGACAACTATTTTTCTGTTTTTCTTATTTTTAATCAGTACAGCGCAGGACGATATCACTAGTGACAACAGATGTATATCTGGTAGCTGGGAAGAGAATAAACGATATTAGGTGCAACATACTGGTCTCCTGGAAGGGATCAGCTGAGGGTACTTAAGAATTTTCTTAGTACCTCTGGTTTTGCTAGGGTTTTTATCTATTCGGTGCTGGCTAGCACCCCTTCTATTCCCATGGGGGGAGTGTACAACTTGATTTGGTTCCGGTGGACCCACTTTAATGTGGCGTTTTGTCGACCTTTGCTGATTTTGATCTGGTAAGCTACAGGTGATAGCTTCACCACAATCTCGTGTGGCCCCGTCCAGTGGGGCAGGAACTTTGTTGCGACGCCCGCGGGTTTGGTGTATATGTAGTACCACACCTTATCTCCGACCTCGAACACCTGGTGTGAGGCTTTTTTGTCGTAATAGGTCTTGTCACCTTCTGCACTTCTTTCCAATTGTCCTTGAGCGTACGCAAAGGTAGTCTGGAGATGGTTCCGCAAGTCGGTCACGTATTGATGAGCCGTGTAGGCGGTGGCTGCGGCGACATCTCCCGGTTGGTACAGGAGATGCAGTGGAAGGGTCATTTGCCGGCCCGTCATCATCTCAAAGGGTGTCATTCCCGTAGACCTGTTGCGTGTGGCTCTGATTGCCATCAGTACCAATGGGAGTTTGAGGTCCCAATCTTTGTGGTTGGCTGCCACATATTTCCTCAAGATTCTGACAATTGATTGGTTGCTCCTTTCTACCCCCCCCCCCGAGCTCCTAGGGTGGTACGCGATGTGGAGTTTAGCTTTGACTCCCAGGAGTTTCCACAGTTCGGTCATTACAGCTGCTGAAAAGTGGGTTCCTCTGTCGCTGTCCACAGTTTCTCCTGGCAGGCCGAAACGACTGAAAACGTGGTTTAGCAAAAGAACGGCAGTGGTTTCCGCTGTGTCATTGGTCGCCGGCAGGCACTCCACCCACTTTGTGAATGCGCAAGTCACTGTGAGGAGGTACTTGTTGCCTCTGGCCGACCTGGCAACTGGGCCGACCCAGTCGATCTGGATCGAGCTCCAGGGGTAAGACACACCCTTGCGTTGCAGGGGTGCTCTGTGAAGTGGCTTGGTGGGTTGAAACTGGCAGCAAACTAGACACCCCCTCACGTATCGTGCCACGTCTTGTTCCATGTGAGGCCAGTGGGCCACCTGTCGCAATGTTTCACATGTAGCCTTGACCCCCCTATGGCCTCCACATGAATCGTCGTGGGCATGAGCTATCATTATCCCCTTCTGTGTTTTAGGAACCACCCACCTTCGAGCGGTGTCGGTTTCTGAAACATACACCAATAGGTCATCTACAAGTGTGAGGTGCTGTTTAGTTGCGTACAGCGAACGCAAGTCGTGTGAACCTGCCAAAGCCAGTTCGGACACTGGGTGGTTGACAGGATCCGACAAGAATGCCATCAAAGTGGCGAGGGACTCATCTTGGTGTTGCATTGCTACCAGGTCGCCATTCATGAATGAATGCGTTAGTAGCACATTATGTTCGTGCGAAGACGTTTTCCGTGGTGCTACATGGCTACGCGTTACCGCAGACACCATAGCTTCCTCAGTGGGTTTCTCGTCTCGAGCATCAAACACCCAAGGGGTGCCGTGAATTGCACCAGATTTCGCTATGCTGTCAGCATGGTCGTTGCCAAGTTTGTCACGACCAGGTGATTTGGAGTGTCCCTTGACTTTCTTCCAATACACCTGTATGTCGTGTTTGGTGATGAGGTCATCACAAGCTAGAATGAGCTCTTTGTTTTTCACCTCTTTACCACTTGAAGTAGTCATGTGCTTTTGTTTCCAAAACGGCAAGTGGCATAAGAAGGTGAGTCTCGCGTAGTTTGAGTCGGTGCAGATCGCCAGTTCTGCCAATTCGTGTTTTACCGCTGTTTGCAGGGTGATCAGCACGCCAGCCACTTCTGCAAACTGGCTGGTCTTGTTGCCGAGCTGAAATTGAAGTGGTTTGCACGGAATGTCGTTGTGCCATACCAATCCCACCCCAGCTTGCAAGTGGTCTAGATGGCGGTAAGAACAGCCATCTACAAATGCCATCGGCATGTCGAGACACACGTTCTCTTCGAAATAGTGATGGTTCGAAGGCAATGGCGGAGCGATGTCACGCGGGGGTGGTCCGGAGTCGGTTTCATCGTCACCACAGTGTTGACACATCGCCAAAGCACTGCCCAAAGGCAGGTTTTTTGCTTTTGCGTAGTTGATTACTACATCATGGCTCTGCAGCGTCATGAGCCAAGCCGCTATCCTGCTGTTGTGTACAGCACCCTCACGGATTCGTTGGCTTTTCAGAAAAGTCACAGGCTGGTGACATGTTTCTATGATCACCTTTTGTCCGCCGACATAACTGGTGAAGTGTTTGATTGCCCAGACTCGACAGCAGCGCTTTTTCGCAGTCTGAGTTTTTGTGTTCGGCGGGGTTGAGTGTTTTGCTCGCGTAAGCAACCACACGTTTGTCTTGGTCGTATTTTTGGTACAACCCAGCGCTAAGGCAGTGCTCTGAGAAACCGACTTCCAAAAATAATGTCTTGTCTTTGTTGGGGTATACCAGACAGGGTGCCTCGCAAAGCAGGTTTTTCAAGGAAGCCACCGCTTCGTTGTGAGTGGCATCCCAAACGAATGGGGTGTCTTTCTGAAGAAGGTGAGTCAACGGTTTTGACAAGTCGGCGTAGGTTTCGATGAATTGACGGGAGTAATTACATACTCCCAAGAAGCTGCGCACCTCGTAAAGGTTTGTAGGTGTTTTGATGTTACGGACTGCTTGGATTCGGTTAGACTGTGGCAGGATGCCCTCGGCACCCACCAGAAGCCCAACGTAGTTTACCTTGGTCCTGCACCATTGTCCTTTCATGATGGCCAACTTAGCCCCTGCAGTCCCGAGTTGGGTGAGAACGTGGTCCATTTCATTGAGGTGATGTGACCAAGTCTCACTTCTCATGAGAACGTCGTCCACGTAAATTATCGTCCCCCTAGAGGCTGCGTCTGGCATCGCCTTGTGCAGGAAGATGTTGAACTCTGAGGGGGAGTTCGCATACCCGAATGGGCAACGATTGAACGTGAAGAGCTTGTTTGAGAAAGAGAAAGCCAACTTGTGTTGGTCACGCGGGTCGACTGTCATGGTCCAGAAACCATTTGCCACGTCGACGGTGGAGAAGTACTTGGCGTTTGCCACCTTTGGCAACTCTTGGTCGAGCTGTGTCATTGGCCAACGAGACAACGGAACCAGTTTGTTGAGTTGTCTATAGTCAATGGTAAGACGCCATTTACCCGTTGGTTTCAGAACGGGCCACACGGGAGCGCTGTACGTACTGTTACATTCCGTGATTATCCATTTAGCTAATAAGGAATCGATAATCTCTTGTACTGCTGCGTATGCTGCGAGCGGGATTTTGTATTGTCTAACAAACGTAGGAGTTGCTCCGGGTGGCGTAGGAATACGCACCACATGGATACCCGTAACCCCGCAATCCAGCGAGTCTGTCGACCAGATCTCACTGTGTTTATTAAACAATTCTCTCAACTGATGGCGTTCAGTGTCATTGACAAGAGCATCAGCCTCCGACAGTAGTTGTATTACCTGTGCATGGAAACCAGGATATGGTTCGGCGACATTGTACAGGTCTTCATCGGGTGGTGACGGCATGTCACTTTTGGAAGAGTCATCGGTTGTTACCTCACAAGAGTGTACTTCGCATGCCGGAGGAGACGCAATATCATCCTTCGTGACGATGGAGTATATTAACAGGTTGCTGTCAGGATCGACATCCAGCCGGAACGCCGATGTGTCGTCCAGTGGCAATACGGGAGTTAGTGCTATTGCTTTTGACTGACAAGTAAACAGTGTACCTCCCTCGCCATCTAGGTCTAGGGAGGACGGAAGAGGCCCAATCACGGGAACAACTAGTTCAAAATCATGGAAGGCGTAATCGATCAATGTTCCTAGCTGAGTGTGCCGAGGAATGGAAATATCCGCTTGAGTCAGATTTTGTACCAGGAGGTAAGTGGATCTAGCGGTTAGTTCCAACAGTGGGTTGCCATTGATAGTTAGCCCCAAGTCGAATAGTTTTGGAGAGGGTTGGAAGAACGCAGTGGTGCCTTCCATCCGGTATCTGGGCGCCAGGTTCAGTCTTACAGAAACCTCTGTGGTTCTTGCCGGTATCAACATGGCGGACTCAGTTATCGCCTTGCAAGCTTCAGGAATAGTCTGCCCGGAAGCCATTCGCACCGGGTCGAAAGACAAGGCATGTTGGTTTGGCTGCGCCAAAGACCAAAGAACTTGGTGTATGGTATCAAGTTTAACACCCAATCTTACCAAGATATCCGCTCCCACATAGACTGTATGTGGGAGGTCCGCAACAACCAGTAGGTAGTGGGATAATTCCTTGGTTCCAATGCGGATCGATAGCGCACACACCCCTATTGCGGTGAGTGTTGTCTGGGGAGTCGTTCCCAGTGGAAATCTAAAAGTTTTCGGCACAAGGGGATGGCAGTTAGCTGTTTTCGAAATTTCGTTGAACATTTCCAAACTGATTGCGGATTTTTCTGACCAGGTGGCCAGCCTGGTATCCTCAGCCATAGTGCCGTTCAGGCACACGCCCCCTATCAGAGGAGGGCGGTAAGTGTCGGCTGGTGAATCACCCAAGCCGCACAAGAAAACCTCATGTTCGGTTAAGTTCCGAGTCGAACTCACATTGTCATTTGCCACAAATGGCGGGCTCATGGCCAAGTTCACCGGGTTTGCGTCAGATGCTGACGTCGGACCCACGTCCTTGCACAATGTATGGCAGGTAGCCTTGGAAGAATGCGGCGAAGTCAATGGAGTTGGCATAGGTATTTGTGACCAGATTTGATTGGTTTTCCAATCCATTAGTGGTACCAAACGGTCAATTAAATCACTCCCAATCAGCATCCGTTCGATTTCGATGCTAGTCACATACACGGGGTGTATCAGTGACACGCTTTCGAAGTTGAGTTTAAGTAGGAGACGTTTGGTAAGGGGCGAGGTAGCTTGAGTGAAACCTCGAAGATTCGTATCGCAATGTTCCGTTTTCAACCAACGTTTTGTTGGGTCCACTGCCCTTTTTAGTTCATCCAGCAAGGTTTCGGATATGAGGGAAATTGTCGAACCCGAATCTATCAGAGCGTGACAGGTCACACAGTCCTCCAGGACTGTTCTAAGGAATGGCCTGTTCGAGTTGGTTTTTCTCGTCATATCCCCAACAAAATGGAGTGGGTTGGGAGAACGGAGCGGTTTGTAATCTGCGTCGATTTCCAAGACAGATAAGTCACCTACGTGACCCAGTGGGTCCTCTATCGGAATGGGAGAGGAATCATCTGTTGCAAAGCTGCTTATCTCGTGCATCTCCACCTCCGTGTCCAAGTCTGTAGACAAAACCTGCGGGCTTGTGTCTAGAACGGGCGGTACCTGGACAGGGATTTGAGTGGGGGCGGTGGTAATGGAAATGTTTGCGTCCTCTTGAATTGCATGAATTTCGGCGGACTCGGTTTCCAACGATTTTACGCCTAGTCATGAGGACTTATCCTTGTCCTCTTTCTCAAATTTCTTACGATGGAGTACATCTTTTATCAGAGCTTCTATATCATTTCGGTTAGCGTTTAAATCATTGTTGAACACTTTGTTGCCCTTGTTACGCTTGTTACCCTTGTGTCCTGACCCTTTGTGAGAGTTAGGCGGAGGGGCATGTCGGCTAGGTTGATCTCTACGGGACCTGTTAGATTGGGGACGTTCATCGTAGCTATTGATACGGCGGTGGTTGTCGGGGTGGTGGTTACTTGGTAGCCACCCCCTTTGATCGTCCTCTTTTACCGCATATGTCCCTGATGCAGCCCCTTCTAATTCGAGTGATGGTTCCTGCCTAAGCTCCAAAGTCGAGGGGTCCGGGCTCTTAGCCCGGCTTGCTTTTGATGCTTCACAAGCGGTGCTTGCCAGCTCTCGGAGCGTCGAGATTGGCAACCCGACGTGGGCAGTAGGGCCCAAGTCGTTAATGAAGTTGGGAGACATGTGTGACAGAAAAAGTTGTTTGAACGGTAATAGGTCTTCCATTCCTGTTTCAGTGAGCATGCCAAAGTAAGCTGAACAAAGCCAGTGATAGTAGGCTTGTGGGTGTTCATTTCGAGCTTGTCTGATATTGTTAGCCAACGAACTATCGTGTTTGCGAGTCGCAGAACCACTGAATTCTATTTTCAAAACTGTGGCAAGTTTAGCATAGTCGTTTTGCTCTTGTAGACGGATGAACCTTGTCACGTGTCTGTTGGACGTTCGCTTCAAAAGATAGAGCCTATCTGCATTCGTAGCGTTTGGGTAGCCATCCAAGGCGTCCTCTATGTCTGCTAAGAATGTCTCAGTGTCGTTTGGCTTTCCCGGAACGGGGTCGAAGAGGCGGAAGTTTTTGACGATTTTGTCAAGGCGATCCCCGCCAAGTGCGCGGGGAGCATCTGCACTCTCCCGTGGAGAATTGTGGGCCGAGAGGCCAAGAGGAAAAGTCAAGCTGTGGTTGTGTTGGCGAGGAGGCCCCAATTCACTGTGGGCCGAATGGCCAAGAGAAAGGGGCTGAAATCTCCTGTCATCTACCTTCCCTCGTTCTCTTAGCTCCGGATGTGAGCTAGGTTGCTTGGTTTGGTTGTCCCGCGATAGCGCGTGACTGTTCTGGAGTTCCTCCAGATGATACCTAAGGGTGGTGTATGCTGCATCACAGAGTCCACCTGGGAGTTGAGGGTGTTTATTTTCGACACGTAGGTGTCGCCCTTGCTTCGCTCGGCCTCATACTTATCTGTCATGGTTTGCAGGGAGAGGTCGCGAGTGTGGAGTGAGAGATCCAGTGATGCGATGTCCTCCTTTTGTTTAGAGGTCACATTTTCCAACTTTCTCACCTGGTCTTTCTCATCCTTCATTAAATCAGCGACTTCAATGAGTTCTGCTGTTTTGTCCTCCAACTTGGTCATTGTGTTTATTAACTGATCGTCTTTGGTCTGCAGCTTTTGGAATAGAGCATTATTGCTTTGAGTGGTTTCATTCACAACCGCTTGCAGGGCATCAATTTGCTCCCCCCGTTTTCTAGCTAGCTCGTCCGATTCATCTAGTTTCGCGTGGACTTCATCGTATTTAGTTTTAGCTAAACCGAGTTGTTCTTTTAGAATACGGACTTGGTCAAGAGTTTGTTCGCGTTCTTTGTTATAAGTGTTAGACAGATCTTCCAATTTATCTGTTCTCACACACAGTTCCTCGGCTAGCAGTAGCTTATCTTTTTCGGCTTTCGATGCCAGCTCCCTGCTTCTCTCCACCTGTACCCTGAACTCCCCAGCTTCCTGCTCGTGCCTCTGCTGGGCACTGAGGTACTGGTGCACTGTCCATCTCTGCTGGTGGGCATAGTTGAGGGCTAAACTGGAGAGAACCTTCACAAGGCCTCCGCCTGATGGTCTATTTTGAAGAGCGTCTGTCGCAATCTCTGCATTTTTCTCGCTTATGGCATTGAAATCTAACATTTTCAGCCCCTCGGCATAGTTAGGATTTGCATCGTTGCTGAGGTCCGCGATCAATCTTTCCGTGGGTGAAGGTCCGTTGATTAGAGGGGAAATGGGTGGACACCCATCTGATGGATTGCTCATTATTATGATTGTCAGTTATTTCAATTTACGTAATGTTTGGGTTTTTTAGTTGGAGGCTGCAAACACGATTTAACTTAGTTTGTAAACGTCAATGAATCATCAAGACTGGGTCAGTAATGTGAGTTGGTTATTACCGAACTTGCCAAAACAGGTTTAATTGATTAAATCGATTTTAATGATAAATCTATCCTGTATAGGCTATTTGGGAATTTTAATTTTAATTCACCTGAAAGAGTTGCTATCTCTAAGTTAACGTTGAGAAGTTTAACTATGTCTCATTGGTTAGAACACATTAGTTTGCGTATTATTCCAATAACCACCCTGGACAGGTAGTGTAGCAATTTAATGTATATTAAATTGAACGAGACAATGATATCCAATCAGTTGAGACTGGTTAGATATCGTACAGCATAACCTGAATAATTTAAAAATAATTACTGGTGATTCTTCACCACCGGAGGTCACTGTTAACACAAGCTAAAATCGACAGGGTACCAGTGAAAATATAATTTTACAATACTGTTAAAAAGTCTACCTAAACACCATTAATCTGGTAAAACAGCTTTAATCTATTAATCAATTTGAATGATTAGTCAACCCCGTATAGGCTAAAGGAATTAGCTTTAATTAACCTGAAGTAGTTGCTATATCTAAGTTAACATTGAAAAGTTTAACTATGTCTCATTGGTTAGAACACATTAGTTTGCGTATTATTCCAATAACCAACCTGGACAGGTAGTGTAGCAATTTAATGTATATTAAATTGAACGAGACAATGATATCCAATCAGTTGAGACTGGTTAGATATCGTACAGCATAACCTGAATTATTTAAAAATAATTACTGGTGATTCTTCACCACCGGAGGTCACTGTTAACACAAGCTAAAATCGACAGAGTACCAGTGAAAATAGAATTTTACAATACTGTTAAAAAGTCTACCTAAACACCATTAAGCTGGTAAAACAGCTTTAATCTATTAATCAATTTGAATGATTAGTCAACCCCGTATAGGCTAAAGGAATTAGCTTTAATTAACCTGAATTAGTTGCTATATCTAAGTTAACGTTGAAAAGTTTAACTATGTCTCATTGGTTATGGCACATTCGTGTGTGTATTATTCCCATAACCAACCTGGAAAGGTAGTGTATCAATTTAATGTATGTATAAAATTGAACAAGACAATGATATCTAATCAGTTAAGACTGGTTTGATATCCTACAGCGTAACCTGATTTATTTCACGAAAAATGACTGGCGATTCTTCGCCAGAGGTTACGGATAGCCCCAGCTGAGATCTCACAGGATTCCTGCCTAACGCGGGAATTCACTATGAACAAAGAGGAAAACAAAAATGGCTGCTCCCCTTTGTTAGCCTAGCATCTGGCGCAATGCTTAGCTTTCCTTGCGCGGGGTTTCCCCCTCGCCGCACAAGGGAAGTTCCCTCCAACAAGGGAACAGGTTTACTTGGTGACGTCTCACGTTCAACCCTTAACCTCTTCCCGTTTACCAAACGCGAGAGGTAGAGAGATAATAACTTCGCTTCGGTCAAACGAATAGATCTACTCTAATTTCCGTAATGGCTGGCTCATATGTCCTCTGCTCTAGGAATTACTTATGACCGAGTCAGATCACTCCTGAAAGCGATCGACAGAAATAACACTAGGTTAGGCCCAACGAGTATTATTTCTCAGAATGCCTACATCGGCTGGTACATATGTCCTAGCTCGTAGCATTCAGTAGACCCCCTTCACACTGCTTTGGTCAGATATACAACAGGGGTCGTTCTATTCCGACCAGTATCTGGGTGAAATGGAACGACACACACACTTCTCTCCCGCACTAGTCCTGCCTATAGCTATTAATGGAATGTATGTATCTTGCTACACAATTGATATGGAATAACCCAACAGTGCGGCCTAGTCCTATCTTAGACTCCTCACAGGGGGCGCCATATGTCGTGACGTTGTATTAGTTCATGTGACGACTGTTGCTCATCGAATGATTAATGGTTTATAATTGCGTGATTAAATGAATTAAGCAATGAATCAAGCAATTATTAACTCATCAACCTGGGGCACCATGGGAACAGTATTTTGATTGAGTTTCTATTTCCCAAATTCACTCAAAGGATATCAGAATATCGATTTTACAACAGTCGCTAAATTAATCAATTTCCTCTACAGTCTCATTCTGAATGTCGCATAATCCGGGAATCTGCACGGACCCGGGCTTCACCAATGAGTTTACCACACCAATATTAGTTGATTATTTATTTACTAGCAAGCTTAGACACAGCTACTCGTCCGTAGCTCGTGTAGAAAAAGATTTCTTTGTCTTCAACCTTGTGTTTCGTTTTGGGGTTTGTTGACTTTGTTAGACCTTCGCTGCAGCTTGGGGTCAATTAGTCTGATATGTTAATTCTTCACTCTCCTGTCTTATACCCTAGGGTCAGAAGTGGGCGTAACCGCCTTTAGGGCAATTCTCTGGGCGGACCAAGTTAAGGGGCAAGGCCTAGATTTGACTAAAATCCTATTTTAGACACTACCTTCACATCTCATCTTTACCAAAACATTCTCTTTGATTTGGATATTTTCCACACAACGTACAATGTATAAACATCAGGCATATACTGGGAAAACTCTTAAAGGTACAATGTTTTCATAATAACGTCATCTCTTAACCTTTAATAACAATTCAAAAGTTACATACATTTTCATATTCCACCTCTCGTCATGACCACCATTGTGGCTGACGGAAACCATTGTTCCAAAGTCCCTTTATTGCATGTTTAATGCTCTGAGGCCAGTTCTCCATAGTGAGAGGACAAAGGAATTTCTCAGTGGCCTAAGGTTTATTATGGGCGTGAGGTGTCATAAACCCCCCCCACATCTTCAGACCCCTAGATCTCTCCTCCTCTGTTGGGGTTTGGGAGATAATCTGTAGGGTGGTGGTCTCCTGTACCCTGACCTGATCAGGACAGTCATGACACTTCTCTGCAGATCCTCTCAAACGCTGTCAGGTTGGATGGGGAGTGTCACTGCACAGCTATTTTCAGGTCTCTCCAGAGATGTTTGATCTTGTTCAAGTCCTGGCTCTGGCTGGGCCACTCAAGGACATTCAGAGACTTGTCCCGAAGCCACTCCTGCGTTGTCCTGGCTGTGGGTTGTTATCTTGTTTGAAGGTGAACCTTTGCTTCAGTCTGAGGTCCTGATCGCTCTGGAAAAGGTTTTTATCAAGGATCTCTCTGTACTTTGCTCCGTTCATCTTTCCCTCGATCATGACAAGTTTCATCAGATCAGAGATTCTTGTTTCTCATGGTCTGAGAGTCCTTTAGGTACCTTTTGGCAAACTCCAAGCGGGCTGTTATGTGCCTGTTCCTGAGGAGTGGCTTCTGTCTGGCTACTCTACCATAAAGGCCTGAGTCGTGGAGTGCTGCAGAGATGGTTGTCCTTCTGGAGGATTCTCCCATCTCCACATAGCAACTCTGGAGTCTGTCAGAGTGACCATTGGGTTCTTGGTCACCTCCATGACCAAGGCCCTTCTCACCCGATTGCTCAGCAGGCATTCGGCTATAGGAAGAGTATTGGTGGTTCCAAACTTTTTCCTTTTAAGAATGATGGAGGCCACTGTGTTCTTGGGGAACTTCAATGCTGCAGAAATTTCTTGGTACCCATCCCCAGATCTGTGTCTCGACGCAATCCTGTCTTGGAGCTCTGCGAACAATTCCTTCGACGTCATGGCTTGGTTTTTGCTCTGACATGCACTGTCAACTGTGGGACCTTATATAGACAGGTGTGTTCCCTTTCAAATCATGTCCAATCAATTAAATTTACCACAGGTGTACTCAAATGAAGTTGTACAAACAATGGAAACAGGATGCACCTGAGCTCAATTTCTAGTCTCATAGCAAATGGTCTGAATACTTATGTAAATGTATATGTCAAGCCCTGTGGTGCATGTCCATCCATGCCACAGAGAGCAAGGTTCAATTCAATCGCTGCATTCACTGTGGCATATGTTTCTCTTATAGTGGTGACAAATAGGCAGTTCCTCATTGCCTCAAGAACATAATTTATGAAATGATTTGCCGGTGAGCATTAATTGAGCCTGGAATCAGTGCCATTATTCATGACCAGCCAGTTATTTGTTGTCACAAACATATCTGGCCATGAAAACCTGCAGTGTAGATGTACACAACCATTTGATTAATCAGGCAGCGGGCGACCTGTGCCCTCAACATGCCTGGTTTCACTTGTGCCTATTACTCTTGTAAACATATATTTCACCAACTTGTTGCTTCACATTGGTTTGAAGCGGAAGGTACAGTATGCTCATTTCCCATACATAAACCACGTTTCCGTACAGTTTTTATGCTGGTAAAATCACGACAGCTGTGATATTCGAGTAGTCATACCGTATAAAAAATATGACAACAGCTGTGATGGAAACAGGGAGTTTCGGAACAATTTTAGAACACCTGCCACGCACAGACAGACAGACAGAGACTATTCTTTTGACATTTTTTTGTCAGTCTAAATGGCCTTGCTTATTTGTGCCAAATAGGATAGGGATAGCTTCTGTAAATGATTAGATACACAACCACTTATTGAAAGTGCCATATTGAAGCTGTAGAACCTGGTGAAAATTGGCATTACAGACAACAATGTGTGTCTGTAGTATGGGTGTTAATGTCTGGGCTCTTATGGAGAGAGAGGAGCAAAACCAGTGAGCTTCAGCTCTTGTGCAGCTAAATGACAGTCCACCTAAAGGGAGACTGATGTCAGCAATAACTGATAGTGGCAAATAAACAGCTCCCAGTCTCACACCAAGGTCCTGCAGTTAATTAGCATAGCGCAACAAGCACCATTAGTTGCCAGCATGCTAAATAATCACCCATAAACTGACAAGGAGCATCACGGCAGCTAATTGAAAAACACAAGGGACAGGTACTGTGGATGGAGGGCTGAGGTCACTGTTTGCTCAGCATCCAAATGAGGTAATATAAAAATGTATGTTAATTATAGTACCTGCAGTGATAGGTCAACTACCGCGTTATATATTCATCATGTTATGGTGAATAAGTGGTTGTTGCTATTCATGAGAAAGCTGTACTTTGCAAGCTGGCCTTCTAACCTGTTGCTGTGGGTTGAGGCAGAGTAACGATGATCAGATGACAGTACATAATCATCCCAGCATGATAGACATGAGTTTTACCAGTTAATCTGGTGCTCCAGTGCTAACCAATCAGGATATAGGAAGTCCTACAGTGTACTAATACATTTATAAAGACCCATTTAGCCCCCAGGGCCCAGTTTCCTGATAGTGATGAAACTTAGGCTTACGAGTCTTTTAAAGATTGATCTTTCCTGCAACGGCCAAAGATGTAACATGTGTTTCCCAAAACACCATAAAGAAAGAACATTAGTTTAGTGCATCGTTGGAGCATGTGTTGATACTGATAGGATCGGAAAAAAAGCAGCGCTGCTCTGTTATCAGCTTTCGCCATTCAAATCTTACCTTAATATTATAATTATTTCACAATGCTGACAACGGATCAGCTCCTAGAGAGATTCAGTATTACCACTGACGGCTGCAAATATTGAGACGGCTTATTATAATGCTTACCCAATGCAAATGCACTAAATCACCAATTTGGCACATCATTGCGCACATGTCAGGCTACACACAATGAAATATATTGAGACAAATTACAGACAGTAGACTACAAATAGCAAAATAGAACTTGGTTGAAAATGAAATGTATTTCAATATGAAAGGTTTATATTTTAAAGCAGTCATCGTTTTTTCATTTGAATAATGTTTTTATACTTTGCTTGTTTGTATCAATTGCAAAGACATTGTAAAGTTGTATTTCTATTCAACTTTGCTCTGAAGTTACTAGCGGGTAAGCCATGTTTTTCAATATTTAGCAGGATCTTCTGTGTATAAAGTCACGCAGGAGGGCAAAAAAGCATCTAACAACGCACTTAGCTGTTCTACGAGTGGTCTTTCAAGTGCAACGTTGCTTTTGCAACCATGCTTTTGGGATTCACTTAGCCTTTAGATGCTTTTGGTTAACAAGGGCCCAGGATAGTTATGCTGGTCTTTTTTAAAATATATTTTTACCAAGTCAATTTTTTTTTCAATGGAAAAGAGCATGTCTTCCCCTGTCAAAGTTACAGAGTTACAGAATATAATGTAATGAATTTAAATTATGCTGTACTTGATAAGAAATACATTATAGCTACAGGACAGCGAATGCAAAATGTAGTGTATTCAAGGTTTAAAATTGCTTCTAAAGTTTGTAATTTAGACTTTAAAAGTTTGCCCTAACAGAAAATGCATCAACCCATACAAAAAAATTATAATCCACATAATTATCCTGCCGTGAGAAGCAGGGTCAAATTAAGAGAGCGTATCAGTATGTAAGACTGGATTTTGCAGTGAAGAAATATTTATCAAATATTGTATTATTTAACTTTAAGACACACATGGACTCAGTATCTAAATATCCGTATGATTCATACAATTGGTATTTGGGTCATATCCAGCCCACTGTTAACTGTCAACTCTCTATTGAAACCCTCCTCTGAATTGTAACCATTGCTCATGTCTTTAATGTGGAATTCACAGCATTTTAATTACTTTGCAAATATGAAACAAACAGACAATACAAATTCCCAACTATTTGACTGATGTACACTAAGGCATTGTTGGCAGAACAGAAGGAGGAAGTTCAATGCGTGATAAATATAATTCACCAATACATTTCTTGGTAGTCCAAAAAATATTGCTATCAGCTTGTAAATCACAGCTGGCCTGGTACACTGTTTGCTGCATCCATTCGGGATGCACTGTTTCAGTTTCAAATACTCAATATTTTCGGCAAAAACCAACACATGTAACTAAGGCTGGGAATGCCAATACAATCAAACTAGCAAGGGCAATGATCACAAGTCAGTCATAATGTGGCTAATAGGATAGCATATCTATTTATGTAGCAAACTAAAAACACAGAGCCTAACGTAGCTAGAAAGCTAGCTAGCTAGCTGCTAGGAGGAAGTCATGTGATGCCATTGGAGGAGTGACTGACTTTTTCACCTCATATCATTTTTCATTGACAGTTCTTTTGTGTTTCTTCCATTTGCGAATAATCACACAAACTGTTGTCACCTTCTCACCAAGCTGCTTGGCGATGGTCTTGTAGCCCATTCCAGCCTTGTGTAGGTCTACAATCTTGTCCCTGACATCCCTGGAGAGGTCTTTGGTCTTGGCCATGGTGGAGAGTTTGTAATCTGATTGATTGATTGCTTCTGTGGACAGGTGTCTTTTATACAGGTAACAAACTGAGATTAGGAGCACTCCCTTTAAGAGTGTGCTCCTAATCTCAGCTCGTTACCTGTATAAAAGACACCTGGGAGCCAGAAATCTTTCTGATGTAGAGGGTGTCAAATACTTATTTCCCTCATTAAAATGCAAATCAATTCATAACATTTTTGACCAGTTTTTCTGGATTTTTTTGTTGTTATTCTGTCTCTCACTGTTCAAATAAACCTACCATTAAAATTATAGACTGATCATTTCTTTGTCAGTGGGCAAACGTACAAAATCAGCAGGGGATCAAATACTTTTTTCCCTCACTGTACATGTAATTATTTGTATGTGTAGAAGAAGAAACAATTACGTCAATAATGTACCCGTTTTTCTTTTTATCTCCCCATGACTTGCGACATTTAAAGGGTCAATCTGAAAATTGCTACATCAATTTTTGGATTTTAAATTCATCATTTATACCCTTTGATTCATGAATATAACTTATAAATGCTTAATGGGCTTATTTCAATGGTCGTATCCAATCAAAATCCCAAAATGTGGTTTTCCTACCTTGTTTGTAAACAATGTAAATGTAAACAAACACTGTTTAGCCTCAAATCATTGTTAAAAATGGAATGTTGATATCATGGAAGGTCAGTCCTTGCATCCATCTGTGAATTTGATAATGGTTTCATTTCTCTAGCCCAATGACTCAGCCGTTTACCAAACCAGTGGCAAGGTTTGCGTTGTTATTGTTTCAATTGCAGATTGCCCCTTTTAAGTACACACATGTACAGTACAATTTTTAGTTGTTGCCTTGTACAGAGCCAGCACAGAAATACATTACAGCATTCATTTTATGATGTTTTTCCGGTGTATAGTAATCTCTGGGATCGATTCCGATTTAGGAAATTACGCCTTTCGTATGCACGCCTTTCCTAAGCTCTTCTCAGTAGTTGGTATTCAGTCTTACCTTATAAAGGTGCGTAATGGACTTTGCAGGTGTTGTTCCCTTGCGCGCACTGAATAAATGTAATTATTCTGCTGAAAACCCTCCCATTTTTTTCCCCCAAAATTCAATTTTCTCTGTTTTGTTTTTCCAGGCTTCGGATATGCAAAATGTTTTTAGGTTTCCCCCCAGTTTTTTCACACTTTTTAAATGGAAAATCAACATTTCATTTTCTGTGTTCACCACAATGCTTAAACCACATCAGGGGTTGACTTTTGAGGTGTGTGAAAAATCTAAGAAACTTAGATTTTTGAGAGTAGTTGGGTTGTAATTCAGTGTGCATACCCTGCACTGTTGTTTGGTTAGAGGGTTTTCTGTAGTGCAGTAATCACATGTGATGATTATGTGTTCCATATAAAGTGAATTGCATTGTGGCCACTATTGAAATGGGTAGAATAAAAGGGCCAGCAACAGGTTATTCAGAGCCCCTTGAAATGACACCATATATATACATTCTACAGACCCAACTGAGTACTCCCAACAATACTTTTGCTGCGGCACGCAGAACAGTTTTTGCACTATAAGCCAATATGTATTCCATATACAGTGATTCAAATTGTGGGCATTTATATGACCTTGGAACATATTTTAAAACCCACATTTAATGCAAATTGTAACGGCCGTCGTATGTAATGGACCAAGGCGCAGCGGGTTGAGTGCTCATTTTAGCTTTTATTAGAACACGTAAACAACAAACCAAGAAAACGAACGAACGCACAGTATTGCAGGCTAAACACACAGTTATGCAAAAACAACTTCCCACAAATCCCATGACAAAAACACCCCTCTTAAATAAGACCTTCAATTAGAAGCAATGAAGAGCAGCTGCTTCCAATTGAAGGTCAACTCCATCAACTAAACATAGAAATAGAAAGACTAGACTAGAACATAGAAATACACTAACAGAACATTAACTTCTTTGGGATAGGGGGCAGTATCTTCACGGTGGATAAAAAACGTACCCGATTTAATCTGGTTACTACTCCTGCCCAGAAACTAGAATATGCATATAATTAGTATATTTGGATAGAAAACACTCTAACGTTTCCAAAACTGTTTGAATGGTGTCTGTGAGTATAACAGAACTCATATGGCAGGCCAAAACCTGAGAAGATTCCATGCAGGAAGTGCCCTGTCTGACAATTTGTTGTCCTTCTGTTGCATCTCTATCGAAATTACAGCATCTGTGCTGTAACGTGACACTTTCTAAGGCTTCCATTGGCTCTCTAAAGCCACCAGAAAGTGGAATGGGGTGTCTGCTGTCTCTGGGCAAAGTATAGGAGCAGAGTTTGTAAGTGGTCAGCCTGGGGACAGTGAGACTGGAGATGCGCGGTCACGAGACCTCGCCATTTTTTTCTTTCTCTCTTTGAATGAATACAACGTTTCCCGGTTGGAATATTATCGCTATTTTACGAGAAAAATAGCATAAAAATTGATTTTAAACAGCGTTTGACACTCTTCTAAGTACGGTAATGGAATATTTCGAAATTTTTTGTCACGAAATGCACTCGCGTGTTACCCTTCGGCTAGTGACCTGAACACACAAACAAAACGGAGGTATTTGGATATAACTATGGATTATTTGGAACCAAAACAACATTTGTTGTTGAAGTAGAAGTCCTGGGATTGCATTCTGACGAAGAACAGGTAATCCAATTTTTCTAATAGTAATTCTGAGTTTAGGTGACCCCGAAGTTCGCGGATAACAAAATAGCTAGCCGTGATGGCCGAGCTATGTACTCAGAATATTGCAAAATGTGCTTTCGCCGAAAAGCTATTTAAAATCGGACATAGCGATTGCATAAAGGAGTTCTGTGTCTATAATTCTTAAAATAATTGTTGTGTATTTTGTGAACGTTTATCATGAGTAATTTAGTAAATTCACCGGAAGTTTTTGGTGGGTATGCTAGTTCTGAACATCACATGCTAATGTAAAAAGCTGTTTTTTGGTGTAAATATGAACGTGATTGAACAAAACATGCATGTATTGTATAACATAATGTCCTAGGAGTGTCATCTGATGAAGATCATCAAAGGTTAGTGCTGCATTTAGCTGTGGTTTGGGTTTATGTGACATATATGCTTGCTTGGAAAATGGCTGTGTGATTATTTGTGTCTATGTAATCTCATAACATAATCTAATGTTTTGCTTTCGCTGTAAAGCCTTTTTGATATCGGACAATGTGGTTAGATTAACGAGTCTTATCTTTAAAATGGTGTAAAATAGTTGATTGTTTGAGAAAATTGAATTGTGGTATTTTAGTTGGTTTTGTATTTTGCGCCGTGCGATGCCATTTGCTGTTGGCTAGGGGTTCCGCTAGCGGAACGTCTGTCCTCAACAGGTTAACCAAAACCCCGGAACACTCTAAACAAACACCCCTCTACATAACCACATATCCCAACAAACCCCAAACCACATAAAACAAACACCCCCTGCCACGTCCTGACCAAACTACAATAGCAATAACCCCTTTACTGGTCAGAACATGACACAAATGTTACTTAAATATGAAGAAATATGAATCATTGTTACTGTCAAGAAAAAAAATCATATATCATTAATATATAAATATTGTTGACACATTTATGCTATTACGTAGGGGACTTTTAATTAGAACATGTCCGAAATTCCTTGACCCGGAATAAGTTTTTTAGTGTTGCTGACGAGTTGCTGATCATGTGATGAGTTTGCAAATCAAATTCCCAATTATGCCCACCGGACAGCGAAAAACTCAAGGATCGGACCCTTTCTAAAAAAAAATGGCCTAAAATGACATACCCATAGCTAACTGCCTGTAGCTCAGGACCTGAAGCAAGGATATGCATATTCTTGATACCATTTGAAAGGAAACACTTTGCAGTTTTGGAGATTTTAACACATTAGATCTGGTAAAAGATATTACAAAGAAAAAACCATGCGGTTTTTTGTATTTTTTT
Source organism: Salmo salar (assembly GCF_965601325.2). Classification (NCBI taxonomy): domain Eukaryota; kingdom Metazoa; phylum Chordata; class Actinopteri; order Salmoniformes; family Salmonidae; genus Salmo; species Salmo salar. The sequence continues at coordinate 64,562,478 of NC_138291.1, read as the reverse complement.
GTACCATCATCTTTGAAATGCAAGAGAAAAGCCATAATATATTATTCCAGGCCAGGTGCAATTTAGATTTTGGCCACGAGATGGCAGCAGTTTATGTGCAAAGTTTTAGACTGATCCAATGAATCATTGCATTTCTGTTCAAATTTTGTATCAAGACTAACCAAATGTGCCTAATTGATTTATTAATACATTTTCAAGTTCATAACTGTGCACTCTCCTCAAACAATAGCATTGTATTATTTCACTGTAATAGCTACTGTAAATTGGACAGTGCAGTTAGATTAACAAGAATTGTTAAGCTTTCTGCCAATATCAGATATGTCCTGGGAAATGTTCTTGTTACTTACAACCTCATCCTATTTGCATTAGCATACTTTAGCTCAACCGCCCCGAGGTCGGGACACCGATCCTGTAGAGGTTAACCTTTATTTATTGTAATTTACATTTGTTTGTAATAGTTAAGGGTTGAGTTAGATTACATAATGCAGCTACCTCAGTAGTTATTTCAAATAAATTCAGTTACTTCACAGTTATTGCTAGCTAGACGAAATTGAGCTAGCTAGCAGTCTCAGCTAAATAAAAATCCCCTTACATACATCCACATCCCATAGTCACGTCATGAGATTTGTGAATGAAAGAGGAATATAATGATACGAATCGAATGGAGTTTCTCATCTCCCCATTTAGAGTTTTGGTGCAGCACAGAAATGCCCTAATCCAGATGGTGTGACAAAGGCATTTCCTAACAGACCTTCTTTGTTGTTACTTTTAAGGTTGGAACAAACATGCAGTACCTCCAGCAGGCAGGGAGGCAAGAACCATTTGTCGGCCAGCTCAGGGACAAATCAAATCAAATATGTTTGGTCACATACACATAGTTAGCAGTTGTTATTGCGAGTGTAGCGAAATGCTTGTGCTTCTAGTTCCGGCAGTGCAGGAATATATAACAATTGCACAACAAATACCTTATACACAAAAATCTAAGTAAGGAATGGAATAAGAAAATATAAATATATGGATGAGCAATGTCAGAGCGGCATAGGCTAAGATGCAATAGATAGTTTAAAATACAGCATATACATAAGAGATGAGAAATGTAAGATATGTAAACATTATTAAAGTGGCATTATTAAAGTGAGTAGTGTTCCATTTATTAAAGTGGCCAATGATTTCAAGTCTGTATGTAGGCAGCCGCCTCACTGTGTTAGTGATGGCTGTTTAACAGTCTGATGGCCTTGAGATAGAAGCTGTTTTTCAGTCTCTCGGTCCCAGCTTTGATGCACCTGTACTGACCTCGCCTTCTGGATGGTAGCTGGGTGAACAGGCAGTGGCTGGGTGGTTGTTGTGTTTGATGATCTTCTTGGCCTTCCTGTGACATCAGGTGCTGTAGGTGTCATGGAGGGCAGGTAGTTTGCATTCAGTTATGCGTTGTGCAGACCGCACCACCCTCTGGAGAGCCCTGCGGTTGTGGGCGGTGCAGTTGCCATTCCAGGCGGTGATACAGCCCGACAGGATGCTCTCAATTGTGCATGAATAAAGGTTTGTGAGGGTTTTAGGTGACAAGAAACGCTGTTGTGCCTATTTCACCACACTGTCTGTGTGGGTGGACCATTTCAGTTTGTCAGTCATATGTATGCAGAGGAACTTAAAACCTTCCCACCTTCTCCACTGCTGTCCCGTCAATGTGGAAAGGGGCGTGGTCCCTCTGCATTTCCTGAAGTCCATGACCATCACCTTTGTTTTGTTGACTTTGAGTGAGAGGTTATTTTCCGGACATCACACTCCGAGAGACCCTACCTTCTCCCTGTCGGCTGTCTGGTCGTTGTTGGTAATCAAGTCTACTAATGTTGTCTTGTCCGCAAACTTGATGATTGAGTTGGAGGCATGCATGTCCATGCCGTCATGGGTGAACAGGGAGTACAGGAGGGGGCTGAGCACGCACCCTTATGGGGCCCCAGTGTTGAGGATCAGCGGAGTGGAGATGTTGTTTCTTACCTTCACCACCTGGGGGCGCCCTGTCAGGAAGTCCAACAAAATACTGCAAAGTTTCCTCAGGACTAGAAGCGAGGCAGCCCTCTCTGTCTGTGCCTTTTTGGTCAAGCTACACTATTCACAGTCATATGTAATGTTAATTGTAATTGCATTGCTGGACTTTCTTTTACTGAATGTATTTGTATTGTTTAAAAAATGTACAAATAAAAGGAAATGTATAGTTTATGGCTTTAATGTTTATCTGTTTAAGCTGTTAGTGATAACTCCCTAAGTGTTAACACATTTGTGTTTACATCATTAAGCCATTATGCATGAGTTATGAATGACCAAAGGTCATTTTCTTGCTGGCGCTCGCTTTGCCTTCCTTGTTGTTTTCCTTACACATATTAACTTTGGACATGTGTGCGTTCCTATCAAAGTTCCTTTTTTTCTGTGTATCGTGTTGTCGTTTCTACTGTAGGCGCATACAGTATGTATGGGATTATATCCTGCCTGTTTAGCCCTGTCCGGGGCTATCGTCAGATGGGGCCACAGTGTCTCCCGACCCCACTTGTCTCAGCCTCCAGTATTTATGCTGCAGTAGTTTATGTGTCGGGGAGCTAGGGTCAGTCTGTTATATCTGGAGTATTTCTCCTGTCTTATCCGGTGTCCCGTAAAATAATAAACTTGGATTAGATACAATGAATTTGTGCCAGAATTTAGAACCTAACAGCTGCCATAGGACCTTTTTCATATTTGTCTCCAGCTATAATAAGGTAAAATGTGTCACATATATACAATTCCCTTATCCAAGCGGATTACTCATTTGCCTAGCTCTCATCAACAGCTCTAATCAAGTTGGAAATTACAGTGCATGGAAAATGTTGTTATTTCTATCGGAAAAAAATTAAGTAGATGCTTTTTCCACTTTGAACCAGTAGATTCGCTAGAACTTATTCATTGTTTCCTTGTGCGTAAAAGTGGTGGAATTATTAGGGAATTAAGTAAAGGTCAGAATACAGCATGTCTGTAGACACACCTTTATTCGATCTCCACTCAAAATGAATAGCAGGTGAATAGCACACTATACTCATGCTTAAGTTCAAGGACAGAATACGCAAAGAGAGAAAAGTGCATAAAAAAAAATTGCATTCAACTTACGTGCGCTTAACTCCGATTGGAATCGGGCCCTATGTGAATTGTTTTAAACTGAGAGAGGGTGTGTCTGAACTTAGCTTAGAGGTTATAGGAACATTTGTGGGCTTTCAAAGATACAGTAAGACCTTATTTCCACCTGTAAATCTTGTTTCCATCTGTGTTTACTGGCATGTGATCTAACAACAATTTATAAACCATAGAAGTACACTTCACAGTTTTTTCTAAATGTCTCAGTAGGACATCACGTTTAGAAGGTTTGGGTTCCACAAGAGCAGTGGTGTAAAGTACTTAAGTAAAAATACTTTAAAGTACTACTTAAGTAGTTTTGGGGTGTATCTATACTTTACTTTACTATTCATATTTTTGACTACTTTTACTTCACTACATTTTCCCTGACACCCAAAAGTACTCACTATATTTTGAATGCTTAGCAGGGCAGGTAAATGGTCCAATTTACACACTTATCAACAGAGCATCCGTACTGCCTCTGATCTGGCGGACTCAATAAACACACATGCTTCATTTTTGTAAATGAGGTCTGAGTGTTGGAGTGTGCCCGTGGCTATCTGTCAATAAAATAAAAAAATAAAATGGTTCCGTCTGGTTTGCTTAATATAAGGAATTTGAAATAATTTATACCTCTACATTTACTTTTGATACTTAAGTATATTTTAAACCAAATACTTTTAGACTTTTACTCAAGTAGTATTTTACTAGGTGACTTTTAATTTTACTTAAGTAATTTTCAATTAAGGTATCTTTTACTCATGTATGACAATTGGGTACTTTTTCCACCACTGCACAAGGGAACCCTGTTTCAATTGAACCCTACACTCATTGGCCAGTTTATTAGGTACACCACGAAAATGGCTCTCTCCTACAGGCAATGAGTCACGTGGCTGTGGCTTGCTATATAAAGCAGGCAGACAGGCATTGAGGCCTTCAGTTACTGTTTGATTGAATGTTAGAATGGGCAAAATGAGTGACCTAAGCGACTTTGAGCATAGCATGATTGTCGGTGCCAGGTGCACCGGATCCAGTATCTCAGAAACGCCGCCCTTTCCGGGCTTTTCACTCATGACAGTGTCTAGGATTTAGAATGGCGTGGCAAACAAAAAACATCCAGTCAGCAGCAGGCTTGTGAGCAAAAACAGCTTGTTGATGAGAGAGGTCGAAGGAGAATTGCAAGAATTGTGCAAGCTAACAGGCGGGCCACAACCAGACAAATAACGGCACAATACAACAATGGTGTGCAGAACAGCATCTTGGAACACACAACTCGATGATCCTTGTTACGGATGGGCTATTGCAGCAGATGACCACACCAGGTACCACTCCAATCAGCTAAAAACAAAAAGAAGTGGCTCCAGTAGGCACGCGATCACCATCACTAGCCAATTGAAGAGTGGAAAAACCTTGCATGGAACATGACAACGAGTTCAGTTTACTTGAGTGGCCTGCACAGTCGCCAGACCTCACTCCAATGGAGAATCTTTCGGATGAGATGAAATCGGCTGTTCACAGCATGAATGTACTGCCGTCCAATCTGCAGCAACTGTGTGATACCATCGCGCCTGCATGGACCAACGTCCCTGTGGAACATTTCCAACACCTTGGAGAATGCCCGAAGAATTCAGGTACGACCAGGTACCAGATGTGTGTACCGAATAAAGTGACCGGTGATTGTATGTCGGACTTGAAAAAATCTAAACAAATGGGTTGACGGAATACAGAATTTCTCACTTACTTGGTTGACAGAAAAAAGAGATGGTCAATTTCCCTTAATCCCTTATTGTACCAGGATACTAGGATGTGTGGTGATATCATAAAACAATATTTACATTAGCTTCTTTGAAGTTCTGTTGTGCCAAAACACAGGAACACACCAACTCAAAGACATCTCCATGAAAGAGACATCATAACAACTGTGGAACTCCAAACCCTAACCCTGCCTCAAGTTTCAGATGCAACAAGAACATCCAAAAAACATGTATGAATGTTTCAAAATGGCATCTCCCCGTTCACCTCAAGCGAATGCATTCGACTTCCTTGGTTCGGGCATGGAGCATGCCTGGATGTCGATCATGTCAATGGTCTTACGGGGAGCATAGGTGGATCTCCAGCACAGCAGCACATTCCTCTTCAGATACTTGACTGTGTTGTTCTTGACGCTGACAAAGCAGAAGGTGTTGATCATGCTGTTGCTCATGGCGATGCACTCAATGATGTAGAAGGCCACCAGGGAGTTCCTCTGGCGGGAGATGAGTGTCGGGTGGAAGTCGCGTAGGATGGTGAAGCCATAATATGGTGCCCAGCACAGAATGTATGCCGTCAGGATCACGATCAGAACCATGACTGTCTTACGCCGACCACGCAACCTCTTCCGGATCTGCTCCGTCTGGAAGCCCGGGACGTTCCTGAACCAGAGCTCACGGAAAATCCGTGTATAACATAGCGCCATGACAAAAACGGGCCCGAGGAACTCCAGGGCAAAGATAAACAGGAAGTAGGAGCGGTAGTATGCCTGCTGGTCCACAGGCCAGATTTGGGCACAGAAGGTCTTGTGGGTATTGTGAGAGGCGCTGGCACCACCGTGAGGGTACATGGTCTCAGAGGCAAAGAAGGCAGAAGGGATGGAGATGAGGATGGGTACGATCCACACACCAGTAATCAGACAGTAGGCCGTCTGGTACTTCATACGGGGCCTCAGAGGATGGACGATGGCCATGTACCTGAGGACAGAGGAGGGTGTATTAATGTATATAAAAAGTTAAAAAGTAAACAAATGTGGCCACTACTTGCATCAAGGGAAGAGAAATAGTCAGTTTAGATTTGCATTAGGCTACATGCAAATGAAAAGTATACTGTCGCTTCCTTTACAATTTAACGTAGGTGCATGAAACCAATCCTAATGGGGTCTACAAACAGTAGAGCTGCTCTTGGAGGATGATGACAATTCAACAAAAATGTTAATGAAAAATTCTAAACAGTTTTCCATGCTCTACCAAGAGTGGATGAATATCAGCCAGGGTAAATCACCCAGGGTAAATAAGATAAATGCTCGTTTGATGGTATAATAAAACCTTCCTAATTCCAGTATTCTCATCAACAGATCACCGCTCTATCTTCCAGGAAAAACTTAAGCCTGGGCCATGAGAAAAATGTTTTAAAATAATATCGCAACCTTCTCATAATCATTGCGGGGCTAACGCCTAGATTCAATCAGATCAAGTGTTAACCGACGATAACCGTCACCTGCATAGCTGATGCGGGTGTCTCTTTGTAATAGACATGAAAATATAAAGTGGTGTCGCTCCCTAATGTGCTAGCCCTGGCTGCACTGCCCATGGTGAACAGAGCTGGGCCACTCCTACTATCTGGTACCTATTGTACCTCATAACTTTTAGGGGAAAAGCTAGATGTCATGTTTTTAGTATTCTATCAGAAGAATTACATGTTTGACTTTAAGAAAAACACATTGGTCAAGCTCAGGCTCTTAAATCCTAATAATTGTAGGTGGATTGTTCACACATGGACCATGAGATATTTCGACCCTGTTAGGGACATACACAAAACACTATATGAAAGTGTTTAACAATGCATTCAGACCCCTTGACTTTTTCCACATTTTGTTACGTAAAATGGATTAAATCGTTTTTTCTTCCTCATCAGTCTACACACAATACCCCATAATGACAAACCAAAACAGGTAAAAAAAACTGAAATATGACATTTACTGTCACACCCTGATCTGTTTCACCTGTTCCTGTGATTGTCTCCACCCCCTCCAGGTGTCGCTTATTTCCCCAGTGTATTTATCCCTGTGTTTCCTGTCTGTCTGTGCCAGTTCGTCTTGTATGTTTAGGCAAGTCAACCAGCGTGTTTTTCCCCGTATTCCTTTTGCTGTTCTCCTTTATCTAGTCCTCCCGGTTTTGACCCCTGCTTGTTTCTGTGTCTCACCTTGTGCCTTGATAGTATGAACTGGCCATGACAGACCCAGCAGTCTTGGGCCAGCTCCGCCATGCTGTCTCCCTGCAGGGAGCCACCATTAGGAGACATGAGAAGTTGCTACAGGGCCTTTTGGAAGGGCTCAGGTCCTTAACGGAACACCATGATCATGGGTTAAAGGCTATTATGGAGCAAATCAGGGAGTTAGCTCAGAGGCTACCTGCCACCTCTGAAAATCCCTAATCACCCTGTAATTTTTCTCCTATCTGTGGTGAGTTTGTACAGCCTATCCTGGCTCCCCGAGAACCCCACTTACCTCCTCCGGAGCGATATTCGGGGAATCCTGGTACCTGCCGGGGTTTTCTTTCTCAGTGCTCGCTTATTTTTGAGCTACAGCCATCTTCGTTTCCTTCAGACAGATCGAGGATAGCGTTTATTATTACGCTAATGTCGGGAAGGGCGCTCTCCTGGGCTACGGCGGTTTGGGAGCAATAATCTGCCATTTGTGGTCATCTGGAGGAATTCATGGCAGAAGTGAGAAAGGTATTTGAGTCTCCGGTTTCCGGGAGAAAGGCAGCCAGTAAACTGCTTGACTTACGTCAAAACTCCCGTAGTGTGGCAGACTACGCGTTTGATTTTCGCACGTTGGCCGCCAAGAGTGCCTGGAATCCAGAGTCTCGTTTTGATACTTTTTTGCACAGATTATCTGAGGTGGTCAAGGATGAGCTAGCTGCTCGGGAATTGCCAATGGATCTCTGCTCCCTTATCGCCTTTACCATTTAAATTAATGGACGCCTAAGGGAACGCAAGAGTGAGAGGAGGTCTGGTCTTGGTCACACTTGTGCACCCGCTATGGCGCGAAGGCAGCTCTTCTGAGAAGATTCGAAGCCACCCGAGCCCTCTTGGGAATCTATGACCGGTGAGTTGGATACTCCTAAGCCTATGCAGTTGGGAAGAGCTAGGTTATCAGTTGGGAAATGCTCACGAAGGATGAATAATAACTGTTGTCTGTACTGTGGAGGGGAAGGACATTTTATAGCTGCCTGCCCTATTAGGAAAACCTTGTCTCTAGTTGGTGCCAGTACTATGGTGAGTCAGACTGGGAGTTCCCTAATTCCCATCACCTGCACACCCCTTCTTGCTCTTGTGCTGTGGGGAGACCAATCTATGTCTCTCTGAGTGCTCATTGACTCTTGGGCTGATGAAAGTTTTATGGATGCCACGATAGCTTCGGAGCTTGGTGTTCCCACTCAGCCTCTCTCTGTGCCCATGGATGCTAGGGCACTGGACGGTCGCTCTATAGGGGAAGTCACCCATAGTACTGTGCCCGTTCAATTACGGGTTTCTGGTAACCACAGTGAGACAATACAGTTCCTCCTCATTGCATCTCCCCATGTCCCGGTTGTTTTGGGATTTTCCTGGCTTCAAAAGCACAATTCGATGATTGATTGGACCACAAGCCCATCCTGGGTTGGAGCCAATTTTGCCATTCCCACTGCCTTCAAGCAGCACAGCCTTCCTCAAGTTGTCTTCCTCTGGATGTCAGCAAGACTGTGGATGTCTCTGCTATCCCCACAGAATACCATGACCTCCTGGAAGTGTTCAGTAAGGCACGTGCTACATCCCTTCCCCCGCACCGTCCTTATGATTGTGCCATTGCTCTTCTCCCAGGCACTACACCACCTCGGGGTCGATTGTACTCTCTGTTAGAACCAGAGACCAAAGCTATGGAGAGTACATAGAGGACTCTGCATCTCCTGCCGGTGCAAGGTTTTTCTTTGTAGAGAAGAAGGACAAGACCCTGCGTCCGTGCATTGACTACCGGGGACTTAATGACATTACTGTCAAGAATCGTTACCCCCTACCTCTCCTCTCTTCGGCATTTGAACCTCTCCAGGGGGCCACTTGTTTAGTCAAGTCAACCGGTGTGTTTTTCTCGTACTCCTTTTTGCTATTCTCCTTTTTCTATTCCTCCCGGGTTTTGACCCTTGCCTGTTTCTGGGTCTCGCCTTGTGCCTCGATAATTTACATAAGTATTCAGACCCTTTACTCAGTACTTTGTTGAAGCACCTTTGGCAGTAATTACAGCATCGAGTCTTCTTGGGTATGATGCTACAAGCTTGGCACACCTGTATTTGGGGAGTTTCTCCCATTCTTCTCTGCAGATCCTCTCAAGCTCTTTCAGGTAGAATGGGGAGCGTCGCTGCACAGCTATTTTTAGGTCTCTCCAGAGATGTTCGATCAGGTTCAAGGTTCAGGTCTGAAGTTCTGAGCGCTCTGGAGCGGTTTTCATCAAGGATCTCTCTGTACTTTGCTCCGTTCATCTTTCCTTCAATCCTGACTAGTCTCCCAGTCCCTGTCACTAAAAAACATCCCCAGAGCATGATGCTGCCACCACCATGCTTCACCGTAGGGATGGTGCCAAGTTTCCTCCAGACGCTTGGCATTCAGGCCAAAGAGTTCAATCTTGGTTTCATCAGATCAGAGAATCTTGTTTTTCATGGTCTGAGAGTCCTTTAGGTGCCTTTTTTCAAACTCCAAGCGGGCTGTCATGTGCCTTTTTCTGATGAGTGGCTTCCGTCTGGCCACTCTACCATAACGGCCTGATTGGTGGAGTGCTGCAGAGATTCTGGAAGGCTCTCCCATCTCCACAGAGGAATTCTGGAGCGCTGTCAGAGTGACCATCGGGTTATCGGTCACCTCCCTGATCAAGGCCCTTCTCCCCCGATTGCTCAGTTTGGCCGGGTGGCCAGCTCTAGGAAGAGTCTTGGTGGTTTCAAACTTCTTCCATTTAAGAATGATGGACGCAACTGTGTTCTTGGGGACCTTCAATGCTGAAGACATTTTTTGGTACTCTTCCCCAGATCTGTGCCTCAAAACAATCCTGTCGCAGAGCTCTACGGACAATTCGTTAGACCGCATGGCTTGGTTTTTACTCTGACATGTAATGTCAACTGTTGGACTTTATATAGTCAGGTGTGTGCCTTTCCAAATCATGTCCAATCAATTGAATTTACCACAGGTGGACTCCAATCAAGTTAGAGAAACATCTTAAGGATGATCAACGGAAACAGACTGAACCTGAGCTCAATTTCGGAGGCTCATAGTAAAGGGTCTGAATACTTATGTAAATAAGGTATTTCTGTTTTTATTTTTAATACATTTGCAAACAGTTCTAAAAACCTGTTTTCGCTTTGTCATTGTAGTGTATTGTGTGTAGATTAATGAAGAACAAATGTATTTAATACAATTGTAAATAAGGCCGTAACAATACACTATATATACAGTGCCTTCACAAAGTATCCATACCCCTTGACTTATTCCAGATTTTGTTGTGTTACAGCCTGAATAAAATAAAATAAAGTGTTCTCACTATCTACACACACCCCATAATGACTAAGTGAAAACATGTTGTTTTTTTTTTAATTGTCAATTACAAATTTATTCACACCCCTGAGTCAATACCTGTTAGAATCACATTTGGCAGCGATTAAAGCTGTGAGTTTTTCTAGGTAAGTCTGTAAAAGCTTGGCACACCTGGATTGTACAATATTTGCACATTATTCTTTAAATAATTATTCAAGCTTTGTCAATGTTGTATGGTAAGCATCTCCAATGTATAAATAGAACAATTATCCATAGTGTGACCATCTTAAAACAATTCCATGCCACAAATAATACATTTCAAAGTTGTATTTACTACACTAAATAATTGGGGGGGGGGGGGGGGTTTAACTAAGATTACATATGGAATTGTTTTAAGATGGTCATATTGGATTTGGAATTTGATCAAATATTTATTTTGGCCTTTACTACCCATAGAAACGGATTGAATAACACATGCATAAATTATTTTTATAAACGGAGAACATCATCATGTTCAAGAGAGTCTCCCTTTTTCACAGTGGTAGCCCAAACCATAGCTCAAACCGTTCCGACGTTACAGATGTTTTTGTGAGAAGACCAATTTTTGAGATGTTTCATGGTGTGCAAAACAAATATTTCTAGCTTAAACTGACAGTTTGATGGGGATTTTTTCATTACGCTACTTAGATTGATTCACGGGTACGTCAATAGACTCTTATTAACAGGGTACAATGGGGAACAACAGAACACATTTACAGGACCTTTGATAATGGTATTATCTTATTCATTGAAAGAGAAAATGTGAGAGGAGTACGTCAACATAGGCTTTCGCAACCGTGAACAATATAATTCCCCAACCAGGAATAGACATGAACTAGGCAATCGATTAGCATCTGAGGTGGACAGTGCTGGGACAATATTGACCATGGGTTTGTAAATTTAAACTGCCGTCTTACAACACTCAAAGACTTCCACCACTTTACACACACAAAGCGCCACTTTCAGAGGAAATTAATATTGCAATGCGGTATTTTATTTGTACACTGATGTTGTTTGCCAGGTAGGATTACGTTACGATAGAATGTTTATCTGAAAAAGGCGTGTTGTCCAAGACTCTCTCTCGCTCCCTCTCAGTTCTCAGTCCAGGAAAGTAAAGTCTATGTGAGCTCTTCCATGCAGTGAATTCTTCCTCTGCTCCCAGCCGGGATGGATTGCAAACTTAGTCCGTCTCAAATGCAGCAAACAGTGCATTCCTGCAGGACCACCTCTGGGATGATTGCTTCGGTATGAGTAGGATAGGTTTTTGTCAATCGGTGATTGGTTTCCAAGGAGAGTTAGGTCATTTGTTCCTCATGGTGTCAAAGAAACTTGATGTCACGTCTGTTTACAAGTTATGTCATTTTTATGGATACTCACAGAGGGTGGGCCGAGTAGGCCGGACAGGGCTTCTGAGAATTCAGCGCAGTCATGTCCCTTAAGATAAATGTGAGATTTCCTCATAAGTGTTCACAGAATGTTTCTTCTAATCAGAAAACAGTTCAACAGTCCCTGGGATGAAATAAGTAGCCTGTAGGTTCTAAATATTCTTCTTACTTCTGTAACAATCAGATGTCCTACTTTGTGTGGCTTTTGAAATACTTTCTGAAAATTGTCCTCTGCTCACATTTTGGATAATTAAAAAAATATTTATACGTAAGTAATATTTATAAGTATAATATATTATACTTGGTACATTTGATCACCATGTGCAATGCAAACATTGACTGGAGTGGTGTAAAGCTCATCGCAGTGGAAACGCGTTTTCTGGATTGATGAATGATGCTTCACCATCTGACAGTCCAACGTATGAATCTGGGTTTTGTGAATGTCAGGAGAATGCTACCTGCCCGAATGCATAGTGCCAACTGTAAAGTTTGGTGGAGGCGGAATAATGGTCTGGGGCTGTTTTTCAAGGTCTGGGCTAGGCCCCTTAGAAAATCTTAACGTTACAGCAATTCTGTGCTTCCAACTTTGTGGCAACAGTTTGGGGAAGGCCCTTTCCTGTTTCAGCATGATAATGCCCCCGTGCACACTGCGAGGTCCATACAGAAATAGTTTGTAGAGATCGGTGTGGAAGAACGTGACTGGCCTGCCCAGAACCTTGACCTCAACCCCAATGAACACCTTTGGGATGAATTGGTATGCCGACTATGAGCCAGGCCTAACTGCCCAACATCAGTGCCCAACCTCAGTAATGCTCTTGTGGCTGAATGGAAGTAAGTCCCCACAGCAATGTTCCAACATCTAGTGGAGAGCCTTCCCAGACGAGTGGAGGCTGTTATGGCAGCAAAGGGAGGACCAACATCATATTAATGCCCCTGATTTTGGAATGAGATGTTTGACAAGCAGGTGTCCACATACTTTAGTAAAAAATGAGCTTTATCTTGAAAATTTTCAGTAATCTACAGCAGCAGGTTTTTTTTTATTCTATTTGGGTCTAAAGGGTTAACAATTCACATATTAAGTTGCATGTACTCATAGCTGTGGGAAGTGTGGGTGCTGAGGGTGCTGCAGTCAAAGCCATGGGCCTTGAATCAGTAACATAGCTATAGAATTCTGAATTGTTTCATCAAATGGACAATGCGTTATCAACTGAAGTTAAAGTGATTTTGCTGTACTTTCATACACTTTTTAACCAGTAGTTGTAAAAGTATCTTCCACGGGACAAAAGTGGTCCCTAAAAATAAACCTTATTTAAAGTGCATTTAAAGTTTAGTTAGATTTAGTCCTGTTCAAATGTGTCTACAAATTAATAATTGACATGTTGGATTCTCAACCAAACCTCAAAGTTTTAGAAAATGACTACATCCAATCAAATCAAACTTGAAATGCACTTTATTTAAAGTTAATTTATGTAGTCCTATTCTTTAACTTTGATTCTTGGTTGAGATGGAAATGTGAATCCAACATATCAATGACTATTTTGTAGACAAACTGGAATTAAAGCCAGACAGTGGCACAAAGATACATCTCCTTCAAGTGTGATATTTGGTTGTGTTGACAACCAAACACAATTCAGTACCACTTTTGCTATAGAGTAAATATTGGGGTGGCAGGTAGCCTAGTGGTTAGAGCATTGTGCCAGTAACCAAAAGGTTGCTAGTTCAAATCCTTGAGCTGACAAGGTAGAAATCTGTCGTTCCGCACCTGTACAAGGCAGTTAACCCACTATTACTAGGCTGTCATTTTAAATAAGAATTTGTTCTTAACTGACATGCCTAGTTAAATAAACAAAATTTAAAAGCCTTTTAACTTGTTGACAAGTTAAACAAATGATATGTTGGATTCCCATCTCCAACTAAACCAAAAAATAGCATAAAGCCAGTGGCTCAGATGAAACTATCCAAGCATTAGACATCCTTTAAATGTTGATATTTGGTTGCTTTGACAACCAGACACAATTCAATATTACTTTTGTAATACAGGAAATTGATTAATGTTAAGGCTGTTTTACAAACTAATGTAACAGTATTTATTCAACCTTAAAATGAGTCACACATCCATAGCCACATTTTGAAGTTAGCCTACTGTAACTATAACTACGTCTAATATAATCATAGATAGCATGCATGTTCATGATAGCATGCAAAGATCGCAGTTCTGTGAAGATCTTCACAATTGGTATAATAATCTGTGCAGAATCTCAAACAGCATTGATCACTTGCACTATGTATCTCAGATTAAGCACAGTGATACATTAAGTTGTTGTTTAAATACAAAATATCTGACATAGTATTCCCATGTGAACTTTGTTGTGTTTTTAAATGGTTGAAAGCGCGATGATAACACATTTAGATGACAACTAAACCAAAAATCAGATTTTTTTTTTGTGATATCCCATTGGGAATTCAACAAACCTAGGTGAATAAAGTTTGAACTTTCATTGAGCACAGTCTTTACCAAATATTACCAACATTTCCACATTGAATTTACGTGGTGTGTTAGGGTTATCTGCTGTTTTCGTTCTTTATAGACTTGAACACCTCAACCAGCACAATCAAATCCAGTACCTACTGTAGCCAGCACAAAAGACAATTAATATATACACAAGCCATTGGCATGAAGAAAGTTAACTACTCATATCCAGAAGTGTGATGAACTTCTTCTCTAATTATTGATACAGTTTTGATTTAAAATATGTTTTTCAAGCATGTAAAAGATGAGAGACAAGTCTTTTAGATGAGTGAATGAAGAAACAGCTGTTGAATCCCGCCTTAGATTAGTCGTTCTCTTCTATACAGCAGGCTGATCTTTTACATTTACATTTTACATTTTAGTCATTTAGCAGACGCTCTTATCAGAGCGACTTACAGTAGTGAATGAATACATTTCATACATTTTTTTCTCTGTGCTGGTCCTCCTTATTAAAGATGTTCCCCAATAGCTTACCTTCTTCCTCTTTTTTTAGTTTGTTTTGAAATGATTTGACAGGTGGAAGCAATATATAAGAAACTCAACCAAACAAACCTATTTATTTTTCAGGTCAGTGCGACAAAGGAAGGAAGACACGTACAGGGGACAATTTAGAGATATTGACACTGACTTTGATGGTAGATCCTGCTGAGTTCCTTATTGATTACAATAAGGCTGACTTATGTACCAAGAAAACAAGGGGTCAAGACGGCCTCAACAAAATAGAACTGTGCAAGGCAATTACTGGACACACACACACGCACACACACACATGCCTGTCATTGAAAGACACCAATAAAAGGGAATGAGGCACCCACCTGTCTGCTGCGATAGCCAGCAGTGCGTTAGTGGACACGTAGAGAGACACAGTCCTGATGTAGTTAACTGAGGCACACAGCACCAGGCCATGGTCCCAGGACAGCTGCTTCACCACATAGTAATCCACCAGGAACGGGCAACACACCACTGACACTATGAAGTCTGATATTGCAAGGTTAGCAATGAGTAGGTTAGTGATGTTACGCAGCTTCTTGTACCGTGCCAAAGTAGCTATAAACAGGAAGTTGCCAACACCGCAGACGAGCATAATGCAGATGAGCACCACGGTGATGACAATGGTGGCGACGAAGAAGGCTGTGCCTTGCGTGGTGTCGGGCATCTCGTTGTCGGGAACACCATAGTCCATGTCGTAGTTATCCGTCAATGGGTCAAGCTTGCTTCCTCCCAGCATGTGGTCACGGGTCTCAACATATACATCCGCTAAGTGGCTGATGTTGGGATCTCCCATTGTGAATTCCCAAGAAGTTTTGTGTTTCTTGTTTTTATTTGTGTCTACTTTATAATTTATGTCAGTGTCTTCCAGGAATCATTTCATAAGGTGTTTGGGTCATGGTGTAAGTGTCTTGCAGGATCGATGATAGAGGGTCTTTTGGAGTGAAGAGAAGATCCCACTGTCACTCAGACAGTAAAGAGAACATCTTCACCTGGAAGACAGTTGATCTCAATTTAGCATGACTCACACAGAGACCAGAGAATGTTTCTGAAGATTAATTAAATATACATTTCAGAAGCGAACATGCTGGCTGGATCAAATAAGCATGAAAAAAAAAGTCATCTTGTGTGTGCTGTTGTTGACATTGCAGAGCTCGTAAAATAATAAGAATTACCAATGACATAATTTATTTTCTGCTAATAGTTTTATTATTGGTCAATGACACAGATTCATGCCCCCAGACTTCTCTCTATCCAAGAGATACCCTGGGTTAATGACCTAACGTTATGTTCATTAAAAATAGTGATTTGTGGCCAGAGGAAAGAATAACCATGACAAAGATGAAAGAGAATTGCCAATTTATTCTCAGGGTTAGAATAATATTGTGGAATATGAGCTGGCTGTAGTAACCTGGACACCATCCAACGCACAATAGAGTGATATGAAACACTCAGAAAAAAAAGGGGGGGGTACAGATAGAGAGAGGGAAGGAATTATGTGTGTGTGTGTGTGTGTGTGTGTGTGTGTGTGTGTGTGTGTTTGTGAGCACAATCAATCAATTAATATAATTCCTAGGATCAATTGTGCACACACATTGGCTAATCAGTAATATAATTCAAACTGAGATCACTAATTGTGAGGTTGAATATTCCATCAAATCAAATTTGATTTGTCACCTGTCGAATACAACGGTTGTAGACTTTACCGTTAAATGCATGCTAAAGAGCCCTTCCCAAAGATGCAGAGGTAAAACATACAATTAAATAAGAGTAACACAAAATACAATTCATAAGAATGGAGCTATATACAGGCAGTACCAGTAACAGATCAATGTGCAGGGGTACGAGGTAACTGGAGGTAGATACAGTGCCTTCAGAAAGTATTCACACTCTCTGACATTTTCAACATTTTGTTGTGTTACAAAGTGGGACTAAAATTGATCTACACGAATGTCAATGATCTACACAAAAATGTCTGTAATGTCAAATTGGGAGAAAAAATCTAACATTTGTATATATTTAAATAAAACACTAATAAATCTTGATTAGATACTGTAAGTATTCAACATCCTGAGTCGATACATGTTAGAATTACCTTTTACAGTGATTACAGCAGTGAGTATTTTTGGGTAGGTCTCTAAGAGCTTACCACACCTGGATTGTGCAACATTTACCCATTATTCTTTTAAAGTTCTTCAAGCTCTGTCAAATTGGTTTATGATCATTGCTGGACAACCATTTTGAGGTCTTGTCATAGATTTCAAGCAGATTTAAATCAAAACTGTAACTTGACCACTCCGGAACATTCACTGTCTTCTTGGTAAGCAACTCCAGTGTAGATTTGGCCTTGTGTTTTAGGTTATTGTCCTGCTGAAAGATCAATTAATCTCCCAGTATCTGGTGGAAAGCAAATTGAACCAGGTTTTCTTCTAAGGTTTTGCTTGTACAGATAGTCCAGGTAACCATTTACTTAACTATTAGCAGACTGATGGCTTTTTAGCAGTCCATGAACAGACTGTTAGGTTATGTCAAATATTCAAGTGCAGAAAACATACAATACTCCCAGACAAATTAAACAATTTATTTGCGCGCTTTGAGGACAATACAGTGCTACCGACACAGTCCGCTACCAAAGACTGTGGGCTCTCCTTCTCCGGGCCGACCTGAGTAAAACATTTAAATGTGTTATGTTAACCCTCGCAAGGCTGCCGGCACAGACGGCATCCCTAGCCGCGTCTTCAGAGCATGCGCAGACCAGCTGTCTGGTGTGTTTACAGACATATTCAATCAATCCCTATCCCAGTCTGCTGTCCCCACATGCTTCAAGATGGCCACCATTTTTCCTGTTCCCAAGACAGCTAAAGTAACTGAACTAAATTACAAATGCCCCGCAGCACTTAATTCTTTCATCATGAAGTGCTTTGAGAGACTAGTCAAGGATCATATCACCTCCACCCTACCTGTTACCCTAGACCCACTCCAATTTGCTTACCACCCCAATAGGTCCACAGACAATGCAATCACCGTCATACTGCACACTACCCTATCCCATCTGGACAAGAGGAATACCTATGTAAGAATGCTGTTCATTGACTAAGCTCAGCATTCAACACTATAGTACCCGCCAAACTCATTAAGCTTGAGACCCTGGGTCCTGACCCCGCCCTGTGCAACTGGATTCTAGACCTCCTAACAGGCCACCCCCAGGTGGTGAAGGTAGAAAACAACATCTCCACTCCGCTGATCCTCAACACTAAGGACAATACAGTGCTACCGACACGGTCCGCTACCAAAGACTGTGGGCTCTCCTTCTCCGGGCCGACCTGAGTAAAACATTTAAATGTGTTATGTTAACCCTCGCAAGGCTGCCGGCACAGACGGCATCCCTAGCCGCGTCTTCAGAGCATGCGCAGACCAGCTGTCTGGTGTGTTTACAGACATATTCAATCAATCCCTATCCCAGTCTGCTGTCCCCACATGCTTCAAGATGGCCACCATTTTTCCTGTTCCCAAGACAGCTAAAGTAACTGAACTAAATTACAAATGCCCCGCAGCACTTAATTCTTTCATCATGAAGTGCTTTGAGAGACTAGTCAAGGATCATATCACCTCCACCCTACCTGTTACCCTAGACCCACTCCAATTTGCTTACCACCCCAATAGGTCCACAGACAATGCAATCACCGTCATACTGCACACTACCCTATCCCATCTGGACAAGAGGAATACCTATGTAAGAATGCTGTTCATTGATTAAGCTCAGCATTCAACACTATAGTACCCGCCAAACTCATTAAGCTTGAGACCCTGGGTCCTGACCCCGCCCTGTGCAACTGGATTCTAGACCTCCTAACAGGCCACCCCCAGGTGGTGAAGGTAGAAAACAACATCTCCACTCCGCTGATCCTCAACACTAAGGACAATACAGTGCTACCGACACGGTCCGCTACCAAAGACTGTGGGCTCTCCTTCTCCGGGCCGACCTGAGTAAAACATTTAAATGTGTTATGTTAACCCTCGCAAGGCTGCCGGCCCAGACGGCATCCCTAGCCGCGTCTTCAGAGCATGCGCAGACCAGCTGTCTGGTGTGTTTATAGACATATTCAATCAATCCCTATCCTCAAGGGTGCATGCCAGCCCCCTCCTGTACTCCCTGTTCACCCATGACTGCGTGGCCATGTACGCCTCCAACTCAATCATCAAGTTTGCAGACGACACTACAGTGGTAGGCTTGATTACTAACAACGACGAGACAGCCTACAGGGAGGAAGTGAGGGCCCTCGGAGTGTGGTGTCAGGAAAATAAAAGAGATTATCGTGGACTTCAGGAAACAGCAAAGGGAGCATCCCCCATCCACAACGACGGGACAGCAGTGGAGGAGGAGGAAAGTTTTAAGTTCCTCGGTGTACATATCACCGACAAACTGGAATGGTCCACGCACACAGACAGTGTGGTGAAGAAGGAGCAACAGCACCTTTTTTCCACTTTAGGAGGCTGAAAAAATGGGCTTGTCACTAAAAACCCTCACTAACTTTTACAGGTCCACAATTGAGAGCATCCTGTCGGGCTGTATCACCGCCTGGTACGGCAACTGTACCACCCACAACCGCATAGTTCTCCAGAGGGTGGTGCGGTCTGTACAACACATCACTGGGGGGAAACTACCTGCCCTCCAGGACACCTACAGCACCCAATGTCACAGGAAGGCAAAAGAAATCATCAAGGACAATAACCACCCGAGCCACTACCTGTTCACCACGCTTCCATCCAGAAGGCGAGGTCAGTGCAGATGCATCAGAGCTGGAACAGAGAGATTGAAAAAAAGCTTCTATCTCAAGGCCATCCGATTGTTAAACAGCTACCACTAGCACAGAGAGGCGGCTGCCTACCTACAGACTTTATATCATTAGCCACTTTAATAAATGGACCACTAGTCACTTTAATAAAGCCACTTTAAATTTCTTTCCATATGACTCATCTCATTTGTATATACTGTATACTGTATCCTTCACTATCTATTCTTTACTATCTATTGCATCTTAGCTGCTCTGTCCCTTCTCATTCCATTCCTTTACTAGAGTGTGTGAACTTGTTAGATATTACCTGTTAGATACTGCTGCACTGTCGGATCTAGAAGTATAAGCATTCCGCTACACTCGCAATAACATCTCCTAACCATGTGTATGTGACCAATAACATTTGATCTCATTCTCACCCCAATGAAAATAATATTAATTACGAACAATGCACTGTCCAATAAAGCATCATAGATTTTTTAAGATTAAACATCTAACTATAAAATGTTTATAGGCATATTTAATGAGCTGAAGTTAAACCACTATGTGGGGAGAGTTATTCTAATGGATAGGCTACAAACATCTGATTACGCATGCATACAGACAGTACCTTCCTATATGTGTTCTCAATATGTGAAATCAATTTAGAATGAAACCTCTTCAAATTAAATAAGCAAAAGGACATGGGGTAGAGAAATCCAAATAAAGCTGTCACTATGGGTAAGTTATTCAATAAGCATTGTACATTTACGGTTGTGGAAAGTAATATATATTTATAATTGTTACTTTTTTGTAACCCCATGTCCTTTTGCTTTTTTAAGAGGTTTCATTGTAAATTTAATTCACACACAAAAAAAAATGTTTTACCACCACTTTGATACATAAGACTGAAAATCTATGCAGAATACTCACTTACTTTAAGCAGATCCCATGAATTGTACAGTCTTCTTGCATTATCAAGCTCATCTTGAGCAGCTCATTGATTTAACATGAACTTTCTCAGGCATGTATTACCCTAGGTTAATGTTAGAAAATAACAGGTCCTATCCTCTCCATAGTGCACTGTCGCTCCTTTCCTCCTCGCTGTTGGTTCTCTCCTCTCCACCAACATGCCCTAGAGAAGCAAAAAAACGTGTCTTTGTCACAGTTGTCTGAAGATGAAGGAGACCAAAGCGCAGCGTGTGTACCATTTCACATTTTATTTAAACTGTGAAACTATGCAATACATACAAATAAATGAATAAACACAACAACAACAACAACAACAACAACAACAACAACAACAACAACAACAACCCGTGACAAAGCGGTGCAACATACACTTACTCAAAAATAATCTCCCACAACTCCTAGTGGGAAAAACAACTACTTAAATATGATCCCCAATTAGAGACAATGATAACCAGCTGCCTCTAATAGGAGATCATCCCAAAAAAACAACATAGAAATACAACAACTAGAACCAACATAGACATAAATAAACTAGACAAAACCCTCTGTCACGCCCTGACCTACTCTACCATAGAAAAATAAAAGCTTTCTATGGTCAGGACGTGACAGTCTTGATCCTCTCCCTGCTTATTCATTTTTATGAAGGAGGAGAGGCTCCCGTTCTAGCTGAGAAAGTGTTCTGGGGTGAGTGTACTTTATGTGTGATGTTGTTGACTCAGTCACTATTGGATGTGGGAAGTCCTGTTCCAGCTAGCCTACTTTGACATCACTGGCTTTGCTAATTGAATTGTGTTGCAACTGTAATAACGTTGTAGCCTACAGTTCCTAATGGAGAGCTTTGCCAGTATCTTGGCAGAGGTCACAGTTCACTCACTCACGAGGCCACAATGTTTAACACAATTTCTAAAATGCAAATTCAAGACTATTCAGTCATGTGAAATCCATAGATTAGGGCCTAATGAATTTATTTAAATTGACTGATTTCCTTATATGAACTGTAATTCAGTAAATACATTGAAATTGTTGCATGTTGCGTTTACATTTTTCTTCTCAGTATAAATTGTTTTCAAATAGAAATACATATACTGGTTTGAGTGTGTGTATATAAATGTGAAAATATACAGATGAAACCTGTAAATCATAACACATTGGTTTATATAATGAATGTGTATCTTTGAAGTCCACTTCCATTGTCCTCTTTGGTGAAAATGTTTAACATTTTCAGCTCATTTGTGAATGCATCTTGTTTGGAAAGCATCGTAGTGACAGTATTATTTTTTCCTTTGAACCAGTGATAAGTGAAAAAACCAACCCAACAACCAGGTTTTTGGGAAATAATCAAATCCCTTTGTATCCCTAATCTCAATCTGCAGTACTGGAAAGGTATCCTCACAGGGAATAGAATTGTCAGTTTAGGAGATATAGAAACCCCCTTATTTCTCAGACCAATTTGTGTATCACGGCAATAGACATTATGACCAAACCAGACAGGCAAGTTTGGGTCATCTGATACCCACCAGAAGAAGGAAAAATCTTCTAAAATCAACAGTTATATACAGAGCCATCACTGAATGGAACTCCTTATCAACTGATATTTCCAAAGCCAACAGTAAATTCACATTCAAGAAAACACTTCTTAGATGTTAAGTCCCCAGTATGGTGCAAAATTGTAACAAGACCACTTTTTCTTGGCTACAGATGGACAAAATCACATTGTGCTTAAAAAGCTGAAGTTGTAACTAGTCTACATACATTTGAATGGTGTCTCTGCGCCTCTCAGTGGACGTTCAGGATAAAAGTCTCTGTCATCAGTTATATGAAATAATGGCAATATTGTACTGTCATAAAGTATGATGATATTTCTTTTACAGTTATAGGAAAGGTGAAATATTATAGTTAGTCATTTATAATTCAATTTTTACAATATTTAGAGCTATTGCCCCACTTTTGTTGAATAGGAAAAATAATAATACATGATTATTCATATTTTCACAATATTTGTACTATGTACTGTTTTTGCAAGGAAGGTGAGTTCCAGATCTTTCTAAAACATTACCAGTTATTATTTATGGCTATCTCGTGATGGTGACCATCTCGTGACCATCCCGTCTATTTAGGCGGAAATCTAAATTTTGCCCAATCATTCAGTCTTATATCTTCTTTTGAGACTGTTTAGTGTATGAGCTCTTCTGTCCCAATTCCCATATTGAATAGGTACTACTTCCCTAAAAAGGTACAATCCCAACTGAGCCCAGAGGAGGGCAGAGTCGACAAGCATAAGGGTGTGGGGTAATTCTGCACAGACTTCAGCCTGCGCTGCCACTTTAAGAACGCATCAGCTGTCATGCAGGAAGAAATTGAACTGAAGTTGGTGCCTGATACGGAAGTGGGAGTGGGAAGACGCATTCGAGGGTTCGACTTCAAACTAGGAAGCGAAATATAATCCATCGTTCTATATTGTAGCAGGCAGTTTTAGCATAGCTGTGCTGGACTGCGGTCGACATGGATGATAGTTCTGATGGTATGGGTGGGGTTGATGAAAGTCATGGACCTGGATGGTCTGTGGTGAAATGTAAAAGGAAAAAGAATGGCACTGCTATAAGTGCTGCTGACAACAGTGGCACTTCTAGTGTTGAGAACATTAAGAGGGTGAAGGTAGTGAAAAACAAAAGTCATGATGTGTCGGAGTGGAAAGTTGTAATTGTGTTTGATGCAACAACGGGGCCTCATCTACACCCTATTCCATTAACCAATGCTGTTAAGAAAGAGATAGGTGAAGTCACGTTAGCCCGGTTCATTGGTAATTGAAGACTGTTAATATTCTGTAATGACCATGTTCAGCAAGGGAAAATTCTGAAAATGAAAACTCTCAATGGGAAGAAAATTACAACTCATTTCCCTGGAGCTTCAGCTAAGCTGGGCATTTCATAGATTATATTGTAAAAATAATGTAGAGGGGGGCATAGTGGTTGAAGCCAAAAGGCTGTGCAGTAAGAAAGAGGGGCAGAGAAGTGAAAAACTGTCAATGCTATTACATTTTGAGAAGGTTTTATCAAAGAAAATACAGATGGGCATCCTGGCTTTCCATTTTAAATGCCA
The DNA here is from genome assembly GCF_965601325.2 of Salmo salar. Classification (NCBI taxonomy): domain Eukaryota; kingdom Metazoa; phylum Chordata; class Actinopteri; order Salmoniformes; family Salmonidae; genus Salmo; species Salmo salar. The sequence goes on along the minus strand of NC_138291.1, from coordinate 64,538,746 downwards.
AAGAATGGGACATGTAGTGGCTCTGTGCAAAGGAAAGAAAATATGTGCTATTGTGGAGGGGAACATGATTATAGTGAATGTGTGAACAATGTCAAAGTTAACTGTTGTAATTGTGTGTGTGGGGGGGGGGGAGGAGACACAGTGCAGCATTTGGTGGATGCCAGGTGCAGAAAGAGGCTAGAGAGACCCAAAGATATAAAATCACTCATAATGTCTCTTAAGGCAGATTGGTGGAACTAATAGGCATAATGATGGAGATAACATCAGATATGTTGGGTCAAAGGACACCTTAATACTTAATCAGATTGACTTCATAGCCTTCATTGGAAAGGTTATCAACGTGACTGCGTTTGTGGAAAGAACAACTGCCAAGTTGAAGATCATTGTGGAAGCAGCAAAATAGTTTTTAGGAGTAACAGATGTTACTGTCGCCATGATTGTTGATATGTTGACTCCTAATAATACTAATGATGGAACGTCTAAATATGATGATAATTAGAGTCATAGTTTTTGCTATCCTTCAGTGTAATGCCAGAAGCCTTACTGCTAACGGTCAGGAGTTTAAGAAATATGTAATCGATTTAGAGATCAAACCTGATGTGATACAGTATGTGTTCAAGAAACATGGCTTAGACCACATTTAGATTGTATTATTCCTGTTTATTGCTCAACCATATCTGATAGATCAACTGGACAGGGTGGTTGGTATGCTACATTCATAAGGGAAGGTCTTGTATATTATAATTTACCTGACCCATCTGAATATTTTTTTCTTGTTTTTAATTTCACCTTTCTTTAACGAGGTAGGCAAGTTGAGAACAAGTTCTCATTTACAACTGCGACCTGACCAAGATAAAGCAAAGCAGTGCGACAAAAACAACAACACAGAGTTACACATGGGATAAACAAACGTACAGTCAATAGTGAACAGACTTTGGTTGTTAACTATGAAACGCCCTTCTTTCACCACTATATAAACCTGTTGACGAAAATTCTACTTTCTGTTCCGAGGACTTGAGGACGATGGTCCTACGTTAAAAGTGCTCAGATAATAACGAAATTCGCATCGTGTTCAATGTGAAGGTGACGATCGACACGCCGAAAGGATGAATTTTGACTATACCTGCCAGAATATAACACAAGCTTAAGAGTATGGCAACTTGCTATGAACTTTGAACTCTTATTCACTCCAGAAGTGATACCTCCTACCCGTTGAGTTAGCAGCAGCCGCTGTAAACATGGGCTGGGAAAGGACGGACGACGTATCCAGTCTAACACACACAACGATACTACAACGTATTCAGTTTACCACCAGAGACATTCTTCAGAGGACAAGAGATCCCTGCTGGGCAACCCGTCCTTCCTTCTACGACCAACCTATTGAAGCGCACCTCAGAGTACATATTCCTTGCATTTTCCTTTTCCAAATGGGCGGTTATTTAGAATGCATAAGATTCTGTATTTACGATAGCATAGCTTCTCCCTTTGATACTCAGTCTTCCCGCTCTTTCATTCTTTGTGTAACCAGCCGTCATATCTGTTCCATCCGCTAGGGACGTTTTCCTTTATGACATAATTTGTAATCAATGTATGATCCATTCTGTGTAGATGTAATTCTGTGTGATTATTTAGTAAATAAATAATTAAACCACATTTTGTATTGCTGATTCAACTTGTTAACCAGAGTTTGTGAAGATAACCAAGAATTTACAACTTTCAGATGAGACTGAATAAAGTGAAGATTAAATATTGACTGCTACTGATGTAAAAGATTACTAGCTCTTTAAGAGTTTATTCGGAAGATAACAGCTCTATAAACATTATTTCGTGGTGCCCCAACTTTCTAGTTAATTACATTTACCTGATTTGCTTAATCAGGTAATATTAATTACAGAGAAATTATTTTATAGAATAGCATGTCATATCACTTAATCCGGCATAGCCAAAGACACGACAGTAGTGATGCTAGTCGGGCGGGCGGGTGCGGGCTGCGATCGTTTGAATAGCATGTATTTTGTTTTAATAGCATTTAAGAGCAGTTGGAGGCCATGGAAGGAGTGTTGTATGGCGTTGAAGCTCGTTTGGAGGTTTGTTAACACAGTGTCCAAAGAGGGGCCAGATGTATACAGAATGCTATCGTCTGCGTAGAGGTGTATCAAAGAATCACCTCCAGCAAGAGCGACATCATTGATATATACAGAGAAAAGAGTCGGCCCGAGAATTGAACCATGTGGCATCCCCATCGAGACTGCCAGAGGTCCGAACAACAGGCCCTCCGATTTGACACACTGAACTCTATCTGAGAAGTAGTTCATGAACCAGGCGAGGCAGTCATTAGCGAAACCAAGGCTGTTGAGTCTGTCGATAAGAATACGGTGATTGACAGAGTTGAAAGCTTTGGCCAGGTCGATGAAGACGGCTGCACAGTACTGTCTTTTATCGATGGCGGTTATGATATCGTTTAGGATCTTGTGCGTGGCTGAGGTGCACCATGACCAGCTCGGAAACCAGATTGCATAGAGGAGAAGGTTTAGTGGGATTCAAAATGGTTGGTGATCTGTTTGTTCACTTGGCTTTCGAAAACTTTAGAAAGGCAGGGCAGCATGGATATACAGTTGAAGTCAGACGCTTACATACACCTTACCCAAATACATGTAAACTCTGTTTTTCACAATTCCTGACATTTAATCCCAGTGAAAATTCACTGTCTTGGGTCAGTTAGGATCACCACTTTAATTTAATGTGAAATGTCAGAATAATAGTAGAGAGCATGATTTATTTCAGCTTTTATTTCTTTCATCACGTTCCCAGTGGGTCAGAATTTTACATACACACAATTAGTATTTGGTAGCATTGCTTTTAAATTGTTTAACTTGGGTCAAATGTTTCTGGTAGCCTTCCACAAGCTTCCCACAATAAGTTGGGTGAATTTTGGCTCATTCCTCTTAACAGAACTGGTGTAACTGAGTCAGGTTTGTAGGCCTTCTTGCTCACACACGCTTTTTCAGTTCTGCCCACAAATTTTCTATAGGATTGAGGTCAGGGCTTTGTGATGGCCACTCCAAAACCTTGACTTTGTTGTCCTTAAACCATTTCGCCACAACTTTGGAAGTATGCTTGGGGTCATTGTCCATTTGGAAGACTCATTTGCGACCAAGCTTAAACTTCCTGACTGATGTCTTGAGATGTTGCTTCAATACAGCCACATAATTTTCCCTCCTCATGATGCCATCTATTCTGTGAAGTACACCAGTCCCTCCTGCAGCAAAGCACCTTCCACAACATGATGCTGCCACCCCCATGCTTCACGGTTGGGATGGTTTTCTTCGGCTTGCAAGCCTCCGCCTTTTTCCTCCAAACATAACGATGGTTATTATGGCCAAAAACAGTTATATTTTTGTTTCATCAGACCAGAGGACATTTTTCTAAAAAGTATGATCTTTGTCCCCATGTGCAGTTGCAAACCGTGTCTGGCTTTTTTATGGCGGTTTTGGAGCAGTGGCTTCTTCCTTGCTGAGCGGCCTTTCAGGTTATGTCGATATAGTGCTCGTTTTACTGTGGATATATATACTTTTGTACCTGTTTCCTCCAGCATCTTCACAAGGTCCTTTGCTGTTGTTCTGGGATTCATTTGCACTTTTTGCACCAAAGTACGTTAATCTCTAGGAGACAGAACACGTCTCCTTCCTGAGCGGTATGATGGCTGCGTGGTCCGATGGTGTTTAAGGTCAACCTTGGATCTCATCAGACCAGACCTGAAAGTGAATCAAAAATGTAATCATGACAACTGAGCCAAACTCAGGAGATTCTCACCTGGAGATGATGTCTATACAAGAAACTATGGGTTTGGTCCTAAATGGATTCCAGTTACCATTGAGGATTGCTCAGGACTAGTATTCTATACTGTGATCATCGGAAGTGGACAAAGACTAAGGAGACACGTGGATCAGATCCGAGCTCGAATTCCAGTTCCATATGGGGATCTGGATCTATGATTAAACGAGCAGGACAGGACATTGGAACATTCCCCAGAGTTACAGTTGGACAAACCACTTAAGACCAACAATGCTCAACTTCCTGAGACCATCAGTCCAGGACGACCTCCTCCTGTGAAGTCTCCACAATAGGACTTTGTTTCACCATCAAGGGGTGAAGAGCTGGTGGCACCAGCAACACCACCTCTGTGACGCTCTATTAGAGTGAGATGTCTGCCAGACTTTTTCAGATCCTAAAGGAGATCATGTTAGAAGAAATGTAAATATGAAAATAGCATAGCTCAGAAAGGAATTGAGTAGGGTTATTAGCTTTAAAGGGGCGGAATGTAGTAACCTGGTATATTTATGTTTACCAATAGATGGCAGTATTGACTCAAGACAGGGGTTTGCTTTCCACTATCCGTAGCCATTTCCTATGTCTGCCTATATAACCGTGATTTAAGCCAGGTGCATTAGAGAATGTTATTCTAAGTTACAATGAAATGCTAAACCGTACTTACGTGTCATGAGTCATCAATCTAAGAAGCCTCTAAGGATACTACAGTGATCATTGTGCAATTGATTGTGTTAGAAATACAAAAATTACCAAAATCAAACCCCGTTACATTTTGAAAATACATTTTAGACAGTTTGATGAGCAAAGCATTCTTACATCAACTGTACCATAATATTGACAGAGTAAGTCTCCCGATGGTGATACTGCCTGGCACTATTTTTATATGAAATTTGGGTCCATACTAGACATTCAAATGCTCTTGTTGACTGGGCCTCCCTCAGAGCGCTAATAAACAAATGTACAGGATTGATCAAGAAGTCCAAATCAGATTTTTATCTAAATGCAGTCACAAAGAACCTAAACAACCTTACCAAGTTCTGGAAGATAATCAAATCAGTGTCAGGCTCTAATGTATCCTCTGGCCTTCCTGACCATTTAATGATGGATTCCAATGAAATGAAGGATAAAGGTGATATTGTATGGGTTGTTAACAAGCACTTCATATCTGCTGGTTCAGGTTTTGATAATGGTGCGGCCCAGGCCTCTAATGTAAGCGCTGTTACGTTAAACAATGATATAGGCCCTCGTGAACCATTTTAACTTTAAGCCTGTTTCTTATGCTAAGGTCTATAAAGTATTAAAGGCAATAGACCCTAAAACGACTGCAGGTCCAGACAACCTGGATCCCTACCTCTTAAAGAAAGCAACTGGTATTATTACCGAACCTGTGGCTCACATTTTCAACTTGAGTCTTGACCAATTCCATACCCAGCATTTGGAAATCAGCTAATGTCCTTTCACTACTAAAGGATGGAGATCCCTCAGATGCTAACTATCTTCCTATCTCTAAACTCCCTATCCTGGCCAAAGTACATTAATCTCTAATGAACTCACAGTTAAAAACACTTCTTAATTGAAAATAACATGCTCAGTGGGGTTCAGTCTGGCTTTAGCTCGGGGCACAGCACCACAACTGCAGCTATGGCAGTGGAAAATGACATAAATGCATTTGATAAAAAGCAACATTGAAAAATAAACAAACAGAGCAGCACAGAGGCATTTGATTCATTTAACCATAAATTGTTGCTAGCTAGACTCAGTAACATTGGTCTCAGTGAAGGGGCAATACATTGGGTTAGGAACTATATTTCTGACTGAACACAATGTGTATATGCTGGCAAAGGTTAGCTTTCTTGAGATTAATAGAGGTGTGCCCCAGGGTTCCATTTCACCTCCTGTGTTGTTCTCAATTTGTATTTATGATCTGGGAAATGAGATGCAACCAGCAAAGTATAAATTAATGTCCTCCTCTGGTTCAGGCTTTTGAAGAGCTCCAGACTGCTTTTCAGTTACTGCAGGCCTCCCTTTATGCTCTCAAACTGGTCTTGAATATACAAAAAACTAAATTCTCAACCTTTACCAGAGCTCGCACTCAGCTAGACAAGGTTAGCATTGTCACATCTGGTGGTGACAGCTGTGCGTAATAATGAGCAGAATGGTGACCTCGAGCGCCGGTGAGGGAGTATATATGACAATGAGTTAACCTGGAATGCATTTCAATTAACAGGTGTGCCTTGTTAAATCGTGAAATGTATTTCCTTCTTAATGCGTTTGAGCCAATCAGTTGTGTTGTGACAAGGTAGAGGTGGTATACGGAAGATAGTCCTCTTTTATAATAGACCAAGTACATATTATGGTAAGAACAGCTAAAATAAGCAAAGTCCAGTCCATCATTACTTTAAGACATGAAGGTCAGTCAATTCAGAAAATTTCAAGAACTTTGAACATTTCTTCAAGTGCAGTCGCAAAAATCATCAAGCGCAATGATGAAACTGGCTCTCATGAGGGCCACGACAGGAAAGGAAGACCCAGAGTTACCTCTGCTGCAGAAGAAGAAGTTCATTAGAGTTAACTACACCTCAGATTGCAGCCCAAATAAATGCTTCGCAGAGTTCAAGTAACAGACACATCTCAACATCAACTGTTCAGAAGAGACTGTGTGAATCAGGCCTTCATGGTCAAATTACTGCAAAGAAACCACTACTAAAGGACACCAGTAACAAGAAGAGACTTGCTTGGGCCAAGAAACACAATGAATGGACATTAGACCGGTGGAAATCTGTCTTTTGGTCTGATGAGTCCAAATTGGAGAATTTTGGTTTCAACCGCCGTGTCTTTGTTGAGACGTAGAGTACGTGAATGGATGATCTCGGCATGTGTGGTTCCCACCGTGAAGCATGGTGGAGGAGGTGTGATGGTGTGGGGGTGCTTTTCTGGTGACACTGTCAGTGATTTATTCAGAATTCAAGGCACACTTTACCAGCATGGCTACAACAGCATTATGCAGCGATACGCCATCCCATCTTGTTTGCGCGTAGTGGGGCTATCATTTGTTTTTCAACATGACAATGACCCAACACACCTCCAGGCAGTGTAAGGGCTATTTGACCAAAAAGGAGAGTGATGGAGTGCTGCATCAGATGACCTGGCCTCCACAATCACCCGACCTCAACCCAATTGAGATTGTTTGGGATGAGTTGGACTGCAGAGTGAAGGAAAATCAACCAAAAAGTGCTCAGCATATGACTCCTTCAAGAATGTTGGAAAATCATTCCAGGTGAAGCTGGTTGAGAGAATGCCAAGAGTGTGCAAAGCTGTCATCAAGGCAAAGGGAGGCTACTTTGAAGAATCAAAATATACACTGCTCAAAAAAATAAAGGGAACACTTAAACAACACAATGTAACTCCAAGTCAATCACAGTTCTGTGAAATCAAACTGTCCATTTAGGAAGCAACACTGATTGACAATAAATTTCACATGCTGTTGTGCAAATGGAATAGACAACACGTGGAAATTATAGGCAATTAGCAAGACACCCCCAATAAAGGAGTGGTTCTGCAGGTGGGGACCACAGACCACTTCTCAGTTCCTATGCTTCCTGGCTGATGTGTTGATCACTTTTGAATGCTGGCGGTGCTTTCACTCTAGTGGTAGCATGAGACGGAGTCTACAACCCACACAAGTGGCTCAGGTAGTGCAGCTCATCCAGGATGGCACATCAATGCGAGCTGTGGCAAGAAGGTTTGCTGTGTCTGTCAGCGTAGTGTCCAGAGCATGGAGGCGCTACCAGGAGACAGGCCAGTACATCAGGAGACATGGAGGAGGCCGTAGGAGAGCAACAACCCAGCAGCAGGACCGCTACCTCCGCCTTTGTGCAAGGAGGAGCAGGAGGAGCACTGCCAGAGCCCTGCAAAATGACCTCCAGCAGGCCACAAATGTGCATGTGTCTGCTCAAATGGTCAGAAACAGACTCCATGAGGGTTGTATGAGGGCCCGACGTCCACAGGTGGGGGTTGTGCTTACAGCCCAACACTGTGCAGGACGTTTGGCATTTGCCAGAGAACACCAAGATTGGCAAATTCGCCTAAGGCGCCCTGTGCTCTTCACAGATGAAAGCAGGTTCACACTGAGCACGTGACAGACGTGACAGAGTCTGGAGATGCCGTGGAGAACGTTCTGCTGCCTGCAACATCCTCCAGCATGACCGGTTTGGCGGTGGGTCAGTCATGGTGTCAAATCAAATCAAATCAAATGTATTTATATAGCCCTTCGTACATCAGCTGATATCTCAAAGTGCTGTACAGAAACCCAGCCTAAAACCCCAAACAGCAAGCAATGCATGTGAAAGAAGCACGGTGGCTAGGAAAAACTCCCTAGGAAAAACTCCCTAGAAAGGCCAAAAACCTAGGAAGAAACCTAGAGAGGAACCAGGCTATGAGGGGTGGCCAGTCCTCTTCTGGCTGTGCAGGGTGGATATTATAACAGAACATGGTCAAGATATTAAAATGTTCATAAATGACCAGCATGGTCAAATAATAATAATCATAGTAGTTGTCGAGGGTGCAACAAGCACGTCCGGTGAACAGGTCAGGGTTCCATAGCCGCAGGCAGAACAGTTGAAACTGGAGCAGCAGCACGGCCAGGTGGACTGGGGACAGCAAGGAGTCATCATACCAGGTAGTCCTGAGGCATGGTCCTAGGGCTCAGGTCCTCCGAGAGAAAGACAGAAAGAGTGAAAGAGAGAATTAGAGAGAGCATATTTAAATTCACACATGACACCGGATAAGACAAGAGAAATACTCCAGATGTAACAGACTGACCCTAGCCCCCCGACACATAAACTACTGCAGCATAAATACTGGAGGCTGAGACAGGAGGGATCAGAAGACACTGTGGCCCCATCCGATGATACCCACGGACAGGGCCAAACAGGCAGGATATAACCCCACCCACTTTGCCAAAGCACAGCCCCAACACCACTAGAGGGATGTCTCCAACCACCAACTTACCGTCCTAAGACAAGGCCGAGTATAGCCCACAACGATCTCCGCCATGGCACAACCCAAGGGGGGGCGCCAACCCAGACAGGAAGACCACGTCAGTGACTCAACCCACTCAAGTGACGCACCCCTCCCATGGATGGCATGGAAGAACACCAGTAAGCCAGTGACTCAGCCCCTGTAAAAGGGTTAGAGGCAGAGAATCCCAGTGGAAAGAGGGGAACCGGCAAGGCAGAGACAGCAAGGGCGGTTCGTTGCTCCAGCCTTACCGTTCACCTTCACACTCCTGGGCCAGACTATACTTAATCATAGAACCTACTGAAGAGATAAGTCTTCAGTAAAGACTTAAAGGTTGAGACTGAGTCTGCGTCTCTCACATTGGTAGGCAGACCATTCCATAAAAATTGAGCTCTATAGGAGAAAGCCCTACCTCCAGCCGTTTGCTTAGAAATTCTAGGGACAATTAGGAGGCCTGCGTCTTGTGACCGTAGCGTACGTGTAGGTATGTACGGCAGGACCAAATCGGAAAGATAGGTAGGAGCAAGCCCATGTAATGCTTTGTAGGTTAGCAGTAAAACCTTGAAATTAGCCCTTGCCTTAACAGGAAGCCAGTGTAGGGAGGCTAGCACTGGAGTAATATGATCAAATTTTTTGGTTCTAGTCAGGATTCTAGCAACCGTATTTAGCACTAACTGAAGTTTGTTTAGTGCTTTATCCGGGTAGCCGGAAAGTAGAGCATTGCAGTAGTCCAGCCTAGAAGTAACAAAAGCATGGATTAATTTTTCTGCGTAATTTTTGGACAGAAAGTTTCTGATTTTTGCAATGTTACGTAGATGGAAAAAAGCTGTCCTTGAAACAGTCTTGATATGTTCTTCAAAAGAGAGATCAGGGTCCAGAGTAACGCAGAGGTCCTTCACAGTTTTATTTGAGACGACTGTACAACCATCCAGATTAATTTTCAGATTCAACAGAAGATCTCTTTGTTTCTTGGGACCTAGAACAAGCATCTCTGTTTTGTCCGAGTTTAAAAGTAGAAATTTTCCAGCCATCCACTTCTTTATGTCTGAAACACAGGCTTCTAGCGAGGGAAATTGTGGGGCTTCACCATGTTTCATTGAAATGTACAGCTGTGTGTCGTCCGCATAGCAGTGAAATGTAACATTATGTTTTCGAATGACATCCCCAAGAGGTAAAATATATAGTGAAAACAATAGTGGTCCTAAAACGGAACCTTGAGGAACACCGAAATGTACAATTGATTTGTCAGAGGACAAACCATTCACAACTGATATCTTTCCGACAGATAAGATCTAAACCAGGCCAGAACTTGTCCATGTAGACCAATTTGGGTTTCCAATCTCTCCAAAAGAATGTGGTGATCGATGGTATCAAAAGCGGCACTAAGATATAGGAGCACGAGGACAGATGCAGAGCCTCGGTCTGACGTCATTAAAAGGTCATTTACCACCTTCACAAGTGCAGTCTCAGTGCTATGATGGGGTCTAAAACCAGACTGAAGCGTTTCGTATACATTGTTTGTCTTCAGGAAGGCAGTGAGTTGCTGTGCAACAGCTTTTTCTAAAATGTTTGAGAGGAATGGAAGATTCGATATAGGCCGATAGTTTTTTATAATTTCTGGGTCAAGATTTGGCTTTTTCAAGAGAGGCTTTATTACTGCTACTTTTAGTGAGCTTGGTACACATCCGGTGGATAGAGAGCCGTTTATTATGTTCAACATAGGAGGGCCAAGCACAGAAAGCAGCTCTTTCAGTAGTTTAGTTGGAATAGGGTCCAGTATGCAGCTTGAGGGTTTGGAGGCCATGATTATTTTCATCATTGTGTCAAGAGATATAGTACTACAACACTTTAGTATCTCCCTTGATCCTAGGTCCTGGCAGAGTTGTGTAGACTCAGGACAATGGAGCTTTGGAGGAATACCCAGATTTAAAGAGGAGTCTGTAATTTGCTTTCTAATGATCATGATCTTGTCCTCAAAGAAGTTCATAAATGTATTACTGCTGAAGTGAAAGCCATCCTCCATTTGCGAAGGCTGCTTTTTAGTTAGCTTTGCGACAGTATCAAAAAGAAATTTCGGATTGTTCTTATTTTCCTCAATTAAGTTGGAAAAATAGGATGATCGAGCAGCAGTGAGGGCTCTTCGATACTGCACGGTATTGTCTTTCCAAGCTAGTCGGAAGACTTCCAGTTTGGTGTGGCGCCATTTCCGTTCCAATTTTCTGGAAGCTTGCTTCAGAGCTCGTGTATTTTCTGTATACCAGGGAGCTAGTTTCTTATGACAGATGTTTTTAGTTTTTAGGGGTGCAACTGCATCTAGGGTATTGCGCAAGGTTAAATTGAGTTCCTCGGTTAGGTGGTTAACTGATTTTTGTCCTCTGACGTCCTTGGGTAGGCAGAGGCAGTCTGGAAGGGCATCAAGGAATCTTTGGGTTGTCTGAGAATTTATAGCACAACTTTTAATGCTCCTTGGTTGGGGTCTGAGCAGATTATTTGTTGCGATTGCAAACGTAATAAAATGGTGGTCCGATAGTCCAGGATTATGAGGAAAAACATTAAGATCCACAACATTTATTCCATGGGACAAAACTAGGTCCAGAGTATGACTGTGGCAGTGAGTAGGTCCAGAGACATGTTGGACAAAACCCACTGAGTCGATGATGGCTCCGAAAGCCTTTTGGAGTGGGTCTGTGGACTTTTCCATGTGAATGTTAAAGTCACCAAAAATTTGAATATTATCTGCTATGACTACAAGATCCGATAGGAATTCAGGGAACTCAGTGAGGAACACTGCATATGGCCCAGGAGGCCTGTAAACAGTAGCTATAAAAAGTGAGTGAGTAGGCTGCATAGATTTCAAGACTAGAAGCTCAAAAGACGAAAACGTAATTCTTTTTTTTTTTGTAAATTGAAATTTGCTATCGTAAATGTTAGCAACACCTCCGCCTTTGCCGGATGCACGGGGGGTATGGTCACTAGTGTAACCAGGGGGTGAGGCCTCATTTAACACAGTAAATTCATCAGGCTTAAGCCATGTTTCAGTCAGGCCAATCACATCAAGATTATGATCAGTGATTAGTTCATTGACTATAACTGCCTTGGAAGTGAGGGATCTAACATTAAGTAGCCCTATTTTGAGATGTGAGGTATCACAATCTCTTTCAATAATGGCAGGAATGGAGGTGGTCTTTATACTAGTGAGATTGCTAAAGCGAACACCACCATTTTTAATTTTGCCCAACCTAGATCGAGGCACAGACACGGTCTCAATGGGGAAAGCTGAGCTGACTACACTGACTGTGCTAGTGGCAGACTCCACTAAGCTGGCAGGCTGGCTAACAGCCTGCTGTCTGGCCTGCACCCTATTTCATTGTGGAGCTAGAGGAATTAGAGCCCTGTCTATGTTCGTAGATAAGATGAGAGCAACCCTCCAGCTAGGATGGAGTCCGTCACTCCTCAACAGGCCAGGCTTGGTCCTGTTTGTGGGTGAGTCCCAGAAAGAGGGCCAATTATCTACAAATTCTATCTTTTGGGAGGGGCAGAAAACAGTTTTCAACCAGCGATTGAGTTGTGAGACTCTGCTGTAGAGCACATCACTCCCCCTAACTGGGAGGGGGCCAGAGACAATTAATCGATGCCGACACATCTTTCTAGCTGATTTACATGCTGAAGCTATGTTGCGCTTGGTGACCTCTGACTGTTTCATCCTAACATCGTTGGTGCCGACGTGGATAACAATATCTCTATACTCTCTACACTCGCCAGTTTTAGCTTTAGCCAGCACCGTCTTTAGATTAGCCTTAACGTCGGTAGCCCTGCCCCCTGGTAAACAGTGTATGATCGCTGGATGATTAGTTTTAAGTCTAATACTGCGGGTAATGGAGTCGCCAATGACTAGGGTTTTCAATTTGTCAGAGCTAATGGTGGGAGCCGTCGGCGTCTCAGACCCCACAATGGGAGGAGTAGAGACCAGAGAAGTCTCGGCCTCCGACTCCGACTCGCTTAATGGGGAGAACCGGTTGAAAGTTTCTGTCGGCTGAATAAGCGACACCGGTTGAGCATTCCTACAGCGTTTCCCTCCAGAAGCCATGAGAAAGTTGTCCGGCTGCGGGGACCGTGCGAGGGGGTTTATACTAACGTTACTATCTGTACTTACTGGTGGCACAGACGCTGTTTCATCCTTTCCTACACTGAAATTGCCCTTGCCTAACGATTGCGTCTGAAGCTGGGCTTGCAGCACAGCTATCCTTGCCGTAAGGCGATCGTTCTCCTGTATATTATAAGTACAACGACTGCAATTAGAAGGCATCATGTTAATGTTACTTAGCTTCGGCTGTTTGAAGTCCTGACGAACCATGTCCAGATAATACTCCGGGGTGAAAAAGTTGAATGAAAAAAGTTGAGTGAGGGAAAAAGTAAAAATATACGCTAATGAAAAAGTAAAAAACCGTCAGGTAGCAAAGTAAGATCGGCAACAAAACGCACAGCAGCGTCTCACTGCTTTGTTTTATCTTTGCCAGGTCGCAGTTGTAAATGAGAACTTGTTCTCACCTAGCCTACTTGGTTAAATAAAGATGAAAAAAGAAATATCAATGTGGGGTGGCATTTCTTTGGGGGGCCGCACAGCCCTCCATGTGCTCGCCAGAGGTAGCCTGACTGCCATTAGGTACCGAGATGAGATCGTCAGACCCCTTGTGAGACCATATGCTGGTGCGGTTGGCCCTGGGTTCCTCCTAATGCAAACAATGCTAGACCTCAGCAGTTCCTGCAAGAGGAAGGCATTGATGCTATGGACTGGCCCGCCCGTTCCCCAGACCTGAATCCAATTGAGCACATCTGGGACATCATGTCTCGCTCCATCGACCAACGCCACGTTGCACCACAGACTGTCCAGGAGTTGGCGGATGCTTTAGTCCAGGTCTGGGAGGAGATCCCTCAGGAGACCATCCGCCACCTCATCAGGAGCATGCCCAGGCATTGTAGGGAGGTCATACAGGCACGTGGAGGCCACACACACTACTGAGCCTCATTTTGACTTGCTTTAAGGACATTACATCAAAGTTGGATCAGCCTGTAGTGTGGTTTTCCACTTTAATTTTGAGTGTGACTCCAAATCCAGACCTCCATGGGTTGATAAATTGGATTTCCATTGATTATTTTTGTGTGATTTTGTTGTCAGCACATTCAACTATGTAAAGAAAAAAGTATTTAATAAGATTATTTCTTTCACTCAGATCTAGGATGTGTTGTTTAAGTGTACCCTTTATTTTTTGGAGCAGTATATTTTGATTTGTTTAACACTTTTTTAGTTACTACATGATTCCATGTGTGTTATTTCATATTTTTGATGTCTTTACTATAATTCTAAAATGTAGAAAATAGTCAAAATAAAGAAAAACCCTTGAATGAGTAGGAGTGTCTAAAGTGTTGACTGGTACCTATATTTACACAAGTTTTTGTTGTTGACCAATTGTGACCTAATGGGCCAGCCATCACTGAAACTATATCCTGTTTCAACCATCCCTGGTCTTCCCTATGTAGGCTATAATAAGGAGAACACAATATGCTCTAGAGTTTACTAGCCTACTTTTGGCACATTAGTAACTGTATACGGCCTGTAACAAACTGCACAGGATGCTATTTCCACTTTGTCATGTGGTAAACCAAGGCCATGTTCGAACATTCCCTCAAACAAAGATCTAGAAAAACGGTTGATTGGAAACAAAGGGTCTTCTTATAATGGTACATTTGACACAGCAGTATTCTCCCTCGCCTGCCTTTTGTTTGTTTTTGTTTTTTTGCTTGGTCATCATTGGCAGAGCGTTTTGTAATGTCAGCCACAAAGGCTAACAAACTCTGGAAGGTCCCACGCGTGAGGCTTGCGTGGGAACAGGCCAGCGTGAGATTTTTGGGGGTCTATTTCGCAGCAGCCCTGGGCCAGGCAGCCTTTAGTCTAGAATGAGACAGCGAGGGTGAGCACCCGAGTTTTCACATACTAAAGGTGCCGCAGGGAAGAACGCACTCCGGGGATAACACCAACCGAGGCAGCGGGATAGTGACGACCACCACCATGTACAAGACCAGTTATCGGCGCGAGGTGCGCAAGGAGAAGTATGAGCGTTCTGATGTCTTCGAGGAGCCCTACGGCCCTGATGCATCGGCGGGCACCTCAGCCATCCAGGGCTGGGAGAGCCTGCAGGAGCTCAACAGCCGCTTCGCCCGCTATATTAATCGGGCACGGGTGCTGGAGCAGCGCAATTCCGTGTTCCGCAAGCAGCTAGAGACGCTGCAGCGGATGGAAGAGGCCAGTGGGCTTGAGGAGGCCTTTACTGAACAGATTGGCCTGAACCGGCAGCGCATCTGCGAGCTCTCCGCCGACCGTGCCAAACTTGAGCGCGAGTTGAAGGACGCATGCCGCATGCTGGACGAATTCACCAACAAGTAAGTGATGCGCTTTTGAAAGTGTAAGTGCCTGTGTTTGTGTGTGCGTCAGTAGGGCTATGTGTTTTTTTAACTGATGTGTGGGTCAGAGAGAAGGAAAGTGTGTATGGGCCACCCTCTGTGCATACACAGTGCAGTGACGAGCCCTTATCTAGACCAACTGTTTTTGTGCTGGTGAAGGCTTCCAGATAACCTGATCTTATCTCTGTGAAAACTTGTCCAACTGCTAAAAGTCTGTCTTCAATAAAGGTGTCTATTGCCTTGGAAATCAGTCATGGTAAGTGTCATGGATTTCTTAATTCTAACACCAAAACAGGATTTAGATGAATGCTGCACAGGTGGTTGTGTTCTGAAAAAAAAGAGAAGCAACAGCCATTTCAAGTGCACTCAAGGAGAGCCAGGTTGATTAAGGACAATAAATAGTTAATCAATACAGACATTGTAAAGTCAGAAAAGCCCTGTAGATGAAAATCCATCCTCTTATGTGCTCAACACACAAACTTGTTAAAATTACAGATCAATAAAAAGTAGGCCACACATAATTGTGGAATTCCTGAATTTATGTTTTGTGATTTATGTTTTGTCCTCCATAGATACAGAAATGAGTGTGAGTATCAAGAACAGCTGCGGGGTACATTGGAACAACTCAACAAGGTATGTGTTTGAGTCCTATGACAATTTCCCATTTTTTTTGTTTGTTTTTATTATAAAGAAAATTGACTGATTCTTTCTTTAGTTAAAATACACAAATAAGGGTGGTTTCCCAGACACAGATTAAGCTGGACCCAAAAATATTTTTGATGGATATTCTCCATTGAGTTTGCTTTTTAGTCCAGGACTACAGTAAACTTAATCTGTTCTGGGAAATCTCCCATAATATGCTAAACTGTCATGTTGCATTATTAGCGGCAAAGTCATAAAAAACAGGTTGTGCACTCAACTTGTGAGTAACGTTTTCTGCATACCCCTGTGCATGAAAGGGGCTTTGCAATGTGGCACAAAATAAGTATGTATTATATAATCTGTCTGGTTAATAATCTACAAGCTTTGTCCAGAGTGTCAGAATCATAATTAAATTGTGTAACTGCAACCCTGGTAGAACTATGTGGTCTGAGAGACAAAGGTTATGAGATCAGGACAATACAGTGTGGTGATGGAACTGAATTAAAATTGCTTCTATTGATCTTAGAGGCTTTGGACTTAATGGACGAATGTACTAGTGAAGAAAAAGGCTTTGTGTGGTGTTCAGTTCAACAATACCAGCATTGTCATATTGTTTGAGGCTTTATGAGGAGTGGAGTCGATATAGACCTATTGACTTCTCTTTCTTCTCCCCTTTTCTTCCATCTTCTTCTCTTCCCTTCTCTTATTTTTTTCTCTTCTCTCCTCGCCACTCCTCCTTTTCCCCTTTCTTCTCCTCTCCTAGGAGGTTGACCATAACCTGCTCAGGAACCTGGAGTTTCAGATTCAGTCCCAGTTCCTTCAGGATGACATCAACTCCACCAAAGACAGACACAGAAAGGTAAGAGGTGTACAACATACAGTGCATTTGGAAAATGTTCAGACCGCTTGACTTTTTCCCCCAAAAATGTATGTTACAGCCTTATTCTAAAACGGATTAAAAAAAAAAAATCCCTAATCAATCTGCACGCAATACCCCATAATGACAAAGCAAAAACAGGTTTTTTGAAATGTTTGGAAATATATCAAAAATAAGAAAATGCAAAATTACTCAGTACCTTGTTGAAGCACCTTTGGCAGTGATTACAGGCTTGAGTCTTCTTGGGTATGATGCTACAAGCTTAGCACACCTGTATTTGGGGAGTTTCTCCCATTCTTCTCTGCAGATCCTCTCAAGCGCTGTCAGGTTGGATGGGGAGCGTCGCTGCACAGCTATTTTAAGGTCTCTCCAGTGATGTTCGATCGGGTTCAAGTCTGGGCTCTGGCTGGGCCACTCAAGAACATTCAGAGACTTGTCCCAAAGCCACTCCTGGGTGGTCTTGACTGTCTGCTTAGGATTGTTGTCCTGTTGAAAGGGGAACCTTCACTCCAGATGTGGCGCTTGGCATTCAGGCCAAAGAGTTTATTTGTGGTTTCATCAGACCAGAGAATATTGTTTCTCATAGTCTGAGAATCTTTAGGTGCCTTTTGGCAAACTCCAAGCAGGCTGTAATTTGCTTTATACGGAGGAGTGGCTTCCGTCTGGGCACTCTTCCATAAAGGCCTGATTGGTGGAGTGATGCAGAGATGGTTGTCCTTCTGGAAGGTTCTCCCATCTCCACAGAAGAACTCTGGAGCTCTGTCAGAGTGACCATCAGTTCTTGGTCATCTCTCTGACCAAGGCCCTTCTCCCCCGATTGCTCAGTTTGGCCGGGTGGCCTGCTCTAGGAAGAGTCTTGGTGGTTCTAAACTTCTTCCATTTAAGAATGATAATGGAGGCCACTGTTTTCTTGGGGACCTTCAATGCTGCAGACATGTTTTGGTACACTTCGCCAGATATGTGCCTTGACACAATCCTGTCTCGGAGTTCTACAGACAATTCATTCAGTCTCATGGCTTGGTTTTGGCTATGACATGCACTGTGAACTATAGGACCTTATATAGACAGGTGTGTGCCTTTCGAAATCATGTCCAATCAATTGAATTGACCACAGATGGACTCCAATCAAGTTACAGGAACATCTCAAAGATGATTCATGGAAACAGGATGCAATTTAATCCATTTTAGAATAATTCTGTAACGGAATAAAATGTAGAAAAAAGTCAAGGGGTCTGAATACTTTCTGAATGCATTGTACAAATCACCTGTACAAATCACCTCATTCTGCCTTTGTACTGTAAATGTATACATTTACATCAGATTTATTGTAAAGGAAACAGATACAGTGTGCATAGCATCCCGTATTACAATTTACAAATGTAGGATCTTAATTTGAACTCTAATCACCCACCCTATTATTTTAGCAGTGACAGAATAGACATTGTGTACTGTACTCTAATATTGCAACCTTGTTAAATACACCCACCCTGTATGACATTTCCCTTTATTTTCCTCAGTGTTGTGTGCACTGTGTATGTGGAGTCCAGGGTCTAATCATTTCTTGGGAAATGTCTCCTCCCCCCGTAGAACCTGTCAGAGATCCAGACCTACGTGAATATCCTGCACCAGATCAACCAGACGATACACCTGGTGCCACATATGGCCGTGGGCACCTCTGAGGTATGGTCTCCCCCGTCACATGCATTTGTCTGTTTCCACGGGAACCAGCTGAATCAGACAAGAGGTGTCAGACCAGATAACAATAGGGCCTTGAAATCAGCTATGTGTGCATAACTTTGTGGATAACCGTGTGTCCGTGACTGGAAAATGTGTTGTGATGTGTTCCAATGTGTTGAGGTGTACTGACCTTTCTGTGAAGTGTGACTGCCTTTTATAATAAGCTTCTGTGTGTTGTGACAGGTAATCCCAGCTCTGTGTGTCATGTTGTCTCTCTGCAGAAAGTATGCTGATGCAGTCAGTTAGTCTGTAAGCTGTTTGCTTGTCTGTCTTTGAAGTTGCAAGTAAAGCACTGTATGTTTTGAATGCCTATCTAGTTGTAATATAACTCGCTTGTCTTGTCTCTGTGTGATCTCTATGTGTTATAACTGGCCTGTAGTCCCTCTGTGTGGTCTCTATGTGTAATAACTGGTCTGTCTTGCCTCTGTGTGATCAGTGTGTATTATAACTGGTCTGTCCTCCCTCTGTGTGAAGGAGCAGGAGAAGCAGCTGGCCCAGAGGAGAGTTCCAGCCCTGCAGAGTCAGCTGGAGGAGTACAAGAGTGCCCTCTGCCAGCTCCAAGCACAGAAGCAGCATCTGCAGTACGAGGTAGGTCCCCGTCTCCGTCACCATGACAATTTAGGAAGCATCTCAAGCTCAATTGTTTGAAATTGTCCCACTCCAAATCAACCCCTAAGCCCTACCCCCTATGCATATTAGTGAGGAAGGGAGATGAGGTAGCCACTTTGCTTGATGTAGAAAGTTGAGATGCACCCATGGAGTACAGTACATACTGTAAATTGGTTGTAGTTGCAAAGAAGTGCCAGTAGGTCCCAGTCATAACCTTCGGATTAGTGAGTAAAGGTGATAAAAGCTACAGAGAAGTAGGAAAATACAAGTGTATTTCTTAGAAAATAATATTTGTAAAAATAAGACATCATTCATCAAAGTCCATGTTTATTTTTTCGAAAGTTGTGAATCTGTTGAATAATATTTAAGATGAACATCCCTTCAAATGAGTTTTATTTTGTCCCTACAGATTTTTCCTACCTCAGCTTTATTCTCAAATTATGCTTTTCACTTTGTTCATTTTCAGTAGCTTGTACCTCATAGCTCTCTGTGTTCCCTAGAAAAAAGGTTTTCAAATGGTGTTCTATAACTGAAATACATTTTATTTTAAAATGTTTCAATATAATTGTTGCAAGAAATCTGAATATTTTACTGAATGTTTACCGAAGACTCCATTCCATTTTCAATTCGAGACAGGTTGCCATGAAAGATTCAATATATGGGTTGAACACCTTTGCAGTACTACAGCTGTCACCACAACATCCTCAGAGAGTACAGTAATCATGAGTTTCTCTTGGATAAAGTTCTGATTTATTCAGTCTTTGTATAGCCAGACAGCTGGCACATGAGGTAGTTCAGTGACCACAGTAATCCCTCAACTGAAGTTCATTCACATGCAGATGCAAGAATGACAAAGATTGCATCAATACATGCCATTTAGCAGACACTTTTACGTATGGGTGGTCCCAGGAATCGAACACACTACCTTGGCAGTACAAGTCCATGCTATTCCAACTGAGCTACAAAAGACCACACGAATAAATCTTCTGAGTTAGGCAAGAAATGTAAGGGATTGTCCACCCAACCTACAAAATGACACATTGGTTTCCGATATACAAGGTATGAGATCAATCCATGCTTTGGTTTAGTTTCCCTGGCAGTGGCTGGCAATGTTTCCAAATGCTGATGTTCAGAAAACGAATGATCTTTAAGTGACTTTGGTGAGCTTCACAATCAATTGTAGAGACTGTCGGATGAACTGGACATGATGCGTAAAAAATGCTAATAGGTCCCATTACTTGAATGGGATTTGTGCCACAAATGCTAAAACATTAGCATTTGGAAACAGTGCCAGGGAAACTAAACCAATGCATGGAGTGCTGTCATACCTTGAACATAGATGCTTTACAGGGTAAGGAAACCAATATGTAATTTTGTAATTTGGGTGAACTATCCCTTTAAGTTTGGTTGTCATTAGCTTAACTCTTAATGGAAATATGAAATGCATTCAGTTTTTTTTAAAGAAGCAGTTTAAAGTATCTCTCCGTCCATCCATCTGTCTGTCTGTGTCAGACGTCAGTGTTGGAGAGTTCCATCAAGAGCACCCAGGAGAGCTATGACGATGAGATCCAGCTGTACAACGAGCAGATTGAGTCTCTGAGGAAGGACATCGAGGAAGCCGAGAGATCCCTGGAGAAATACACAAATGAGTGCCGCAACCTGGCCATGTACCAGACCTCACTGGAGAATGAGCTGGAGAGGTACAAGAGGATCATCGAGAACGAGGACAACAGGTAATTTTCTAACCACAACACACATTGACCAGTGTCCTGCTGCTACTGGATATAGGCAGCACTTCAATGTATTGGCTCATGGAAAACCAGTAGTAGAATATACTGTATCAGTCACATGGCGGCAGTTTGGGATATTATATTTGTGTGTTTTTCCACCTCAGATTTGTTCGATAATGGTTGAATATCTCTTCAGTGTTATTTATTTTTGATGTACTATTTAATTCCCTTTAATAGTGCCTAATCTTTCTTTTGTTTACTGTATTAACACTTTTTCTTTTCAGTCTCTCAATGCAAAAATCAAAAAGTATACTGCACAAAAATATAAACGCAACACGTAGTGTGTTGGTCCAATGTTTCATGAGATGAAATAAAAGATCCTAGAAATGTTCCATATGCACAAAAAGCGTATTTATCTCAAATTCTGCACACAAATGTGTTTACATCCCTGTCAATTATAATTTCTCCTTTGCCAAACTAATCCATCCACCTGACAGGTGTGGCATATCAGGAAGCTGATTAAACAGCATGATAATTACACAGGTGGATCTTGTGCTGGGGACAATAAAAGGCCATTCTAAAATGTGCAGTTTTGTCACACAACACAATGCCACAGATGTGTCAAGTTTTGAGGGAGCGTGCATTTGGCATGCTTACTACAGGAATGTCCACCAAAGTGGTTGCCAAAGAATGTAATGTTCATTTCTCTACCAGTAGTTGCCTCCAACTTCGTTTTAGAGAATTTTGCAGTACTTCCAACAGGCCTCACAACCGCAGACCACATGTAACCACGCCAGCCCAGGACCTTCACATCCGGCTTCTTCACCTTGAGACCAGCCACCAAGACAGTTGAAACTGTGGGTTTACACAACCAAAGAATTTCTGCACAAACTGTCAGAAACCTTCTCAGGGAAGCACATCTGTGTTGTAGTCCTCACCAGGGTCTTGACCTGACTGCAGTTTGGCGTCGTAACCGACTTCAGTGGGCAAATGCTCACCTTCGATGGCCATTGGCACTCTGGAGAAGTGTGCTCTTCATGGACGAATCTCGGTTTCAACTGTACCAGGCAGATGACAGACAGCATGTATAGCGTCGTGTGGGCGAGCGGTTTGCTGATGTCAACGTTGTTAATGTTGGCGGTGGGGTTATGGTTTTGGCACTCATAAGCGAACACAATTGCATTTTATCAATGGCAATTTGAATGCACAGAGATACCATGATGAGATCCTGAGGCCCAATGTCGTGCCATTCATCCGCCGTCATCACCTCATGTTTCAGCATGGTAATGCATGGCCCCATGTTGCAAGGTTCTGTACACAATTCCTGGAAGCTGAAAATGTCACACTTATTCCATGGCCTGCATACTCACCAGACATGTCACACATTGAGTATGTTTGCGATGCTCTGGATCGATGTATACGACAGCATGTTCCAGTTCCCACCAATATCTGGCATCTTTGCACAGCGATTTGAAGATGAGTTCGACAACATTCAACAGGCCATAATTAACAGCATGATCAACTCTATGCAAAGGAGATGTGTTGCGTTGCATGATCAACACCACTATCTTTTTTTAACCTGTTGGGGATAGGGGGCAGTATTTACACAGCCGGATAAAAAACGTACCCGATTTAATCTGGTTACTACTCCTGCCCAGTAACTAGAATATGCATATAATTATTGGCTTTAGATAGAAAACACCCTAAAGTTTCTAAAACTGTTTGAATGGTGTCTGTGAGTATAACAGAACTCATATGGCAGGCCAAAACCTGAGAAGATTCCATGCAGGAAGTGGCCTGTCTGACAAATTGTGTTTCATCTTGGCTCTTTTTATTGAAGACTGAGGATCTTTGCAATAACGTGACACTTCCTACGGCTCCCATAGGCTCTCAGAGCCCGGGAAAAAGCTGAACGATATCGAGGCAGGCTCTGGCTGAAACACATTATCGCTTTTGGCAAGTGGCCGATAATAGTACTATGGGCTTAGGCGCGTGCTCGAGTCGACCGAATGCTTTATTTTCTTTCGTCTGTTTACCTAAACGCAGATTCCCGGTCGGAATATTATCATAAAAATTGATTTTAAACAGCGGTTGACATGCTTCGAAGTACGGTAATGGAATATTTAGAATTCTTTTGTCACGAATTGTGCCATGCTCGTCACCCTTATTTACCCTTTCGGATAGTGTCTTGAACGCACGAACAAAACGCCGCTGGATTATTTTGAACCAAACCAACATTTGTTATTGCAGTAGAAGTCCTGGGAGTGCATTCTGACGACGACTGCAAAGGTAATAACATTTTTCTTATAGTAAATCTGACTTTGATGAGTGCTAAACTTGCTGGGTGTCTAAATAGCTAGCCCTGTGATGCCGAGCTATCTACTGAGAATATTGCAAAATGTGCTTTCACCGAAAAGCTATTTTAAAATCGGACATATCGAGTGCATAGAGGAGTTCTGTATCTATAATTCTTAAAATAATTTATGCTTTTTGTGAACGTTTATCGTGAGTAATTTAGTAAATTCACCGGCAGTGTTCGGTGGGAATGCTAGTCACATGCTAGTCACATGCTAATGTAAAAAGCTGGTTTTTGATATAAATATGAACTTGATTGAACAAAACATGCATGTATTGTATAACATAATGTCCTAGGGTTGTCATCTGATGAAGATCATCAAAGGTTAGTGCTACATTTAGCTGTGGTTTGGGTTTATGTGACATTATATGCTAGCTTGAAAAATAGGTGTCTGATTATTTCTGGCTGGGTACTCTGCTGACATAATCTAATGTTTTGCTTTCGTTGTAAAGCCTTTTTGAAATCGGACAATGTGGTTAGATTAACGAGAGTCTTATCTTTAAAATGGTGTAAAATAGTCATATGTTTGCAAAATTGAAGTTTTTGCATTTTTGAGGAATTTGAATAACGCGCCACGGGATTACACTGGCTGTTGAGTAGGTGGGACGTAAGCGTACCACCTAGCCCATAGAGGTTAAGGTACTTGTGACCAACAGATGCATACACTACATATACAAAAGTATGTGGATTTGGCTATTTCAGCCACACCCATTGCTGACAGGTGTATAAAATCGAGGACACAGCCATCTCCATAGACAAACATTGGCAGTAGAATGGCCTTACTGAAGAGCATAGACGTTCAACTTGGGCCCGTCATAGTATGCCACCTTTCCAACAAGTCAGTTTGTCAAATTTCTGCCCTGCTAGAGCTGCCCCAGTCAACTAACTGTAAATGCTGTTAATGTGAAGTGGAAACGTCTAGGTGCAACAGCGGCTCAACCGCGAAGTGGTAGGCCACACAAGTTCACATAACGGGACCACCAAGTGCTGAAGTGGGTAGCGCGTAAAAGTTGTCTGTCCTCGGTTGCAACATTCATTACTGAGTTTGAATCTGACTCTGGAAGCAACGTCAGCAAAATAACTGTTCGTCAGGAGCCTCATGAATTGGGTTTGCATGGCCGCGCAGCCGCACACAAGCATAAGATCCCTATGCGCAATGCCAAGCGTCGGCTGGAGTGGTGTAAAGCTCGCTGCCATTGGACTCTGAAGCAGTGGAAACGTATCCTCTGAAGTGATGAATCATGCTTCACCATCTGGCAGTCCGACTGACGAATCTGGGTTTGGCGGATGCCAGGAGAACGCTACCTGCCCCAATGCACAGTGCAAACTGTAAAGTTTGGTGGAGGAGGAATAATGGTCTGGGGCTGTTTGTCATGGTTTGGGGCAGTGCCCTTACTTCTGTTGAAGGGAAATCTTAACGCTACAGCATACAATGACATTCTAAATGATTCTGTGCTTCCAACTTTGAAGCAACAGTTTGGGAAGGCTCTTTCCAGTTTCAGTATGACAATGCCCCGTGCACAAAGCGATGTCCATACGGAAATGGTTTGTCAAGATTGGTTTGGAAGAACTTGACTGGTCTGCACAGAGCCCTGACTTCCACCCCATCGAACACCTTTGGGATGAATTTTTTTTATTACATTTTTTATTTGACCTTTATTTAACTAGGCAAGTCAGTTAAGAACAAATTCTTATTTACAATGATGGCCTACCTGGCCAAACCCTAACCCGGACGCCGCTGGGCACTGAGATGCAGTGCCATAGACCGCTGCGCCGCTTGCGAGCCCAAATTGGAACGCTGACTGCGACCCAGGTCTGTTTGCCCAACATCAGTGCCTGACCTCACTAATGCTCTTGTGGCTGAATGGAAGCAACTCCCCACAGCAATGTTCCAACTTCTAGTGGAAAGCCTTCACAGAAGAGTGGAGGTTTGTTATAGGGGGAGCAACTCCATATTAATGCCCATGATTTTGAAATGAGATGTTTGACCAGCAGGTGTCCACATACTTTGGTCATGTACAGTAGTGTATCTGTATTCCCAGTCGTGAAATCTATAGATTAGGGCCTAATGAATTTATTTAGATTGACCAATTTCCTTATATGATCTGTAACTCAGTAAAATCTTTGAAATTGTTGAGTGTCACATTCTTGTTTTTTGTTCAGTGAAATTTGTAAAAAGACAAATACATTTCTCTTAGAATACACATTACTATTAATGTTATTATTATTATTATGGGGGGGCAGGTAGCCTAGTGGTTACAGCTTTGGACTAGTAACCGGAAGGTTGCTAGATCGAATCCCTGAGCTAACAAGGAAAAAACGGTTATTCTGCCGCTGAAAAAGGCAGTTAACCCACTGTTCCTTGGCTGTCATTGAAAATAAGAATTTGTTCTTATTAACTGACTTGCCTGGTTAAATTAAACATTGGTATAATGTTTATTTCTAACACATAAAAATACACTATCACATGCTGTTGTTGTGGTGGTAACTAACATTTCTTCATCATTCTCTTCCACAGGTTGAATTCAGCGATAATTGGGACTCCCATTACCTTATTCACCACCAATTACCGCTACACCCACAAACCCACTGTGTCGAGCAGGGGCAGAGGTGAGGACATGCCATGTCTCATTCCACAGCTGCTTCACATGGGTAGTCTCCATACATACAGAGCCGACACATAACACCCCATCGTCATCATAGGCTATAACCACACTGGATACACAGTGATGTGTATCCTACCCACTCAGATACAAAGACCATAGAACAGAAAGCACAATGGATCCTCCTGAGGTCTATTCATGGCAGATAAGTATGATCATGGTCCCGTGGGGGTACTATCCTCCTTGGATAATGTATTTAGAATGTGAGTGTATTATGTTGTTTTGTTGTCTCCAGACATCACCCAAGCCATCCAGGACATCACCAGTGTCAAGCCTCGCCAGAAGAACCTGGCCAAGAAGGTCCTGAAGAAGAAGGAGATCAGCCCCAAAGATGTGATGGACAGCGGCCAGGAGGAGAGAGTCGGTGGAGCTGAACACATGGAGGACGAGAAGCGAAGGGTGGCAGGGGAGGAAGGCGAGGTGAAGAGGGAGGAGCAGAGGTCCCTGTACACGCCCCAAGATGTGCCAGACGGGGCTCAGATCAGCAAAGCCTTCGACACGCTTTGTAACATCGTCAGAGACCGAATGAGGAAGTACAAGAAGCCAGAGCCAATTGCTGACTTTTACACCAAGGGGCGCTATGTGCTGGTGACAGGCGATGGCAGCTACCCCCACCCCCACTTCTACACCTCCAGCCCCTCCGCCGGACACGTCTTCGTCACCATCCGCAACGGCATGGTCTCCCCTTATGACCCCTTCGGGCCTTACACCCCCTCCCCCAACCCCCCTCATCCTCAGCCCATGCCACCCCCGGGTCCCCGTACCCCCACCCCACTCTCTGACGGAGAGGGGGGAAAAGGAGACGATAAGGGCGGAAAAGGTGGTGGGAAGGGGAAATCTAGGGGCGGAGACCCCGAGCCTAGGCCTAAGGACCCTACTCCCCCCCCACAGCCCAACCCTGCCCCAGCTCCAGGCCCTGACCCCAAAGGCCCCAGCAATCCCTCCGGACCCAAGGGGGGTAAAGACGACAGTCACCGCAGGGGCCCTCCTCCCATGCCCTCCCCCCGTGGTGCTAGCAGCATGCCCCCTGACTCCATGAGCTACGAGAAGGTGGAGATGGTGGAGTCAGTGGAAAAGTTCTCCAACGACCGCAAGACCAAGGGCTATGAGGAGACAGCCATGGTGGTGGAGACCATGATCGAGAAGACCAGCAAAAAGAAGAACTGAGTCTGCGATAAGGTCGACCTTGGACAAAATATCTGGACAGACACAAGTTTCACCTCACCTTATGCCAGTAAGAACAAACACTGAGCCATTATGTGACTCTGCTAAAGACACATTCTAAAGACACTGTTCCCACCCTATATGAAACCAACCTTAAAGAGACAGTCCTTTCCTGATACAGCTCCTCTATTCGCTCACACTTTCTGGCTTTGCGTTCAGCAAGTGTTAGCTGGTTCCATAATGCTGCTATTGTTGTTTTCTTCCTACGCCGTAACCTTACGCCTTTACTGTCTGAAAACATGAAGTACGAACATCAAAACTACAAGCCCCCTTGTCATCTCAACCCCCAAAGTAGAGTAAACATGGCTTTGATGTGTGAAAAAAACTCAACATTTTTATAAATTGATGACATGCTACTGCCCTCATGGATGTTTGCCACCCTTCCAAACCAAACCTGCCCCCAAACCCAAGAGCTCATTTGTTCAATTGGATGCCATCGACTGCCCTCAACACAGACTTTCTGTGTTTAAAATTGCTTTAATAATAAAAAAGAATCAAAGCTTCAAAAGCGCAAAGCTCTACTGTCTTTGTGTTTTGACGTTAGCACCGCTCTTATGACACACTCATAGCTTTGTTGCATTACAACTGAATGCCCCTAATCCTTCATATCATCTCATTTCAATCCATTGAAATGTGCCTAAAAGATATTAAATGATTCATATTATATTCTTTGAATAATAACAGCGGATGTTTTAGATTTTTACTTTTTGTATTCAGCACTATTGACTTACTTTATAATGATGGTCGAGGTGATGGATGCCTAGTTTTTAACTGATCATCCTGTTTGACTTCCATACATTGCATCAGAGTGGGGAAACTAGACTGAGCTAGTGCAGTGTTTAGTAAACATTGGGTGTCTCTCAGCACGGAGTGATAGGTGCAGTTACTGAAGGAGAGTCATCCATTTTTCATTGAGATGAACTGTAGGAGCAGACAGCGACCTCTGAACTCTGCATAATCCACTTTCCCTTAGAGGGACAGACAAGAGAGAGAGAAAGAGAGAGCCAGAAAACGTGTGTGTGTGTGTGTGTGTGTGTGTGTGTGTGTGTGTGTGTGTGTGTGTGTGTGTGTGTGTGTGTGTGTGTGTGTGTGTGTGTGTGTGTGTGTGTGTGACAGAATAACAAAAGTAAGAGATACAGCGAGTGGGAGAAGAAGCTGTTTTGTACTATTTTCTCCGTCCAGGTCTCACACCCAGTGTGTGATGTAAATGTCCCTGTGCTTTGTGCACTTGAGTGAACAGATAAGTGCTTCCCATTACAGCATAGGCTTCAATTGTCTGGCATTGAGCATTGTAAGGCCAACTTACTTACCTTAGAAAGTGAAATTGGAATACAGAGCCACATTCCCAGGGTCTGACCTATCTTCCAGTTGTATTTCTCTTCCTCATTCAAATGACAAACAAGACATTTCTGCTACCTGCCTGTGCATTGCAGAGTGGTGCAAATCACTGAAGTGCTTTAACAAACAGCTGAATAGATTTATTATAGTATACGACAAAGGTTATTCTGCAATACGCTTTGAGGACCACAGTCTGCAAAATAAATCACACGATCCTTGTCTTGTTTATAAGGAAACAGTTACTTGTCACAAGAATATAAACGGAAAGAAGTATCACTGCTCTGTTTGCAAGATATTAAACTTTAAGTAGAATGACACTGAAAATAATTTACAGTCACAAACTGTACAACAGTTGGTTCACCAGAGGTGGAGGAGTGGGGGAAAGCAAGAACACCATATAGTGGATGCATTATGTTTATATACATTGTTGTCAAGTGTAAAAAAACATAGACCGAAAGCCAGATAGGATCTTTTTGTTTTCTCTATAGAACAGATTATTTGAAGGTTACACTTTTATCATCATCATCATCATCATCATCAGATTACAAGAAACATTCATTGGAAGTAGATGGCTAATATAAACACAGAAAAACAAAAAGCAGAGAAAAGGGTGGGAGGGGAGGAAAGAAAGACAATGAGCGAGGAGAGAAAGGGAGTCAGGAGAGAAAGTGTGAGAGAGGGCAAGATTAAGCGAGAAGGGGCAGAGAAAGTGAGAGAAGTGGAAAGTGCAAGAAAGAAAGAGAGAGGGGAAGTGAGAGAAAGATAGGAGAGAAGTAGAGAGCGAGACCGGCCCGGCATGCAGACCTGACCAGACGGTGTTTAGTTAGCTACGTCAGCTAGTTTTTACTCAGCAGGCTCTTCAGACTCCTTTCCACTGCCTCGTCCAGCTCTTCCTCCAACTCTTCCTTTTTTGACATGGCTAGTTTGGACTGGTAGTCGCGCACTATCTGGTCTATGTAAGGGGCACTTTGTGTTCCATGGAGCATGAGGGTCCACTCTTTCAGGGCCCCTTTCTGTGGCTCGTCTCCCTGGAAGCCCACCTCCAGGACCCAGGTCCCGCGGGGGTCCTCTCCCCAGGTGTGTGTGGTCATAAAGGGCCACTTGTCAAAGCCCACCTTGGCGTCGTCGTCCCGGGGCCGGCAGCTCAGCAGGATGGACTTGGTGCCCATGGGGGAGGTCATGTTGATGTTGAGGTCGCCACGGCGACTACCATTGACTGTGACCACAGCCTGAACGTGCTCCAGGTAGCGGACAAAGTTGTCCTTCCCCTGGCAAGAGTCAGTGGAGATGGTCAGGATCAGCTTGTCACCCGATTGGATCTTACTGAAGGGAGAGATGGGGGGGGATTAGGAAGGTGAAGGCAAAAGAAGAGTCAAGTGAGACAAAGGAAAAAAGGTGATAAAGGGAGGATAATGAAAAGGGACAACAGGGGGAGAGAGATGGACAGAGTGATGGAGAAGACTTGAAAGGGAGACAGAAGGTGAAAGGTGGGAAAGGAAGGGTCAGAGAATGACAGAAATACGGGGAGATGGAGAAAGGAAAACATGACAGAAAGATATAGAGAGGAAGATCGAGTTAACAAAAAAGGATACGGGAATACAAAAATGTATTAAGGAAGAAAGAGAGGCGAGAGAGGAAGAAACAGAAGGACAGAGAGAGAGAAATAATAACATAATCAGTATTCTGGTCAGCTCCTTGAGACCACAGGTGTCCCTGTATCTAATTAAATCTGAGATTCAGCCTGCGGGTGCAGACTATTTACCATAGCCCAGTCTGTCTAGACCTCCACACTCACAGCTCCTACTATTACCTGACCTACTTAACATGGACCCAGCAGACCCTGACAGAGCACTAGTGCTGCCTAAAATCCTACTCCCCCACGGAAACACAACAATGATAGAAACCACGCTTGGTTTGCCATGAAATTACTCTAGGAAACCGAAGCGTGGGCTTTTTGGTTAGGCTTAGACTAGAATATGTTACCTTCCTGCTATCCCTATCTTAGCTGGCATTCATTATTGGAGTTTGACATTCACTTGATAAATCAAAATAAAGCATTTCTTCATCATAAAATATGCAATTGAATTAACTTTTTCCTGCAAAATAAATATTTTTTTCCATTGTAAAAACCTTTTCCGACAGTGTGCCCTGATGAATATGATGATCAAGGTGTTAATTTCATGCATGCCTCTGCTTTGAAACAGTTTCTTGATGTGTGGTGGCATAATTTCCCACATTTTTATTTTATTTTCTCTGGAGTGATGAATCACGCTTTACCATCTGGCAGTCCGTTGGACAAATCTGGGTTTGGCGGATGCCAGGAGATTTCTACCTGCCCCAAAGCATAGTGCCAACTTTAAAGTTTGGTGGAGAAGGGAAATCGTAACGCTACAGCATGCAATGACATTCTAGACAATTCTGCGCTTCCAACTTTGTGGCAACAGTTTGGGGAAGGTACTTTCCCGTTTCAGTATGACAATTTCCCTGTGCACAAAGCGAGGTCCATACAAAAATGGTTTGGCGAGAACTGTGTGGAAGAACTTGCCTGGCCTGCACAGAGCCCAGACCTCAACCCCATCGAACACCTTTGGGATGAATTAGAAAGATGACTGCGAGCCAGGCCCAATTGCCCCTCATCAGTGCCCGACCTCACTAATGCTCTTGTGGCTGAATGGAAGCAAGTCCCCGCAGCAATGTTTCAACATCTAGCCGAAAGCCTTCCCAGAAGAGTGGAGGCTGTTATAGCAGCAAAGGGGGGACCAACTCCATATTAATGCCCATTTTGGAATGAGATGTTCGACAAGCAGGTGCGGTGGAGGAAGTCTTTGTGGGCTACACTCAGCCTTGTCTCACTCAGGGTAGTAAGTTGGTGGTCTGTTGATATCCCTCTAGTGGTGTGGGGGCTGTGCTTTGGCAAGCTCTCTCTCTCTCTCTGCCTGGTCCACGGGTAACGTCAAACGGGGTCACTTTGGCAAGCTCTCTCTCTCTCTCTGCTTGGTCCACGGGTAACGTCAAACGGGGTCACAGTGTCCCCCGACCCCCCCTGTCTCAGCCTCCAGTATCTATGCTGCAATAGTCTATGGCCGGGGGACTAGGGTCAGTCTGTTATGTCTGCGGCTATGGAACCCTGACCTGTTCACTGGACGTGCTACCTTGTCCCGAACCTTCTGTGTTTTCTTTCTTTTTTTTTTTCTCTCTCTCTCTCTCTCTCTCTCTCTCTCTCTCTCTCTCTCTCTCTCTCTCTCTCTCTCTCTCTCTCTCTCTCTCTCTCTCTCTCTCTCTCTCTCTCTCTCTCTCTCTCTCTCTCTCTCTCTCTCTCTCTCTCTCTCTCTCTCTCTCTCTCTCTCTCTCTCTCTCTCGTGTGGAGGGCTCTGTCCTAACTAACTTTCTTCAATTTATACATTCTGCTTCTAGAATGAACAAAGCTGTGCTTGCGTTCATGAAAAGAGCAAATTTGGTTGGTAGGCTAATTGCTAGTGGAATATTTGTAAGGGGTGTGTTGGTGCAATTTCACCTCTCTCTACCCCTTCAACAAGAATGGCAGTTGCAAATTTGCCTCCGTTTATTACGGATGATCAAATCAGGAAAGAGCTGAGTCGTTTTGGTAAGTTTGCTACTGGGTTTCGTGTACTGTCGGCAGGTTTTCAGGCAGATGCCGTTAAGCACATTGTTTCGTTCCGGAGGCAGGTGTTTATGTTTCTGAATAACAATGAGCAACAGCTAAATGTGCATTTTAAAGTGAGGCATGAGGAGGGGCTCTATGCAGGGTTTGCCAGCACAGATAGTCTATGGTGTTTTGAGTGTGGGGATTTTGGGCATAAGAGCTTTGCGTGCCCACATAAAGGCCGTAGACAAGGTGAGGGCACAAGCGCCAGTGGGGGAAATTGAGGTCAACGTGCAGGGGGTAATGAGATGCAGACAGCAGGGGCTGGGCCTAGTCATGCCAGGGATGGCGGTGTAGATGAGGCTGGTCCTAGTCATGCAAGAGATGGTGGTGTAGATGAGGCTGGGCCTAGTCAGGCTAGAGATGGTGGGGTAGCGGAGGCTGGGTCTAGTCATGCTATGGATGGTGGGGTAGCGGAGGCTGGGTCTAGTCAGGCTAGAGATGGTGGGGTAGCTGAGGCTGGGTCTAGTCATGCTATGGATGGTGGGGTAGCGGAGGCTGGCTCTAGTCATGCTATGGATGGTGGGGTAGCAGAGGCTGGGTCTAGTCAGGCTAGAGATGGTGGGGTAGCTGAGGCTGGGTCTAGTCAGGTTATGGATGGTGGTGTAGATGATGCTGGGCCTAGTCATACTATGGAGGGTGGTGTAGATGAGGCTGGGTCTAGTCAGGTTATGCTAGTGGATGAGGAGAGTATAGTGGGGAAGTGTAAGAGACTAGGGGGGAGGAGGAGGGTGTCAAGCGGAAAAGGAAAAAGGGTGTGGTCAAAGGCACCATGGAAACTTTGCCTGTTGCTGTGGGGGAGGCACTGACCAGAGAGGAAGGGCAGGTGGTCAGGATGGGAGATGGAGATGAGGAGGAAAGTGAGTCTGAGGAAGAGGATGAGGAGTTATTTTTTTCAGACTCCTCTTCAATGGGCCCAGAGCTGACAGCCAGTCAAGCAGAGGGGTCAAAGTACATGCTGAGAGAACTGACAAGGTTCCTGAATGAGACCAAGGGGAAAAAGTTAATCTTGAGGCTTTTTTTTCTGATCCGAGAAAGTTTGTAAGATCAGTAAAACATGCTATGAAAAATGAGGGGCATGGTGTCCTCTCACCCAGGAAATGGTTTAGGTTGAGGAAGTGGGTCACAACAGTGCATAAAGGTTTACCTTCAGACACTGTTTAAATTTAAATGTTCTTTCTTTCTGAAGTTGATTGGGTGCTCTGGTGGAAAGGGGCAAGTGTGTTGAGCCATGGGACAAATTTTAGTGCAGGGGTGGCAGTCCTTTTTACACCGGGTCTGTCTATAAAAATTTGCTCCTCAAAGGAGGTGTGTAGGGGTAGGCTGCTTGTTGTAAAAGCAGAAATTAACAACATGGGTTTTGTCTTTATACATGTGTATGCGCCTAATACAGGGAGAGAGAGAGGGGTTCTATTTGGGAGTCTTAGACAGGAACTCTCACAGGTAGCGCCTGAGGAGACGTTGGTGGTCGGAGGGGACTGGAAATGTACAATGGATTTTACGAAAGACAGAAATGGAGAAGAGCCTCATTCAGTGTCGGTGGGAGTTTTAAGGGACATCATTAATCAGTTCGACCTAGTGGATGTTTGGAGAACTAAACATCCCAACACAAAACAGTATACATGGGTGAAGGTTTTTGGGGCTAGGGTGAGTGCAGCCCGACTTGATCGGTTATACATGTCTAGGAATTGGAGCAATAGGCTGTTGGGCGCTACCATTCTCCCGGTGGGGTTTTCGGATCACCACATAGCCATGGCTCGGCTGTCTATTTGACCAGGGCCCCGACAGGTATCCTATTGGAAATTCAATGTAAAGCTCTTACAATATGCCACTTTTTGCTTAGGTTTCCAGACCTTTTGGGAAAGGAGGGGGCAGTGAAGAGAGGAGTATGAGTCTCTGAGTCAGTGGTGGGATGTGGGGAAAGTCCAAATTCGGCTTTCCTGTCAACAGTACACAGCTCTCTCATCCTCAGAGGCTATGAGAGTATTGGGGGAACTAGAGCGTTGTATTAGTGAGATGGAGGAAGAGATGGTGGGGCAAGGCCATGTAGGTCTTCAGGCTAATTTAGCTGAATTTCATAGGGACCTGGGTAGTTTTTTCCAGGTTAAAGCAAAGGGAGCACTTGTAAGAGGGCGGCAGCGTAGCCTAGTGGTTAGAGCATTGGACTAGTAACCGAAGGTTGCCAGGTTGAATACCCGAGCTGACAAGGTACAAATCTGTCATTCTGCCGCTGAACAAGGCATTTAACGCACTGTTCCTAGGCTGTCATTTAAAATAAGATTTTTTTCTTAACCTCTCTCGGGTATGTGGGACGAAATCGCCCCACCTAGTCAACAGCCAGTGGAATCGAGTGGCGCGATATTCAAAAACCTTAAAAATGCTATAACTTCAATTTCTCAAACATATGACTATTTTACACCATTTTAAAGACAAGACTCTCGTTACTCTAACCTCATTGTCCGATTTCAAAAAGGCGTTACAACGAAAGCAAAACATTAGATTATGTCAGGAGAGTACCCAGCCAGAAATAATCACACACCGATTTTTCAAGCTAGCATATAATGTCACAAAAACCAAAACCACAGCTAAATGCAGCACTAACCTTTGATGATCTTCATCAGATGACACTCCTAGGACATTATGTTATACAATACATGCATGTTTTGTTCAATCAACTTCATATTTATATCAAAAACCAGCTTTTTACATTAGCATGTGATGTTCAGAACTAGCAAACATACCGAAAACTTCCGGTGAATTTACTAAATTACTCACGATAAACGTTCACAAAAAACATAACAGTTATTTTAAGAATTATAGATATAGAACTCCTTTATGCAATCGCGGTGTCAGATTTTAAAATAGCTTTTCGGCAAAAGCACATTTTGCAATATTCTGAGTAGATAGCTCGCCATTACGGGCTAGCTAATTTGACACCCACCAAGTTTGGCGTTCACTAAACTCAGAATTACTATAAGAAAAATTGGATTACCTTTGCTGTTCTTCATCAGAATGCACTCCCAGGACTTCTACTTCAACCACAAATGTTGTTTTGGTTCAAAATAATCCATAGTTATGTTCAAATATCCTCTGTTTTGTCCGTGCGTTCAGGTCCCTATCCGAATGGTGACGCGCGGACGCATGTCGTGACATTTTTTTTTTAAATATTCCATTACCGTACTTCGAAGCATGTCAAACGCTGTTTAAAATCAATTTTGATGCGATTTTTCTCGTGAAATAGCGCTAATATTCCGACCTGGAGACATTGTTTTCGTTCAAAGACTGAAAGAAGAAAATGGTGTCTTCACATGCTCCCGTGTCATTGTTCTCAGATCGACCACTATCCAAAACCCCTACTGTTTTTCAGCCAGGGACAGCAGAGTCATCATTCCCCATTCTGGCGCCTTCTGAGAGCCTATGGGAGCTTTAGAAAATGTCACGTTACAGCAGAGATCCTCTGTTTTTGATAAAGAGGCTATAGAAGGCCAAGAAATGGTCAGAAAGGGCACTTCCTGAATAGAATCTTCTCAGGTTTTGGCCTGCCATATGAGTTCTGTTATACTCACAGACACCATTCAAACAGTTTTAGAAACTTTAGGGTATTTTCTATCCAAAGCCAATAATTATATGCATATTCTAGTTACTGGGCAGGAGTAGTAACCAGATTAAATCGGGTACGTTTTTTATCCGGCCGTGCAAATACTGCCCCCTAGCCCCAACAGGTTAAATCGGGTACGTTTTTTATCCGGACGTGAAAATACTGCCCCCTACCCAAGAGAGGTTAACTGACTTGCCTAGTTAAATAAAGGTTAAAAAAAGAGCTAGGTTCTCCATGCTCAAGGAGATGGATGCTCCCAGCTCCTTCTTCTTTGGTTTGGAAAGACAGAGTGGTGAAGCCAAGGGTATGCATTGTCTACGGCTGTCTGATGGGCAGGTTACCTCTTTGGTGGGGGAGTTGCGGGAGAGGACTGTGAAGTTTTATAATGAGTTCTATAGGGCAGAAGTGTGTGATCCTATGTGTGCTCAGGTCTTGTTCAAAGGACTCCCTTGTTCAAAGGACTCCCTTAGCTCTCTCTGGCACAGAGGGATGAAATGGACATTCCTCTGTTGTCCCATGAACTGGCAGAGGCCATTACCCAGATTACCCGTTTATGTCTGGGGAATAATTGGACAGGACTTCTTTTGCGTGTTGCGTGAATGCGTAGGGGTAGGAGTGTTGCCGATGAGCTGCCGTCGGGCGGCTCTGACTCTCCTGCCCAAAAAAGGGGACTTGTGTGAACTTAAGAACTGGAGGCCTGTGGCATTACTCTGTGCGGACTACAAGATTTTTGCTAAGGTCCTCTCTAACAGACTGAAGTCCCATTTGGACACTCAATCACGGACAACTTGTTCTTAATCAGGGACATATTGGACTTGTCGAGAGGCTCTAATGTGAACTTTGGACTGGTCTCTTTAGATCAAGAGAAGGCTTTTAATAGAGTGGACCATTAGTATCTGTTTAATGTGAGGTCTGTGTTTGGGTTTGGGAAGAGTATTTTGACCAGTGTGAAGCTTTTGTAAGCTGGGGCGTCAAGTATGGTCAAGGTGGGAGGGGGGCTCAGCAAAGGACCTTGTGAAGATGCTGGAGGAAACAGGTACAAAAGTATCTATATCCACAGTAAACAAATCCTATATCGACATAACCTGAAAGGCTGCTCAGCAATGAAGTAGCCACTGCTCCAAAACCACCATAAAAAAAGCCAGACTACTACAATTTGCAACTGCACATGGGGACAAAGATCATACTTTTTGGAGAAATGTCCTCTGGTCTAATGAAACAAAAATAGAACTGTTTGGCCATAATGACCATCGTTATGTTTGAAGGAAAAAGGGGGAAGCTTGCAAGCCGAAGAACACCATTCCACCCATGAAGCACGGGGGTGGCAGCATCATGTTGTGGGGGTGCTTTGCTGCAGGAGGGCCTGGTGCTCTTCACAAAATAGATGGCACCATGAGGGAGGGAAATGATGTGGATATATTGAAGCAACATCTCAAGACATCAGTCAGGAAGTTAAAGCTTGGTCGCAAATGGGTCTTCTAAATGAACAATGACCCCCAAGCATACTTCCACAGTTGTGGCAAAATGGCTTAAGGACAAGTAAGTCAAGGTATTGGAGTGGCCATCACAAAGCCCTGACCTCAATCCTATAGAAAACTTGTGGGCAAAACTGAAAAAGCGTGTGAGAGCAAGGAGGCCTACAAACCTGACTCAGTTACACCAGTTCTGTCAGGAGGAATGGGCCAAAATTCACCCAACTTATTGTGGAAAGCTTGTGGAAGGCTCCTCGAAACATTTAACCCAAGTTTAACAATTTAAAAGCAATGCCACCAAATACTAATTGAGTATATGTAAACTTTTGACCCACTGGGAATGTGGAGAAAGAAATAAAAGCTGAAATAAATCATTCTCTCTACTATTATTCTGATATTTCACATTCTTAAAATAAAGTTGTAATCCTAACTGATTTAAGACAGAAAATATTTACTAGGATTAAATGTCAGGAATTGTGAAAAACTGAGTTTAAATGTATTTGGCTAAGGTGTATTTAATCTTCTGACTTCAACTGTAGCTAAATACAAACAAACCTACATCTTAGTACTAATTATATTTTCAGCCAGGTCGGTAATGCATTGTCTGTACAGTGCCCGGTCACTTACTGGACATCCTGCAATGATCCAGCCATACAGTGAAAACGCTCGGGGACAGTCTTCCACTCCTTGGCCATCTTGACCATGCCGCCAGCGTCCAGCACACCGTAACCAAACAGGTGGTTGAACTCCAGGCCCACGCCGTTCCTCCGCCACTGGTGCACTTCGTCATGTAGCTGGTTTCTCTTGGAGGTCAGCACGGACAAGTGTTGCATGTCCCTCCACGTCAGGTTAGGACTGCCGAGGGGGTGAAGGGGTGAGGGGGAGAGACAAGACAGAGTTAGATTTTTATTTATTTAATTTAACCTTTATTTAACTAGGCAAGTCAGTTAAGAATAAATTCTTATTTACAATGATGGCCTAGCCCGGCCAAACCCTAACCCAGACGATACTGGGCCAATTGTGCGCCGTCCTATGGAACTCCCAATCACAGCCGGTTGTGATACAGCCTGGAATCGAACCAGGGTCTGTAGTAATACCACTAGGACTGAAATGCAGTGCCTTAGACCACTGCACCACTCGGGAGCGCACTCAGGGGATGTGTGTATCAGGTGTACACAGGTGACAGAACAGGCATTTAAAGGCTGAGCGCAATCAAAAACTAGATTTTTCTGTGTTTCATAAACAAATGAAGTCGGGAGTTTACATAAACTTAGGTTGGAGCCATTATAACTCATTTTTCAACCACTCCACAAATTTCTTGATAACAAACTATAGTTTTGGCTAGTCGGTTAGGTTCTGTCTCCTAGAGATGAATGAACTTTGGTGCAAAAAGTGCAAATTAATCGCAGAACAACAGCAAAGGACCATATGAAGATGCTGGAGTGAACAGGTACAAAAGTATCTATATCCACAGTAAAATGGGTTCTATATCGACATAACCTGAAAGGCCGTTCAGCAAGGAAGAAGCCACTGCTCCAAAACCGCCATAAAAAAAGCCAGACTACAGTTTGCAACTGCACATGGGGACAAAGATCATACTTTTTGGAGAAATGTCCTCTGGTTTGATAAAACAAAAATAGAACTGTTTGGCCATTATTGGAGTCAAAAGGGGGATGCTTGCAAGCTGAACCACACCATCCCAACCGTGAAGCACGAGGGTGGCAGCATCATGCTGTGGAGTGCTTTGCTGCAGGAGGGACTGGTGCACTTCACAAAATAGATGGCTTCATGAGGGAGGAAAATTATGTGGATATATTGAAGCAACATCTCAAGACATCAGTCAGGAAGTTAAAGCTTGGTCGCAAATGGGTCTTCCAAATGGACAATGACCCCAAGCATAATTCCAAAGTTGTGGCAAAATGGCTTAAGGACAAGTAAGACAAGTAATTGGAGTGGCCATCACAAAGCCCTGACCTCAATCCTATTGAACATTTGTGGGAAGAACTGAAAAAGCATGTGCGAGCAAGGAGGCCTACAAACCTGACTCAGTTACACTAGCTCTGGCAGGAGGAATGTGCCAAAATTCACCCAACTTATTGTGGGAAGCTTGTGGAAGGCTTCCATAAACGTTTGACCCAAGTTTAACAATTTAAAGGCAATGCTACCAAATACTAATTCAGTATATGTAAACTTCTGACCCACTGGGAATGTGATGAAAGAAATAAAAGCTGAAATAAATCATTCTCTCTACTATTATTCTGACATTTCACATTCTTAAAATAGAGTGGTGATCCTAACTGACTTAAGACAGGGAATCTTTACTGGGATTAAATGTCAGGAATTGTGAAAAACTGAGTTTAAATGTATTTGGCTAAGGTGTATGTAAACCTCCGACTTCAACTGTATATTACCACAGTATGAGATTGGAATACTACTGTGAAATTGTGAAAATGATGATATTGTCATTTTAGTGTAAGAGCTGTTTGAAAAGACTGCCTGAAATTTCACCATGTTTTGTGTGGGATGGAGTTTTAGCCTGCCTGGTGTCATCAGTTAGATATATAAATAAATGCTTAGCTTGATATCTAATTGTGTCGTTATCTGTGATATGATTCCTAAAAATAATAAGCCTGCTGGCTGTTGATTGCAAGAATGAATGGCGCCTAAGCCTTATGATGATAACTAGGTAGCTAGCTAATAGCTA
The DNA here is from genome assembly GCF_965601325.2 of Salmo salar. Classification (NCBI taxonomy): domain Eukaryota; kingdom Metazoa; phylum Chordata; class Actinopteri; order Salmoniformes; family Salmonidae; genus Salmo; species Salmo salar. The sequence goes on along the minus strand of NC_138291.1, from coordinate 64,498,823 downwards.
TGACTTTTGAAAGCTCGGGCTGGTAGTCAGCATGGCAACTAAATCATCATGGTCTAGTTTACAACTGTCAATGATGTATTATTGTAATGTACTATTAATCCTACATGTACACATACTGTATGCAATTATTTATCTCTCCTCTCTGACACTGGTAGACTGTCAGCCCATCGTGAGGAGGACTACACTGTAGATATGTCACCTGTGCACCAGGCATTCAATATTTTTTTATTTAACAAGGCAAGTCAGTTAAGAACAAATTCTTATTTACAATGACAGCCTAGGAACAATGGATTAACTGCCTTGTTCAGGGGCAGAATGACAGATTTTTACCTTATCAGCTCAGGGATTCGATCTAGCAATCTTTCAGTTACTGTCCCAACACTCTAACCACTAGGCTACCTGCCGCCCCAATAAAAGCTGTCCCTACGCTGCCAAGGACAGACAGGGCTGGAGAGACTGGACAACATGCTGCTGAGGCTGCAGACGGGCTGAGGGACAATCACACCCTCACAGCCTAGATAGAAAGATAGAAAGGAGAATATGACGTGGTTTTTTTATGTTGCACTATAATGCAAGGGAAAGCAGTTATGCATCATAGGGAACCGAAATTGTTTTAGGTTATGGTTATGGTTATGGCACTAGTAAAGGGAATCCTAGTCTTCACCCAGTAGCTCAGATTGTCACTGGTCATTTCACCTTCCATGCACACTTTTAATTTGTTCCCATTCTGACTCTTCATATATTAGGCTATAGGCCTAGTGGAAGGTATAAGACTATATGCCTTGTGTATTAGGCTATAGGACTAGTACGTACAGAAGCAATTGAAGCTGTAAAAGTTAATTATTGTTATTATATACCTTATTCTTATCATATTTTGTGATTCCAAAGTTTGATGTAACTTGCACATTGTTTTCAGGTTTGAGTAACAAGATGTATTACCCTCAATACAATTATTTTAATATAGTTCTTGATTTATTAATATTTTATTATTTGCGTATGTTTTTCCTCATAATATTTAATACTAAATGGCATTTGTAATATGTTTTGGTGCAGATATGTGTTTAATAATCAAACAAGATAAGAAAGTGTTGGTAAAACTTTACAACAAGATTCCATTTGTAAATGGTTTATAAACCCTTATTTGTAATTACGTTATTGATGGTTAGACCTGAAAGATAGCAGCTTTAACAATATCATAATCTGTGCTTTGGTGTCGTACAATTTCTGGGCTCTTCCCACAAGAACACTTTGGCCGTGAGATATTTGGTCACTGCTCATTTGGCAATCTACTCAAACAGAGAAATAGATCTGCCTTCGTACATGTATCTAGCATCTCTCATGTAGAGTTTTGCACAAATGCTTCCAACTTAAAGTCCATGGCTTTTTTTTATATTAGCCTGTATGTTTATGCAACTTTCAAAATTACTTAACCAATCTTATAACCCCTTTAGGTGGATGTCAGTGACAGAAACTCTACCACAAAAGTGTATTTTGAACACTCAAATATCTGGGAAGAGCTTTAGAGTAGGCGATTAGAGCGACTATCATACACATGGGAAACAAGATCCCGGACTAGCCTCCATTTTGTTACATTCCTCAGCAAAAAAAACAAAAATTGTTGCCCAAAGAGAAGGGGGAAAAAAACAAAGAGTCATTAACAACAACCAAAACAAAAACAGGTGGGGTTCTCCCATGTCACCACGCTCCTTCACACTCTCCACTGGCTTCCAGTCGAATCTTTCATCCGCTACAAGACCATGGTGTTGGCCTACGGAGCAGCAAGAGGAACTGCCCCTCCTTACCTTCAGGCTATGCTCAAACCCTTCACCCCAACATGAGCACTCTATTCTGCCACCTAATAAAGAGATGCTCTGCTTTTTTGACACCACACCCAAGAAAGCAAATTTATCAGGCTCTAGTTTTATCTTACCTTGATTATCGCCCAGTCATATGGTCAAGTGCTGCAAAATGTACTTAGTTAAGCTCCAGCTGGGCCAGAACAGAGCGGCACATCTTGCTGACATGAATTTGTAACTGATATATGCACACACACCACACACACACACACACACACACACACTACATGTAAATGTTTTTGAATGTATGTAAATTGTAAAGTATTTTTTTGTCTGTAATGCATTTATCGTTGTGTGTCGAACCACAGTAAGACTAGCTGTTGCCATTAGCGTCGGCCAATGGGGATCCTAATAAATCAAATCACCTCTGGTCTTTTGGCCCTCCCACTCCTACGGGAGGGCAGTTTCCGCTCAGCCCAGTCCAAGCTCTTCTCTGTCCTGGTACCCCAATGGTGGAACCAGCTTCCCCTCAAGCTAGGATAGCAGAGTCCCTGCCCATCTTCCTGAAAGCACCTGAAACCCTACCTCTTCAAAGAGTATATTAAAAACCTGCTAGTCCTCTCGACCTCCCACCCCCCCCAAAAAAATAATTCATATAAAGAAATAATAACTTTACTGAACCAAAACTTGACACTCCAGGATGGGAAAATAATGAACAAGAAAGAAACATATGAAGACAGGAGGGGACCATGAAACCCTACAGTATGTTGTATTTTAAATAGTTAATCTGTTGTCAATTTCTATTCTGACTTGTAATGTTAAAAAGGGGAGAAAAAGACACCCCTGTTTATCAGAATTAGCTAGGTTATTCACTATACAAATGATATGCTACAGATTTAAGTCACTGCAATTAAAATGATTTCCTCAATGTATCCTTCTATTAAAACTCTTTAGGGATAGGGGGCAGCATTGGGAAGTTTGGATGAAAAGTGTGCCCAGCGTAAACTGCCTGTTACTCAGGCCCAGAAGCTAGAGTATGCATATAATTAGTAGATTTGGATAGAAAACACTCTAAAATAATGTCTGTGAGTATAACAGAACTCAAATGGCAGGCGAAAACCTGAGAAAAATCCAACCAGGAAGTGGGAATTCTGAGGTTTGTAGTTTTCAAGTGAATGCCTATCGAATATCCAGTGTCTTTGGGGTCAGATTGCACTTCCTAAGGCTTCCACTAGATGTCAACAGTCTTTAGAAGTTGTTTCAGGCTTCTATTGTGAAAGGGGAGCGAATAAGAGCACTCTAAGCAGATGGCCCAGGTGAAAGCCTTTAGTTTAGTCACGCGTGTGGCCGTGAGCGTGAGCTCTGTTCCCTTTCCTTTCTAATGACAACAGTATTGTCCGCTTGAAATATTATTGAATATTTATGATAAAAACACCCTAAGCATTGATTAGAAACATCATTTGACATGTTTCTACAAACTCAAATGGAACTTTTTTGACTTTTCGTTTAGACTTTGTGCCCGCGCTTTGTGCATTTGGATTACGAGACTAAACGCGCAAACAAAAAGGAGGTATTTGGACATAAAGATGAACTTTATCGAACAAAACAAACATTTATTGTCTAACATGGAGACCTGGGAGTGCCATCAGATGAAGATCATCAAAGGTAAGTGATTAATTTTAATGCTATTTCTGACTTTTGTGACACCTCTCCTTGGTTGGAAAATGGCTGTATGGTTTTTGTGGCTAACATAATCGCATGGTGTGCTTTCATGGTAAAGCCTTTTTGAAATCGGACACAGCGGCTGGATTAACAAGAAGTGTATCTTTAATCGTATGTATAACACTTGTATCATATATCAATGTTTATGATGAGTATTTCTGTAAATTGATGTGGCTCTCTGCATTTTCACCGGATGTTTGTTTGAGACAATGCATTTCTGAACATAACACGCCAATTTCAAATTAGGTTTTTGGATATAAAGATTAACTTTCTCGAACAAAACAAACATTTATTGTCTAACATGGAGTCCTGGGAGTGCCACCAGATGAAGAACATAGAAGGTTAGTGATTAATTTTAACACTATTTCTGACTTTTGTGACACCTCTCCTTCTTTGGAAAATGGCTATATGTTTTTTTGTGGCTAGGCGCTGACCTAACATAATCGCATGGTGTGCTTTCACCGTAAAGCCTTTTTGAAATCGGACACTGATTGGATTAATGAGAAGTTTAGCTTTAAAATGGTGTATAATACTTGTATGTTTGAGGAATTTTAATTATGAGATTTCTGTTGTTTGAATTTGGTGCCCTGCAATTTCACTGGCTGTAGGCCAGGTGTTCCGCTAGCAGAACCCCCTTCCCAGAAAGGTTAAATTACATTTTGTTCTATTTATTGCATGTTTGAGGTGATTACATGCTGTTAGAAATGTTTGCAACTCATTAATAAATGTACATAAGGTTTCCACTTTCTTTTAAGCTATATTTTTTGGCAGTTATAAAGGTTGATAACTCATTTGTTAATAGCTAGTGGATTGGCACTTTAAACATTTTTTCATTGGCAAGATAAGCAAACTTAGCAAGCAACAAACTTGCAACAAACACTACACTATGTCGGACCAAATTATGAAAGACAAGAATTGAATTCCGTAAAGTCAGTGTGGAAGAGGTGAAAATGTATTGTTGTGTATCAACAATGACAAGCCACCAGGGTCTGACAATCTGGATGGAAAATTACTGAGGATAATTGCAGACGATATTGCCACTCCTATTTGCCACATCTTCAATTTAAGCCTACTAGAGAGTGTGTGCCTTCAGACCTGGAGGGAAGCTAAAGTCATTCCGCTACCCAAGAATAGTAAAGCCCCCTTTACTGGCTCAAATAACCGACCAATCAGCCTGTTACCAACCCTTAGTAAATTTATGGAAAAAATTGTGTTTGACCAGATACAATGCTATTTCACAGTAAACAAATTGACAACAGAATTTCAGCATGCTCATAGGGAAGGACACTCAACAAACACAGCACTTACACAAATGACTGATGATTGGCTGAGAGAAATTGATGATAAATTATTGTGGGGGCTGTCTTGTTAGACTTCAGTGCATCTTTTGAAATTATCAATAATAGTCTGCTGCTGGAAAAAACGTATGTGTTATGGCTTTAACTTCTATTGGCTACGTGGGACGCTAGCGTGTGAAATATCTGGGCGGCAAATTCAAAAACAACAAAATGTCATAATTCAACTTTCTCAAACATACAACTATTTTACACCATTTTAAAGATAAACTTCTCGTTAATCTAACCACTTTGTGCGATTTCAAAAAGGCTTTACAACGAAAGCAAAAAAAGTATTATGTTAGGGGAGTGCATAGACAAAAATAATCACACAGCCATTTTCCAAGCAAGGACATGTGTCAATAAAACCCAAAACACAGCTAAATGAAGCACTAACCTTTGACGATCTTCATCAGATGACACTCCTAGGACATTATTTTACACAATACATGTATGTTTTGTTCGATAAAGTTCATATTTATAACCAAAAACAGCATTTTACATTGGCGCGTGATGTTCAGAAAATGTATTCACACCAAAACATCTGGTGAATGTGCACATCAATTTACAAAAATACTCATCATAAACGTTGACAAAATATATAACAATTATTTTAAGAATTATAGATAGACTACCCCTGGATGCAACTGCTGTGTCAGATTTTAAAATAGCTTTTCGGCGAAAGCACATTTTTCAATATACTGAGTACATAGCTCGCCATCAAAGCAAGCTATACAGACACCCGCCAAGTTCTGGGGTCACCAAAACTCAGAATTAGTATTAGAAATATTCTCTTACCTTTGCTGATCTTCGTCAGAATGCACTCCCAGGACTGCTACTTCCACAAGAAATGTTGTTTTTGTTCGAAATAATCCATATTTATGTACAAATACCTCCATTTTGTTCATGCGTACAGAGCACTATCCAAAGGCATAACGCGCTAGCGCGGTATCAGAGACGAAAAGTCAAAATGTTCCATTACCGTTCATAGAAGCATGTCAAACGTTGTTTAAAATCAATCTTTATCGTAAAAATGCGATAATATTCCAACCGGACAATAGCATATTCATTCAAGAAGAAAAAGAAGGAACGGCGTGCTCGCGGGATCACGCATCCTAAATCCCTTTGTCCCCAGGCAGTCCACTGATTGACTGAGCTCCTTTTCTCTGCCCGGTTACAGGAGACGGATGAAAAAACTTTCTGAAGGCTTTTGACAGCCAATGGAAGCCTTGGGAAGTGCAACGTGACCCCACAGACACTGTAGTTTCGATAGGGATTAGAAAGAAGAACTACACTTCCTGGTTGAATTTTTTTCAGGTTTTTGCCTGCCATATGAGTTATGTTATACTCACAGATACCATTCATACAGTTTTAGAAACTTCAGAGTGTTTTTTATCCAAATCTACTAATAGTATGCATATTCTAGTTTCTGGGCCAGAGTAGTAACCAGTTTAATTTGGGTACGTTTTTCATCCGGCCGTGAAAATACTGCCCCTTATACTTTAAGAAGTTAAAGCCAGAGTGTCTATGTATGCGGATGACTCAACACTATACACGACTGCTACTACAGCGACTGAAATGACTGCAACACTCAACAAAGAGCTGCAGTTAGTTTCAGAGTGGGTGGCAAGGAATAAGTTAGCCCTAAATATTTCTAAAACTAAAAGCATTGTATTTGGAACAAAACACTCACTAAACCCTAAACCTCAACTAAAACTTGTAATAAATAATGTGGAAATTGAGCAAGTTGAGATGACTAAACTGCTTGGAGTAACCCTAGATCGTAAACTGTCATGGTCAAAACTTATTGATACAGTAGTAGCTAAGATGGGGAGCTGTCTGTCTATAATAAAGCGATGCTCTGCCTTCTTAACAACACTATCAACAAGGCAGGTCCTACAGGCCTTAGTTTTGTCGCACCTTGACTACTGTTCAGTCGTGTGGTCAGGTGCCACAAAAAAAAATGACTTGGCTCAGAACAGGGCACCATGGCTGGCCTTTGGATGTACACAGAAAGACAATATTAATAATATGCATGTCAATCTCTCCTGGCTGAAAGTGGAGGAGAGATTGACTTCATCACTACTTTTATTTATGAGAGGTATTGACATGTTGAATGCACTGAGCTGTCTGTCTAAACTACTGGCACACAGCTCGGACACCCATACATACCCCACAAGACATGCCACAAGGGGTCTCTTCAAAGTCAAGAACAGACTATGGGAGGCAAACAGTACTACATAGAGCCATGACTACATGGAACTCTATTCCAGATCAAGAAACTGACACAAGCAGTAAAATTTGATTTTAAAAACAGATAAAAAAACACCTTATGGAACAGCGGGGACTGTGAAGCAACACAAACATTGGCACACACACACACACACACACACACACCACACACACACACACACACACACACACACACACACACACACACACACACACGCCCCCCCCGATACATACACATGGAGTTAGTACTGTAGATATGTGGTAATGGTGGAGTAGGGGCCTGAGGGCACACAGTGTGTTATGAAATCTGTGAATGTATTGTAAAGTTTTTAAAATTGTACAAACTGCCTTAATTTTGCTGGACCCCAGGAAGAGTAGCTGCTGCTTTGGCAGCTAATGGGGATCCATAATAAATACAAATACAAGCAGGTCATGGGTAAATCATTTGGATAAATCATTTATAGATGATTTGAGAGTTCACTCAGAGCTTAGACATACTTTAGGCAATATTGGGTAATCATCACTACGTACATGAGAGAAAGTTCAAGATAAACGTTTAGATCAATGTTCAGTCAATGAATGGTGGGTATGAAGAACAAAATATTCAATGTTGTGAGAGGATACCTCCACTGTTTCACCAACCAAAAGGTACTATGGTTACCATTTCACACCATAGCGTTCACCATACTTTGACTATCACAGAGAAGTGGTAAGTGTGTTGATATAATCTGGTATGTAAGAAATTATGATTGAATAATGTCCTGGATGTTAATTTGGCCAGGGCATCAAGGTTTCAAAGGTGGTTCAAGACACAACATGAAAACCAACCTCTTCTGTTCCTGGAACAGAGCACCCAAAAGTGAGAAAATACCTATTGTTCAACTGTGCAACTATTCAAAATAAGGTTGTATTTTTATACATAAGGTTTAATCTTTTAAGCATTTGTCAGGGCATTTATAAATGGATAATAACTGGAGGTAAATATTGGATTACTATTTGGCAAACACTGACACAGTTATTGCACTATTTTGACCAATGCGATAACCATTTATGAATGGTTTATAATGCATTTACAAAATATTAAATAATCATTAATAACTTCATTTTAACCCCTTTATAAACCCTTTACAAATGGAACTTTATTGTAAAGTGTTACCAAATTTTATTGTAATTGAACATTCTATAGAATTTGAACATACACATTTTCACAGGTGTTTTTTCTTGTCTGATTACAATTTGATTGATATGGTGCCATTGTATGTCATATCATTTGAAAGGGCTGTTCTTCAGTTTTCAAAATATGTATCATTTCATACTTGGTTTGACACCCGCATATTTTGCTCATTAATGCATGCAGAGTTCATGGTCTTTCAGCCAGTTTTGGGAAATCCTGCCAGTGAAGCAGCAATGCCAATAAATGGGATTTACAGTTACAGTTAGCTGGTGTTCTAAAACGTAGTGTTTCCATTCCCCTTTAAGTTACTTCCTGTAATTACAGGAAGCTGAAATTCAATGAAAGGCCTCCTGGGGACACTCTTTAACAATGCCCTGAGTTTTTACATTAAGTATTGACCGTTCTCGAGAGGATGGAAGACTGTTTTTTTTGTGTAACTGCAGGGACAGAATGAAGCCTGTTCCTGTTACCACAGCAAACTGAAACTCAGCACAAGGAATTATAAGGTCACGATGGGTTGTGTGGAAAGACGGTTAGCTAGCTCAATTGCAGTCATCTTTTCCCATTGACTGTGATGTATTGACAAAAGTGTCAATTGGTTGAATCAAAACTTTTAGAAAAACGTGAAAGGATTATTTCCTATGATATCATGTTGACTGGGGTGGTAGATAAAAACATATTCATTAATCTATTGACAAAATATTAATCTAATTCACCTTGACAAGCAAGCTATCAAAACCACCTATCTACAGCACAGTAGACTACATGAAAGTAGAAAATTGAGAATCCAGCAAATCATGTACTTAATCATGTATACCTCCTTGTAGATCACAAAGTAAGGGAAATTATACAAAAATCCAATAAAAGACTGAATGGATTCTGGTGCATTTAATACATTCATAAAAGTAATGAATGGAATAAAGGTCTGATCTCTTGATACACTAATGATGAAGCCTCAGATGTGTGAACATAAAGGGTCTTTGCTTTGAGACATCTGGCAGCACGTCTCTTTCTTATCTCTACTGTGGAATGACAGTTTGTTCTGTGCTGACTCACTGACTCCTGACACCACACAGTTCAAGTGTGTTTGGCCAGTAAAAAGGGTCTTTGCACTCACTAACACACACCAGCTTTTTACCTACAGCCAGAGCTACACAATAATGTGGACAGCCCTTCAAATTTGTGGATTCAGCTTTTTCCGCCACAACCATTGATGACAGGTGTATAAAATCGAGCACACAGCCATGCAATCTCCATAGACAAACATTTGGAGTAGAATGGCCCGTACTGAAGGGCTCAGTGATTTTCAATAAGGCACCGTCATATGATGCCACCTTTCCAACAAGTCAGTTCATCACATTTCTGCCCTGCTAAAGCTGCCCTGGTCAACTGTAAGTGCTGTTATTGTGGAGCAACAACGGCTGCAAAGTGGTAGGCCACACAAGCTCACAGAAAGAGACCGCCGGGTGCTGAAGCAATGTTGTGTATAAAAATTGTCTGTCCTCGTTTGCAACACACTACCGAGTTCCGAACTGCCCCTGGAAGGAACCTCTGCAAAAGAACTGTTCGTCTGGAGCTTCATGAAATGGGTTTCATGGCCGAGCTGCAGCACACAAGCCTAAGATCACCATGCGCAATGCCAAGCGTCATCTGCAGTGGTGTAAAGCTCGCCGCCATTGGACTGTGGAGCAGTGGAAACGTATTCTCTTAAGTGATGAATTATGCTTCACCATCTGGCAGTCCGACAGACGAATCTGGGTTTGGCCGATGCCAGCAGAACGCTACCTGCCCCAATGCATAGAGAAAACTAAAGTTTGCGGAAGTCCCTTTCCAGTTTCAGCATGACAATGCCCAGTGCACAAAGCAAGGTCCATACAGAAATGGTTTGTCGAGATTGGTGTGGAATAACTTGACTAGCCTGCACATAGCCCTGACCTCAACCCCATCGAACACGTTTGGGATGAATTGGAACATCGACTGGAAGCCAGGCCGAATCACCCAACATCACTGCCCGACCACACTAATGCTCTTGTGGCTGAATGGAAGCAAGTCCCTGCAGCAATGTTCCAACATCTAGTGAAATCCCTGCCAGAAGAGTGGAGGCTGTCATAGCAGCAAAAGAGGTTACCAAAATGCTTAGTTTAGCGAAATGCTTATGTTACTTGCTCCAACCGTACAGTAATAAGTTACAACAACAAAAAACATGCAAATCCCCCCAAAATTAAGAAAGGAATTAAGAAATACAGAAATATTAGAACAAGCAATGTCAGAGTCTGGAATATAATTATTATGTATATAATGGCGTGTATAGACATTATGGACAATATATGAATAGAAAAGGTGTGTTCAGAAGTAGTTATATAGGATGAGCCATGACTAGAATACAGCATATACACTGCACAAAAATGTGACTCGTTTCAGGAAACTAGGCGTATGTCACATGTCACTACTTCACAGGAGAGGCATTTGAACGTTAATGTGGCTTAATAACAAACTTGTATGCCATATGTAAGTACAAATAAATAAATAAATTATGAGCCTAGTTATTGCAGCCATGGACAAAGTCAGGAACCTTCCCGCTAGCCATGATAAGCTGAGATAATGAATGGGCTGGCCATGCCGAGAGATGAGTTTGGATTGTTCTGCCATCTTATACCTTCTGTCTATAGATAAGGTGATTAATACAATTCTGGCATTTGATTGCAAACACGTAGGGAGTCAAAAAGAGAACACAGAAGGCTGTTGTATAAAACACTTGTATCTGGATTACATCTTCAATCTAAGGGCATAAAAGAATGAGTATCTACATTCCCGCTGCATGTTGGTCCTCCCTTCAACACCACGACGAAATCCGTGACAGAATTCCCCACCCAACCAGGACCAAGCAGCGGAAGAATTCTGGCGAGGACTGGGGAAAACGACTGGTAAGGGAGCCCGAGAGGCACCCACAATAATTTTTTAGGGGGGGGCACAAGGGCTGTTTGACGGGGCAAGACTGGAGACCCAGGCCAGCGCCCCGTACCCTTTTTAGAGGTAAACAGACTGGACAGGTCCCGTGCTTTGGGGTAGGTGCTATGATAAGGCCTGGTATTTTCAGGCCAGTATGCTCAGTACCAGCACCCCGCATGTGCCAGGGGAAAGTGGGCATCGAGCCAGCAGGGGTGATGCCAACCCTGCGCTTTAGACCGCCAGTGCGCCTCTACGGTCCGGTGTAGCACAGTGCCGTCGTTGACGGCAGCCACCCTCCCTTCCCTCCCTGTAGTTAGGGGGATTTTTTCGGTTTGTTTTGGGTGTTCTGTGTTTTATTTTACATTTACATTACATTTAAGTCATTTAGCAGACGCTCTTATCCAGAGCGACTTACAAAATGGTGCATTCACCTTATGATATCCAGTGGAACAACCACTTTACAATAGTGCATCTAAATCTTTTAAGGGGGGGGGGGGGGGGGGTTAGAAGGATTACTTTATCCTATCCTAGGTATTCCTTAAAGAGGTGGGGTTTCAGGTGTCTCCGGAAGGTGGTGATTGACTCCGCTGTCCTGGCGTCGTGAGGGAGCTTGTTCCACCATTGGGGTGCCAGGGCAGCGAACAGTTTTGACTGGGCTGAGCGGGAACTGTGCTTCCTCAGAGGTAGGGGGGCCAGCAGGCCAGTGGTGGATGAACGCAGTGCCCTGGTTTGGGTGTAGGGCCTGATCAGAGCCTGAAGGTATGGAGGTGCCGTTCCCTTCACAGCTCCGTAGGCAATCACCATGGTCTTGTAGCGGATGCGAGCTTCAACTGGAAGCCAGTGGAGAGAGCGGAGGAGCTGGGTGACGTGAGAGAACTTGGGAAGGTTGAACACCAGACGGGCTGCGGCGTTCTGGATGAGTTGTAGGGGTTTAATGGCACAGGCAGGGAGCCCAGCCAACAGCGAGTTGCAGTAATCCAGACGGGAGATGACAAGTGCCTGGATTAGGACCTGCGCTGCTTCCTGTGTGAGGCAGGGTCGTACTCTGCGAATGTTGTAGAGCATGAACCTACAGGATCGGGTCACCGCCTTGATGTTAGTGGAGAACGACAGGGTGTTGTCCAGGATCACGCCAAGGTTCTTAGCACTCTGGGAGGAGGACACAAGGGAGTTGTCAACCGTGATGGCGAGATCATGGAACGGGCAGTCCTTCCCCGGGAGGAAGAGCAGCTCTGTCTTGCCGAGGTTCAGCTTGAGCTGGTGATCCGTCATCCACACTGATATGTCTGACAGACATGCAGAGATGCGATTCGCCGCCTGGTTATCAGAAGAGGGAAAGGAGAAGATTAATTGTGTGTGGATTAATTGTTTTGAAGGTGCATTCGGGGTCTGCACCTTTAGGGGGGGTAATGTCACGTCCTGACCAGCAGGTGGAGTAGGTGTATAAGTTTTGGTCAGGGCGTGGCAGAAGGAGTTGTGTTTTGTATGTTCTGTCTAGGTTGGGTTGTTCTATGTATAGTTAATTGGGGTGGACTTCCAATTGAAGGCAGGTGTGTGGTGTTGCCTTTGATTGGGAGTCCTATATTAGTTGGGTGTGTTTGTCTGTGTGTTTGTGGGGAATTGTTTGTGAGCACTGCGTTTATTGAGCCTGCTACACTGTCTAGTCGTGAGTACTGTTTATTGTTTTGTTTTTGTTCTGTGGATGCTTTACGTATTTTCATTAAAAGAATGAGTATCTACATTCCCGCTGCATGTTGGTCCTCCCTTCAACACCACGACGAAATCCGTGACAATCTAGCTACATGTCTAAACAAAATACTTCAAGTTAAAGTGTACTGTTAGCTAGCTAAAGTTAGCTGGCTCACTAGCTAACGTTACTCTATGGGTTGGGATTATGGTTCATTGTTAAACTGGCTTTCTGCATGTCTCAGATGTTTACATGACCCATCAAGTTAGCCAGGTGTGTCTGGCAGTGATTATGGACAATTATTGGTCTTCTATGTAACACCTTCTAAAATCCTGTTTTTGCTTTGTCATTATAGGGTATTGTGTGTAGATTGATGAGGTAAAAAATAAGATTTAATCAATTTTAGAATAAGGCTGTAACGTAACAAAATGTGGAAAAAGGAAAGGGGTCTGAATACTTTCCCGAATGCACTGTAGTGTGTGTTTACCAGAGACTGTAATGTGTAGAAAACATAACCTGCACCAAAGTCAGACTAGGATATAAGCCAAGGACTAGAGCAAGTGTATTTTTACCTGGAGTTTTTCCTTATTATAGGCTACTACTTTTACCACTTTTAGTCTTGAAATCTTTGGTGGTTTACTACACTACTCAATCTGATTAGCACATAGCCTCACAGGTGAATCCTTAAAGAGATGGGTGGGGTTAAGGTTTAACAAGATAAGAACGACGCTGAATGGGTGTAGACAAAGAAGAGCTCTCCAGTAGGTGTACCAAAACATTCAAGGGCAATTGTCTAGAAGGTGGGGTTACAAGTTTATAAACTTTCAACGCATAATTACTTTCCCATTGTTCCTCAACTGCAGTTTATGATATACCAATAAGACCGAATCGAGGCGGTGAGTCACAAATATAAACAAAACATGCAACAATTTCAACAATTTTACTGAGTTACAGTTCATATAACGAAATCAGTCAAATAAATTCATTAGGCCCTAATCTATGGATGTCACATGACTGAGAATACACATATGGATCTGGTGGTCTGGTGATACCTTAAAAAAACGTAGGGGCGTGGATCAGAAAACCAGTCAGTATCTGGTGTGCCCACCATTAGCCTCATGCAGCTTGGCACATCTCCTTCACAGAGAGTTGATCAAGCTGTTGATTGTGGCCTGTGGAATGTTTTCCCACTCCTCTTCAATGGCTGTGCGAAGTTTCTGGATATTGGCGGAAACTGGAATTTGTTGTCGTGCACGTTGATCCAAAGCATCCCAAACATGCTCAATAAGTGATATGTCTGGTGAGTATGCAGGTCATGAAAGAACTGGGACATTTTCAGCTTCCAGGAATTGTGTACAGATCCTTGTGACAATGGGCCATGCATTATAATGCTGAAACATGAGCTGATGGTTGCAGATAAATGTCACAACAATGGGCCTCAGGATCTCATCACGGTATCTCTGTGCATTCAAATTTTCATGAATAAAATGCAATTGTGTTCATTGTCCATAGTTTATACTTGCCCATACCATAACCTTACCGCCACAAAGGGGCACTCTGTTCACAAAGTTGACATCAGCAAACCACTCACCCTCACGACGCTATACACACTGTCTGCCATCTGCCCGGTACAGTTGAAACCAGGATTCATCTGTGAAGAGCACACTTCTCCAGTGTGCCAGAGGCCATCGAAGGTGAGCATATTCCCACTGAAGTCGGTTTTGACGCCGAACTTCAGTCAGGTCAAGACCCTGGTAAAGATGATGAGCACGCAGATGAACTTCCCTGAGATGGTTTCTGACAGTTAGTGCAGAAATTCTTCGGTTGTGCAAACCCAAAGTTTCATCAGCTGTCCGGGTGGCTGGTCTCAAACGATCCCACAGGTGAAGAAGCCTGATGTGGAGGTCCTGGGCTGGCGTGAATACGCGTGGACGTACTGACAAATTCCTCAAAACGATGTTGGAGGCGGCTTATGGTAGAGAAATTAACATTCAATTCTCCGGCAACAGCTCTGGTGGACATTCCTGCAGTCAGCATGTCAATTGCACGCTCCCTCAAAAATTTAGACATCTGTGTCACTGTGTTGTGTGACAAAACCGCACATTTTAGAGTGGCCTTTTATTGTCCCCAGCACAATGATCATGCTGTTTAATCAGCTTCTTGATATGCCACACCTGTCAGGTGGATGGATTATCTTGGCAAAGGAGAAATGCTCCCTAGCAGGGATGTAAACAAATTTGTGCACAACATTTGAGAGAAATAAGATTTTTGTTAGTATGGAACATTTCTAGGATCTTTTATTTCAGCTCATGAAAATGGGACCAACACTTAACATGTTGTGTTTATATTTGTGTTCAGTGCACATACAGTGCCTTCTGAAAGTATTCAGACCGCTTGACTTTTTCCACATTTTGTTACATTACAGCCTAATTCTAAAATGGATTAAATAAAAAAAAAATCCTCAGCAATCTGCACACAATACCAAAGCAAAAACTGGTTGTTAGAATGTTTGCAAATGTATTTTAAAATAAACAACTTTACATAAGTATTCAGACCCTTTGCTATGAGACTCGAAATTGAGTTCGGGTGCATCCTGTTTCCATTGATCCTCCTTGAGAGGTTTCTACAACTTGATTGGAGTCCACCTTTGGTAAATTCAATTGATTGGACATGATTTGGAAAGGCACACACCTGTTTATATAAGGCCCCACAGTTGAGAGTGCATGACAGAGCAACAACCAAGTCATGAGGTCAAAGGAATTGTCTGTGGTGTCGGGATGGTGTTGAGGCACAGATCTGGGGAAGGGTACCAAAACATTTCTACAGCATTGAATGTCCCCAAAAACACATCATTCATAAATGGAAGCAGTTTGGAACCACCAAGACTCTTCCTGGAGCTGGCCGCCCGGGCCAAACTGAGCAATCAGGGAGAAGGGCCTTGGTCAGGGAGGTGACCAAGGACCTGATGGTCCAGCTAACAGAGCTCCAGAGTTCCTCTGCGGAGATGGGAGAACCTTCCAGTAGGACAACCAACTTTGCAGCACCCCACCAATTAGGCCTTTATGGTAGAGTGGCCAGACGGAAGCCACTCCTCCATAAAAGGCACATGACAGCTCGCTTGGAGTTTGCCAAAAGGCACATAAAGGCTCTCAGACCATGAGAAACAAGATTCTCTGCTCTGATGAAACCAAGATTGAACTCTTTGGCCTGAATGCCAAACGGCACATCTGGCACAATCCCTTAGGTGAAGCATGGTGGTGGCAGCATCGTGCTGTAGGGATGTTTTTCAGCAGCAGGGACGGGGATTGAGGCAGGATTGAGTCAAAGATGAACTGAGCAAAGTACAAAGAGATCCTTGATGAAAACCTGCTCCAAAGTGCTCAGGACCTCAGACTGGTTCGAAGGTTCACCTTTCAACAGGACAACGACCCTAAGCCCACAGCCAAGACAATGCAGGAGTGGCTTCGGGAAAAGTCTCTGAATGTCCTTGAGTGGCCCGGCCAGAGCCCAGACTTGAACCCGATCTAACATTTCTGCAGAGACCTGAAAATAGCTACCCATCCTACCTGACAAAGCTTGAGAAGACCTGCAGAGACTCCCCAAATACAGATGTGCCAAGCTTGTAGAGTCAAACACAAGAAGACTTTAAGAGGCTGTAATTGCTGCCAAAGGTGCTTCAGCAAAGTACTGAGTAAAGGGTCTGAATACTTATGTAAATGTGAAATTTCAGTATTGTTTTTCTTTTTTTCTCTAAAAACCTGTTTTTGCTTTGTCTTTATGGGGTATTGTGTGTAGAGTTATAAGGGGGAAAAACAACTTAATACATTTTAGAATAAGGCTGTAACATAACAAAATGTGGAAAATGGCAAGGGGTCTGAATAGTTTCCGACGACTCTGTATGAAGTGGGTTAAACAGTATGTAAACATAATTATATTGAACAGTGTTCAAGGACTATGTACATAGGGCAGCAGTCTCTAACTTGCAGGGTTGAGTACCAGGTGGTAGCCAGCTAGTAACAGTGACTAATGTTCAGGGCAGTGTACTGGGTGGAGACTAGTGGTGATTATTTAACAGTCTAATGGCCTGGAGATAGAAGCTGTTTTTCAGTCTCTCTGTCCCAGCATTTATGCACTTATACTCTCTCTGCCTTCTAGATGGTAGCGGGGTGAACAGAACGTGTCTCAAGTGGCTGAGGTCCTTGATGATCTTCTTGGCCTTCCTGTGACAGCGGTTGATGTAGTGGAGGATAGACACTGTGCACCCAGTAATGTGTTGGGCGGAACACACCACCCACTGGAGAGCCCTGTGGTTTTAGACGGTGCAGTTGCCGTACCAGGCAGTGATACAGCCCTGCAGGATGCTCTCAATGTTGCATCTGTAGAAGTTCATGAGGGTCTTAGAGGCCAAGCTGAATTGCTTCAGCCTCCTGAGGTTGAAGAGGCACTGTTGCGCCTTCTTCACCACACTTTCTGTGTGGATGGACCATTTCAATTTGTCAGTGATGTGCATGCCGAGGAACTTGAAACTTTTCAGTCTCTCCACTACGGTCCCATGAATTTGGATGGGAGTGTGCTCCATCTGCTGTCTCCTGAAGTCCACGATCAGCTCCTTCATTTTGTTGACATTGAGAAGAGATTATTTTCCTAGCACCACTCCGCTGGGGTCCTCACCTCCTCGCTGTAGGCTGTCTCATCGTTGTTGGTAATCAGTTATGTAATCTGAAAACTTGATGAATGAGATGGAGACGTGCGTGGCCAGCCACACAGTTCTGGGCGAACAGGGAGTACAGGAGGTGGCTGATTACATTTAGTTTAGTTACCTTTACTTTATTCGGTACATGAACAATTGTGGACATCTTGAAGCAAGTGGGGACAACAGATTGGGATAGGTAGAGATTGAATATGTCTGTAAACACTCTGCACATGCTCTGAGGATACAGCTTGGGATGCCGTCTGGGCCGACAGCTTTGTGAGGGTTAACACGCTTAAATTTCTTACTCACTTCGACCATGGAGAACGAGAGCTCACAGTCCTTGTGAACAGCGTTGGCCCGCCTAGGCAACACTGTGTTTTTCTTGAAGCAGGTGAAGAAGGTGTCCGGGAGCAAGGCGTCGGTGTCCGCTATGTACCTTGTTTTCTCATGTCTGAACCGTTGAATTGCGGCTCTACTTTGATGTTTTGCCTGTTTGATTCCCTTATGAAGGGCATAGCTGGATTGTTTGTGCTCGTCCGTGTTCCCAGTCACCTTGCCATGGTTAAATGAGATGGTTAGCACTTTCAGTTTTGCACGAATGCTGCTATCTAGCCACATTTTCTGGTTTGGGTGAGTTCTAATTGTCACAGTGAGAACAACATTGTCTATAAACTTCCTGATGAACTCAATCACAGAGTCAGTGTATACGTCAATGTTATTCTCAGAGGTAACACATATCCCAGTCCGCATGGACTAAACGATCTTGAAGCGTAGATTCAGATGAAAAGTCCTTACCACGGGTACTACCTGTTTAAGTTTCTGCCTATAGGAAGGGAGGAGCAGAATGGAGGCTTGATCTGATTTGCCGAAAGGAGGGTGGGGAAGGGCCTTGTAGCCTTCCCAGAAGGGGAGGTAGCAACGGTCAAGAATTCTTGATGAGTGAGTAGCGCAGACGATGTGTTGATAAAACTTCGGTAGCGTTTTCCTCGGATTTGCTTTATTAAGGTTTGCTTTATTAAAGAAATGTTCTTGGAAGAACTAGCCCACATAAGGTTCTTTGTGGAGCCAGAAAACTCATATGGTTCTAACTTAAACCTTTATTTTTAAGAGTGTATGTAAAAAAGACTGAATTAAAGGGATTGAAAATTATTTGGAGAATAGGTGAAACCTTTCTAGAAATTCTGTTGCTTCATGTACTTAATAAGATAGTATATTCTGAACATTCTACATTTATATAATTTTAGGACCTTATCCCTGTATCCTGGAGACACTGTACCCTGGAGCCTGGCCTAGCTATGGTCAGTGGCAGGACTCCACCCTACATGCTCCCACAGTGTCTACAGTAACTGTCAAGTCAAATATATGATATTATTCATATCAAATGTGCCAATTGCCTTCCCTAGTATATGTTTTACATTTTTGCGACCATAAGGACGAAATTAAAAGTTTTCACATCGGCTATGAATTCATGTTGTTTGACATTAAAGATTTTTTATTATCGCTATTGACATAGTGCTAATCTTTGTTGAACATAATAAAACCCCAAAACAAAACTATGCATTATTATTATGGATTTTTTCATTGTGGAAATGGGCTGAGGTATTCCTCTGGTTTACTTGTCAACAACATGACTTATGTGTCCCGGCTGGAATTGCTGGGAGAACACTCCAGCATTTTACATCACCAGCTAGTGCTGAGTCGCTCTGTTTCATGTATATGTGCCTTTCGGTAATTAATAAAATATGAATGTGCGCTTTGAGCGCAGTCTTCAATATAAATATTTATATTCTTCTGCCATGTAATGAGGTATAAAGAACACCAGCCAGGCCAAACATTATTTGTATCCCTGGCACGAACACAGAGACTTTGTAAATACTGGGCGAGACAACACTTTTTTTCATGGAGTAAGTCTGTGGGCCTAATGGCAGGTTCGGTAAATAAGTGATTCAATGAAGAGAGAAGGTATGAAGTGGTCTGAAGAGGAGGAGAGCAATGGAGGGAGATAAGAAGAAGAAAGGCCCTGATGAGGAGAGAGAGAGAGAGATAGATAGAGAGAGAGAGAGTGTGAGAGAGAGAGAGAGATAAATTTGAACTTGAATTTGACTCTGGGAGAGAAAGACAGAGAAAGGAATAGGTAGTTTGAATCGGTAGAGACAGCCATGGTTTCAGTCACTGCGGAGCTGCATTTATTCAAAACATCTCATCCATGTTAATAGAGTGAGAACAGCAGAAGCCATATTCTGTGTAGAAGTAAGTATTTCAGACACTGACCGGTAATGGTATATAAATATTTTAAGCGGCAGCATTAGTCCATGGGCGTGTGGGGCAAATGATGAGTAGGGCAGATGAGGTGCGTGTGTGTGTGTGTGCGTGCGTGCGTGTGTGTGTGTGTGTTTGTGTATGTGTGTGTGTACATACTTGGCCTCCAACGCCAAGGCAAACACTCCGGCTGCTTCAGGAGCTGCTGCTGATGTTCCAGAGTGGCGCAGGGTGCAGTTTCCATACAGGTCCGTGGTGGCCTACCATAACACAACGATGGAAGACAAAGACTGTAGTCATATCAGTGAGCTAACAACATTCAACAAGAGGAGAGGAGAGGAGAGGAGAGGAGAGGAGAGGAGAGGAGAGGAGAGGAGAGGAGAGGAGAGGAGAGGAGAGGAGAGGAGAGGAGAGGAGAGGAGAGGAGAGGAGAGGAGAGGAGAGGAGAGGAGAGGAGGGGAGAGGAAAGTGGAGAAGAAAAGACTTCAAGAATGCAAATTATTCAGTAAACATTTGATTCAGATGTGTAGTTTAATTAAAGATAATCAGAGATCTTATCCAATTAGTCAGAGAGGAAGAAGCCCATGAGGGAACCCTTGGCTCTCTCAACCGTCATGGCTTTCTGGTGCAAGTCAAAACACAAACAGTGCTGTCAAATACAGTTCTCATATACACTATATGTACAAAAGCATGTGGACACTCCTTCAAATTAGTGGATTCGGCGATTTCAGCCACACCCATTGATGACAGGTGTATAAATTTGAGCACACAGCCATGCAATCTCCATAGAAAAACATTAGAAGTAGAATGGCCTGACTGAAGAGCTCAGTGACTTTCAATGTGGCAGCGTCCAACAAGTCAGTTCGTCAAATTTCTGCCCTGCTAGAGCTGCCCCAGGCAACTGTAAGTGCTGTTATTGTGAAGTGGAAACGTGTAGGAGAAACAACGGCTCAGCTGGAGCAGTGGAAACGTGTTCTCTGGAGTGATGGATCACGCTTCACCATCTGGCAATCCATCGAACACCTTTGGGATGAATTGCGGGTCTAATCGCCCAACATCAGCGCGCGACCTCACTAATGCTCTTGTAGCTGAATGGAAGCAAAACCCAACATTCCAACATTTAGTGGAAAGCCTTCCTAGAAGAGTGGATGCTAGCAGCAAAGGGGGGACCAACTCCATATTAATGCCCATGATTTTGGAATGAGACGTTCAACGAGCAGGTTGTCCACATACTTTTGGTCTTATAGTGTATTAGTGTGACATCTCTTGATAATTAATATACTGAGAGGGAGATTTATTTGTCAGAATAGCCTTCACTGAACACGATAAAATCAAATTGTATTTGTATTGTGCTTTCTTATAACATTGCCTACACACACAAAAAAAAAACAATAACAAGCTACTACACTATGGGGTAACGTGACAGGGGAAACCTCCTGAGTGAGTTCAAAGGATTAGTATGACCAGAATTACTGTAGTATGACTAAGTTCAGATGAATCTCTCTCTCTCTCAATTCAATTTGCTATATTGGCATGATGTAACAATGTACATACAGCTCCTTGAAAAATTATTCATCCCCCTTGCCGTTTTTCCTATTTTGTTGCATTACAACCTGTAATTTAAATTGATTTTTATTTGGATTTTATGTAATGGACATCTACAAAATATTCCAAATTGGTGAAGTGAAATAAAAATAAAAAACGGAAAATTGGTGTGTGCATATGTATTCACCCCTTTGCTGTGAATCCCCTAAATAAGATCTGGTGCAACCAATTACCTTCATAAATCACATAATTAGTTCAACTGTGTGCAATCTAAGTGTCACATGATCTGTCATGATCTCAGTATATATACACCTGTTCTGAAAGGTCCCAGAGTCTGGAACACCACTAAGAAAGGGGCACCACCAAGCAAGCGGCACCATGAAGACCAAGCTGTCCAAACAGGTCAGGGACAAAGTTGTGTAGAAGTACAGATCAGGATTGGGTTATAAAAAAATATCTGAAACTTTGAACATCCCACTGAGCACCATTAAATCCATTATGAAAAAAATGTAAAGAATATTGTACCACAACAAACCTGCCATGAGAGGGCCGCCCACCAAAACTCACAGACCAGGCAAGGAGGGAATTAATCAGAGAGGCAACAAAGAGACCAAAGATAACCCTGAAGGAGCTGCAAAGCTCCATAGAACCACTTTAAGCCATACACTCCACAGAGCTGGGATTTACGGAAGAGTGGCCAGAAAAAAGCCATTGCTTAAAGAAAAAAATAAGCAAACACGTTTGGTGTTCACCAAAAGACATGTAGAAGACTCCCAAAACAAGAAGCTACTCTGGTCAGATGAGACAAATATTGAGCTTTTTGGCCATCAAGGAAAACACTATGTCTGGAATAAACCAAACACCTCTCATCAACCCGAGAACACCATGCCCACAGTGAAGCATGGTGGTGGCAGCATCATGCTGTGGGGAAGTTTTTCATCGGCAGGGACTGGGAAACTGGTCAGAATTTAAGGAATGATGGATGACGCTAAATACAGGAAGCCTCTTGAGGGAAACCTGTTTCAGTCTTCCAGAGATTTGAGACTGCGATGGAGGTTCACCTTCCAGCAGGACAATGACCCTAAGCATACTGCTAACGCAACACTCGAGTGGTTTAAGGGTAAACATTTAAATGTCTTGGAATAACCTAGTCAAAGACCAGACCTCAATCCAATTGAGAATCTGTGGTATGACTTAAAGATTGCTGTACACCAGCGGAACCCATCCAACTTGAAGGAGCTGGAGCAGTTTTTCCTTGAAGAATGGGCAAAAATCCCAGTGGCTAGATTTGACAAGCTTATAGAGACATACCCCAAAAGACTTGCAGCTGAAATTGCTGCAAAAGGTGGCTCTACAAAGTGTTGACTTTTGGGGGGTGAATAGTTATGCACGCTCAGGTTTTCTGTTTTGATGCCTTATTTCTTGTTTGTTTCACAATAAATAATATTTTGCATCTTCAAAGTGGTAGGCATGTTGTGTAAATCAAATGATACAAACACCCCAAAAAAACATTTTAATTCCAAGTTGTAAGGCAACAAAATAGGAAAAATGCCAAGGGGGGTGAATACTTTCTCAAGCCACTGTATTTCCAAAGCGTACTTTGGAGATTAAGTGATACATTTACAATATTAACATCATTAAAATCATAATTATCAAGATTGTCAATGGGACAATCATTAACCTCCCTGGGCGAGGTGGGACGCCTAGTCAACAGCCAGTGGAATCGCGTGGCGATTTATCCGGCCGTGCAAATACTGCCCCCTAGCCCCATTAACAACAATAATCAAGGGTCAAAATAACCATACATTGAGCAGTAACAATAACATAGAGGCCATGTGCAGGTTGGTTGGTCTGTCAGACACTGTCCCTCATTTTATGGCAGGTAGCAATGTAGTGCTTTGCCAACAAACAGCTCTCTGCGTCCTCCCCCAACAGGACGTGTAGCCTATTCTCATCAGAGAGGTATTTGAATCCTTGAATAAGACTTTCAAATTTGGGGAAATTACACTCTCTTTATATTTTTTAAATTGTGTCAGGAAATGCAGCTCTGTCTTGGGTTCTGCTGTGGTGCTATGGTTGCACAGCCTTTCCTCAACAGGGAGCCAGTTTTTCCTGTGTCTACCCTTCTCAATGGCAAGGATGTGCTCACTGAGCTTGTACTTTGTCAAGGTTTTGATCAATAGTTTGCCATAGTGACGTGTCAATTTAGGGCCTATCTCATCCCTCTCTCCATCCCTTCCGCCCCCTATGGCACAGATGATTCATACATTGTCTTGTGATAACTCTGCACGTGGAGATAATTCCCCAGATAAATGCAGCTATAACAACCAAGCAGAAAGTTATAGTCCATCTCTGCTATGTCATTGTCCCAGTCCTCTACCCTGATGGCAGATATACGCACTCAGTGTACTCAAAGTACTCAGCCTGAGGATAACAATGAGATGAACTTGGTCAACCACTCCCTTTCTTTTTTTCCCACCCCTTCTCACACACTCACCACACCAGCCTCAGGGTTCCTCTTGCGTCCGTTGCTGAAGGTGGATGCGAGGGTGGAGGAGCAGCTCTCGTCATACAGGGCTGTGCGGCCGTCGTTGATGGCTGAGTTGATGGAGATGGTCCACATGCTGGAGGCGTAACCATCGCAGTTACAGTCGTCATAGCTACCACCGTCTCCAGAGGCCCATACGTAGATACTGCCTTTCCCTCCTCGGCCCTACGAGACAACACATCAACTGGCTTCAGGATGTGTTATAGGGGTAGAAGCAGTGGAAGTGGTACAGATGTAGATCTTAATTTTATCACCTTTTATCACAATACAGGAAATATAAAATGTATAGTGTATATGAGGTTTTAAAAGGCTTCTGAAGTTTGTAATTCCACTTATACATTTCAGACTTGATTTTTATTTACGAAAAATGTATCAACACCTACAAAAAAAGTCATTAATTATAATCCAGATAATAATTCACATTTCCTGTTGCTGCAGGTTTATTTTCCTGCTGTAGCAAACTGGCTCAAATTAAGATCCTACATCTGTAGTGATAGCAGTACATTGGTAGTCGTGCTGGGGCGGTAGATAGACTAGTGGTTAGAGCGTTGGGCCAGTAACTCAAATCCCTGAGCTGACAAGGTAAAAATCTGTTGTTCTGCCCGTGAACAAGGCAGTTAACCCACTGTTCCCCAGGAGACTGTCATTGTAAAAAAGAATTTGTTCTTAACATGTGTTGTTCCTTCTAGCTTTCTATTATAAATCAGTAACAAGGTAAAAATACAGAGGACAGAGAAATATGGGTGCACCAGACAGGTCAACACTTCTAATTTACACACCAAAAAAATCAGTTTAAATACACTTAGGTTGGAGTCATTAAAACTCATTTTTCAACCACTCCACAAATTTCTTGTTAACAAACTAAGTCGGTAAGGACATCTATTTTGTGCATGACACAAGTAATTTGTTTACAGACTAGATTAATTAATTTATAATTCACTGTATCACAATTCCAGTGGGTCAGAAGTTTGCATACAGTAATTTGACAGTGCCTTTAAACAGCTTGGAAAATTACAGAAAATTATGTCATGGCTTTAGAAGCTTCTGATAGGCTAATTTACATAGTTTGAGTCAATTGGAGGTGTACCTGTGGATGTATTTCAAGGCCTACCTTCAAACTCAGATACTCTTTGCTTGAAATCGTGGGTAAATCAAAAGAATCAGCCAAGACCTCAGAAAAACAATTGTAGACCTCAACAAGTCTGGTTCATCCTTGTGAGCAATTTCCAAATGCCTGAAGGTACCACATTCACCTGTACAAACAATACTACACAAGTATAAACACAATGGGACAACGCAGCTGTCATACCGATCAGGAAGGAAACGCGTTCTGTCTCCTAGAGATGAACGTACTTTACTTTGGTGCAAAAAGTGCAAATCAATCCCAGAACAATAGCAAAGGACCTTGTGAAGATGCTGGAAGAAACAGGTACAAAAGAATCTATATCCACAGTAAACTTTGTCCTATATTGTCATAACCTGAAAGGCCGCTCAGCAAGTAAGAAGCCACTGCTCCAAAACCGCCATAAAAAAGCTAGACTACAGTGGGGACAAAGACTGCACATGGGGACAAAGATCATACTTTTTGGAGAAATGTCCTCTGGTCTGATGAAACAAAAAATAACTGTTAGGCCATAATGAACATCGTTATGTTTGGAGCAAAAGGGGGAGGCTTGCAAGCCAGCATCATGAGGTAGGAAAATCATGTGGATATATTGAAGCAACATCTCAAGACATCAGTCAACTTATTGTGGGAATCTTGTGGAAGGCCACCCGAAATGTTTGACCTATATTAATTGGGTGTATGTAAACTTCTGACCCACTGGGAATGTGATGAAAGAAATAAAATCTGAAATAAATCATTCTCTCTACTATTATTCTGATATTTCACATTCTTAAAATAAAGTGGTGATCCTAACTGACCTAAGACAGGGCATTTTTACTGGGATTAAATGTCAGGAATTGTGAAAAACAGAGTTTAAATGTATTTGCCTAAGGTGTATGTAAACTTCCAACTTCAACTGTATGTAACAAATGTTACGAGTTATGTATTTGATGGTCATTCAGGTTAAATAGGTTGCCCTATCATAATTAGGTAGCTAGCTTACATTAGATTGAGTGTTAGTTAGCTAGCTTACAACAGTTAGCTAGCTAGCCATTTTCTGTTCTAATATCTCTGGCTATGGTAACGTTAGCTAGCTAACGAAGTTAGCCTCACGACCATGCCCGCGACACTAGCTTACTGAAGTGTATAAACTTTGTCAGTGTCTGTAATGGTAGCTAGTTAAAGCCAGCTAGGTACCTTAGCTAGCTTAGTCTGAAACTTCTTCTGGACTGTCTCAGACAATGTTTCACTCCTTAGCTATATTACCTAAATTTCCTGGCTAGCTAGCTAAGTTACCAATGTTCGATTTTACTTATTCTATAAATGGGTTAATTTAACCAAGCCATTTGGCAGGCTTATCTCATGCTTGCATGGTGATTGATTGTAACGGCCGTCGTATGAAGTGGATCAAGGCGCAGCGGGTTGAGTGCTCATTTTAACTTTATTTAGAACACTTATGAAACAAAACAGGAAAATGAACGGACGACAAACAGTAATGCAGGCTACACACAGCTATGCAAAAACAACTTCCCACACTTCCCATTACAAACACACCCCTATACATAGGACCTTCAATCAGAGGCAATGAGGAACAGCTGCCTCTAATTGAAGGACAATCCCAATTAACTAAACATAGAACTAAACACCCTAGATCTAACATAGAAATACACTAACCTAAAACATAACCCATAAACCGCAGAACACTCTAAACAAACAGCCCTCTACATAACACATAACCCAACAAACCCCGAACCACATAAAACAAACACCCCCTGCCACGTCCTGACCAAACTACAATAACCCCTTTACTGGTCAGGACGTGACATTGATTGAGTTAGCTGGCGTTACTGTTCTGGTTTTTAATGGTTTCTGACAGTGGCAGCTTTAGTCGGACTTGAGGAGAATGGATGCAAATTCTGTTAGCTAACTAACGTTAGAGTTTACCTTAAATGTCATGTAGCCAAGTTAGTTTAGCTAGCTAACTAGCTAGCTACACTATATAAACAAAGTATGTGGACACTCCTTCAAATTAGTGGATTGTGCTATTTCAACCACACCTGTTGCTGACAGGTGAATAATATCGAGCACACAGCCATGTAATCTTCATAGACAAACCTTGGCAGTAGAATGGACATACTGAAGAGCTCAGTGACTTTAAATGTGGCACCGTCATAGGATGTCACCTTTCCAACAAGTCAGTTCGGCCCGAGCTCCCTGCCATCCAGGACCTCTATATCAGGCGATGTGAAAGGAAGGCCTAGAAAATCGTCAAAGTCCCCAACCACCCATGGCAAGAGGTACCGGTGCATTCAGTCTGACACCAACAGACTCTTGAACAGCTTCTATCCCCAAGCAATATGACGGATAAATAGCTAACAAAATAGCTACACGCACTGTTTACCTTGTATCTTTCTTGACCTTTAAAAAATATACACTGCTAAAAAAAATAAAGGGAACACTAAAATAACACATCCTAGATCTGAATGAATGAAATAATGTAATTAAATACTTTTTTCTTTACATAGTTGAATGTGCTGACAACAAAATCACACAAAAATAATCAATGGAAATCCAATTTATCAACCCATGGAGGTCTGGATTTGGAGTCACACTCAAAATTAAAGTGGAAAACCACACTACAGGCTGATCCAACTTTGATGTAATGTCCTTAAAACAAGTCAAAATGAGACTCAGTAGTGTGTGTGGCCTCCACGTGCCTGTATGACCTCCCTACAACGCCTGGGCATGCTCCTGATGAGGTGGCAGATGGTCTCCTGAGGGATCTCCTCCCAGACCTGGACTAAAGCATCCGCCAACTCCTGGACAGTCTGTGGTGCAACGTGGCGTTGGTGGATGGAGCGAGACATGATGTCCCAGATGTGCTCAATTGGATTCAGGTCTGGGGAACGGGCGGGCCAGTCCATAGCATCAATGCCTTCCTCTTGCAGGAACTGCTGACACACTCCAGCCACATGAGGTCTAGCATTGTCTTGCATTAGGAGGAACCCAGGGCCAACCGCACCAGCATATGGTCTCACAAGGGGTCTGAGGATCTCATCTCGGTACCTAATGGCCGTCAGGCTACCTCTGGCGAGCACATGGAGGGCTGTGCGGCCCCCCAAATAAATGCCACCCCACACCATGACTGACCCACTGCCAAACCGGTCATGCTGGAGGAAATTGCAGGCAGCAGAACATTCTCCACGGCGTCTCCAGACTCTGTCACGTCTGTCACATGTGCTCAGTGTGAACCTGCTTTCATCTGTGAAGAGCACAGGGCGCCAGTGGCGAATTTGCCAATCTTGGTGTTCTCTGGCAAATGCCAAACGTCCTGCACGGTGTTGGGCTGTAAGCACAACCCCCACCTGTGGACGTCGGGCCCTCATACCACCCTCATGGAGTCTGTTTCTGACCGTTTGAGCAGACACATGCACATTTGTGGCCTGCTGGAGGTCATTTTGCAGGCCTCTGGTAGTGCTTCTCCTGCTCCTCCTTGCAGAAAGGCGGAGGTAGCGGTCCTGCTGCTGGGTTGTTGCCCTCCTACGGCCTCCTCCACGTATCCTGATGTACTGGCCTGTCTCCTGGTAGCGCCTCCATGCTCTGGACACTACGCTGACAGACACAGCAAACCTTCTTGCCACAGCTCGCATTGATGTGCCATCCTGGATGAGCTGCACTACCTGAGCCACTTGTGTGGGTTGTAGACTCCGTCTCATGCTACTACTAGAGTGAAAGCACCGCCAGCATTCAAAATTGACCAAAACATCAGCCAGGAAGCATAGGAACTGAGAAGTGGTCTGTGGTCACCACCTGCAGAACCACTCCTTTATTGGGGGTATCTTGCTAATTGCCTATAATTTCCACCTGTTGTCTATTCCATTTGCACAACAGCATGTGAAATGTATTGTCAATCAGTGTTGCTTCCTAAGTGGACAGCTTGATTTCACAGAAGTGTGATTGACTTGGAGTTACATTGTGTTGTTTAAGTGTTCCCTTTATTTTTTGAGCAGTGTATATTTGCCAAATATGTATTTGCATACTCACAGGGCCCTACACACTCACACACACTGTCACTCTAACACACACACACAATACTCATCATTTGCTCAATTACACATAATATGCATATACATTTATACTGACTCTACAGACCTGCCCACTCACTCACATGCAAGCTGCTGCTACTGTACTCTGTTTATCTTATATCCCGTTGCACAGTATCTAACTCCATCACTCCAGTATCCCTGCACATGTAAATGTGACTCGTTTCAAGAAACTAGGTGTATGTCGCAATTCACTATTTCACAGGAGCGACATTTATCAAAATGCGTTTTTTTGGCAGAAATGCCTTACGGAACATGTGAACTTTCATGTGCCTTAATAACACACTTGTATGCCATCTGTAAATATGAATACAATTGTTCAATTAGTTAGTTGGTCTAGTTGGTCTAGTTGGTTTAGCCACAGAAAAAGTCAGGAACCTTCCTGCTAGCCATGATTGGCTGAGATAATGAGTGTGCTGGACATGCCGAGAGATGATAATTCTAATTCCCTTCTCCCGGCTGCGTGCCGAAGCACCTCTCACTCACATGGCTCTCAGTCATGTGATCGGGTCTTTCTCACAGGCTACAAGTGAAGACAGACACACCGGGATGCAACAGCATGCATCCTTATCCATTTCCGAGGTGCATATAAGACATCACGTAGCAGAACTGCATAAGTGTTGCTCTCCACTTTTTGGTGGACCGTGTTTTTAAATTAGTGGAATTAGAGTATGATAGCTAAGGAGGTGGAGAAAATTCAGGCATTTTATTGCAAATATGCAGACAGAGTGGAAAAGAGAACATTACATCTTCAAACTAAGGTCAAGCATAGCATCCGTGACAGAGAGGGAGAAAAGTCCATCCATGTATACAGGTAAGAGAGTCTAGCTAGCTACATTTTCAGATATTACACGTTTCTAATTTTGTCAGTCATTTTCATTTCAAGTTAAAGTACTGTTAGCTAGCTAACATTAGCTGTCTGGCTAGCTGTCTAACGTTATGTGTATGATCTATGTAGTAATATTATTCGTACCTCAGAGCCATTTGCATTGCTAGTTGTAGCCTAATATTAGCTAGCTAACATTGAACCTGGTTGGTTAGCTACCTGTCGATTCATGTAGGGTAGTAACTTTATGAGTTGGGATTATGGTGCATTGTTTAGCTAGTTAGCTACATGTCTAACCAAAAGACTCCATTATGCAAGTACCTATTTCAATATAATTTTTATGATGTCACTGTGACAACTGTCAGACATAGCTGGTAAATTCGCTCTGGCTATCTACTCTGATTTTAGAGCACTCTCGTCTGAGTGTGCCAGAGCGCAGAATAACTGACGAATTTCCGTACGCTCAACATTTTAGCGGAACAGCGTACCACTTACCTTAACCTGTTGGGGCTAGGGGGCAGTATTTTCACGGCTGGATAAAAAAAACGTACCCGATTTAATCTGGTTACTAATCCTACCCAGTAACTAGAATATGCATATACTTATTATATATGGATAGAAAACACCCTAAAGTTTCTAAAACTGTTTGAATGGTGTCTGTGAGTATAACAGAACTCATTTGGCAGGCAAAACCCTGAGACATTTTCTGACAGGAAGTGGATACCTGATGTGTTGAATTACCTTTAAGCCTATGCCATTGAAACACACAGGGGTTGATTAATGTTTTGGCACTTCCTATTGCTTCCACTAGATGTCACCAGCCTTTACAAAGTGTTTTGAGTCTTTTACTGTGAGATCTGACCGAACAAGAGCCATGGAACGGTGATGGCCGATTAGACTCTGGCGCGCGAGTTGATGTTGGGTACCCTCGTTCCAATACGTTATAAAAGAGAATGCATTCGTCCACCTTGAATATTATTCATGTTCTGGTTAAAAAAGGCACTAATGATTCATGCTATACAACGTTTGACATGTTTGAACGAACGTAAATATATTTTTTCCCCTCGTTCATGACGAGAAGTCCGGCTGGCTTAGATCATGTGCTAACAACACGGAGCTTTTTGGATATAAATGATGAGCTTTTTTGAACCAAACTACATTCGTTATGGACCTGGGATTCCTGGAAGTGACATCTGATGAAGAGAATCAAAGGTAATGGATTATTTACATAGTATTTTCGATTTTAGATCTCTCCAACATGGCCGTTTCTCTGTATAGCAAAGCGTATTTTTCTGGGCGCAGTGCTCAGATTATTGCAAAGTGTGATTTCCCAGTAAGGTTATTTTTAAATCTGGCAAGTTGATTGCGTTCAAGAGATGTAAATCTATAATTCTTTAAATGACAATATAATATTTTACCAATGTTTTCTAATTTTAATTATTTAATTTGTGGTGCTGACTTGACTGCCGGCTATTGGAGGGAAATGATTTCCTGAACATCAACGCCATAGTAGACCGCTGTTTATGGATATAAATATGAACTTGATAGAACTAAAAATGCATGTATTGTCTAACATAATGTCCTAGGAGTGTCATCTGATGGAGATTGTGAAAGGTTATTGCATCATTTTAGCTGGTTTTATGGTTTTGGTGAGGCCTGTCTTTGAATTGACAAAACATTACACACAGCTATTGTCAATGTACTCTCCTAACATAATCTAACTTTATGCTTTCGCCGTAAAACCTTTTTGAAATCGGACAACGTGGTTAGATTAAGGAGATGTTTATCTTTCAAAGGGTGTAAGATAGTTGTATGTTTGAAAAATTTGAATTTTGACATTTATTTGGTTTCAAATTTGCCGCTCTTGAAATGCACCTGCTGTTGATAGGGTGCACCACGGGTGGCACGCTAGCGTCCCACATAGCCCCAAGAAGTTAAAACCCTCATACCATTGAATTACTTCAATTATAAAAAACATGTGAAATGTGCATTGAAGTCAAGCAGTGAATTTCAAACAGATTCAACCACAAAGACCAGGGAGGTTTTCCAATGCCTCGCAAAGAAAGGCACCTATTGGGTAATAATAAAAAAGCAGACATTGAATATCCCTTTGAGAATGGTGAAGTTAATCATCACAATTTGGATAGTATCAATACACCTGGTCCCTACAAAGATACAAGTGAACGTGATATGGTGAAATCCCTGAGCGGTTTCCTTCCTCTCCGTCAACTGAGTTAGAAAGGATGGCTGCATCTTTGTAGTGACTGGGTTTATTTAATTATTGAAGAATAATTCAGTTGTGGCCAACATATTTGGCCACAGCTGTATATATTTTCTCCCTGAAATCAAGGAAGGTCCCTTATGTTGGTAACCCCTGATCTAGGTAAACCTGATTTACGTATGTTCTCCCTCTCACCACATCTATTCCTTGCCTCTCCATCTAAATTGCAAAGTGCCGTTTGAAATACAGTGAGATTACATATGTGCACGGCTATTGTCTCCAGCGCTCCCCAAATGAAGCACTCTTATGTATCTAGCACCGCTTCCAGAATATTCCATATGATTTATTTCCATTATCCATGTCAATTTGCAAAACGAAGCCACCTCGCTCAAGATGCAAACTAAGTGTCTTGTTGAGAGTGAAGTGATTGTACCGGGGCGGGGGTGACAAGTGTTCCCCAGCTGTTGGAGAGAATAACAAAAAACATGCATGGCTGTTTAATGGAAAAAAATTGAATTGAATGATTCTCATCTTAGGTCGGTGGAAAAGAAAGTGCTATTTTTGTTGTTCTACAACGTGCATTGTGCCTAGCCTACGTAATGGTTTACATATGTGATCATTAGCATGAAAGAGGCTGAGCGGAATACTGCTTGATTAGTTGTGTTTATCTTAGCCATGCTTAGAGCACATTTTGCACCTCCTCAACAACACTGGATGAGATAGGGTCAGAGCAGATCAGACCACCCCCTTGCATGGTATTGTGAATCATCAAGCAACTAATTGCCACTGGCAGTATGCTAACTAACTGTGCGTGTCTAAGGGGTGTCTGTGAAAGTGTATAACAGCAAGGCTGTTTTTTTTACTATTCTGTGTCTTGAGTCTAATATACCGTATGCCTCTTCAAAGAACCCAGTTACCCCAGTAAGACAAGTACAGGTACTCTATAAGCCTGCTATCTCCAGTCAGCCCAGTGTGTGTTTGTGTGTGTGTGTGCACCTTGTTGACTCCATCAGCCATGGCCTGCAAAGTGAGCTCTCTGGGTCCGTCTACTGTCTTGCCGTCATCGGTGGGACCCCAACTAGCACTGTAGATGTCAATGACCTGGGGCATATGGCTGATGGATGATGCCTCGATGATGTCCGTCATGAAGGGTTGGTCCAGCATACGGATACCTGGGGGAGGAGGAGAGGATGGGTGGGGAGAGGCATGTAGTGTAAGATACACATTGTCTATCGTATGAATCAGTCAAGCCATTGGTTACACATTATTAAAATGCTAAGCCACTGTTGACCAAATATATTTTGTATGGCTTGACTATTGGTTTAAAAACTGGAGAAAGTACTTTATAACAAAATATACCAGTTAGCAATTAGATAATTTGTGTTGGTGCAACAGTTTAACCAACATCTCTTTATGTTAGGCCAGTCTTTATACAAACTGTATATATGAAACATATTCAGCCACCGTTGATGCACCTATTTGGAAAAAAAGTTATGTAACCATAATGAAATCTCAAAACCAATTAATTTTAAGATCAAAGCCTTCATTATGGTGCTTCCATAACTCCTGGAAATTGACGAGTTCGAGGTTATTAACAACATACTGATGAAGAAGTCGATCCCTCCGATGTCAACAACTACAGACCAGTATCCCTTCTTTCTTTTCTCTCCAAAACTCTTGAACGTGCCGTCCTTGGCCAGCTCTCCTGCTATCTCTCTCAGATTGACCTTCTTGATCCTAATCAGTCAGGTTTCAAGACTGGGCATTCAACTGAGACTGCTCTTCTCTGTGTCACGGAGGCTCTCCGCACTGCTAAAGCTAACTCTCTCTCCTCTGCTCTCATCCTTCTAGACCTATCTGCTGCCTTTGATACTGTGAACCATCAGATCCTCCTCTCCACCCTCTCCGAGTTGGGCATCTCCGGCGCGGCCCACGCTTGGATTGCGTCCTACCTGACAGGTTGCTCCTACCAGGTGGCGTGGCGAGAATCTGTCTCCGCACCATGCGCTCTCATCACTGGTGTCCCCCAGGGCTCTGTTCTAGGCCCTCTCCTATTCTCGCTATACACCAAGTCACTTGGCTCTGTCACATCCTCACATGGTCTCTCCTATCATTGCTATGCAGACGACACACAATTAATCTTCTCCTTTCCCCCTTCTGATAACCAGGCGGCGAATCGCATCTCTGTATGTCTGTCAGACATATCAGTGTGGATGACGGATCACCACCTCAAGCTGAACCTCGGCAAGACGGAGCTGCTCTTCCTCCCGGGGAAGGACTGCCCGTTCCATGATCTCGCCATCACTGTTGACAACTCCCTTGTGTCCTCCTCTCTAGGTTCATGCTCTACAACATTCGCAGAGTACGACCCTGCCTCACACAGGAAGCGGCGCAGGTCCTAATCCAGGCACTTGTCATCTCCCGTCTGGATTACTGCAACTCGCTGTTGGCTGGGCTCCCTGCCTGTGCCATTAAACCCCTACAACTCATCCAGAACGCCGCAGCCCGTCTGGTGTTCAACCTTCCCAAGTTCTCTCACGTCACCCCGCTCCTCCGCTCTCTCCACTGGCTTCCAGTTGAAGCTCGCATCCGCTACAAGACCATGGTGATTGCCTACGGAGCTGTGAAGGGAACGGCACCTCCATACCTTCAGGCTCTGATCAGGCCCTACACCCAAACAAGGGCACTGCGTTCATCCACCTCTGGCCTGCTGGCCCCCCTACCTCTGAGGAAGCACAGTTCCCGCTCAGCCCAGTCAAAACTGTTCGCTGCTCTGGCACCCCAATGGTGGAACAAGCTCCCTCACGACGCCAGGACAGCGGAGTCAATCACCACCTTCCGGAGACACCTGAAACCCCACCTCTTTAAGGAATACCTAGGATAGGATAAAGTAATCCTTCTAACCCCCCCCCCCCCTTAAAAGATTTAGATGCACTATTGTAAAGTGGTTGTTCCACTGGATATCATAAGGTGAATGCACCAATTTGTAAGTCGCTCTGGATAAGAGCGTCTGCTAAATGACTTAAATGTAATGTAAAATGTAAAAGTCTCTCAATTGGAAATTTGAATTCCACCCAAAACAAAGTGTGACATACTGAGCTGATGTCAGGTTTCTGGACGAGTGGACAAATCAAAGCAACAATAGTAATTTTCTTGTCCTCTATATTGCTGCTTCCAGAGCCAAATCAAAGGGAGAATTCAATGAGAAATGGAAGAATGGAATTGTCTATATCGAGTGTTGTAATTTTGCTTCTGCAACTGCATTCTCACATTTACAGTAATTGTATAAAACCAAAGATATCATTTGGCTGTGAGTTCACAAGCTGGTCAGTACTGGGGAGTGTCTGTGTAGAATCAAATCAAATGTTATTGGTCACATGCACATGGTTAGCAGATGTTAGAGGCGAGTGTAGCAAAATGCTTGTGCTTCTAGTTCCGACAGTGCAGTAATATCTAACAAGTAATTTAACAATTCCCCAACAACTACCTAATACACACAAATCTAAAGGGACGGAATAAGAATATGTACATGTAAATATATGGATGAGCAGTGGCCTGTCACGGTTGTCGAAAGGAGGAGCAGACCAAAGTGCAGTGTGTGTGTCGTTCCACATTTTATTTACACTGTGAAACTTTGCAATACATACACAATAAACTGAACGAACAAGAACAACAAACCGTGACGCAGAGTAAAAACATACACTAACTCAGAAACAATCTCCCACAAACCCAGGTGGAAAAAAACACTACTTAAGTATGATCTCCAATTAGAGACAACGAAGACCAGCTGCCTCTAATTGGAGATCATCCCAAACAAAACCAACATAGAAATACAAAACTAGAACATGAACATAGAAATAGAAAACATAGAGAGAAAAATAACCTGTCATGCCCTGACCTACTCTACTCTGGAAAATAACATCTTTCTATGGTCAGGACGTGACATGGCCGAGCGGCATAGGCAAGGTGCAATACATGGTATAAGATACAGCATATGCATATGAGATGAGTAATGTAAGATATTTAAACATTATTAAAGTGGCATTGTTTAAAGTGACTAGTGAATCTCTATGTAGGCAGCAGCCAATCCGAGTTAGTGATTGCTGACTGCCAGGTCACTGACTTCCTCCCTGTAGGCTGGCTCATCGTCGCCAGTGATCAGTCCTACCGCTGTCGTGTTGTCAGCGAACTTGATAATGGAGTTGAGGGTCAGCGTGGTGGGGGTGATGTTGCCTACCCTCCCCACCTGTTGTCGGCACGTCTGAAAGTCCAGGATCTAGTTGCAGAAAGAGGTGTTCAGACCCAGAGTCCTAAGCTTGGTGACGAGCTTGTACGCGACAATGGTGTTGAACACTGAGCTGTAGTCAATGAACAGCATTCTTACATAGGTATTCCTCTTGTCCAGATGGGATAGAGCTGTGTGCAGTGTAATGGAGATTGGATCGTCTGTGGACCTGTCGGGGCGGTGTGCAAACTGAAGTGGGTCTAGGGTGGCAGGTAAGGTGGAGGTGATATGATCCTTGACTAGTCTCTCAAAGCACTTCATGATGACAGAAGTGAGTGCTACGGGGCGATAGTCATTTACTTCAGTTATCCTTGTCTTCTTGGTTAGAGGAACAATAGTGGCCGTCCTGAAGCAGGGACAGCAAACTGAGATATGGAGCGATTGAATATGTCCGTAAACACTCCAGCCAGCTTGTCTACGCATGCTCTGAGGACGCGGCTAGGGATGCCATCTGGGCCAGCAGCCTTGCGAGGGTTAACACATTTAAATGTCTTACTCACGTCAGCCACAGAGAAGGAGAGGGGGGCCTTGTTAGCGGTCCGTGTCGATGGCACTGTATTGTCCTGAAAGTGGGCAAAGAAGGTGTTTAGTTTGTCTGGAAGCAATACGTCGGTGTCCGTGACGTGGCTGGTTTTCTTTTTGTAGTCCGTAATTGCCTGTAGACCCTGCCACATACGTCTTGTGACTGAGCCATTGAATTGCGACTCCACTTTGTCCCTATACCAACATTTCCCTTGTTTGATTGCCTTGCAGAGGGAATAACTACACTGTTTATATTTGGCCATATTCCCAGTCCTCTTTCCATGGTTAAATGCGGTGGTTCGCGCTTTTACTTTTGTGCGAATGCTGCAATCCATCCATGGTTTTTGGTTAGGGTAGGTTTTAATATTCACAGTGTGTGTACAACATTTTCAATGCACTTCCTTATAAACTCACTCACCGAGTCAGTGTGTAGATCGATGTTATTCGCTGAGGCTACCCGGAACATTTCTGTGTCCATTATTATTCTGTGCGGCATACTTTATAAATATAAGATGCATTTCACCATTTTAGGTAATGATGAGAGAAGTAAGATGGACTATAATATAATTATTATTGAGTATAGCTGCCATTAGTACTGTTATTATCACTACCATAGCACTACTAGTACTGTTATTCTCACTGCCACTTTTACACATTTTCTGACATTACTGTGATCAATATTACTTTTACTTCAAAGCCAGATGTTATTTACCACAGTATTAGAGCAGTCTACATACCTGCCACCTTAGAGTTGTAGGCCACTCCCACTCCGCAGATGTTGTTGTTGGCTGCTGCAGACACCTCACCAGCACACCTTGTTCCATGACTACACACAGAAACACACAGGTAGATTGGGGAATGGGGATAAAGTTGGAAAACATAGTGGGAATTGGTTACTCGTCAATGTATCATGTCTTTGACCACCTATTGTTCAATTATATTTTTCTTACTTTAAAATCATATAATCTAAAATAATGTCACAGGACTTATGTTGTCAGCTAAATGATCAAGTCTACAGCCTATGGCATGGAGCATAGCCAGATAACTTAACCTCTTAGGGCTAGGGGGCAGTATTTACACCGCCGGATAAAAAAACGTACCCGATTTAATCTGGTTACTACTCCTACCCAGTAACTAGAATATGCATATACTTCTTAGATATGGATAGAAAACACCCTAAAGTTTCTAAAACTGTTTGAATGGTGTCTGTGAGTATAACAGAACTCATATGGCAGGCAAAAACCTGAGAGATTCCTTTACAGGAAGTGGCCTGTCTGACCATTTATTGGCTTTCTTTGACATCTCTTTCCAAAACAAAGGATCTCTGCGGTAACGTGACACTTCCCACGGCTCCCATAGGCTCTCAGAGCCCGGGAAAAAGCTGAATGTCGTCATTCCAGCCCCAGGCTGAAACACATTATTGCCTTTTTCAAGTGGCCGATCAGGGGACAGTGGGCTTAGGCGCGTGCACTGGTCTCCCCCGTCTTTCTTTTTTTCCCTCTATTTACCGAAACGCAGATTCCCGGTTGGAATATTATCGCTTTT
This sequence comes from Salmo salar, assembly GCF_965601325.2. Lineage (NCBI taxonomy): Eukaryota > Metazoa > Chordata > Actinopteri > Salmoniformes > Salmonidae > Salmo > Salmo salar. The sequence continues at coordinate 64,460,277 of NC_138291.1, read as the reverse complement.
TTACGAGATAAATTGCATAAAAATTGATTTTAAACAGCGGTTGACATGCTTCGAAGTACGGTAATGGAATATTTAGAATTTTTTTGTCACGAATTGCGCCATGCTCGTAACCCTGATTTACCATTTCAGATAGTGTCTAGAACGCACGAACAAAACGCCGCTATTTGGATATAACGATGGATTATTTGGGACCAAACCAACATTTGTTATTGAAGTAGAAGTCCTGGGAGTGCATTCTGACGAAGAACACCAAAGGTAATAACATTTTTGGTGAAGGCTAAACTTGCTGGGTGTCTAAATAGCTAGCCCGTGATGGCTGGGCTATGTACTTAGAATATTGCAAAATGTGCTTTCACCAAAAAGCTATTTTATAATCGGACATATCGAGTGCATAGAGGAGTTCTGTATCTATAATTCTTAAAATAATTGTTATGCTTTTTGTGAACGTTTATCGTGAGTAATTTAGTAAATTGTTAGCAAATTCCCCTGCTAGTTCTGAACGTCACATGCTAATGTAAAAAGCTGTTTTTTGATATAAATATGAACTTGATTGAACAAAACATGCATGTATTGTATAACATAATGTCCTAGGTGTGTCATCTGATGAAGATCATCAAAGGTTAGTGCTGCATTTAGCTGTCTTCTGGGTTTTTGTGACATTATATGCTAGCTTGAAAAATGGGTGTCTGATTATTTCTGGCTTGGTACTCTGCTGACATAATCTAATGTTTTGCTTTCGCTGTAAAGCCTTTTTGAAATCGGACAGTGTGGTTAGATAAAGGAGAGTCTTGTCTTTAAAATGCTGTGAAATAGTCGTATTTTTGAGGAATTTGTCATTCGCGCCACGCCTATCATTGGATATTGGAGCAGGTGTTCCGCTAGCGGAACGTCTAGATGTAAGAGGTTAACGAGAGTCTTGTCTTTAAATAGCTGTAAAATAGTCATATGTTTGAGAAATTGAAGTAATAGCATTTCTAAGGTATTTGAAAATCGCGCCACAGGATTCAACTGGCTGTTACGTAGGTGGGACGATATGGTGCCACCTAGCCCAGAGAGGTTAACAGATAAGCCAACTAATATTCTGTTCTTCTGAAATACATTTTCTTCATATCATAATGTTTCTTTAGACCTGACTAAAATAAATAATGGATTCATTGTGACGGTGTATATTAAATTGATTTATTAGACTTTTTAATTGTAGATGTTCCAAAGGCGTGCATCAGAGGCTTGTATGCAGCTTGTATGTGTGGAGCCTGGAGATGCTAAACATGTTTATATTAATAATTAACGGTTAATTACCATGAGACCGGCACCCTTTTGCATGACAATAACTGTCTGACAATGTGTCTACGTGTGTGTGTGTGTGTGTGTGTGTGTGTGTGTGTGTGTGTGTGTGTGTGTGTGGTGTGTGTGTGTGTGTGTGTGTGTGTGTGTGTGTGTGTGTGTGTGTGTGTGTGTCTGTGTGTGTGTCTGTGTCTGTGTCTGTGTCTGTGTGTGTGCGTGTTCCGGTGTGGGCTTCCCACAGGGTAATTGCAGTGAGCCCTCTCTGCACTCCCAGCATGATTTGCCACAGACAGTCTGCTATTTATAAACAACCAGCTAATTAGCCAACTAGTCCTGTGCTGCATTAACTCAGCAGCGGCAACACTGAGATGTCTAATGTCACAACCTGGCTGACAGCTATGCATGCACTGTTGAACAGGCACAAGAAATACAATACTGCTGATGACTGCTTTGGGGCAGATGACCTTGGAGGGACATGGGCTGGCCAGCTAGTCTTTACCTGTTAAACCAGTCATCCGTGTAGCGGGGATACGGATATGGGTCATTGCTGCTGAAGTCAAAGCTGGCCTCTGCATTCTGAAAGGACAGGACACAAACCATTAAAATCAGGCAGAGTACAAGACACAACAGGAGGAAGATTGAGGGGGAAACGAGTAGCGTTAACGCAAAAGTACAGACCATTCCTTAAAGGTGCAATGACCTTCTCAAATCTAGTCTTGTCTTGACCAGACCCAACCTAGACTGCTGTGATGTGTCTGCTTTACTAACGACTGAACTGATGTTTTTGTTGTAGCTGTCTCTCTGCATCTATGTTCCCTCTAAGCTGTGCGCATGCGCAGGTGCCCATCTCCCCTTGGACTGTCGCACAGAAGAAATATCAGCCCATGCAGAGAAACATGAGATTGAACTTTGCTCTACTGTGGGAATTGTGCTCAAATCAATGCAATATTAGGCACGTTAATGTAACATACCAAAACGAAACTAACTATGCAAGACTTAGTATGCATAACTATCTGTGCAAGAGATTTCCTTGTAGGCAGAGCGCATTGGAGTAGGATTCTATTGCATTGAAAGGCACGACTCAGGTCCGTACTCTACACAGGTCCGTACTCAGAGTTGCAGTAGGCCTATATGCAAATAGCCATTGCCATATATGGTAGCCAAAAGCTGAAGAACATACACACATCCAGGTAGTTTCCGCAGGTGCTGGAGTTGTATGCAAACACATGGAGAATAGAAAGGAAAATGCTGCACACTGCTGCTCCCAGGGGATTTTATTTATAACAACGTTTTGACCCTTAGGTCTTCATCAGGCATCCTTTGGGAGCATGAGCAGCAGTGAGCAGCATTTTCTTTTCTGTTTTCCATATATGGTAGCCAACATTTAGATAATGCAACTGTGGCTGCTTTGAGTTGTGAGCGGTATATTTTCTGTAACACATCTGATAGTCACTATATGTTTTTTGTTCTTCCATCCCTAAGATCCCCGCTCACTCTGCCTGTATTTTCAAGCTTCCTGATAGTTAGAGATGAGAGAAAAGCTAACATTTCGTAATTTCGGAGCATTTTAATAGCGTAAAAATATTATGGGTGATATTTTGGTCATTCAAAGGCTATTTTTACTTGGGAAATAGGATGACTGTGTGGGACCTTAAAAGGTTAATTGCTTCAAGAAATAATTGTTTAGAATTCCCTCATGCCAAACATACTACAATGAAAACCTTTCAGTCTGATGGAAATACTGTATGTCATGTGGACCAGATTAATATGAAGACCATTTCCAACACGAGCGCACACACACACGCACACACACACACACACACACACACACACACACACACACACACACACACACACACACACACAGCACTAATATGAATGGTCACAGTAATGCATGGTCACTGCAAGGAACAGCGGCTGAGACACTGACACACCAATTACTCCCGCCATTTAATTCAAGTGTCCAAAAGTAATAAGAGTGGAAATAACAGTGGAAAAGCAGGAGAAAACAGATGCATTACATGCACACATCTGTCGGAGAGTCATCAACCCAGCCTGCATAATCAGCAAATGCCTGCTCTGCAGAAGTATCACACATACACACACTCACAAAGGCATGCACACACCCATACACGCAAATCTATAAATCCACCAACCATTACAGGAATCTCTATCTGTTCTTTACTCGAAAACTATTTTTCTCTTTACACCTCACCCTCTTTTTCTATCGCACCTGCTTCTCTTTGAGATTGCTAATTTGAAACAATCTTCAAATAATGTATCCCTCAAACTCTCTTGTTGTCTGAAAGCCACTCTTTCTTTCATGTTCCTCATCCTCTTTTACCACTCTTCTAACCCAACATTTTTCAAACAGCCACCTTCAACAAGTCTCTTGTCACTGTCTTTCCCCTTTTTCTCTCTCTCAGACAGTCTGTTTTTCTCTTTCTCTCACTCTTTATAACTCTCCACTCCTCGCTCTCATCTTCCTTTCTCCTTTCGCTCAGTCCTTTTTCAAAACCCTGTCTTTTCTAATTACCATTCCCCCTCATTTCTCGATTTGTAGCTTGTTGTCTGTGTGGGTGGCGTTCGTGACTCAGAGTTTTTACAGAGTTGTGTCCTCGGTCACCAGAGAAACAATGTAGATGGCGGTGAGAGTGTGGCGGTGGTCATTAGGAGTATAGAGCTGAACCTATCAGATCATTCACCGGGCCAGCGGCATGCTCAGACCTTAGTGAGATACCGGCTGACATTTACCAGCGAGGATATAGGAATGACAAAGAGATGCCAAACACTACAGTCTACTGCTCTGCTGTATCTGCTGTATCAGTAATTAAAGACGTGTGGAGCAGGTAAGAAGGTGAAGAGAATGACTTCCATCACTGTGCCTGTAGTATGAGTAAGATTGTTTGGAGGTGATGATACCTCTGTATACAGAGAGGGTTGAGGCTGAGGCTTGATGATAGGGCAAGAAGGTACTGGTGTTAGGCGCTGGTGTTAGGTACTGGTTTAAAGGTACTGGTGTTAGGGCAAACATGCTATGGTTTGGGCTGATCCTTTGTTCACACTTAATATCAAGCTGTAAAACATATGAAAGGGTTCAAACAGGATTTAATGTTCAAAAATTTAGATTGGGATGAACCGGTCTCCAAGCTCAACTTTGGAGACTAAGAGATATGTCAGCACTGCTTAGATCTTCAATCCGTTGCCGTATTGAAATATTAGGACACCACATCCTCAAATGACCTATGCACTAGAAATGCTCTCATGCATCTCTCAGAGTACCACTTATTATATTCTCATTATGAATAAAAAAAAGTACAATAATCCAAAGGAGCTGTACGGTCAGAAGCTTCTGAATATGGAGTGTCAATGTCAAAGTTCCCTGAGGTCTCATATACTTAAGAATATACTGAGTACATTCGTAAAGTATTCAGACCCCTTGACTTTTTCCACATTTTCTTATGTTACAGCCTTATTCTAAAATGGATTAAATAAATGTTTCTCCTCATCAATCTACATACAATAGCATATAATGGCAAAGCGAAAAGTTTTTGGGACATTTTTGCAAATTTATTACAAAATAAAAAACAGAAATACATTATTTACATAAGTATTCAGACCATTTGCTATGAGACTCGAAATTTAGCTCAGGTGCATCTTGTTTCCATTGATCATTCTTGAGATGTTTCAACAACTTGGATTGGAGTCCACCTGTGGTAAATTCAATTGATTGGATATGATTTGGAAAGGCACACACCTGTCTATATAAAGTCTCACAGTTGACAGTGCATGCCAGAGCAAAAAATCAAGCCATGAGGTTGAAGGAATTGTCCGTAGAGCTCCGAGACAGGATTGTGTCGAGGCACAGATCTGGGGAAGGGTACCAAAAAATGTTTGCAGCATTAAAAATCCGTAAGAACACAGTGGCCTCCACCATTCTTAAATGGAAGGAGTTTGGAACCACCAAGACTCTACTTAGAGCTGGCCGCCCTGCCAAACTGAGCAATCCGGGGAGAAGGGCCTTGGTCAGGGAGGTGCCCAGAACCCAATGGTCACTCTGACAGAGCTCCAGAGTTCCTCTGTGGAGATGGTAGAACCTTTCAGAAGGTCAACCATCTCTGCAGCACCCCACCAATCAGGCTTTTATGGTAGAGTGGCGAGACGGAAGCCACTCCTCCATAAAGGCAAATGACAGCCCGCTTGGAGTTTGCCAAAAGGCACCTAAAGGACTCTCAGACCATGAGAAACAAGATTTTCTGGTCTGATGAAACTAAGATTGAACTCTTAGGCCTGAATGCCAAACAACACGTCTGGAGGAAACCTGGCACCATCCCTACAGTGAAGCATAGTGGTGGCAGCATCATGCAGTGTGGATGTTTTTCAGCGGCAGGGACACTAGTCAGGATCGACAGAAAAATAAATGGACAACAAAGTACTGAGTAAAGGGTCTGAAAACATATGTAAATGTGATATTTCCGTTATTATTTTTATCAAATTCGCAAAAATGTCTAAAAATCGTTTTTTGCTTTGTCATTATTGGGCAATATGTGTAGACTGATGTGGGGGGGGAAACTATTTAGTCAATTTTAGAATAAGGCTGTAATGTAACAAAATGTGTAAAAAGTCAAGAGGTCTGAATACTTTCCAAATACACTGTATCAACCTTCTTCCTTAATTCTGGAATACGTGGCGATTCTCGAATTTGCCTGCGCAACCAATTATTGTGTTTATCAAACTGCTGCTCTTAACATACACATGTTTTCATTGATAAATCAGAGCCATACTATATTGGTGCACTTGGGAACGAGCTTTACAACTTGCCTGGAAAACGCCCTCCATTCACCTTTCATATTATAATAACGACAATGCCACGGTGGTAGATTTACAAATCTTACCTATTTACCGAGTGTAAATTGACTGGTTTTAGATTTAACTGTCATTCAATAGGCAATGAATTTTAAAAGCTCCAATGCAGCCATTTTTAATCTTAATATCGCATTTCTGGGTAACAATTCAGTACCTTACCGTGATTGTTTTCAATTGAAATGGTCAAAAGGAAACAAAATGTGATTCTTAGCAAAGAGAAATTTCTTAAGCTAGAATTTTGCTAGGACTGGGAGTGGTCTGAGTGGGGAGGAGAAAATAGAAAACTAGCTGTTATAGCCAGAGAGATTTGGAACTCTCTTTCTTATTGGTCTATTAACTAATTCACCAGGCAAGCCAAAACTCCATCCCACCTGTCACGTCCTGACCATAGTAAGATGTGATTTTCTATGGTAGAGTAGGTCAGGGCGTGACAGGGGGTGTTTTGTGTTTTTCTATGTTTTCTATTTCTATGTTTAAGTTCTAATTTTTCTATTTCTATGTTGTTGTTTTTGGGGTTGATCTCCAATTGGAGGCAGCTGGTCCTCGTTACCTCTGATTAGAGATCATATTTAAGTAGGGGTTTTTCTTCTTGGGTTTTGTGGGTGATTATATTTTGAGTAGTGTTTGTTTCTCTCTGCGTCACAGTTTGTTGTTTTGTAAATTCAGTTATTTATGTTTTGCAAAGTTTCACGGATTCAATAAAATGTGGAACTACAACCACGCTGCACTTTGGTCCGATCCTTTCGACAGCCGTGACACCACCAAAACATGCTGAAATTTCAGGCGGTCTTTTCAAACATCTCTTAAACTAAAAGGGCATTATCATAATTTTCAACATTTTACAGTATTATTCCAACCTCATAGTGTGGAAGTATATATAAAACACAGGAAAATCACATTGTTGACTGCACTGGGTCTTTAACAACTCTTCATCACAAAGATAATAGGGAAATTAAGATAAATAATTTACTACAAGGTAACAATTTCATACAAGGTTTTACAGAATGTGGCATCCCTACACACACAAACACACACACATCCATATATATAAACGTGCGCTCTTGCGCATAATAATGAAGACCAATCAATACTGGCTGATTTGCAGTGTCTGTAGGCTTCGAGGAAATAAGTAGAAATTATATCAACAACAACTTCGGCCCTGGAAGAGAGTGAAGATGCACTAAATTAGTTTATCTGCCTCTTACACACACAATCACACACACACACACACACACACACACACACACACACACACACACACACACACACACACACACACACACACACAGACACACACACACACACACACACACACACTCAGACACCTCTCAGACACACACACACAAATGTATTTCAATCTCAATTGAATGGTGAATGGCATATTCAATGTGTTATAGTTTTACTGATGGTTGGGGGAATTATTGCTGCAGAGGATCAGTATGAAAAGATCAGAAACAGTGATCTATACAAACACACACACACACACACGCATATACATCACACAAATACACCACACACACACACAGGAAGTGTGTAGCACTAAGTTAGTTTTAGATCCTTACACATCATGATCCATCAGCCCAGTAGAGCATGCTCCTCCTGCATCAACCCGACTGCCACGCTTACGGCTATTTTTGGGCTTAGACTCATCCCCGTTCACAGGCAAGAAATAAACACACGCACGCACGCACGCACGCACGCACGCACGCACGCACACACACACACACACACACACACACACACACACACACACACACACACACACACACACACACACACACACACACACACACACACACACACACACACACACACACACACACACACAGGAATCATGCATGAACCACAAAGTTTATGACAGTTTGAAGCTTTTCCAATATCCTTAGAGTGAAAGAAAATTGTTTACATTTATTCATCTCTCTCCCTTCCTCTCTCTCCCTCCCTGCCTCTCTCTCCCTCGCTCCCTTGCCATCTCATCTCTCACCTTCTCATCTCTGAAGCTCTAAATCTTTCCAATATGAAAAGAAAGAGAAAATGGTATGGAGGAAAGGCTGTGTGTGTGTGTGTGTGTGTGTGTGTGTGTGTGTGTGTGTGTGTGTGTGTGTGTGTGTGTGTGTGTGTGTGTGTGTGTGTGTGTGTGTGTGTGTGTGTGTGTGTCCAACTACACTTATGCAGCAAAGCCTTTCAGTGCTGTTCATTACTGTGTTTCTATAAGAGAACACATTATTGGATGGTGCTGTTTTACAAAAGACTGTTTCCCTGTATCAGCATTGGGCTGCTATAAAGCCTCTGTCATTGGCTCAGATCTGACACCATAAGATTCACAGATCTCACTATCAGTCAAAGCAAAACAGCCATTTCAGGATTTCAGAAGTTAGCCATTTAACACTGCACACTGAGCTTATTGAGTACATAGTCCGGAGATGTTCATTAGTGCTGCAATGTTAATAGTCAGTGTTAAATAATATGTTTTGTAATGTGAGTTCCATTTTTACATTTACATTTTAGCCATTTAGCAGATGCTCTTATACATTGTTGCTTACAATTAGTGCATTCATCTTAAAACAGTTAGGAGAGACACCAACATATCACAATCATATCAATTATATTTTCCCTCAACAAAGTATTTATAAGCAAAGTCAGTGCTACTAGGAAAAGACAAGTGACATTTTTAGGGGGAGGCGAGCGTGGTGAGTTATTTAAGATACTCTTCAAAGACGTAGTTCCTTACTTTTACTCCTTCCTCTTTTCCCTCTTTCTGGCCAGCGACACTGACAGTTCTTCGAGGTGTTATTATCAGTATTCTGGAGTTGGAGCCTCACATTATGCGGCGCTAGCTACCCTGGCATTATCTGTGCTAGTGACAGATCGGCCTGCCATCCCGCCTGCCACAGTGCTGAGTGCATTAACATTAAACAGCTTGGTTGGCTGGCTTCCCGTCTCCCTGTCCTCAAAGGACACAAGGATACTTGCCAACCATGAAGGAAACTTGGAATACACCTGCCACTGGCACCGCCACTGGCACTCAACAACAGACCAGCCAAAACCGGCACTTCAAGGCGTGATTTTATTTCAGGACAGCAATACAGGGAATTATTGGAGAAGATTGTGAAATAATCAAGTACTTACGTAGTTTGATGCAAGATCTGGGTGGAGATAATCGATCCCTGTAACATAATTTCAACAGAAATTTATGAGGTAATGCTATATTTCTTTTTCTTTTCTTCAAAAGAATACAGGTCTTGAGGGGATATTTGGACTTTTATAAGAAAATCTGAAAAAGGAAATGGTGACTTTGATTTTACTTTGTGCTTATTACATTCTAATTGGGAGCTGGTCTGTACATGTACGCTGTACATGTAATTTACTTAAAAGTTACAGTGGGTTGCGAAAGCATTCACCCCCTTGGCATTTTTCCTATTTTGTTGCCTTACAACCTGGAATTAAAATAGAGTTTTGGGGGGGGTTGTATCATTTGATTTACACAACATGCCTATCACTTTGAAGATGCAAAATATGTTTTTATTGTGAAACAAACAAGAAATAAGACAAAAAAACAGAAAACTTGAGAGCGCATAACTATTCACCACCCAAAGATAATACTTTGTAGAGCCACATTTGCAACAATTACAGCTGCATATCTCTTGGGGTATGTCTCTATGAGCTTGGCACATCTATCCACTGGGATGTTTACCCATTCTTCAAGGCAAAACTGCTCCAGCTCCATCAAGTTGGATGGGTTCCACTGGGGTACAGCAATCTTTAAGTCATACCACAGATTCTCAATCAGATTGAGGTCTGGGCTTTGACTATGCCATTCCAAGACATTTAAGTGTTCCCCCTTAAACCATTTGAGTGTTGCTTTAGCAGTATGCCTAGGGTCATTGTTCTGCTGGAAGGTGAACCTCCATCCCAGTCTAAAATCTCTGGAAGACTGAAACAGGTTTCCCCTCAAGAATTTCCCTGTATTTAGCGCCATCCATCATTCCTTCAATTCTGACCAGTTTCCCAGTCCCTGCCGATGAAAAAAATCCCCACAGCATGATGCTGCCACCACCATGCTTCACTGTGGGGATGGTGTTCTCAGGTGATGAGAGGTGTTGGGTTTGTGACAGAAATAGCGTTTTCCTTAATGGCCAAAAAGCTCAATTTTAGCCTCATCTGACGAGAGTACCTTCTTCCATATGTTTGGGGAGTTTTCCACATGCCTTTTGGCGAACACCAAACGTGTTTGCTTATTTTTTTCTTTAAGCAATGGCTTTTTTCTGGCCACTCTTCCGTAAAGCTTAGCTCTGTGGAGTGTACGGCGTAAAGTGGTCCTATGGACAGATACCCCAGTCCGGAGCCTCCAGCTACGCTCCTCAGTCTGGAGCCTCCAGCGATGCTCCCTAGGACAAAACCTCCAGCGATGGCCTGCCGCGCAGAGCCTCCAGCGACGGCCTGCAGCCCAGAGCCTCCAGCGGTGGCCTGCAGCCCAGAGCCTCCAGCGGCGGGCCTGCAGCCCAGAGCCTCCTGCGGCGGGCCTGCAGCCCAGAGCCTCCTGCGGCGGCCTGCAGCCCAGAGCCTCCAGCGGCGGCCTGCAGCCCAGAGCCTCCAGCAATGATCTACAGTCCGGTTCTTTCGACGACGATCCACGGTCAGGTGGTAAGAAAGGATCAGCAGGTGGAGCAGGGAGTATGCCCTGAACCAGAGCCGCCTCCTCTGCTGGAAGTTAAGGTTATGTGGACTACATTTGAGACGCCATAGACAATTGTCACCCTCCCTACCCTCCCTTTTGTTTTGTGGTTTATTTTGTTTTAGGTGCATTCGTAGTCTGCACCTTTGGGGGGAGGGTACTGTCACGTCCTGACCATAGTACGATGTGATTTTCTATGGTAGAGTAGGTCAGGGCGTGACAGGGGGTGTTTTGTGTTTTTCTATGTTTTCTATTTCTATGTTTAAGTTCTAATTTTTCTATTTCTATGTTGTTGTTTTTTCGGTTGATCTCCAATTGGAGGCAGCTGGTCCTCGTTACCTCTGATTGGAGATCATATTTTAGTAGGGGTTTTTCTTCCTGGGTTTTGGGGGTGATTATATTTTGAGTAGTGTTTGTTTCTCTCTGCGTCACGTTTTGTTGTTTTTGTCAATTCAGTTATTTATGTTTTGCAAAGTTTCACGGATTTAATTGTCACGGCTGTCTTCGTCTTCTGACGATATAGCGAAATCGTCGTCTGAAAATGTAGACCAATACGCAGCGGATGTCGTGTTCATCTTTGAATTTAATTAATCGCTCACTTGAACACTATACAAAAAAACAATAAACAATGACAGTGCAACAGTTTTGCAGGCTATCCTAATGCATTGCAAAAACAATCTCCCACAAAAGACAAACACAAACACACCCTCATATATGGGACTCTCAATCAAAGGCAAATAGACAACACCTGCCTTCAATTGAGAGTCCCAACCCCAATGGACCCAAACATAGAAACAGACACACTAGACTCAACATAGAATACATGAAAATCAAACAGTGCCCAAAAACCCCGGAATACTTAAATCAAATGCCCTTTTTAGAAAAACACCACCCCTAACCACATAAAACAAATACCCTCTGCCACGTCCTGACCAAACTACAATACCAATTAACCCTTATACTGGCCGGGACGTGACAGTACCCTCCCCCCCTAAAGGTGCTAACCCCGGAAGCACCTTAAGAAAAACAAGAAAACAACAACCCCAAACAACAACAACAAAAAATAAATCCCCCTACTAAAGGGAGGGAAGGGAGGGTGGCTGCCGTCAACGACGGCACTGTGCTACACCCCCCCCTCCCCAACCCACCTATATCTGGAGGGGGCTCCGGTTCTGGCCGTTCCAGGCAGTCGGGCCACTCTGGCAGCTCGGGGCAGTCTGGCCAGTCTGGCAGCTTGGGGCAGTCTGGCAGCTTGGGGCAGTTTGGCAGCTCGGGGCAGTCTGGCAGCTCGGGGCAGTCTGGCAGCTCTGGCAGCTCGGGGCAGTCTGGCAGCTCTGGCAGCTCGGGGCAGTCTGGCAGCTCGGGGCAGTCTGGCAGCTCTGGCAGCTCGGGGCAGTCTGGCAGTCTGGCAGCTCGGGGCAGTCTGGCAGTCTGGCAGCTCGGGGCAGTCTGGCAGCTCTGGCAGTTCCGGGCAGTCTGGCAGCTCTGGCAGTTCCGGGCAGTCTGGCAGCTCTGGCAGTTCGGGGCAGTCTGGCCACTCTGGCAGTTCCGGGCAGTCTGGCCACTCTGGCAGTTCCGGGCAGTCTGGCCACTCTGGCAGTTCCGGGCAGTCTGGCCACTCTGGCAGTTCCGGGCAGTCTGGCCACTCTGGCAGTTCCGGGCAGTCTGGCCACTCTGGCAGTTCCGGGCAGTCTGGCCACTCTGGCAGTTCCGGGCAGTCTGGCCACTCTGGCAGTTCCGGGCAGTCTGGCCACTCTGGCATCTCCGGGCAGTCTGGCCACTCTGGCATCTCCGGGCAGTCTGGCCACTCTGGCAGCTCCTGACTAGTGGGTGGCTCTGGCGACTCTTCACTGACGGGCGGCTCTGGCGATTCCTCACTGACGGGCGGCTCTGGCGACTCTTGACTGTCGGGCAGTTCTGGCGACTCTTGACTGACGGGCAGTTCTGGCGACTCTTGACTGACGGGCAGTTCTGGCGACTCTTGACTGACGGGCAGTTCTGGCGACTCTTGACTGACGGGCAGTTCTGGCGACTCTTGACTGACGGGCAGTTCTGGCGACTCTTGACTGACGGGCAGTTCTGGCGACTCTTGACTGACGGGCAGTTCTGGCGACTCTTGACTGACGGGCAGTTCTGGCGACTCTTGACTGACGGGCAGCTCTAGCGACGTCGGACTGGAATGACGCACTTGAAGCCTGGTGCGTGGTGCTGGTACTGGACGTACCAGATTTGGAACACGCACCTCCAGGCTAGTGCGGGGAGCGGGAACAGGATGATTCGGACTGGGCTGACGCACTTCCGGGTCCGCACGAGAGACAGGAGCTGGAAACCCAGGGCTATGGAGGCGCACAGGCGGTCTTGATCTTACCTCCTGCACAACCCGTCCTGGCTGGATGGAACTAGTAGCCCTGCACGAGCGGGGTGCTTGTACAGGGCGGACTGTGTTGTGCAGGGGCCTGATGGTAGCCGTGCGTAGAGCGGGAGTTGGGTAGCCTGGTCCTCGGAGGCGTACCGGCGACCAGACGCGCTGCGCAGGCATCCTCCTACCAGGCTGGATGCCCGCTCTAGCACGGCACCTGCGAGGGGCTGGAATAACACGCACCGGCCTGTGCGTGCGTATGGGTGAGTGCGCTCCTCAGCGAAACATGGCGCTCTCCACCTCATACGCTCCTCCATAAAACCACGGGTAGCTGGCTTCCCGGCTCTTCCTAGGCCTAGCCAAACTACCCGTGTGCCCCCCCCAAAAAAATTATTGGGGGTGCCTCTCGTGCTTCAACGCCAGTCGTGTCCCTCGGAAACGTTCCCGGTCCATACCATCCTTACTCCATGGGCCTTCTCCGGCCATAACCTGCTCCCATGTCCATCGATCCCCATAGTCCGTATCCTGAGCGTGCTGCTCCTCTCTCCGCTGCTTGGTCTTGGTTTGGTGGGAGATTCTGTCACGGCTGTCTTCGTCTTCTGACGATATAGCGAAATCGTCGTCTGAAAATGTAGACCAATACGCAGCGGATGTCGTGTTCATCTTTGAATTTAATTAATCGCTCACGTGAACACTATACAAAAAAACAATAAACAATGACAGTGCAACAGTTTTGCAGGCTATCCTAACGCAGTGCAAAAACAATCTCCCACAAAAGACAAACACAAACACACCCTCATATATGGGACTCTCAATCAAAGGCAAATAGACAACACCTGCCTTCAATTGAGAGTCCCAACCCCAATGAACCCAAACATAGAAACAGACACACTAGACTCAACATAGAATACATGAAAATCAAACAGTGCCCAAAAACCCCGGAATACTTAAATCAAATGCCCTTTTTAGAAAAACACCACCCCTAACCACATAAAACAAATACCCTCTGCCACGTCCTGACCAAACTACAATACCAATTAACCCTTATACTGGCCAGGACGTGACATTAATAAAATGTGGAACTACAACCACGCTGCACTTTGGTCCGCTCATTTTGACAGCCATGACAGCTTGTTTGGTGGTGCCCCTTGCTTAGTGGTGTTGCAGACTCTGGGGCCTTTCAGAACAGGTGTATATTTACTGAGATCATGTGACAGATCATGTGACACTTAGATTGCACACAGGTGGATTTTATTTAACTAATTATGTGACTTCTGAAGGTAATTGGTTGCACCAGATCTAATGCACGCCATATGCATGCACCACTTTTCTTTTCTTTTTTTATAATTTTTTGAAACAATTTAGTTTTTCCATTTCACTTCAAATATTTAAACTATTTTGTGTATGTCCATTACATTAAATCCAAATAAAAATATATTTAAATTACAGGTTGTAATGCCACAAAATAGGAAAAACGCCAAGGGGGATGAATACTTTTGCAAGGCGCTGTAATTAGTTAATTAACCACATGTAGATACCTTGTCACAATGAACTATAATTAACCACAATAACAAGCTATTTCTAATCAACACACAATGTAGTAGCCACCGATGGTTACCAGTGGCTACCAACTCTGGTCTTGAAGAGCTACAGGGTGTAAAGCAGGGGTATCAAACATACAGCCCCTGGCCCACGAGCCGTTTCAATGTGGCCCGTGGGTGGTTTGACAAAATAAAAAAATAACGTCAATCTATATTTAAATTACTAAAACCAAATCGAAAATGTGTAGAAATTATAGTTGCTCTACATACATTCTCTTCACTCTGTTCAGCTTGCTAGCAATCCCAGAAAAGAAAGCTCAACAGTGAGAGTAAATAAAAAATAAAAATAAAAACATAGAAGACTTTTATTAATTGCACATTTTGCAAGTGAGCAAATATAACCGAATTTTCAACCATCTGGCCCTCGGTGAAGACAGAATGTGGCCTCCGGGCAAAATTAGTTTGACACCCCTGATGTGAAGAATTTAACTCCAGCCCAGAACTACACTCCCAGTGATGATCTCTACTGAGATAGTGATACAACTTCAACTGTAAGGCCTATACCGGTACCTACCATCGTCCATGATAGCTATGGTGATGCCTCTCCCGGTGTAACCCAGTCCCCAAGCCTCAGCCACATTGAGGTCGAGTCCGGGGGTCCCATCAGCCTGGCCAGTGTTGATCTAACCAGTCACACAAACAATATGGAGACAGGCCATGATGCAGGACACCCAGCCGAGGAGTCATTAGAGAATTACTCAACATGGAGGAAGATAATGGGAAGGAAGGGGGAGGAAGAGATGAGGTGTGGAGGAAGAGAGGGAGGGGGAAAGTAAATGTCACGGATATGGTACATTGCTGGGAACCTACTGGGGAGCATTTAATCTGACAAGTGGAATAATGGAAGGCACATGGCCCCGGAAGAAAGGAAAGTCACACTTGCCAGTTTAGGGTAAACATTGAGGGAGGGGGCTGACATGAACGGGGAGATGAGATGGCATGGGCAATATTGACTGCCTAATGAAAAGACATCATCTCCATAGGAGGAGCAGCAGTGAATATGTCTGGGATCAGTGATCAGTGATCAGTGGGTCAAATAACATAATTGAGGCTGATATGAAATGATGAATGATGACTACTCACCAGATACCACTGTTTGCTGAATAGGGGGTCGGTCATTTTGATATAAATTTCATCGATGCTTCTGTAGCCTCGCTTCTGTCGGCCGAAGCCCTCTTGGTCCAACACATTCTTTACCTGTGGAAGGAAATGCAAATATCACACCATGAGCCCTTTATATTGAGAGTCATCTGAATCAATATAGTCAGAATGTATAATACGAATGTACGTCAGTATGTATATTGTAACTGTACAATAAAATTCACTCATAAACACTTACAGAAAGTAATTTGTATAACTGAAGACAGTGTACATTGGAGATAATTTATGCTAATTCGATAGAGATGAACACATTGAAAGGGAATGTTATTAGTTGGCATAACGTTCTATCTTTTAAATCAAAGCACATTGGTACATTGGCACTATACGTGGGTTTTAAAGTACGTCCCTAATGCCCTCCCACGTCCAGCTGTGTCTCTGGTGTAGGGAGGAGGACGTCACATAAAACAGGCAAATTCTATTTGTCCTAGTCTTAATCATCTAAATAACACAGGGCCTACACCTGAGGCCCTGGGTCCCTACAGTACCACAACACTCACACATAGACTGTTTCAGATGGTGTCGTAGTAAACAAAATAACATCCCAATTAGCCTGACAAAGTCCTTGTGTTTGTTCCCATCATCAAAGAAACTTTGGGGTGGATCAAAGAGAATTCTGTGCTATGATTTTTACTAAAGAGCTTATTCACAGCTCCAACATGGACCCTTTTGCAAAAACAGGATCAACATCAGAGAGTGTTTTTTTCATGATTTCAAGACTTACAATGGTGTTTCTGAAGTAGAGGTTTGTTAATATGTGGGTTATATAGTCTGATCTAATCAGGATAAACTGACTGTGGACACAAACAGTATTCAACATGAAAGGTAGACATTAATGATCTAGTGAGGGGGCAGTGTGTTTTGCTGGATGCAATGTAATTTAAGCCTATTTAGCATTTAGTCCAAAAATCCCATTAGGAAATATTTGAACAGTTGTCATGCCCTGACCATGGAGAGCCTTTTATTCTCTATGTTGGTTAGGTCAGGGTGTGACTATGGTGGGTTATCTAGGTTGTTTTTTTCTATGTTGGCCTGGTATGGTTCCCAATCAGAGGCAGCTGTTTATCGTTGTCTCTGATTGGGGATCATATGTAGGCAGCCATTTCCCCACTGTGTTTTCTGGGATATTATTTTGAGTTAGTGCATGCTGCACCGCTTAAGTTACGGTTTGTTGTTTGTTTCCTCTTTTGTTTTTGTAAAGTTTCACAATAATAAAAAATGTGGAACTCAGAGCACGCTGCGCCTTAGTCCGTCTCTACACACGATAGTAACAACAGTCAAGCATTAAAAGCAGAGGTATCTCCACATCTGCAAATGTATTGAAATCCACACGCTTTCGTCTATCATTTACTATACAGCAAAATGCACAATATCATCATCAGAAAAGTTCAAGTCAATAAAATGGAGGAAGTCTGAAAATATAACCAATATTGTTACATGAATTTGCAACCTGGCTTAATATTTTATTGGACCTCATCTAACGGATAAAAGCCTTGAATCATCTGCCCTTCTCAG
Organism: Salmo salar; assembly: GCF_965601325.2. NCBI lineage: Eukaryota > Metazoa > Chordata > Actinopteri > Salmoniformes > Salmonidae > Salmo > Salmo salar. The sequence continues at coordinate 64,442,819 of NC_138291.1, read as the reverse complement.
CGACACTGAGGAAGTAAAATTAAGGTAAAGAAATGTATAGCAATGAAGATGAATCAGACAGCGATCAGAACCAAATCAAGTGCCTGTATAGTAATGCTTTATTCTCTCTACAGCCCTATCTGGAAGTTATTAGAGAGAGAAAAGGACCTTGCTCTACTTGTCACCAGCTACTCAAGGACACTATAATTTAGTTGGAAGGTTTAGAACTCCTGCTCAGAATGACTGGTACAGTACACAGTGCTGTCTTAAGACGAGCTCTAAAAATGTCTCTCTCCTGCTAACAGCTTATCCGGAGATGGAATTAACATGATTTTGCATAATCTCAGGGTACATTTTCATCACAACGCTACTAATGAATTCAAAATCTTTCAATTCCCTTTAAAGACTTGCCTTAAAATATAAAAACTTGCAGCTAGTGGCAAAATGTTGCCCAATAGTGATTCAACCATTGCTAGGTTACCAATTACTATGATTTTATTTTAATAATATTGAATAAACCCACTGTCAGTATTTGTTTTCAACTGCGTGCTTGTTGAAAATAGTAAGATATGGAATGAGAGAAAGTCCCCCCGAGTGTTTAAATGTGCAAACACACATGGTGGAGTGTGAGTGGACTAGTCATCGTCCGATGTGTTTTACCACCATAGATAAGGGATCAGCCGTTAAACCTGCTCTTTACAAGACTAGAGGACACAAACTCTGCAAAAAAAGAAACGTCCCTTTTTCAGGACCCCGTCTTTCAGAGATAATTCGCAAAAATCCAAATAACTTCACAGATCTTCGTTGTAAAGGGTTTAATAACCTCTTGACGGTCGCCTAGGATAGGGGGCGCTACAGCGATTTTTGAAAAAAATGTGTGCCCATTTTAAACGGCCTCCTACTCAAACTCAGAAGCTAGGATATGCATATAATTAATACTTGTGGATAGAAAACACCCTAAAGTTTCTAGAACTGTTTGAATGGTGTCTGTGAGTACAACAGAACTCATATGGCAGTCAAAACCCCGAGACCGATCGTAACAGGATGTGGAATTCTGAATTGTGGACTCAACTTCACCACTTTGCCTATTAATTACACCGTGAGCTATGGTTCATTGAGCACTTCCTATTGCTTCCACTAGATGTCCCCAGTCTTTACAAAGTGGTTTGAGTCTCCTACTGTTAAAACGGAATGAATGAGACGCTGTTGAAATTGGTCACATGAGGAGGGCCATCACCATTATGACGCCGGCGGCCCTGGCTACCCTCCCCTTTCGAAACGTTTTGAAAGACAATGCAATCATCCCCCTTGAATCTTATTGGAGCTCTGGTTGAAAAAGGCCCTAAAGATTTATGTTATACAACGTTTGACATGTTTGAACGAACCTAAATGGAAAAAAAATGCATTTTCTCGAAATAGCTGTCCCGCGGCGGACGGAGCTTTTGGATCAGCCTTCAGACGCGCTAACAAGAACAAGCTCTTGGAACATAAAGGAGTAATTTTTTCGAACGAAAAAACATTTGTTGTGGACCTGGTATTCCTGGAAGTGCTTTCTGATGAAGACAACCAAAGGTAAGGGATTATTGACAATAGTATACAAGACTAGATGTGATATGCGATTGTTCCAAGATGGCGCTGACCTGTATTACTAGGTAATTTTCTGAGTATTGCATCCCCTTTTATCGCAAAGTGTGATTACCCAGTAAAGTTATTTTTAAATCTGGCATTACAGGTGCTTTCAAGAGATATTCATCTATACATCTTAGAATGACAATATTACATTTTAAAAATGTTTTCGAATAGTAATTTAGTAAATTGTAGCGCTGTTTCATCGGATGCATTTGAGGGAAAATAGTTAGTCAACGTTACGCACCGATGTAAAATGCTGTTTTTATATATAAATATGAACTTTATCGAACAAAAGAATGCATGTATTGTGTAAGATGATGTCCTAGGTGTGTCATCTGATGAAGATTGTCAAAGGTTAGTGCTGCATTTAGCTGTTTTTTGGTTATTTGTGATGCATGTGGTTGGTCGGAAAATGGCTATGTGGCTACTTTTACGATATACTCCTCTAACATAATCTAATGTTTTGCTTTTGCTGTAAAGCCTTTTTGAAATCGGACAATGTGGTTCGATTCAGGAGAGGTGTATCTATAAAACGATATAATTAGAAAAAAAAATTGAAATAAAAAAATTATTACATTTTGTTATGCTAATAAAGATAGGATTTTTCGCTGGATGTCCGTCCCGCATACGGGACGGAGGCCGCACAGGGGTTAAACACTGTTTCCCATGCTTTTTCAATGAACCATAAACAATTAATGAACATGCACCTGTGGAACGGTCGTTAAGACACTAACAGCTTACAGACGGTAGGCAACACAGTCACAGTTATGAAAACTTAGGACACTAAAGAGGCCTTTCTACTAACTCTGAAAAACACCAAAAGAAAGGTGCCCAGGGTCCCTGCTCATCTGCGTGAACGTGCCTCAGGCATGCTGCAAGGAGGCATGAGGACTGCAGAGGTGACCAGGGCAATACATTGCCATGTCTGTACTGTGAGACGCCTAAGACAGTGCTACAGGGAGACAGGATGAACAGCTGATTGTCCTTGCAGTGGCAGACCACGTGTAACAACACCTGCACAGGATCGGTACATCCGAACATCACACCTGCGGGACAGGTACAGGATGGCAACAACAACTGCCCGAGATACACCAGGAACGCACAATCCCTCCATCAGTGCTCAGACTGTCCGCAATAGGCTGAGAGAGGCTGGACTGAGGTCTTGTAGGCCTGTTGTAAGGCAGGTCCTCACCAGACATCACCAGCAACAACGTCGCCTATGGGCACAAACGCACCGTTGCTGGACCAGACAGGACTGGCAAAAAGTGCTCTTCACTGATGAGACGCAGTTTTGTCTCACCAGGGGTGATGGTCGGATTCACGTTTATCATTGAAGAAATGAGCGTTATACGGAGGCCTGTACTCTGGAGCGGGATCGATTTGGAGGTGGAGGGTCCGTCATGGTCTGGGGCGGTGTGTCACAGCATCATCGGACTGAGCTTGTTGTCATAGCAGAAAATCTCAACGCTGTGCGTTACAGGGAAGACATCCTCCTCCCTCATGTGGTACCCTTCCTGCAGGCTCATCCTGACATGACCCTTCGGCATGACAATGCCACCAGCCATACTGCTCATTCTGTGTGTGATTTCCTGCAAGACAGGAATGTCAGTGTTCTGTCATGGCCAACGAAGAGCCCGGATCTCAATCCCATTGAGCACGTCTGGGACCTGTTGGATCAGAGGGTGAGGGCTAGGGCCATTCCCCACAGACATTTCTGGGAACTTGCAGGTGCCTTGGTGGAAGAGTGGGGTAACATCTCACATCAAGAACTGGCAAATCTGGTGCAGTCCATGAGGAGGAGATGCACTGAAGTACTTAATGCAGCTGGTGGCCACACCAGATACTGACTGTTACTTTTGATTTTGACCCCCCCCCCCCCCCCCCCCTTTTCAGGGACACATTATTCCATTTCTGTTAGTCACATGTCTGTGGAACTTGTTCAGTTCATGTCTCAGTTGTTGAATCTTGTTATGTTCTAACAAATATTTACACATGTTAATTAAGTTTGCTGAAAATAAATGCAGTTGACAGTGAGAGGACGTTTCTTTTTTTGCTGAGTTTATTGTTGTCTTTAAAAGGGATCAAGCCCATAGAAAACATATTTCTTCTTTTACTGCCTAAGTACCTGCAACAGATATAGCACTCAGTATGGACCCGTGACAATCCTATGTTACAGAAAAAAGGTTTAACATTTTGACACAAAAGAATTGCAGTCTCAGACGCATTTTATGTTTTGTATACTGTATACCGTTTCCTTTAGCTACAGTAAACTGTCCAACAGCATAGATGGAATAAACTCATGTGTGCTGTATAGCCATTTTATGTAGCCACGCGTAAAGTAACCATCCATCTTCCTTCATCTCTCTCCCTTTCTCCTTCAATTTGCCTATCTCCCTCCATCTTCCTCTCCCCCTCCCTTTATCTTCCTCCATCCCTCCATCAATCCATCAGCGGTTCTTTCCATTACATCACTGGTGTTTCCCTCGAGACAGCCCTCGACCCAGCGTGTCATATCGCCTACTCACATCATCAGACGGAGCCCGCACCCCGCCACCCTCTCTGCTCCCCACCCTCTCTCCACCTGCTCCCTGTTTCGGCTGCATGCTAGAAATGCCACCAACCCAGACATAATTTCAAAGGGCTGTGCTGTACTCCTTCTTTATTCCTCTATCGCTCGCTCCCTCCCTTTCTCTCTCTCTCTAAATCATCTCTATTTCAGAGCACCAAGATACAGCACACGTTCATTCCCTTCAAACATGTTACTTTGTCTCAACAAGGGAGTGGATTTTTTTTTTATATGGCTTGTGATATCAAAGATGGTATAAAGTACAAAGATAGAGTACCTTTTACATTCTTGGTCAGAAATGTAGGCCAATGGATTATAATTGAAAGGTCATATTCACCTAATGGAATGAATGCCATGACATGAAAGGACAGGGAGAGGGATCATGTAAAAATGAAGACACAAGAAGACGTGTCACAGACCTGTAGTTAACTTGAGGGAAAAGTTGCACTTAACCAGATCTAGAATCGCATTAGCCAACCCCCAACCTTTTCTATTGGAGAGATGGAAAAACATCTAATCCAGAAACTCCTAATCAATACTCTACTTAAGTCAACAAGCCACTTAAAAATATGTTTTGTGGCTGGCTTGCTGGAAGATCAGGATGACTCCTTATGTCTGTTTAAATTAATTTTCAGAGGCTCATGAATGCAACTAAATTACACCTACCTGGGTATTTGTTTTCTAATTCAGATTAATGACTATGACCTGAAAAAAATCTAATGTGGTCTTTCATAACACAAGAGTGGCAAAAAGGACAGTTGCTTTCAAAGTAATAGAAAATTGCTTTCAAAGTAATCGAAAGGGATTCTATCTGGGTCATACAATCTATTGTGCTAGGAGAAACATACAAAAGACAACAGAAGAACCAGCTAGTAATACTTCAAATGAGATGGAGGCAGCAACAATGTGCAGCTAACCTCTCCCAACACTTCAGAACCAAAAAAATCTAAAATCCATAACTGCAGGACCACAAAAGATCATGTCAAGCAGACAGCTGATTAAACCAGAGCATCCCAGATGTAGATCTGCTCATGTTGGTGCTGATTTATGTCCATTTGCCAGATTAGTGATCTGGAGTGGCTCACATAGCTGAACTTTCTGCTGTGCCACAAAGTCTGTAGCATTAGTAAAAGTCCCCTACAGATGCATTAATTATAAAACATCTCTGCACTTAGCAAAAGAGTGTCATCTGCACTGCTATTTTAGTTATCAGTTAATCTGACTATTCTCTCATTATTGATTTAATTGACTTATTTCAGCAATTTGAGGGATTTCTGTATAGTTGTCTAATGTTGGTGGAGAATATTATACTCCTGAATATAATAGTTTTACTTGAGTGTATTTTTAACAAAGCTGAGTGTTACTTTGAAGTCCAAAGTGTAGGAATACAGGTGAAATCAGTTATTGACACAGACATGCTGGCGTAGTGATTACTTTCAAAAAAGCTATTATTTCAATACCCTCAAAAGTTTGAGCACCCTTTCTGTATAGCCTTGCTCGGTGTATAATATATCATAATGATTGTGGTTAGGCCTGCCTATTGCATCTTCGACAAAATTGTTTCGCCCTTAAACACAGAAATTGCATTCCATATCCTGATAAAAGCAACCCATTCATGAAGAAGTACTGATATTATGCTCTTCTTTTCAATCTCTGAATAAAATCTGCAGCAGTTTTGAGGCCATTTCTATGTGCTTGGTGTAACCTACTTTAGGTGCCTATTTGCTGTAGGCATTCTTTTCAAGCCAGTAACCAGGGGCTGTCGATGCCTTTTTCACCTTTACAGTACATCTATGTGAATAAACTTGGCTAGATAGTGAAATATTTAACGATAAACCTCTTTGATGTTAAGTCCCATATATTGGGGACTTCTAGCAGTTCTGGACCAGTTCCGACTGACATTTTTGTGTACAAAGCGCTCTGTGAACATCGTAAAGTCCAGTGCCTTATAGTGCCAGAAAACCCCATCGGTCTGCTCTCCGTTACCACTCTGTCAGTGGAGCTGACTTGAACTGTCAGGTTTCACACCCCACATTTGCATATGTAGTGACATGTCACATTTTCTGTCCTATCCATACAAAGAATCGATTTGCTCTCGCTCGGATCGACGGAGCCCAACCTGGGAGATAGCACAAGGAAGGGGCCAGTCTAGCAATCATTGTCTCATCTTGCTGTGATATTCTCAGCTGGATTTAGAGCTCTCAATATGAAAAAATACTAAATAATTTCATAGAATTGAAAAACAACCACTTTCTCTTGGTCACAGAGGGATGTAATCACTTTGTGTGTGAAGATGAAGTTGTAACAACTCTGCAGACATTCAAATGGTGTCTGTCTCTGCATTGCTCTGAGGAGGCTTGGCAGATAATGCTCTGTCGTCAGGTACAGTGCCTTCAGAAAGTATTCGCCCCTTGACCCCCTCCAAATTTAGTTGTGTTACAAAGTGGTATTAAAATGGATTTAATGTCATCTTTGGTCAACGATCTACACAAAATACTCTAATGTCAATTTTTTTACGATAAATATCACACTAATATATCTTGATTAGATAAGTATTCACCCCCCTGAGATAATGCATGTTAGAAACACCTTTGGCAGCGATTACAGCTGTGAGTCTTTTTGGGTAAATCTCTAAGAGCTTTGCACACCTGGATTATACAATATTTACCCATTTCTATTTTCAAAATTCTTTGGAACATTTACATTTTAAAAAGTCTCATAAATCCATGTAATATAGGCAACACAATAAATCCATTATTTATTTTAGACAGGTCTAAAGAAACATGATATGAAGAAAATGTAGTGTATTTCAGAAGAACAAAATAGCATACTCTGAGTTGTCCTTATGTTAGGCCCTGATCTGGCTATGCCATGTGGCTGTGGGCTACACTAGTTCATTTACTAGCAGACAAGATTTACTTAGAATATTATTTTATAGTATGAAGAATACAATTGAAAATAGAAAGGATCTGTTCTCCAAACAATTTGAGGTAGTTCATTTAGAGTTCTTTATGTAACTAGTTGTGATAAAAATGGCGGGCAATATGTTTTGATTTTTAATACACTCAAGGCTGCATGATGCGGCTCTAATGATGATTTGAAATAAGTTGCATGAAAGGCATGAGCTCTGCTCTATTTTTTGTGCAGGCTGTACACACTTCATCAGTCTCTAATTCACAATGTGACAAGCACTTGATAATGCCTCAAATTTCCCAGCTGCATCCCCTTTGTGTGGCCGTAATGCCCCCTAAAAAAAGCCATGCCTTTTGCGGCCAGCGACCGTTGTGCCCTTGGGCTGAAAATAATAATAATAATTCCCTTTTCCCGGCTGCTTGCCGAAGCACCTCTCACTCACATGGCTCTTCATCACAGGCTACAAGTGAAGACAGTCCAAATGTATTTGTAGGCCTACCAAACCGCAAAAGCCCTACCCTATGTCAATCTACTATCCCCCATAGTACAAAAGTTGACCTATTCTATTCTGTGCGAGAAATAAATATTCCAAACATAGTCTGGGATAGTTGTGGAATGCGATCGATCTGAAATTAATACAACCACTAGCATAAAAAAAACAGTTTTTGTCACGACTCCCGCCGAAGTCAGCTCCTCTCCTTGTTCGAGCGGCTCTGTTTACTAATCTCTGCTCTCCTGCACCTGACTTCAGTTAACCAGTTGCACACACTGTTGACAGAATTACACACCCACCATGGAGTCAGCAGGAGCAGGTACCCCGGTTGTAGGGGTCGAGGAGCGCGTCAGAGAGCACGCGGCGATGCTGCAACATCTCGGCGCCATGATGGACCGAGTCGTCCAGAACATGGACCACTGGGAGAGACAGAGAGTCCCTCCAGTGCCTCCACCAGCACAACAGTAGTTACCACTACTCGTCCCTCCTGTACCCGGTCCCAGTGGGATGCATTTCACCCTTCCCAGGGAATATGATGGGACGGCGGCACGCTGCCAGGGTTTCCTACTACAGCTGGACCTATACCTGGCCACCATTTACCCAGCTCCCTTGGGAAGGGAGAGGGTGTCTGACCTCGTCTCGTGCCTCTCGGGGAGAGCTCTGGAGTGGGCTAACGCCGTGTGGGGAGAGGGAGATGCAGCATTGGACCACTTCAAGGAGTTCACCCGCCGCTTCCAGGCAGTCTTCGACCACCCGCCTCTCAGCGCTCGGGCACGCCACCGAAGCTCCACCCCTGTGCCTTCTTCTCGAGGAAGCTCAGCCCGGCGGAGTGAAACTATGATGTGGAGGACCGGGAGCTGTTGGCTATGGTCAAGGCTTTGAAGGCGTGGAGACATTGGCTTGAGGGAGCTAAACACCCTTTTCTCATCTGGACTGACCATCGCAACCTGGAGTACATCCGGGCAGCGAGGAGACTGAATTCTCGTCAGGCAAGGTGGGCCATGTTTTTTACTCGTTTTGTTTTCAACCTTTCCTACAGACCAGGTTCCCAAAATATGAAGGCAGATGCACTGTCCCAGCTGTATGACACAGAGGAGCGGCCCATGGATCATACTCCCATACTCCCGGCCTCCTGCCTGGTAGCGCCGGTAGTGTGGGAGCTGGACGCAGACATTGAGCAGGCGTTACATGCAGAGCCCACTCCCCTCCAGTGTCCCGCTGGGCGTCTGTACGTTCCGTCTGCTGTCCGTGACCGGTTGATCTATTGGGTCTACATGGGTCTGGAAGGCGTTCATGGAACGTCTGGGGGTCTCTATCAGCCTTACCTCAGGGTTTCATCCCGAGACTAATGGGCAGGTAGAGAGAGTGAACCAGGATGTGGGCAGGTTTCTGCAGTCTTATTGCCAGGACCGGCCGGGGGAGTGGGCGGTGTTCGTGCCCTGGGCCGAGATGGCTCAGAACTCGCTCCGCCACTCCTCCACTAACCTCTCCCCCTTCCAGTGCATACTGGGGTACCAGCCGGTTCTGGCGCCTTCGCATCAGAGTCAGCCCGAGGCTTCTGCGGTATATGACTGGTTCAGGCACGCGGAGGGGACATGGGACGCCACCCATGTTCACCTCCAGCGGGCCGCGCTGTGCCAGAAAACCATCGCAGACCGTCACCGCAGTGAGGCCCTGGTGTTTGCACCGGGTGACCGGGTCTGGCTCTCGACCTGAAACCTGCCCCTCCACCTGCCCTGCCGGAAGCTGGGTCCGCGGTTTGTGGGGCCATTTAAAGTCCTGAGGAGACTGAACGAGGTTAGTTAAAGGTTATAGCTTCCCCCCGATTACCGGATTAACCCCTCATTCCACAAATGTGATTATGCATGAATTGCTTTTATTATAAAGTTGCATTTTTATGGAGAGAATTATCTTCCCCAAACTTGAAACGTATGGCTGCATATATATGCCAGTTATGCTCTACACCCCTTGTAAAGCGGATTAATGTGCTTTATTTTAAGAAGTTATTTGGCCACTTTTGTTGTGATACATAACTAATCTAAACATATAGGTCTAAGGGCTTGGCCAACTGTTCCAAACTCTTCAAAATTTGGTAAAAGGGCTTTCATGTACTCTGCGCCATCAGTTTGGAATGCCTTACAAAATACTTTTAAACCTGAAACACTTGTCCCTATTGATGAAGGATTTTGAGGCTGATTCCCTGACCTGTCAATGTTTTTAATTTGCTGTTTAATGATTTTGTTATACTTTTGTGAATTCAATCTTTTTTTACTAAATTATATGTAGTTTTTCATGTTGTCTGTCTGGTCTTCGTGTAATGACTTGGTGCTGCCTATCTTGGCCAGGACGCTCTTGAAAAATAAATGACAAATCTCAATGAGCCCTTCCTGGTTAAATAAAGGTTAAATAAAAAATAAATAAAACATGATTTGAAAAAGTCGCAAAAAAAAGAATGTGATGTTTGCCTTAAAATGGACATCATTCACAAGTGATAATATTTCATTCACAAGTGATAGGCTAATATTGTCACCCATCACACTATTGTTATTTGAATCTTGTTTTTACATATACTAAATAATATATGTGTAAAATTTGTTTTGATTTAGAATGGACCATTATTATGCACCTGTGAAAAAAAAAGGGGCAGCGGAAAAAACTTCATGTCATCTATGCACTTAAATAGCGAATGGAGGATGCTTTCACGTGGTTCATTTAAATGCCAGCCAGGTACGCTATACTCCTGTTGAAAAGAGAAGCAATGTGCTTAATATTAGGAGAGTTGAGAAATAAATATAGCAGGCCTAGCCTGTAGGAAGCTGATAGGATCCTCCTCTTTTTAATAGAGGCCATCACTCTGTTTTCTCACGCAATTGCATAACCTATAGAAATGTTGCGCAACATAAGCTCATGGGCTCTCATGAAGGGTTTAATTTGATTTTCGCTAACATTTGCATTGTTGTCAGAGTGATTAGAGGAATAATAGAGTGCGGAGTACCAGGCAGTTAGCAAGCTTGGTAGGCTACTACTGACCAGCAGCATCAGAGCTTGAAGAAGCCTAACTACCATGACTACACGGTCATCTGGAATTTGACTGCCGTCCAGATAGTAAGTGTCACCATAACAGTCCTAAGCATGATGCAGCTCCCACCATGCTTGAAAATATGAAGAGTGGTAATCACTGATGTGTTGTGTTGGATTTGCCCCAAACATAATGCTTTGTATTCAGGACAAAAAGTTAATTTCTTTGCCCCAATATTTTCAGTATTACTTAAGTGCCTGTTGCAAACAGGATGAATGTTTTGGAATATAGCTTCCTTCTTTTCACTCTGTCATTTAGTTTATTATTGTGGGGTAACTATGATGTTTTCAGATTTCTCATATCACAACCATTAAACTCTGTAACTGTTTTAAAATCACCATTGGCCTCATGATTAAATCCCTGAGCAGTTTCCTTCCTCTCTGGAAACTGAGTTAGGAAGCAGGCATGTATCTTTTTAGTGAGTGTACTGATACACCATCCAAAGCCTAATAAATAACTTCACCATGCTCACAGGGATAGGTAGCATCTCTCATCTACCAATAGGTGCCTTTCTTTGCGAGGCATTGAAAAACCTCCCTGGTCTTTGTGGTTGAATAACAACTCGATTGAGGGACCTTACAAATAATTGTATGTGTCGGGAACGGAGATGGGGTAGTCTTTCAAACAATTCAAAAAGCATGTTAGCCACTATTATTGAACAAAGAATGGGTCCATGCAACTTATTTTGTGATTTGTTAACAACATATTTACTCTTGAAGTTATTTAGTCGTGCCATAACAAAGGGGTTGAATACTTATTGACTAAAGACATTTCAGCTTTTCATTATTTATTAATTTTGAAAATGTAAAATAAAAATGCATGAAATTGTCATTATGGGGTATTGTGTGTAGATCAGTGGCACAAAATGTGGAAAAAGTAAATGGGTGTAAATAGTTTCTGAAGGCACTGTATATGAAATGGGGCAAAATTTGTACTGTCACTGATGATATTTATTTTACAGTTATAAGAAGAGTGAGATATTATAGTAAGTCCTATATAATTGAATTGTTACTATATTGATAATAGATTTCATTTCAGTCATTTCAAGCCTCATTCACCCACCATGCTTTTTCATATTTTCATAACATTTGTACTACGGTAGGTAATTGAGCATGTCCTAGAAAGTGATTACACCTCAACGATGTATTACTATTTTTACTAGAAAGGTGAGTTCCAGACCATTCTAGAACTATGCAGCATTACGAGATCTTGAGACTATAAAATCTACGTTTTTGTCAAAATGTAGATGTTGACACTGCCTTGTTCTGTTCAATGTTCTCTACCTATATAGTACTCTTAATACCCCAACTAATATTGTTAAGTTCAACAGAAAATAAAATAAAAATAACTTACACCATCGAAGCCAATGAGGGTTCGGAATATTAAAGCCAATTATCTCAGAAACATATTTTTGAAGATGGTACCTTATCTGCTCTCGATTACTAGGTATTGTTTATGGACATCTCATGAAAAAAACTACTTTTGGGTATATCTATTTAGGCGGAAATCTACATTTTGCGATAACGTTCAAGAGGTTTTAAGAACTGAATTAGTACTTTCATCGCAGCACGGGTTGAATGGAATAACACACTGTTGCTAAGTGACTATGCTACTGTAAGAAACCAAACTGACTTCAGCACTAAACACACAAGTGTCACGCCCTGATCTGTTTCACCTGTCTTTGTGCTTGTCTCCACCCCCCTCCAGGTGTCGCCCATCTTCCCCATTATCCGCGGTGTATTTATAACTGTGATCTCTGTTTGTCTGTTGCCAGTTCGTTTTGTTCATCAAACCTACCAGCGGTTTTCCCCTTGCGCCTGTCTTGTCTATAGTTCCTGGTTTTCTAGTTTGCCCGGTTTTGACATTTCTGCCTGTCCTGACCCTGAGCCTGCCTGCCGTCCTGTACCTTTGCCCCACTACTCTGGATTATCGACCTCTGCCTGCCCTGACCCCGAGCCTGTCTGTCGTCCTGTACCTTTGCCCCACTACTCTGGATTACCGACTTCTTCCTTACCTGACTCTGAGCCTGCCTGCCGTCCTGTACCTTTGCCTGCCCGTGTTCGATTTAATAAACTTTTGTTACTTCGACATTGTCTGCACCTGGGTCTTACCTTCAAACCTGATAAGGTTATTACAGCCCAAACTTCTCCTAATCAGTATATTCATACCGCAGAAGAATGAGGGATTTAAAAAATACTATTGTGTGCCAAGACAAGACGATACCTTTGATAAATACACTTGTTCTTGGCTAGTTTGTCCGTTGAGGAGCTCGCCTCAAATTTTAACCATTGTTTTGCATTGGCGGGGGATCTGGGCACATATCCATGGGAACGTTTGTGTGTGTGTGTGTGTGTGTGTGTGTGTGTGTGTGTGTGTGTGTGTGTGTGTGTGTGTGTGTGTGTGTGTGTGTGTGTGTGTGTGTGTGTGTGTGTGTGTGTGTGTGTGTGTGTGCAAACATGCATGTGTGCCTGTGTGTTTTACTTACCCTGCGGTCCTTCTCCAGGTGCTGTCTGTGACGAAGGCTGCGTTTGCTCCTCCTCTGATGGGTGTTCTGGGGGTAGAAGTGAAAAAGACCCTCTCCAAAGGGAAGCTGGGAAAGAGAAAGAAAATGGTGTGAGAGAAGGTGAGAAAGAGAGAGGGAGGGATGAAGTGAGACGTTGGTGAATGGAGAAGGAAGGTAAAGAGATGACAGGATGGAAAGAAAAATGGGGGAATGAGAAAGAGGGGTTGACGGAAGCAGAGAGAGTGATAGAGAGAGAAGTACACAGGTGAGAAAGTAAAATTGAAGCAATAGACAGAAATATATAAATAGAAAGTAATGGTGTGAGTGACAGAATGAATAGAGAGCAGATGAAAGAGAGAGAGAGAGAGCTACAAGGTCAGCATAAATACATTCTCACTACACATGGTCTATTTTAAGACAGTGGAGTGCACTGCTGGAATCAACTAGAATAAATCATTGAGGGAAGAACCTAGATGCATGGTATGAGCCATGCCTAAGGCTCCCTAGTCAGATTAAATACCTCCATATGCTGTAATAAAGGCTGGGGTGCCAGGTCACTGTTTTTAATGAAACACATTCTTATGTGCCAGTCTGATGTGCCAGTCTGATCTATGGGAATCAGTATGCTTATGGAGCTATGGTAATGTCTGATTAGCAGACTTCACTGCAATGGTACAGTACAGTAAGACTGACCGTAAATAGCTGATATGAGAGGATGTTCAAGAACAAATCCTGGCTTCCCTTTTCACTGGATGTTAGCTACAGTAAATGCTGGTGATTCAAGTCAAATCAAAGTTTATTGGTCGTGTACACAGATTTGCAGATATTATCGCAGGTACAGTGAAATGCGTGTGTTTCTAGCTCCTACAGTGCAGTATTGCCTAGCAATAATAAATGAAATAAACACATAATCCAGATGTTCTTTTTTTTAAATGAAGAAATTAATAAATATCAGAACGAGCAATGACCGAAATATAAATATATACATATAATGTTGTGTAAAGTCAGTATGGACAGTATATCAATAGAAAAGGTGTGAACAGTATTAGTTACATAAGATGAGTCATGACTAGAATACAGTATGTACATATAAAGTGGGTAAAACAGTATGTAAACATTATTAAAGTGTTCAATGACTCTATATATACTGAACAAAAATATAAACGCAACATGCAACAATTTCAAACATTTTACTAAGTTACAGTTCATGTAAGGACATCAGTCAATTTAAATGAATTCATTATGCCCTAATCTATGTGTAGTAACTTGACAAGGAATGCCCACATGCAATTCAACATTACTTTCCTTTACCTTCAACCTAATTAATAAAAGGTGTACAGCCATGTACAGTGCCTTGCAAAAGTATTGATCCCCCTTGGCGTTTTTCCTACTTTGTTGCATGACAACCTGTAATTGAAATCGATTTTTATTTGGATTTAATGTAATGGACATACACAAAATAGTTTAAATTGGTGAAGTAAAAAGGAAAATATAACATGTTTCAAAAGATTTAAAAAAATACAATACGGAAAAGTGGTGCGTGCATATGTATTCACCTCCTTTGCTATGAAGGTCCTAAATAAGATCTGGTGCAACCAATTAACTTAAGAAGACACATTATTAGTTAAATAAAGTCCACCTGCGTGCAATCTAACTGTCACATGATCTGTCACATGATCTCAGTATATATACACACCTGTTCTGAAAGGCCCCATAATCTGCAACACCACTAAGCAAGGGGCACCACCAAGCAAGCGGCACCATGAAGACCAAGGAGCTCTCCAAACATGTCAGAGGCAAAGTTGTGGAGAAGTACAGATCAGGGTTGGGGTATAAAAAATATCAGAAACTTTGAACATCCCACGGAGCACCATTAAATCCATTATTAAAAAATTGAAAGAATATGGCACCATAACAAACCTGCCAAGAGAGGGCCGCCCACCAAAACTGAAGGAGCTGCAAAGCTCTACTGCGGAGATTGGAGTATCTCTCCATAGGACCACTTTAAGCTGTACACTCCACAGAGCTAGGCTTTACAGAAGAGTGTCCAGAAAAAAAGCCATTGCTTAAAGAAAAAAATAAGCAAACACTTTTGGTGTTCGCCAAAAGGCATATGGGAGACTTCCCAAACATATTGAAGAAGGTACTCTGGTCAGATGAGACTAAAATTAAGCTTTTTGGCCATCAAGGAAAACGCTATTTCTGGCGCAAACCCAACACCTCTCATCACCCCGAGAACACCAACCCACAGTGACGCATGGTGGTGGTAGCATCATGCTGTGGGGATGTTTTTCATCGACAGGGACTGGGAAACTGGTAAGAATTGAAGGAATGATGGATGGCGCTAAATACAGGGAAATTCTTGAGGGGAAACCTGTTTCAGTCTTCCAGAGATTTGAGACTTGGACAGAAGTTCACCTTCCAGCAGGACAATGACCCTAAGCATACTGCTAAAGCAACACTCGAATGCTTTAAGAGGAAACATTTAAATGTATTGGAACGGGCTAGTCAAAGCCCAAACCTCAATCCAATTGAAAATCTGTAGAATGACTTAAAGATTGCTCTACCCCAGTGGAACACATCCAACTTGAAGGAGCTGGAGCAGTTTTGCCTTGTAGAATGCTTAAGTTTTCTGTAGTTTTGTCTAATTTCTTGTTTGTTTCACAATTAAAAATATTTTGCATCTTCAAAGTGGTAGGCATGTTGTGTAAATTAAATGTTACAAACCCCCCAAAAATCAATTTTAATTCCAGGTTGTAAGGCAAGAAAATAGAAAAAAATGCCAATGGGGGTGAATACTTTCACAAGCCACTGTACAAACGGTGCAAACACAGCAAAGAGATACAGCCCACTCAACCTGTGGTAGAGTCACACTGAACAGGTACAACTCTGGGAGATGACATCATCAAAGCGGAAATGTCACAGTCAAGGCCAATGCCAATAATAACCTTGAACACATGAATAGTAATCATACTATACTGCAGGTAAGTACAATAACCTATTCAATGTAATTATTTATATATATATATATATATATATATATATATATATATATATATATATATATATAAAACACTTCTCCCCCTTAATTTCAATCCCCGCTGTGAGAAAAGAAAATAAGATGAACAAGTAAACCACATCAGTGTTTTCTTTTCTTTTCAAGACTTTAGAACTTCTGCTGGTGTTACTGTAAATGTAAACAAACAAAATGACAGTCCTTATTTATTTTCAACTAAGTCTGCTGTTCCAAACAAACACTAACACCACAAGCCTCTTGGTCTCAACTACAGAGTTAGTCTTTCAGGAGGCTTGTGACTACGTTGTGATCTGCGCAGTACTCCTGGTGTGCCACGAGACACAGGTAAGGCGTGTCCCAGTGGAGATGGGTCTGAGGGCACAGGAGCCGGTTGGGTGTTTGTGAAAGGAAGTCCATCACCCTTTGCAGGAACCAATGAATGCCGTGTTCCTCAGATACTGTTTCCTGTAGGGTTTCCACTTGTATACTACCAGCTGTTCCATCTGAAAACATGGCATTTTCTTTGTCATAGTACAGGCCAATGTGGTCCTGGTGTCTGTGCATGACTCGAACATCAGTCGTGGACAATGACTCAGAATGGTACCTGGCAACCAACGTTGCCTGCTTGTGAAGTTGCAGATGTAGACAGTGTCATTGGGTTTTAACTGTCTCTCTCTCGTGTGGTGGTCATGTCTCTCTTTTTGTTTCTCCTGCTTCCGTTCCACTCGTACTTTGATGTCCGGACGCAGTAGATCCAGGTGAGCTTTTGTCTTTCTGCCCATCAACATCTCAACTGGAGCCTGTCCTGTTGTTGTTTGTGGTGTGATGTGGTACTGGAACAAGAACCGAGAGAGCTTAGTTGTGATGGTTCCCCCAGTCATCTTTTTGATCCCCTCTTTCAGTGTCTGCACAGCCCGCTCCACTAAGCCATTCGAGGTCGGGTGAAACGGCGCGCTGCGGACATGGCAAATCCCTTTTCTCCGCAATAATTCTTGGAACAAATCACAAGTAAAGGTTGTTGAGAGTCAGGCAGACCATGGGTTGCAAACACCTGCCGAAGCTTTTCGATGGTTGTGGTTGCTGTGATGTTGCTCATGATGTGAGCCTCCAGCCACTTGGAGTGTGCGTCCACCGTGACAAGGAACACGTGACCCACGAAAAGGCCTGCAAAGTCTATGTGCAGCCTGCACCATGGCGATCAGGCCACTCCCACAGATATAGTGGTGCGGGTAGCGCCATCTTCTGGTTGATCTGGCACACAGAACATGATTTCACTTTGTTTTCCATTTCCCGATCCATGTTCGGCCATCAGATGTAAAATCTGGCTAAACCTTTCGACGGGAGGCACCTGGGTGAGCCTCATGGAACTCATCCATGAATGACCAGGGGGTAGAACAACCACTCTGGACCCTCAGAGTATGCAGCCATCCTATACACTCAGCAAAGTTTTGCACTTGGCATAAGGTCTCAGTCCATCATCCTCTACTACAGGAGGCCAGCCCTGCATAAGGAATCTTTTCACTTGAGCCAGGATAGGATCCCAGTTTGTCCATTGTTTGATCTGTTTGGCATTTACAGGTGAGTTTGACAATCTCTCCATTAGGAAAATTGTCTCGGAGGCACCACAGTTGTAGCGGGCATCTCTGGCAGCGGGAGCCGGCTGAATGCATCTGTGTTTGCATTGTCCTTCCCCACTCTGTACACGATAGTGTACTGGTAAGCTGACAGTGTGAGGGCCCAGCGCTGTATCCTTGCCATGGGAGAAATGCATCTTGATTCAATGAAAAGGCTCATCAGTGGTTTGTGGTCAGTGCATATGGTGAAATAACGACCGTAGAGGTACTGATGAAAGCGTTTCACAGCTAAAACTATGGCCTTCCTTATCTAAGTGTGAGTAACCCTTCTAAGTACTTGTCAGCGTTAAATGTGAATCCAATGGGTTTCTCTGACCCATCCTCGATCTGATGAGAGAGTACTGCCCCGATGCCATAGGGCGAGGCATCACATGACAGAATGATCTCTTTGTCTTGATCAAAATGAACCAGCATTGGGGTGATTGTAGTAGTGCTTTCACTTCCTTGAAACGTTCTCTTGAGCTGGCCCCCACTTCAATTTACAGTCTTTGTGGAGCAGCTGAAAAAGTGGAGCCAACACTGTTGACAGCTCCGGGAGGAATTTACCATAGTAGTTCACCATGCCCAGGAAGGACCTGAGCTCAGACACGTTCTTGGGATTTGGAGCATCCTTGATTGCCCTGACTTTGTCCTCCACAGGACACAGACCCTGCGCTGTGATCTTGTGACCTAGGTATGTCACACTCTGTGCTTGGAATGTGCACTTGCTACACTTCAGGCTCAGCCATGCCTTGGAGAATCTCTCTAACACCTGATCCAGATGGTGGAGATGCTCCTCCTCCGTCTCCCCTGTAACCATGTTGTCATCCAGGTACACTGCTACATGAGGGATCCCCTGCAGCAGATTGTCCATTGTCATTGTCCTCTGGGAATTGGCTGGACTGGATGCCACTCCGAAAACCAAGCGGTTGTACCTGAACAAGCCTTTGTCAGTGTTGACTGTGACATACTCTTGAGTCCTCGTCCAGGAGGAGCTGTTGGTAGGCATGACTCATGTCAAGCTTTGAGAATGTCTTGCCTCAAGCAAGCGTCGCAAACAGGTCCTCCACCCGCGGCAGCGGGTAAGCATCCAGCTTAGAGGCCCTGTTGATGGTGAGTTTGTAGTGCCCACATATACGCACCGTGCCATCACTTTTCAGAACGGGAACGATTGGAGCTGCCCAGCGGGAGAACTGGATGGGAGTAATGATATTTGTTTCCTGCAGCCACTCCAACTCATCCTCAACCTTTTTTTCATGGCGTATGGCACTCTCGTGGGCTTGAAAAAGCCAGGCTCGGCCTGAGGATCCATGAACAGCTTAGCTGCAGTGCCCTGCAGTGTGCCCAGGTCATCTTTGAAAATCTCAGGGTACTTTTGAATGACATCCTCAGTCACTCATATGTGTTTTATCTCACCCCAGTTCAGTTGTATTTTTAGTTGTATTTTCACGCCCTAGTAAATTAGGCCCGTTACACTTTACCACCAGGAGCCGTGCTCTCGCTTCCTGGCTGTAGAACATACAATGTCCACCTCCCAGAGCCCCCAGCAATGGTTTGGTCTCCCCAGTGTATGTACGCAGTCTGATCTCTACCGGTGTGAGGGCAGAAGCCTGGTTTGAGCCCCACATTTGTTTGTAGGTCTCCTCACTGATAACAGAGGCCCCCGTGTCAACCTCCATCCTCATCTGTTTTCCATCTACCTCCTCTGTAGCATAGATAGGCTCTGCACGCGGCTCACTCACATTAAACATGTTGTAGGAATAATGCTCTTCCTCCTCCACTGTGCTCTCTAGGTGGTGTGCTGCTGACTGTGGCTTCGTTGCTGTGAACTTGCCCTTTCCAGTGGCTTGCTCCTAGGACCACTGCATTTTTTTTGCAGTCAATTGAAATAAATTCATTAGGCCCTAATCTATGGATTTCACATGACTGGGAATACAGATATGCATCTGCTGGTCACAGATAGATAAAAAAGGTAGGGGTGTGGATCAGGAAACCAGTCAGTATATGGTGTGACCACCATTTGCCTCATGCAGAGTGACACCTGTCCTTCGTGTAGAGTTGATCAGGCTGTTGATTGTGGCCTTTGGAATGTTGCCACACTCCTCTTCATTGGCTGTGCAAAGTTGCCGGATATTGGCGGGAACTGGAACAAGCTGTCATGCACATCAATCCAGAGCATCCCAAACATGCTCAATGGGTGATATGTCTGGTGAGTATGCAGGCCATTGAAGAACTGGGAAATGTTCAGCTTCAAGTAATTGTGTACAGATCCTTGTGACACGGGGCCATGCATTATCATGCTGAAATATGGTGGAGTAATGGCACAACAATGGGCTTCATGATCTCTTCACAGTATCTGTGCATTGAAATTGCCATAGATAAAATGCAATTGTATTCATTGTCCGTAGCTTTGCCTGCCCATACCATAACCCAACCGCCACATAGGGGCACTCTGTTCACAACGTTAACATCAGTTAGGCCGGTTGGACGTACTGGCAAATTCTCTAAAATGACGTTGTAGGCGGCTTATGGTAGAGAAATTAACATTAAATTATCTGGCAACAGCTCTGATGTACATTCCTGCAGTCAGCATGCCAATTACACGTTCCCTCAAAACTTGAGACATCTGTGGCATTGTGTTGTGTGACAAAACTGCACATTTTAGAGTGGCCTTTTATTGTCCCCAGCACAAGGTGCACCTGTGTAAGGATCATGCTGTTTGATCAGCTTCTTGATATGCCACACTTGTCAGGTAGAAGGATTATTTTGGCAAAGGAGAAATGCGGGTGGTGTCCAGCTTTAACAGTAACTAAGGTTCAGGGCAGGGTACTGGGTGGAGGCTGGCTAGTGGTGACTGTTTAACAGTCTCTCGGTCCCAGCTTTGATGCACCTGTATTGTCTTCACCTTCTACATGGTAACAGGGTGAACATGCCATGGGTTGGGTGTCTGAGATCCTTGATTATCTTCTTGGCCTTTATTTGACACCGGGTGCTGTAAATATCCTAGAGGGCAGGCAGTTTGCCCCCGGTGATGCATTGGGCAGACCGCACCACCTTCTGGAAGAGCCCTGCGGTTGCGGGCGGTGTAAGTGCTGTACCAAGCGGTGATACAGCCCGACAGGATGCTCTCAATGGTGCATCAGTAGAAGTTTGATGGTCTTAGCGGCCTTGCCGTATTTCTTCAGCTTCCTGAGGTTTAAGAGGCGCTGTTGCACCTTTTTCACCATGCTGTCTGTGTAAAGGGATCATTTCAGGTTGTCAGTGATGTGCACACCGAGGAACTAGAAGCTTTAGATCATCTCCTCTGCGGCCTTGTCGATGTGGATGGGGAGAGTGCTCCCTCTACTGTCTCCTGTAGTCCACGATCAGCTCCTCCATTTATTTTTAGGGAGAGGTTATTTTCCTGGCACCACTCCTCCAAGGCTCTCACCCCCTCCTTGTAGGCTATCTCATCGTTGTTGGTAATCAGGCCTACCACTGTTGTGTCTTTAGCAAACTTGATGATTGAGCTGGTGACGTAAGTTGCCACGCAGTCATGGATGAACAGGGAATATAGGAGGGGGCTGAGCATGCACCCTTGTGGGGCCCCCGTGTTGAGGATCAGCATGGCGTAGGTGGTGTTGCCTACCTTCAACACATGGGGTTGGGCTGTAAGGAGGTCCAGGACACAGTTTCGTAGGGAGGGGTTCAGACCCAGGGCCCTGAGATTAGTGATGAGCTTGGAGGGCACTATGGTGTTGAAGGTTGAGCTGTAGTCGATGAACAGCATTCTTACATAGGTATTTCACTTGTCCAGGTGTGATAGGGAAGTGTGCAGTGCAATGGCGATTGGATCATCCATGGATCTGTTGGGGCGATATGCAAATTGTAGTGGGTCCTGGTTGTCGGATAGGGTGGAGGTGAAATGGGCCTTAATAACTAGCCTCTCAAAGCACTTCACGATGACAGAACTGAGTGCTACAGGGCAATAGTCATTTAGTTCAGTTACCTTTGCTTTCTTGGGTACAGGAACAATGGTGGAAATCTTGAAGCAAGTCGGTACAACAGACTGGGATATGGAGAGATTGAAAATGTGCGTAAACACTCCAGCCAGCTGGTCTGCATGTGCTCTGAGGACGTGGCTTGGGATGCTGTCTGGGCTGACAGCCTTGCGAGGGTTAACACGCTTAAATCACTTACTCACATCAGCCACGGAGAACGAGAGAGTGTCGGGGACCGCATCGGTGGCTCTATGTTGTTTTCCTCGATGTGGGTGAAGAAGGTGTTTATCTTATCCGGAGTGAAGCGTTGGTGTCCTCAACGTGGCTGGCTTTCCCTCTATAATCCGTGATTGTCTGGAGTCCTTGCCAAATACGGTGCATTCGGAAAGTGTCTAGACCACTTCACTTTTTCCACATTTCTCTGCAGATCCTCTCAAGGTCTGTCAGGTTAGATGGGTAGGGTCGCTGCACAGTTATTTTCAGGTCTCTCAGAGATGTTTGATCGGGTTCAAATCTGGGCTTTGGCTGGGCCACCCAAGGACATTCAGAGACTTGTCCCAAAGCCTCTCCTGCGTTGTCTTGGCTGTGTGCTTAGGGTTGTTGTCCTGTTGGAAGGTGAACCTTTGCCCCAGTCGGAGGTCCTGAGTGCTCTTGGGCAGGTTTTCATCAAGGATCACTCTGTACTTTGCTCCGTTCATCTTTCTCTCTACTCTAACTAGTCTCCCAGTCTCTGCCGCTGAAAAACATCCATACAGCATGATGCTGCCACCACCATGCTTCACTGTAGGGATGGTGCCAGGTTTCCTCCAGATGTGCCGTTTAGCATTCAGGCCAAATAGTTCAATCTTGGTTTCATCAGACCAAAGAATCTTGTTTCTCATGGTCTGAGAGTCTTTAGGTGCTTTTGGCAAACTCCAAGCGGGCTGTCATGTGCCTTTTACTGAGGAGTGGCTTCTATATGGCCACTCTACCAAAAAGGCCTGATTGGTGGAGTGCTACAGAGATGGTTGACCTTCTGGAAGTTTCTCCCATCTCCACAGAGGAACTTTGGAGCAGTGTCAGAGTGACCTTCGGCTTCTTGGTTACATCCCTAACCAAGGCCATTCTCCCCCGATTGCTCAGTTTGGCCAAGAGGCCAGCTCTAGGAAGCGTCTTGATGGTTCGAAACTTATTCCCCAGAACTGTACCTCGACACAATCCTGTATCGGAACTCTCTGGACAATTCCTTCGACCTCATGACTTTTTGCTCTGACATGCACTTTCAACTGTGGGACCTTATATAGACAGGTGTGTGCCTTTCCAAATAATGTCCAATCAATTGAATCTAACACAGGTGGACTCCAATCAAGTTGTAGAAACATCTCAAGAATGATCAATGGAAACAGGGTAGACCTCAGCTAGCAAAGCGTCTGAATACTTATGTAAATAAGGTATTTCTGTTTTAATTTTTTATACATTTGCAAACATTTCTAAAAACCATTTTTTTCTTTGTCATTATGGGGTATTATGTATAGATTGATGAGAACAATTGTATTTAATGCATTTTATAGTAAGGCTATAACTTAATAAAATGTGGAAAAAGTTAAGGGGTCTGAATACTTTCCAAATACACTGTATGTCTTCCTGTGCTGTAGTTTTGCCTCTTTGTTTGCTCTATAGACGTCATAGCTGGTCTATTTGTACACGTCCATGTTCGCAGTCACGGTGGATTGCACTTTCAGTTTTGTGCGAATGCTCCCATCTATCCACAGTTTTGGGTTTGAATAAGTTCTAATCATCACATTCGGAAAAACATCCTCTATGCATCTTCATGATGAACCCAGTCAACAAGTCAGTGTATGCATCGATACTATTCTCAGAGGCGAACATTTCTCAGACCGCTGATATCAAAACAATCTTGAAGCATAGATTCCGATTTGTCAGATCAACGTTGAACAGTCCTTACCAATGGAGCTTCCTGTTTAAGTTTCTGCCTATAGGTGGGGAAGAGCAGAATGGAGGTCTGTTCCGATTTGTCGAAGGGAGGCCGGTGGAGGGCCTTGTAGTGGAAGGGACAGTAGCAATGATCCAGGTTCCGTGTAGCACAGGAGATGTGTTAATACAATTTTGGAAGCATTTTCTTCAGATTTCCTTTATTAATGAACTGTTTAGAACCCATAGCGGCCATTGACAGCCATTCTTTAAATTACTACAGTGGCCGCGAACAGCTTTGCTTTCCTAACAATAAAATTTGTGTCAATATTGTTGACAAAGACCAGTTGTCTTATTTGTATGGCTGTTGTCATCAACCAGAAACATGAAAATAGGGCTAACTTCTGTATACCACGCCTACCTTGTCACAACACAACTGATTGGCTCAAACTCATTAAGAAGGAAAGAAATAGTCTTAATCAATTCCTTACTTAGATTTACGTGTATTTTGGGTATATGATGTGAAAATGTTAGATAGTGCAGTAATATCTAACAAGAAATGTCGGAGATAGAAGCATAAGCATTTCACTACACCCTCAATAACATCTGCTAAACACGTGACCAATAAATTAAATGTTGATTTGATTTGATTTGAAGCAGGGTATGCTGTCATATGACTTCTTATATGTTTTTTTTTCACTTCGTTACGGCACCGAAGCGACCACAACTTTTCATTGTGCAAGAGGCTGTGTTGGTTGGTGATACGGATTCGGACACTTCCTTTCACTTTGAAAGCGATGATGACGTAGAGGTGAGTGAAATAATTAAACAGCAGATATTTGGTGTTGACAAAGTTTGATGCTGTGAAACTTGGGGAATAGCTCTCAGATTAGCAAGTCATGTCATGATCACCAGGTTGATACAGGTGAGCACATCAGCGGTGGAGCATTGTTAAGCAGTAGGCTTATACTAACTTGTTGATTATTTTGTCTTGTTTCTACTAAAGTAATTTATATGGAAAAGACCCAAGCTGCTTGGTATAGCCAGATTCGTCTGTCAGGCTAGCTAGAAAAGTTGTGTGATGTTAAATGTGTGCTGTACTCATGAAGCGTAAAGCCATCACTTTCACTACCTAACATTAGCCATACAGACAACCAGCTAGCTATCCATGAAATAGTGTTCATCAGTTGAACTTAGAATATGGCTTGTCATGTTTGCTAGTTACAGATATTCATACTAGTTCATTTTCCTATTAATTTGACAGCTTGCTTAGCTGACATGTTATGGTAAAAGCTTACGCAGTGGCACTCAAATTATATTGACTTGCAGTGATAGTTGTTTACATAGCCAGCTAACAAGTTTATTGTTTTCTCTTGTTTCTACCAGTAACTAATCTGCTAACATTAGCAGGGAGCGGTCGAACTTGAAACAATTGTTACCCAGATGAAAATGGGGGAGGGTCATGGTTTTTCAATTTCAGTCAGGGAAAGAGTTTAGTATTTATGTATTTTTGTCCAGGGGAGGGTTATGTAATATGTAACTGATTACATTTCATATTGCTCAGGGTTTGAGAATGAGTTGCTGATTGTAGTATCTCGATGTGTGCCCGTGATTCCCTTCATCCCTGATTCGCTGCTGGGCGCGCAATATCAAGTGCACCTAGTGTGGTCTCAATAAAATGATGCATAGCCTATAGTATATGCTATAGACCTAGGCTATAGAAAGAGCATACTCGGGGAAGCATAGGGCAAAGTTATATTTCTAAGATAATGTACTTCCTTCCCAAGTTTTTTGCGCTGCTGGGATGGTGTACAGTACCAGTCAAAAGTTTGAACACGCCTACACATTCAAGGGTTTTTCTTTAGTTCTACATTGTAGAATAATAGTGAAGACATCAAAACTATTAAATAACACATATGGAATAATGTAGTAACCCAAAAAGTGTTACTTACATCAAGGCATTCCGCTAGCGGAACCCCTAGCCAACAGCCAATGGGATCACATGGCGCGAAATACAAAACCTCAAAAATCCAATAATTTCAATTTTTCAAACATACGACTATTTTACACCATTTGAAATATAAACCTCTCCTGAATCCAACCACATTGTCCGATTTCAAAAAGGCTTTACAGCGAAAGCAAAACATTAGATTATGTTAGGAGAGTACATAGACCAAAATAACCACACAGTCATTTTCCAAGCAAGCATATATGTCAATAAAACCCAAAACACAGCTGAATGAAGCACTAACCTTGATGATCTTCATCAGATGACACTCCTGGGACATTATGTTATACAATACATGTATGTTTTGTTCAATCAATTTCATATTTATATCCAAAAACAGCTTTTTACATTGGCGCGTGATGTTCAGAAAATGTATTCCCACCAAAAACTTCCGGTGAATTTACAAAAATACTCATCATAAACGTTGACAAAACGCATAATAATTATTTTAAGAATTATAGATACAGAACTCCTTCATGCAATCGCTGTGTCAGATTTTAAAATAGCTTTTCGGCGAAAGCACATTTTTCAATATTCTGAGTACATAGCTCGCCATCACAGCTATTCAGGCACCCGCCAAGTTCGGGCAACCTAAACTCAGAATTAGTATTAGAAATATTGCATTACCTTTGCTGATCTTCGTCAGAATGCACTCCCAGGACTGCTACTTCCACAAGAAATTTTGTTTTTGTTCGAAATAATCCATAGTTATGTCCAAATACCTCTGTTTTGTTTGTGCGTTCAGGTCACTATCCAAAGGGTAACGCACGAGCGCATTTCGAGACACAAAAAATCAAATGTTCCATTACCGTACAAAGAAGCATGTCAAACGCTGTTTAAAATACATTTTAATGTTATTTTTAACGTAAAATTGCGATAATAGTGTATGCAACAATAGTCTATTCATTCAAGGAGCAAAATAAAAAACATCGTGCTCGCATGAACGCGCATATCCAATCCCTTTGTCCTCAGGCAAACCACTCAGTAACTGAGCTCCTATACTCTGCCCAGAGACAGGAGAAGGCTCAATCCACTTTCTGAAGGCTTTAGACAGCCAATGGAAGCCTTAGAAAGTGCAACGTAACAGCACAGATACTGTAGTTTCGAAAGGGACTAGATTGAAGAACTACATTTCTCAGATCCTACACTTCCTGGTTGAATTTTTCTCAGGTTTTTGCCTGCCATATGAGTTCTGTTATACTCACAGACACCATTCAAACAGTTTTAGAAACTTCAGAGTGTTTTCTATCCAAATCTACTAACAATATGCATATTCTCATTTCTGGGCAAGAGTATTCACCTTTATTCACCTTTATTTAACCAGGTAGGCTAGTTGAGAACAAGTTCTCATTTGCAACTGCGACCTGGCCAAGATACAGCGCAGCAATTCGACACATACAACAACACATAGTTACACATGGAATAAACAATACATACAGTCAATAATACAGTAGAACAAAAGAAAACAAAAAGTCTATATACAGTGAGTGCAAATGAGGTAAGTTAAGACAATAAATAGGCCATGGTGGCGAAGTAATTACAATATAGCAATTAAACACTGGAAAGGTAGATGTGCAGAAGATGAATGTGCAAGTAGAGATACTGGGGTGCAAAGGAGCAAGATAAATAAATAAATACAGTATGGGGATGAGGTAGGTAGATAGATGGGCTGTTTACAGATGGGCTATGTACAGGTGCAGTGATGTGTGAGCTGCTCTGACAGCTGGTGCTTAAAGCTAGTGAGGGAGATATGAGTCTCCAGCTTCAGAGATTTTTGCAGTTCCTTCCAGTCATTGGCAGCAGAGTACTGGAAGGAAAGACGACCAAAGGAGGAATTGGCTTTGGGGGTGACCAGTGAGATATACCAGCAGGAGCGCATGTTACATTAAGGTCAGTCAATCTATAAAAATTTCAAGAACTTTGAACGTTTCTTCAAGTGCAGTCGCAAAAACCATCAAGTTCTATGATGAAACTGGTAACACTGTCTGTGATTTATTAAGAATTCACGGCATACTTAACCAGCATAGCTACAACAGCATTCTGCAGCGATATGCAATCCCATCTGGTTTGTGCTTAGTGGGACTGTCATTGGTTTTTTAACAGGACAATGACCCAACACACCTCCAGGCTGTGTAAGGGCTATTTGACCAAGAAGGAGAGTGATGGAGTGATTCATCAGATGACCTGGCCTCCACAATCACCCGACCTCACCCCAATTGAGATGGTTTGGCATGAGTTGGACTACAGAGTGAAGGAAAAGCAGCCAACAAGTGCTCAGCATATGTGGGAACTCCTTCAAGACGGTTGGAAAAGCATTCCAGGTGAAGCTGGTTGAGAGAATACCAAGAATGCACAAAACTGTCATCAAGGCAAAGAGTGGCAACTTATATATATCAAATATATATTGATTTGTTTTTGGTTACTACATGATTCCATATGTGTTATTTCATAGTTTTGATGTCTTCACTATTATTCTCCAATGTAGAAAATAGTAAAAATAAAGAAAAACCTTGAATGAGTATGTGTGTCCAAACTTTTGACTGGTACTGTGTATAAAACAATGTTATACTGCATTACACACTGCAATCGATTGGCATTCCCATTCATGAGCCCCGGCCTGCACTGCTGTTGCTGATATAAAGCCTTTTGCGCTGTGTACGGTAGCACTTCAGGAGGCAAGTCAAAGGCTTCTTCCAAAAATTATTTCTTTATTTGTAAAAAATGCAAGGACTTGGTCTACTGATGTCCTGTTTAGTCTGAAAAGTAGACCGGGAAGATGGGAAGGAGGACCAGAGGTAAGCTTGCGACCTTTATAATTGATTTTATTCAAAACAATATGTTTTGTTGCCCATAATGGAGCCATTAGATTTATTGTCCTCACAATATTGAGTAATTTACATCACTTACATTACTATGAAGTGGCAGCCGCTGAGATGGACAGAGCATGGCTGCTGAAAGTAGGTTAATTCGAGAAGGCCTGATTCATTTAAACAGTCTTCATTTTAATTTGACTTTTGGCTACTAACAACAAGAGGCCTTTGTGCTGAAACTATTTATTCCTATTCAAGAAATAAGATGCAGGCCTACCTGTTTGACATACTAAATTATAGTCTAATATCCATAGATTTGGCAGCCAATTCCTTCAGTCAGCATGCACTCCTTAAATATGTCAGTGTCAGTGAAGAGCTTGGTGTGTTAAGTTTAAAGCAGGGCTCGCATTAAGGGGGTAAGTGAGGGTATTGTGGCTTTTGTTAAAGAAAATGGCTAAAAGCATAGGCGTACCCCTTGTTAGCTTAAAATTTTACCTGATTATATAAAGCAATCTTTAGGTCTTTCATCCAAATTTTGCAACATAACTTCCCCAAACAATTTCACCCTTGGCAAACCCTCTCTGTGGATGAGGCAATGATCAAATTTGATGGTAGACAAAAGAGATGTGTATTTTCTGTCCACAAATAGCTCAGGGAAGGAGTTGTTACTCATAATTTGAAAGCATGCCACTCCCTGGTGAAGTTTGAAGGACACAAGAGCGGGTGTGTGCTGTGTATCCAGAGTGGACGCAGGACAAAGAGTGGGAGATGTGTAGAAACCTCTACGTATTCTGTGCCACTTTGTAGGATGGGGCCGTGCTTCCAAAAGTTCCATGACATGTTGCAGGCTAAATGCAAACACTTAAATGACAGTGTGAAATATGAATTTGTCCTACAAATCTTATAGGGAAATTGTGTACTTCAAATTTTTTCTCTTAACAGTTTTGTGTTTTGTATCTTATCTCTGTTATCTAATACTTTGTATAGTTGGAATTTTTCTCTAATTCTTGTCATTTACTGAATTTTTGTCAAAGTTGGCAACTATTTATAATTTTTTTCATGCCTAGTCTGTACTAAGTCCTATTGAGAGAGGTTATCTACATTTTAAAATAGTTTCTGAATAGTTGTCTGCATTTTAAAATTGTTACAGAAGAAAGAATCTTTGTCAATTCAAGAGCCTACTTTGTGTGGGATTTGAAATACTCTGAATATTGTTCTCTGGTCCCATTTTGGAATATTTTTGAAATATTTAAATGTAAATAATATTTCGAAGTATAATATATTATACTTGGTACATTTTGACTGAGTAATTTCGTCAAATGTGCGACAATTTAAATACTATAAAGGTTTTTCTTGTGTTGGGTGTTAGTAGATTTTTGATAGTGAGTGTCTACACAATTGAAGACAAAATGTATGTTATTCCTATTGACATGAATGTGGTGTCGTATTAAGTTGTGCTTATTAGAACTAAGTTAAAATCCTCTTAAGGATCCGCCCCTTTCTTTCAATTTTCACCAAAAATGACATACCCAAATCTAACTGCCTGTAGCTCAGGACTTGAAGAAAGGATATGCATATTCTTGATACCATTTGAAAGGAAACACTTTGATGTTTGTGGAAATGTGTAATGAATGTAGGAGAATATAACACATTAGAACTGGTAAAAGATAATACAAAGAAAATACCAAACTTTTTTTGTATTTTTTTTGTACCATCGTCTTTGAAATGCAAGAGAAAGGCCATAATGTATTATTCCAGCTTTGGCACAATTTAGATTTTGTCCCATAGATAGCAGCAGTGTATGTGCAAAGTTTTAGACTGATCCAATGAACAATTGCATTTCTGTTCAAAATGTTGTATCAAGACTGCCCAAATGTGCCTAAGTGGTGTATTAATAACATTTGAAGTTCATAACTGTGCACTCTCCTCAAACAATAGCATGGTATTGTTTCACTGTAATAGCTACTGTAAATTGGACAGTGCAGTTATATTAAAAATAATTTAAGCTTTCTGCCAAAATCAGATATGTCTATGTCCTGGGAAATGTTCTTGATACTTACAACATCATGCTAATCACATTAGCACACATTATCTCAACCATCCCAAGGGTGGGACCCCGATCTGTAGAGACTTGTAATTGTCATTTGTTCTTCATTTTTTACCTATGTCTGTTTGTTTGTTTGAAATGCGTTTTATCTTTAAAATTCTCAGTAATCTTAAGCAGCATTCTAGAATTCTATTGAGGTCTAACTGGATAAACTCCAAACTACAGTAAAAGCGGCCTCAGGATATAGGCCTTTTCCTGTAGTCCACGATCAGCTCCTTTGTCTTGCTCACAATGAGGGAGAGGTTGTTGTTCTGGCACCACACTGCCAGTTCTCTGACCTCCTCCCTATAGGCCGTCTCATCGTTGTCGGTGATCAGGCCTACCACTGTTGTGTCGTCAGCAAACTTAAAGATGGTGTTGGAGTCGTGTTTGGCCACACAGTCGAGGGTGAACAGGGAATACAGGAGGGGACTTAATACACACCCCTGAGGGGCCTGAGGGGCCCCAGTGTTAAGGATCAGCGTGGCAGACGTATTGTTGCCTACTCTTACCACCTGGGGGCAGCCTGTCAGGAAGTCCAGGATCCAGTTGCAGAGGGAGGTGTTTATCACACAGTCATCCAGAACAGCTGGTGCTCTCATGCATGCTTCAGTGTTGCTTGCCTCCAAGTGGCATTTAGCTAATCTGGTAGGCTCGCGTCACTGGGCAGCTAGCATTTGGGTTTCCCTTTGTAGTCCATAATAGTTTTCAAGCCCTGAAACATCTGACGAGCGTCAGAGCCGGTGTAGTACGATTCAATCTTAATCCTGTATTGACGCTTTGCTTGTTTGATGGTTCATCTGTGGGCATAGCGGGATTTCTTATAAGCGTCCAGATTAGTCTCCCACTCCTTGAAAGCGGTAGCTCTATCTTTTAGCTTGATGCTGATGTTGCCTATAATCCATGGCTTCTGGTTGGGAAATGTACATACAGTCACTGTGGGGACGATGTCATCGATGTACTTATTGATGAAGCCAATGACTGAGGTGGTGTATTCCTCAATGCCATTGGTTGAATCCCAGATGAATCCTAGCAAAACAGTTCTGTAGTGTAGCATCCGCGTCATCTGACCAGATCCGTTTTGAGCGAGTCTCTGTAAGGAGATCCTCACCCTGAGCTCATCTACATTATTGTCCAGGGTCTGAACATTAGCGAGTAATATACTTGGAAGCGGTCGATGGTAGGCACGCCGCCTGACTCTTTCTACCTCTTCTTCGACGTCACCGTTTTGGTGCAGCCCCCGGAATTAATATAGCTACACAAAGGATCCAGGTCAGGGAAGTCGAATTTCTGCTCAAAATTCTGGTGAGTGACCGCAGATCTAATATCCAAAAGTTATTTCCGGCTGTAGGTATTAATACAAGAAACGTTCTGAGCAAATAATGTAAGAAATAACACTGAAAAAAACAACACACTGCAAAGTTAGGAGCTTGAAACAGGGCGACCGTGTCTGTCGGCACCATTTTGTATAAAGTGTACATTAGGGAACTGTCTTAATGCGGAGGTGTTTGTTTGTGTGTGTTTGTGCGTGCATAAATTGTATTTTTGTTTTGAAGTATATTCACCGGTATGTGTTTCCATGCTTGCTAAATTAATTAAGCATGAATAAGAGATCATTGAAACTGCACAGATATGGATACAAATAACGCTGGAGATTACATAATCCAGAGGCGGTGTATGTGTGAAGCAGTGAAGGAGTGGATGGATGAGGGTAGCCTACTGTATGATTGTGTCTACAATACAAGTCAGAGATGCTGCCATTAAACCTCAGTCAAAACAAAACACATTCAGTATATAATTATTACTTATTAAGTCAAATTTAACATCAAATAATGAGTAGCCAAGAGTGGCATGCTGTTACTTGAATGCCGAGGTGAACATCTTAATTCACAACACCACAATACCCTCGATTTCTAGGCTACGCCTCAGTGCCTTGCTCTCCAGCTAATTGCACTCGCACTCTTATTCTGACATTTGACAAGGCAGTACAGTCAGGGGGATAATTTTCCCTCTTCAGACAAGGCCTGCATTCACAGGGCTGTTTAATAAGTGGTTGGATAAATAGATGGGTGATCAACTGCCACATCTGAAGAGAAAGCAATCTGTTGATTTCTGATAAAATGGTGTCCATTTTCTATATTGCGAATTCAGTTAATTAATCTTGAATAAAGAGCATGAAGCATACAGTGCCTTCAGAAAGTATTCACACCTCTTGCCTTTTTCCACATTTTGTTGTGTTACAGCCTGAATATAAAATGGATTAAATTTAGATTTTGTGTACTGGCCTACACACAACACCCCACAATGTCAAAGTGGAATTAGGTTTTTAGAAATGTCTTGAGTCAATAAGTATTCAACCCCTTTGATATGGCAAGCCTAAGTAAATATTTGTTAAACAAGTCACACTATAAGTTGCAAGGATTCATTCCATGATTTTGTAATGACTACCTCATCTCTGTACCCCACACATACAATTATCTGTAAGGTCCCTCAGTTGAGCAGTAAGTTTCAAACACAGATTCAATCACATAGACCAGGGAGGTTTTCCAATGTCTCGCAAAGAAGGGCACCTATTGATATATGGGTAAAAATAAAAATGCAGACATTGAATATTCCTTTGAGCATGTTGAAGTTATTAAATACACTTTGGATGGTGTATCAACACACCCATCCACTACAAATATACAGGCGTCCTTCCTAACTCAATTGCCGGAGAGGAACGATACCGCTCAGGGATTTCACCATCAGGCCAATGGTGACTTTCGGTTACCTTTCAGTCCCTGTCCCAATGCTTTTAACCGCTAGGCTACAGCATCCATTCCCACATTCATGATTGTCAACGGAAGAGGCAAGTGCAGAATCTTCAATTCTTGCAGTTCAATCTCCAGTTAGTGCTGGTGGTTTGAACACTGTGCTTGACAATGCCTTCCAAACGGTATATAATGGCAAATGATCAAATACATAAAACAATGTTAAACATAGACATTTCAGAAAAGGGGATCTAATTCTGCACTGGACAGGATTCAAAATGTCACAATGGTGTTTAGAAGCTTTAGAGAGAGGAAAGGACACCAAAAGAGAAAGTATCTAATTCTGCGCTAAACAGGACTAGAAACACAAAACTATTGTTATCAATCTTTTCTGTTAGTTCTCCCAGTCCCTGGGAAGGTGTTGCACAATACTTGATTTAGTGGTGTTACAACACACCATGTAATGTTTCAAAACATCTCAGGATGATGTGTTTCAATACTCAGGTAAAGTTAAGGTTTCGTCTCCTTCATGTTTGTGGCACCTCAGTTGCCACTAGTTTTGTTGTACAAAGCACTTAATTTTAACACTGTGCTATTAGCCTGCCTTAATTCATATAATCTATTCACCCCACATTTCTCATTCCAAAATTACTGGGGGACAAAAAATAGATTGGCAAAATGTTTGAATTTAGCAGAAATGAAGGCTGACTTTATATTTATGTTATTGTAGCCTAAGACTTAATGAGGCGACATAGACCTAGATATTATGTAACAAAATAAATTATACAGATCAACTTAATTGATGGTCATCTGAAAAACAAAACAAATAGGCAAAGGCATATTTCAAATAATAGGCTATATATTGAAATGTTTTAACTGAAGTCATAACAAGTATTTATGTTGGTAACATCATAGCCAAAATAGGATTTTTAATATTCTAGGTAATATAAATAAAAAAAGAAACATGAGCATTTTTTTTAAGTGGAGTTGAGTGACAAAAACACTGGACATGTTCATCAATGCAAATTATTGGCTTGATGGGAATATCGAATCGACAACCCATCATTAGCATACATTATGCACATTTTCTGCAACATTGTAGCCTAACATGTCTTACCTTCCGGGCACTATGAAACCCGTGCTCTGTTGCAAGTTGGTGCGCTTCATCATGTGCACCTTCATGCAACTGAACCAAGAGATGATTTGTAAAGATCCCGTCCTCTGTGGCGTGTGTCGCAAGAAACAGTGATTTTAGTAAGATCAATACAACTGCTGTCCCATATCTGAGAGATCCAATCATCATTTCTAGCTTGTATCAAGGTGCCTGTCGAAGTGAATTCTGTGGGCGGGATGCTCCTTTGAAGAGATGTATGAATCAGTCCTTTTGGGAATACATCTCCTCCGCAGCGGAGGGCTAGTGGAAGTTGGACCGTCCTTCAGGTTTTAGCGTCTCTTTGACGTGGGCGATGCTACGAGACGGTTCGATGGATGATTGTGTTTGGGACTAAACCTGCATCCTCAGCTCCCTCTCTCCTCCTTCATCTATTATTTATCAGCCCCTCTGTTCGGGTCCTCTATTCGTGACGTTCCACCAATCGGCTCCGGCGGGTGTCT
The DNA here is from genome assembly GCF_965601325.2 of Salmo salar. Taxonomy (NCBI): domain Eukaryota; kingdom Metazoa; phylum Chordata; class Actinopteri; order Salmoniformes; family Salmonidae; genus Salmo; species Salmo salar. Next base: position 64,407,869 of record NC_138291.1, on the reverse strand, counting down.
CCCTCCTCTCTCTCTCCGCTCTGGTGCGTTTTGGAAGAGAGGAATGTTCGCACTTTCGAGCGCGCGAGGACACTTTCAGGACCCTGGAGAATTCCTTCTCTGGTCAGAAATTGTGCTAAGCACACTAGCGCGGCAGACAAGGGAAGTCCTGAATAGAAACACCTACAGCAACTCGGCCTATATTGTGCTCCTCAAATAAGTTTGTGTATGATTTCTTGTGTTATTTGACTTTGTGGTGTGCAGAACAATACACGTGTCCAAGTACAGCACCAGGCATAAACATTGGCTATATATGCTGTAGACTTTGTAGCGTTGGGCATAGAAAAGCGGTGCCTCAATTATTTATTTCATACACAACGATATAGACTGTAGCCTATACTTGAATGGACCTCATATTTTACTGCCGTATGGTGGTAATAATGTGCTGTAGTCTCTGTTTGCAGCTGGTTCACAGAAACTATTATATTGAAACAGAGAAGACTGTGTTGATAAGCAAAATGAAACAAAGAAAAACAAATCAAATTTGGGAGTTTTACATTGAGCCAATCTGATACCCAAGTTGTTTCTAAATATTGTGGTGCAAATGTGTGTGGAGAGAATTTGTGAATGAGTATTTGGGATTGGGCTCCCAGATACAGACATGATATTTTCATTTTTCTCTGCTTGCTGTGTGATGGGTCTGAGGCTATCTTCTTCTGAGTGAAATTAACCAGAAAAGGCCATTCAGGTCTCTAAATGGGGCATTGGTTGGAGGTCTGGACCCTAAGCAAACCAGGGTACAAGTCTTTGAGTCTATAACACAATACCATGTAGCATAAAACCTTGTCTTTTCACACAAGCAGCTATGTAAATTTGGTTGTTTTCATTACATGTTCTTGCAAGGATTGTGTCTGGCAGCATTGCAATCTACCCATCAATAGAGCACATCTTTGCAGCTCCCTGACTCTTTATAACCATGGGAGATCAGACAATGGTGCTCCTTTGGCCTTGCACTGTAATCAACAGGAGAATGGAGATGATGTGAGGAGCTTCAAAACAACAGTCAAAGCAATCTTTTTCACTATATCTTTAATAATATTCCATGGCTGTGTTGTACACAACATGCTGTAGATCTTTAACACCCTACACTGCTTTATAAAAGGCAATATCTCACATTGTGACTGCCCCTGAAAAAGTTGATTTTCTCAAAGAGAAAGCATTATCTGCTGAGTATGTTTGGGGAGATTTGGAAATTAACCAATACCAAACAGCAAGTTATTTGATTATTACTTCCCTCATTACAATTCGCAGACACAGTCAGCCAAAATGTGTGTCATCATTCTCAATTTATTGATTCCATGATATCTGTAGCAGTATTTCTCTCAGGTACAGTGACCTCATCTCAAAGGTGTATCTGAGAATGAAAACAGTGAAACCAGACATGAGTAATCTTGGACTGCTTTCATTTTCTTATTTCTTTGTTTTTTATATTACACCATTACACATGTTTTATATCTATCACTTAGAGTAAAGCTGTGTCAATTACAGTTACTAACATGCCACATAAAGGTTTGGCGTGATGGATCATGCAAGGGAATACCTATACAGTAGTATCCTCCCCAGAGACTGGCCTGATATCATCATGGAAAAAGACATTGATCCTACTAATGAGATGTGTTTTTATATAACATTATCTTCTCCAGTAATCAGTGTTTCCATCCTCCCTGCAGACTCCCTCCCACACACCTGCTTTTTTACAGTGGTGAGACAATGATTTATTTAGCCAGGCAAGGTAAGCATCCTTATTTCTTCCTGCGACAAAGAAAACTGTAAGTCACAAACTAGGCACACCAGGCATCTGCAAACCAATGTTGACAAACGCTGGGAGAGGTCAGTTCGTTCTGTTTTGCAGGTCTTAAATAGCAAATATTTGACAATTTTGTCTCACAAATTGTCACTTTGTTTCTCATTAAAAGACTGAATCCATCAATCAAATCCATTAATCCATTATATGAAATAGCTCGTTGATAGTAATGACAAAACAATACAAATGTCAACAGTGTGCGCAACTGGTTAACTGAAGTCAGGTGCAGGAGAGCAGAGATGAGTGAACAGGCACACTTTATTTGGTAGAAGGAAAACAGTCGGACGCAACTGCGTAACGCCCCTCCCCCGAAGGCAAAAGCAAATAGCGCACTCGTCACACAAATAATGTACAGCATACAATACCACGGGTTCCAAACAAGACCCGGCGAAAAAACCAGCATGAAGCGTCACACATGACACGTAACGAACAATTGCACACACAGACATGGGGGGAACAGAGGATAATATACACGTAGAGTGATGAGGGGATGTAACACAGGTGTGCGGAAAAACAAGACAAAACAAATGGAAAATGAAAGTTGGAGCGGCGATGGCTAGAAGACCGGTGACGTCGACCGCCAAGCGCCGCCCGAACAAAGTGAGGAGCCGACTTCGGCGGGAGTCATGACAACAAAGCTCAATAAACATTGTGTGGGGGTGTTCATTTCAGTCGCATAGGCAGAAATTGCCATGTGGCTGGGCATGAGTAAAATTTACTGGGCCAACACTTTCCAGCAAAATACACCAAAAACACCCAAATATATTTAAAAGAAAATTTGTGCAATCACGTTACATCATTTAACACAACACAGGATAAATGTGACCAAGAAACAACACACGTCCCTTGGCAAACAAGCCCGTTATTAGGCCTATTGCCAACACCGCTGACAGAACAGGCAGACTGTCCGAGTCCAACAGTAAACAAACAAAATTAAATATACAACATAAGAGTTTCATGTTTGTGGAAGCAGCTCAGCCCAGAATGTTTTGTTGACACTGACATCATGTGACAGTGTGTCGTGAAGAATCATGATGGATGAGGCTATAAGAAGTGTTTCAAGGCCAGGTAGAAGAGATTGCGCAAAATAAAAGTTGTTTACAAGATAAAAAATGTTGACAGAGGAGAGGGTAAATTCTCCATGCAATTTGTTTCACTTTGTTCTGCTGATTGATTCAGTACACTGCTCAGCTAGCTAAGTAGCTAGCTAGATAGCTAACATTTGATTGCACCTCTGCCCTATCTATCTAGCTAGGAAACATTAGCTACCCAGCAAGCTAGAATGAGGTAAAACCTCAAAGGCTCCCTCTGAAATTGGATCCTGGACATCCTTACGGGCCGCCACCAGGTGGTAAGGGTAGACAACAACACATCTGTCATGCTGATCCTCAACACAGGGAGCCCCGAGGGGTGCATGCTTTGTCCCCTCCTGTAGTCCCTGTACACCCACGACTGCGTGGCCAAGCATGACACCAACACCATCGTTACGTTTGCTGACGACACAACAGTGGTAGGCCTGATCACCGACAACGATGAGACAGCCTATAGGGAGGAGGTCAGAGACGGTGCTTACGACCCAGTACATCACCGGGGCCAAGCTTCTTGCCATCCAGAACCTACAGTTGAAGTCGGAAGTTTACATACACTTAGGTTGGAGTCATTAAAACTCATTTTTCAACCACTCCAAAAATTTGCTGAAAACAAACTATAGTTTTGGCAAGTCGGTGTAAGGGCTGTCTGAAGAGAGAGTGGACCAAGGAGCAGCGGAGTTAGTGTTCATCATTAGAATATTTAATAAAGAAAGAACACTATACAAACAAAACAAGAAAACTGACAGCCAAACAGTCCTGTCAGGTGCAAACACTAACAGAAACAATTACCCACAAAACCCAAAGGAAAAACATGCTCCTTATGTGTGACTCCCAATCAGCAACAACGAGCTTCAGCTGTGCCTGATTGGGAGCCACACACGGCCCAAAACAAAGAAATACAAAAACATAGAAAAAGGAACATAGAACGCCCACCCAATGTAACACCCTGGCCTAACCAAAATAAAGAACAAAAAAACCCTCTCTATGGCCAGGGTGTTACAGTCGGTTAGGACATCTACTTTGTGCATAACACAAGTAATTTTTCCAACAATTATTTACAGACCGATTATTTCACTTATAATTCACTGTATCACAATTCCAGTGGGTCAGAAGTTTACATACACTAAGTTGACTGTGCCTTTAAACAGCTTGGAAAATTCCAGAAAATTCTGTCATGGCTTTAGAAGCTTCTGATAGGCTAGTTGACATCACTCAACAAGAGTACAAACTACGCAAGGAGGGCTCAAATAGGAGTTGAGTGAGAATCAGTCTACCCTTAAGAAGGAGAAACAGGAGTGGCTGTCCAAGCAGAAGGAGAACATCCAGCACTTCCAGGCTGAGAAGGAAGCCAACCTGTTGAGGAGACAGAGGCAGTACCTGGAGCTGGAGTGTCGACGCTTCAAACGGAGTATACTCATAGCCAGGCACAACGTGGAGCAGGATCTGACACGAGAGGAGTTGAATAAGCGTCAGACCCAGAAGGACTTGGAGCATGCCATGCTGCTCAGACATCACGAGTCGATGCAGGAGTTGGAGTTCAGACATCTGGGAACCATCCAGAAGATGACGGCGGAGCTTATCAGGACGCAGCACCAGACGGAACTGACCAATCAGCTGGAGTACAACAAGAGGAGGGAGAGAGAGCTGAGATGTAAACACGTCATGGAGGTTCGACAGCAACCCAAGAGTTTAAAGTCTAAAGAGCTGCAGATTAAGAAGCAGTTCCAGGACACGTGTAAGATCCAGACGCGTCAGTACAAGGCCCTGAGGAACCACCTGTTGGAGAGCACTCCCAAAGCCGACCACAAGGCTGTGGTCAAGAGACAGAAGGAGGAGCAGACCAGGAAACTGGCCATCCTGGCCGAGCAATATGACCACTCTAACAACCACATGTTGTCCACACAAGCTCTGCGTTTGGACGAGGCCCAGGAAGGGGAGTGTCAGGTGCTGAGGCAGCAACTGCATCAGGAGTTGGAGGTGCTGAACACCTACCAGAGTAAGATCAAGATGCAGACAGACGCCCAGCACGACAGAGAGAGGAAGGATCTGGAGCAGAGAATGTCGCTCCGCAGGGCTCAACTGGAACACAAGATTGAGGAGGAGATGTTGTCTCTGCAGAATGAGTGTGTGGAGCGTATCAGGTCTCTGTTGGAGTGCCAGGCCAGAGAGATGGAGGCTTTCGACTCAGAGTCCATGAGACTAGGCTTCAGCAACGTGGTCCTGTCCAACCTGCAGGGCTCAGACGCACACGGCAGCCCAGGGGGATCTGGAGCATCTCAGCATGGTCACAGCCATCACCAGGGGGGGTCGAGCTCCCAGCAGCTGTGGGGTCACCCTGTGCTGGCTGGGGGACCCCCTCCCTGGAGCCTGCACCAGCCCTCTGGAGGGGGGAGTCAGAGGGGGAGTGGGCGTGGGGGGGTCAGGAACAGACCCCAGGTTATGAGGAGGGCGTCGACGTCGGGAGGTGGGCGGAGCGAACAGGGCAAGAGCAGGAGCGCCAGCATCACCTCCCAGATCTCCAACGGATCACACCTGTCATACACCTAGACACACAGACTGAAGACCCATACACACACACACACACACAGACTGAAGACACTGATAATGGAATTTTATATCTTAATGATAATAATCAACAATCAATAAGCCTTGACTAATTCCCAAGGTTTGTAAGACAATGGGTTAAATAATTATCAGACACACACACACACACACACACACACACACACACACACACACACACACACACACACCACACACACACACACACAGAAGACACACACACACACAGAAGATGAACACACTTGTCGTTAGCCTTGAAACACACATAGCTGGTGTAACAACCATCTTAACACACACTGAACTAAACACACTTGTGATTTGGGGCGGCAGGTAGCCTAGTGGTTAGAGCGTTGGACTAGTAACCGAAAGGTTGCAAGATCAAATTCCTGAGCTGACAAGGTACAAATCTGTCGTTCTACCCTTGAACAAGGCAGTTAACCCACTGTTCCTAGGCCGTCATTGTAAATAAGAATTTGTTCTTAACTGACTTGCCTATTTAAATAAAGGTAAAATAAAACATTTCCAAATGCCTGAAGGTACCACGTTCATCTGTATAAACAATAGTATGCAAGTATAAACACCATGGGACCACGCAGCCGTCAGATGTTCTGTCTCCTAGAGATGAACGTACTTTGGTGCGAAAGTTGCAAATCAATACCAGAACAACATGCAAAGGACCTTGTGAAGATGCTGGAGGAAACAGGTACAAAAGTATCTATATCCACAGTAAAACTAGTCTTATATCGACATAACCTGAAAGGCCGCTCAGCAAGGAAGAAGCCACTGCTCCAAAACCGCCTTTAAAAAGCCTGACTATGGTTTGCAACTGCACATCGGGACAAAGATTGGACTTTTTGGAGAAATGTCCTCTGGTCTGATGAAACAAAAATAGAACTGTTTGGCCATAATGACCATTGTTATGTTTGAAGGGAAATGGGGGAGGCTTGCAAGTCGAAGAACACCATCCCAACCGTGAAGCACGGGGGTGGCAGCATCATGTTGTGGGGGTGCTTTGCTGCAGGAGGGACTGGTGCACTTCACAAAATAGATGGCATCAAATTATGTGGATATATTGAAGCAACATCTCAAGACATCAGTCAGGAAGTTAAAGCTTGGTCGCAAATGGGTCTTCCAAATGGACAATGACCCCAAGCATAATTCCAAAGTTGTGGCAAAATGGCTTAAGGACAACAAAGTGAAGGTATTGGAGTGGCCATCACAAAGCCCTGACCTCAATCCTACAGAAGATGTGTGGGCAGAACTGAAACAGCGTGTGTGAGCAAGGAGGCCTACAAACCTGACTCAGTTACACCAGCTCTGTCAGGAGGAATGGGCCAAAATTCACCCAACTTATTGTGGGAAGCTTGTGGAAGGCTACCCGAAACATTTGACCCAAGTTAAACATTTTAAGGCAATGCTACCAAATACTATTTGAGTGTTTGTAAACTTCTGATCCACTGGGAATGTGATGAAAGAAATACAAGCTGAAATAAATCATTCTCTCTACTATTATTCTGACATTTCACATTCTTAAAATAAAGTGGTGATCCAAACTGACCTAAGACAGGGAATTCTTACTAGGATTAAATGTCAGGAACTGAGGACTGAGTTAAATGCATTTGGCTAAGGTGTATGTAAACTTCTGACTTCAACTGTATATACTAGGCGGTATCAGAGGAATTACCAAAAAATCGTCAGACTCCAGTCACCCACTGGCTCCTTAACAGCTTTTACCCCCCGCCCCCGCCCTTTGTTTTTACACTGCTGCTACTCGCTGTTTATTATCTATGCATAGTCACTTTACAGCTACCTACACGTACAAATTACCTTGACTAACCGGTACCACTGCACATAGACTCGGTTCTGGTACCCCCTTTATATAGCCTCATAATTCTTTTTTTAAATGTACTTTAGTTTATTTAATATATATTTATATTCTTTAAACTGCATTGTTGGTAAAGGGCTTGTAAGTAAGCATTTCACGGTAAGGTCTACACCTGTATTCAGCGCATGTAAGAAATAACATTGTATGTGAATTTGGCCAGTGCTTCAGGGTTTCAAAGGTTGGTCAAGACACATCATGAAAACCAACCTTTTCTTTTCCTGGGACAGAGCAACAATGCATCACACCCAAAAGAGAAAATAACTATTGTTCAACTGTGCAACTATTGGAAATAAGGTTGCATGATGATAAATAAGAGTTTATTTTATAAGCATTTGTAAGTGTATTCATAAATTGCTAATAACTGGAAGTAAATATGGCTCACTATTCAGCAAACTGACCAGTTATTACACAATTTTGACCAATACGATATAACCGCTTATTAATGGTTTATAATGCATTTACGAATGATTAAATAACATTTGATAATGTATTTATAACCCAATTACAAACAATTTGTACCTTATTGTAAAGTTTTACCAATAAGATATTTAAAATGGTCATTTTGAATATATGGGATGTTTGTGTTTATCCCAAATTTTGTATTTTAAAATATTGCGATAGGTCTAGGGCTATTTATAATGTTTCCATTGACAATCTCCTATTTCATATTTGCCACACCCACACTGCATGAATTGCAGGCTTCCCAAATGTAGTCGATGCACTTGTGATTTACCATACGGTTGCGATATAACAAATTAGATCCCAAGAACCCCCAACTGCATATTAAATAGTTCTGATTAGTCAGGAGACAATACAACCAATGAATCAAGTTCTTTGTTTCAATGTACACTACTGTTCAAAAGTTTGGGGTCACTTAGAAATGCCCTTGTTTTGAAAGAAAAGCAATTTTTTTGTCCATTAAAATAACATCAAATTGATCAGAAATACAGTGTATACATTGTTAATGTTGTAAATGACTATTGTAGCTGGAATTGCTGATTTTTAATGGAATATATACAAATCTAAGAAGGCAAATTGTTCATTAGAAAATTATTTTGCAATTATGTTAGCACAGCTGAAAACTGTTGTTCTGATTAAAGAAGCAATACAACTGGCCTTCTTTAGACTAGTTGAGTATCTGGAGCATCAGCATTTTTTGTGGGTTTGATTACAGGCTCAAAATGGCCTGAAACAACAGACTTTCTTCTGAAACTCGTCAGTCTCAGAAATCTTGTTCTGAGAAATGAATTTCCATGCGAGAAATTGCCAAGAAACTGAAGATCTCGTACAAGCTGTGTACTACTCCCTTCACGGAACAGCGCAAACTCTATCCAGAATAGAAAGAGGAGTGGGAGGCCCCGGTGCACAACTGAGCAAGAGGACAAGTATATTTAGAGTGTCAAGTTTGAGAAACAGACGCCTCACAAGTCCTCAACTGGCAGCTTCATTAAATGGTACCTGCAAAACACCAGTCTCAACGTCAACAGTGAAGAGGCGACTCTGGGATGCTGGCCTTCTAGGCAGAGTTGCAAAAAAAAAGCCAACTCAGACTGGCCAATAAAATGAAAAGATTAAGATGGGCAAAAGAACACAGAGAATGGACAGAGGAACTCTGCCTAGAAGGCGAGCATTACAGAGTCGGCTCTTCACTGTCGATGTTGAGACTGGTGTTTTGCGGGTTACAATGACACCTTGTTATTAAAACCTGGTTTTCTAGCCCCTTGATATTATTGTTGGATCTGATTTTAATAGCAAAAATTTCGATGGCCATAAAAAAATTGATATGCTGACAATGGACAAACTTGTTTTACTCCTCTTGACAGTTATATACTTTCTTAGAAGTAGCCATTATTTACAATATAACACCTAGGCTTACTATATATATTATATATAAATCCGGTCGTACTTTAACCTGTTATGGATAGGGGGCAGTATTTTCACGGCCGGATAAAAAACGTACCCGATTTAATCTGATTATTACTCCTGCCCAGAAACTAGAATATGCATATAATTATTAGCTTTGGATGGAAAACACTCCAAAGTTTCTAAAACTGTTTGAATGGTGTCTGTGAGTATAACAGAACTCATTTGGCAGGCCAAAACCTGAGAAGATTGCTTACAGGAAGTGCCCTCTCTGACCATTCCTTGGCCTTCTACACTCTCTTTATTGAAAACTGAGAATCTCTGCTGTAACGTGACACTTCCTACGGCTCCCATAGGCTCTCAGAAGGCGGCAAAATGGTGAATGATGACTTTGCAGGCCCTGGCTGAAAAACAGTAGCGCATTTGGATAGTGGTCGATCAGAGAACAATGAGACGGGGGCGCGTGCACGAGGCGACACCATGTTTTTATTTTTTCGTCTTTGAATGAAAACAGGGTTTCCCGGTCGGAATATTATCGCTTTTTTACGAGAAAAATAGCATAAAAATTGATTTTAAACAGCGGTTGACATGCTTCGAAGTACGGTAATGGAATATTTAGAATTTTTTTGTCACGAAACGCGTCGGGCGCGTAACCCTTCGTCACCCTTCGTATAGTGTCTTGAACGCACAACAAAACGCCGCAATTTGGATATAACTATGGATTATTTGGAACCAAACCAACATTTGTTATTGAAGTCCTGGGAGTGCATTCTGACGAAGAAAAGCAAACGTAATCCAATTTTTATTATAGTAAATCGGAGTTTGGTGAGTACCAAACTTGGTGGTTGTCAAAATAGCTAGCCATGATGGCCAGGCTATCTACTCAGAATATTGCAAAATGTGCTTTCATCAAAAAGCTATTTTAAAATCGGACATAGCGATTGCATAAAGGAGTTCTGTATCTATAATTCTTAAAATAATTGTTATGTTTTTTGTGAACGTTTATCGTGAGTAATTTAGTAAATTCACCGGAAGTGTTCGGTGGGAATGCTAGTTCTGAACGTCACATGCTAATGTAAAAAGCTGGTTTTTGATATAAATATGAACTTGATTGAACAAAACATGCATGTATTGTATAACATAATGTCCTAGGAGTGTCATCTGTTGAAGATCATCAAAGGTTAGTGCTGCATTTAGCTGTGGTTTTGTTTTTTGTGACATTATATGCTAGCTTGAAAAATGGGTGTCTGATTATTTCTGGCTGGGTACTCTGCTGACATAATCTAATGTTTTACTTTCGCTGTAAAGCATTTTTGAAATCGGACAGTGTGGTTAGATAAAGGAGAGTCTTGTCTTTATAATGGTGTAAAATAGTCATATGTTTGAAAAATGGAAGTTTGGGGATTTTTGAGGAATTTGTAATTCGTGCCACGCCTATCATTGGATATTGGAGCAGGTGTTCCGCTAGCGGAACGTCTAGATGTAAGAGGTGTTAACAAAAGCCTTTTCAAAGTCAGCAATGAATACCAGGCCTGGTTTACAGAAAAGGTTGGCCTGGTTTCACAGATGTTTCATAGTGTTCTATTGTTTCCAGTACTTGTATTATATTCTCTCCAATCTACCATCCATGTAAAAACCTGTCTGATTAGGATGAATAATATCCGACAATACCTTTTTAATTCTATGCGCTATACATCTTGCTAGAATTTTTGCATCACAACACTGAAGTTTAAGAGGCCTCCATTTTGTTTTGTGGACTGGATCTTTATATATACCACCTTGGTTCTGTTTCAGTAACAGTGAAATCAGACCTTATTGAGTATCTGATAATCTACCATTTTTATAGGAGTGGTTAAAAAATGCTGATAATGGTCCTCTGAGTATATCAAAAAAGGTTTGATATGACTCAACTGGTATGCCATCCAGCCCTGGAGTTTTCCTGGACTTAAAGCCTTTGATTGATTCAAGCAGTTACTCCTCTGTAATTTGGCCTTCACGTGAGTCTTTCTGTAGAGCTGTTCATTTTACATTATTAATAGAAAGAAATCCTTGCAATTAACTTTGGTTAGTGGAGATGGAGGAAACGTATGCTTAAAGTACTTTACTTCCTCTTTCAAATATCATCTGGTGAATCATGGGTTATTCCATCATTTGGAACAAATTTCAGTTAATTATTTTTGGTAGAATTTCTATGTTGTAAAATAGATATTCCATCCAGTTCACTTTATTTTTTATAAGATATATCACTTGATCTTTCTTGAATAAGTTCCTCCAGTTCTTTTTGTGCCTCTATGGTACAGTTTTTATTGCTACAGTGGGGAGAACAAGTATTTGATACACTGCCGATTTTGCAGGTTTTCCTACTTACAAAGCATGTAGAGGTCTGTCATTTTTATCATAGGTACACTTCAACTGTGAGAGACGGAATAGAAAACAAAAATCCAGAAAAATCACATTGTATGATTTTAAAGTAATTAATTTGCATTTTATTGCATGACATAAGTATTTGATACATCAGAAAAGCTGTCACAATTCTCTAAGACAGAACCCAGAAGCAGACCAGGACAAGGTGAGTAAAATGAAGGTGAGTATTTATTGGTAGTCTTGATGTGTAATTTGAATGATCCAGGAGACGAAGCGGCAGCGGAGGTGAATTGAGAGTAGATGGGTGGATTCAATGATGTCACTGTATCCACCGACGGCCAGGCAAGGGAGTTGAATGTTCCAGGAGAATGACTGTAGACAGAGTAAACGGGAGTGAGTAACCAGAACCAAGAACAAAATAACAAGACTAGCTCAGGAAACATGTGGCTGATACGCTGGCACAACATACTGTTCGTTGCTAACGATCCGGCAGGGAATGGATGTGAGCTCAGGGCTTAAGAAGGGTTGATGATCAGGACCAGGTGTGCAGAAGGTTGATGAAATGCAGGTGCGGGTAATCACTAGATCTCCCGCCTAATTTCGTTGCCTAGCAACCAGATAGGTTTCTGAATGCACCCTTCGACACACTCCAAACAAAAAACAATCATCTCAGGCAGAAACAGACTAAGGAAGCGGGATTCCTGACAGTACCCCCCCTCCGACGAACGCCACCGGGCGGACAACCCGGAGCGCCAGGATGGAGGCGGTAGAAGTCGGTAAGGAGGGTATTGTCCAGGATCTGACGCCGAGGAATCCAACTCCTCTCCTCAGGACCATACCCCTCCCAGTCCACGAGATATTGAAAACCCTGACCTCGCCGTCTGGCATCCATAATGCGGCGCACCGTGTAGACAGGACCACCTCCGATCATCCGAGGCAGAGGAGGAGGAGGCGGAGGGGGTAGCAGAGGACTGAGGTGCACAGGCTTGAGGCAGGAGACATGAAAGGTGGGGTGGACTCTGAGAGTTTTAGGCAACTTAAGTCGAACCACCACGGGATTAATCACCTTCTCCACCACAAACGGACCAATGAACTTAGGTGACAGTTTCTTAGATTCCGTCCGCAGCGGAAGATCCCGTGTAGCCAACCATACCTTGTCTCCAATGGCATAACTTGGAGCTGGAATCCGGCGACGATTCGCCTGAAGCTGATAACGGTCAGAAACCCTTAGGAGAGCCTTTCTGGCCCTATGCCAGGTCCGGTGGCAACGACGAATGTGGGCCTGGACCGAGGGTACCGCGAGATCCTTCTCCTGAGAAGGAAACAAGGGAGGTTGGTAACCGTACAGGCACTGGAAGGGAGACATCCCAGTAGCAGATGTAGGGAGAGTGTTATGGGCATACTCGACCCATGGCAACTGAGAGGCCCAAGAGGCGGGGATGGAGGAGACAAGGCAGCGCAGCGTAGATTCCATCTTCTGGTTGGCTCTCTCCGCCTGACCATTAGATTGGGGGTGAAATCCAGATGTTAGACTGACTGTATCTCCATTGGCCAAACAGAAGGATTTCCAGACAGCAGAGGTAATCTGAGGATCACGGTCGGAAACAATGTCACTAGGCAACCTGTGGACCCTGAAAACCTCCCTAACCAGGATCTCGGACGTTTGAGGCAGAGGGAAGCTTGGAGATGGGCACAAAGTGGGCGAACTTACTGAATCTGTCCACAATAGTCAGAATGACCGTGTTTCCTTCAGACGGGGGCAATCCCGTAACAAAGTCCAGAGCCAGATGCGACCATGGTCGCCGGGGAATAGGTAGGGGGTGAAGAAGTCCAGAACTGGCCCGATTGACACTCTTATTTTGTGCACATACTGGGCATGCAGCAACAAACCTCCGGGTATCTTCTCCCATAGCCGGCCACCAAAAACGTCTGCGTAGTAACACCATCGTCCGAGCCACGCCAGGGTGAGAAGCCATCTTACTGGCGTGTGACCAGTGGAGGACAGCAGACCGGACAGACTCAGGCACAAACAACCGACCAGGTGGACCGTTACCGGGACCGGGCTGCATCCGCAGGGCTGCCAGAACCTCCTCCTCAATCCTCCAAGTGACCGCTCCCACGACGAAGTTCTGGGGAAGAATCGTCTCGGTCTTGGCCCCACTCTCCTCCGTCTTGGAGAACATCCAGGACAAGGCGTCCGCCTTGCCGTTCTTAGATCCAGGTCGGAATGTCAGGGAAAAATTAAAACATCCAAAAAACAGCCCACCTGTCCTGACGCGAGTTGAGACGTCTAGCCGATTGCACGTACGCTAGATTCTTGTGGTCAGTCCAGACAATAAACGGTTGCTCCGCTCCCTCCAACCAGTGGCGCCACTCCTCCAAGGCTAGTTTCACTGCAAGAAGCTCCCGGTTACCCACATCGTAATTCCTCTCCGCCGACGACAAACGACAAGAGTAGAAAGCGCAGGGATGGAGTTTGCCGTCAGTGGAGCGTTGCTGGGACAGGATGGCGCCAACCCCCACATCAGACGCGTCCACTTCCACGACAAACTGTCGGGCAGCGTTAGGTTGAGAGAGAATCGGGGCATTGGTGAATCGACTCTTCAGTTCCAGAAACGCACGATCTGCCTCCGGATGCCAACAGAAGGTCCTGGTGCTAGAAGTCAGAGTAGTTAATGGAGCGGCCACATGGCTGTAGTCTCGGATAAACCGACAATAGAAATTCGCAAACCCCAGAAACCTCTGGAGCTGCAATCTCGTATCAGGCTGGGCCCAATCCAGAACTGCCCTAACCTTCTCTTGGTCCATCTTTATCTCACCCCGGGAGATGATGTATCCGAGGAAGGATGTAGTGTGGGCGTGAAAGTCACACTTCTCGGCCTTCACAAACAAGCGGTTCTCCAGCAATCGCTGCAGAACCTGCCTGACATGCTGGACGTGGCTGGAATGCTCCTTAGAAAAAATCTGAATGTCATCCAGGTAAACGAACACGAACAGACCGATCATATCTCTCAATACATCATTGACCATGCTCTGGAACACTGCAGGAGCATTGGTTAATCAAAACGGCATCACCAGATATTCGAAGTGACCCATCGGTGTATTGAACCCAGTCAACCACTCGTCCCCCTCTCTGATCCGGACCAGATGATACGCATTGCGTAGGTCAAGTTTAGTAAACACCGTCGCACCCTGTAAGGAATCGAAAGCAGAGTTCATCAAAGGCAGGGGATACTTGTTCTTGACCGTAATATCATTCAACCCCTGGTAATCAAAACACGGTCGAAGAGAACCATCCTTCTTACTAACAAAAAAGAATCCTGCCCCCAGTGGTGAAGACGAGGGACGAATGAGACCAGCCGCTAGAGACTCCTTTATGAAGGTCTCCAAAGCCTCCCGTTAAGGTCGAGAGATGCTGTATAATCGTCCCTTGGGATAGACAGCTCCAGGAAACAGGTTAATGACACAATCATACGGTCGGTGGGGAGGAAGTGACAGTGCCTTCTGCTTACTGAACACCTCACCAAATTTGTGATATGTTTCAGGAACCAGGGACAAATCAGGGGAGTTAGAATCACTGACCTTACTGGGAACCGAATGGGAACAAGCCGTCCTCAGACAGTTAGCATGGCATTCAGTGCTCCAACTAGTTACCTTGCCAGTCACCCAATCGAATGTGGGATTGTGTTTACTCAGCCAGGGATATCCAAGAACCAGAGGAACATGGGAAGAAGGCAAAATGAAGAAGGATATAACCTCTGAATGATTCCCTGACAACAACATCTTAACCGGTTCAGTCCTCATCATGATATGAGCCAGACTATTGCTGTTAAGAGTGGTAGCTTCAATGGCTTCCGGTAGCTTCTCCTTAGAAAGCCCCAGCTGTTCCACTAAGTTGGCATCTATAAAGCTGCCATCTGCACCTGAGTCGATAATGCGTTAATCGCTAAACTCTGAGTCTTGTTCATGAGGGTAACCGGGAAAAGAGGTCTAACAGAACTATTGGGAGGTTGTATCTGGCTCGCTAAAAGACCTCCCACCCTTAGCGAGCCCAGCCGTTTAACGGGCGCTGAGGACAAGCGGAGATGTAATGTCCCGAGGTACCACAGTAAAGGCAGCTGTTGGTCTTATGTCTACGTTGGCGCTCCTCCTGGGTTAACCCGTACCGCCCCACTTGCATAAGTTCAGGATCTGGAAGCAGAACCCCCTCACTAATCCCGTGAGTAGAATCACGATCGACTCGTTCCGGTCCATTACCTGACCCAATAGGTAACCGAGCAGCTGGTTGCTTGGACGTGCCCCATTGCTTTTCCCTCTTTCTCTCTCGGACACTATTATCCACCCGAATAGCTAATGCTACCAGACTGTCCAGATCCCGAGACTCAGGATAAGAGATCAACTCATTCTTGAGTTGCTCCGACAACCCCTGGTAAAACACCGCTTGTAGTGCTTCCTCATTCCACCCACTCTCCACAGCCAATGTCCTGAATTCGATAACAAAATCGGCCACACTGTGAGCTCCTTGGCAAAGGGAGAACAACCGCTTAGCTGCGTCCTTACCTCGGACAGGGTGGTCAAAAACTTTCCTCATCTCTGCCGTGAACACCTGGTATGACCCCATGCAGGTGTCCTGTTGTTCCCGTATGGCTGATGCCCACTCCAGAGCTCTTCCACGCAGCAGTTCAATAACAAAGGCTATCCTAGCCTTGTCCGTGGCGTAAGAGTAGGGCTGTAGATCAAAAACTAGTCCACACTGCATAAGAAACGAACGGCATCTTCCCAAATCCCCTTCGTACTTATCGGGTGTCGGAACCTTGGGCTCACAGAAGGAAACATCTCCAAAAGCAACAGGTGAGAGGGGTGTAGCAGGTGGTGGATGATCCGCCAGCAACCTGAGCTGATCCTGGATATTCGTCAGAATAGTAGAAAAATTCTGAACCGAAAGCACAATCTCCTGTAGTGTCGTGTTGTGTTGTTCGAACATCTTACCCTGAAGGGTAATGGCATGTCGAACGGAGTCCAGGTCCGCTGGGTTCACTGTTGGCCGGATCGTTCTGTCACGATTCTCTAAGACAGAACCCAGAAGCAGACCAGGACAAGGTGAGTAAAATGAAGGTGAGTATTTATTGGTAGTCTTGATGTGTAATTTGAGTGATCCAGGAGACGAAGCGGCAGCGGAGGTGAATTGATGAGAGTAGATGGGTGGATTCAATGACGTCACTGTATCCACCGACGGCCAGGCAAGGGAGTTGAATGTTCCAGGAGAATGACTGTAGACAGAGTAAACGGGAGTGAGTAACCAGAAACAAGAACAAAACAACAAGACTAGCTCAGGAAACATGTGGCTGATACGCTGGCACAACATACTGTTCGTTGCTAACGATCCGGCAGGGAATGGATGTGAGCTCAGGGCTTAAGAAGGGTTGATGATCAGGACCAGGTGTGCAGAAGGTTGATGAAATGCAGGTGCGGGTAATCACTAGATCTCCCGCCTAATTTCGTTGCCTAGCAACCAGATAGGTTTCTGAACGCACCCTTCGACACACTCCAAACAAAAAAACTATAATCTCAGGCAGAAACAGACTCAGGAAGCGGGATTCCTGACAAAAGCAGAACTTAATATTTGGTACAGAAACCTTTGTTTGCAATTACAGAGATCATACAATTCCTGTAGTTCTTGACAAGGTTTGCACATACTGCAGCAGGGATTTTGGCCCACTCCTCCATACAGACCTTCTCCAGATCCTTCAGGTTTCGGGGCTTTTGCTGGGCAATACTGACTTTCAGCTCCCTCAAAAGATTTTCTATTGGGTTCAGGTCTGGAGACTGGCTAGACCACTCCAGGACCTTGAGATGCTTCTTACGGAGCCACTCCTTAGTTGCCCTGGCTGTGTGTTTCGGGTCGTTGTCATGCTGGAAGACCCAGCAACGACCCATCTTCAATGCTCTTACTGAGGGAAGGAGGTTGTTGGCCAAGATCTCGCGATACATGGCCCCATCCATCCTCCCCTCAATACGGTGCAGTCGTCCTGTCCCCTTTGCAGAAAAGCATCCCCAAAGAATGATGTTTCCACCTCCATGCTTCACGGTTTGGATGGTGTTCTTGGGGTTGTACTCATCCTTCTTCTTCCTTCAAACACGGCAAGTGGAGTTTAGACCAAAAAGCTCTATTTTTGTCTCATCAGACCACATGACCTTCTCCCATTCCTCCTCTGGATCATCCAGATGGTCATTGGCAAACTTCAGACGGGCCTGGACATGCGAAGGCTTCAGCAGGGGGTCCTTGCGTGCGCTGCAGGATTTTAATCCATGACGGCGTAGTGTGTTGCTAATGGTTTTCTTTGAGACTATGGTCCCAGCTCTCTTCAGGTCATTGACCAGGTCCTGCCGTGTAGTTCTGGGCTGATCCCTTACCTTCCTCATGATCATTGATGCCCCACGAGGTGAGACCTTGCATGACGCCCCAGACCAAGGGTGATTGACCGTCATTTTGAACTTCTTCCATTTTCTAATAATTGCGCCAACAGTTGTTGCCTTCTCACCAAGCTGCTTGCCTATTGTCCTGTAGCCCATCCCAGCCTTGTGCAGGTCTACAATTGTATCCCTGATGTCCTAACACAGCTCTCTGGTCTTGGCCATTGTGGAGAGGTTGGAGTCTGTTTGATTGAGTGTGTGGACAGGTGTCTTTTATACAGGTAACGAGTTCAAACAGGTGCAGTTAATACAGGTAATGAGTGGAGAACAGGAGGGCTTCTTAAAGAAAAACTAACAGGTCTGTGAGAGCCAGAATTGTTACTGGTTGGTAGGTGATCAAATACTTAACCTGTTAGGGCTAGGGGGCAGTACTGACACGGCTGGATAAAAAACGTACCCGATTTAATCTGATTATTACTCCTGCCCAGAAACTAGAATATGCATATAATTATTAGCTTTGGATAGAAAACACTCCAAAGTTTCTAAAACGGTTTGAATGGTGTCTGTGAGCATAACAGAACTCAAATGGCAGGTCAAAACCTGAGAAGATTCTGTACAGGAAGTACCCTGTCTGACCATTTCTTGGCCTTCTTTGCCATCTCTATCCATCACAGAGGATCTCTGCTGTTACGTGACACTTCCTACGGCTCCCATGGGCTCTCAGAAGGTGGCAAAAAGCTGAATCGTGGCTTTGCAGGCTCTGGTTGAAAAAAAGTAGCGCGTTTGGGTAGTGGCTGGTTACAGTACTGTGAGACTCAGGCGCGTGCCCGCGTCGACCGAATGCTTTGTTTTCTTTCCTCTGTTTACCTAAACGCAGATTCCCGGTCGGAATATTATCGCTTTTTTACGAGAAAAATGGCATAAAAATGGATTTTAAACAGCGGTTGACATGCTTCGAAGTACGGTAATGGAATATTTAGACATTTTTTGTCACGAATTGCGCCATGCTCGTGACCCTTATTTACACTTCGGATAGTGTCTTGAACGCACGAACAAAACGCCGCTATTTGGATATAACGATGGATTATTTTGGACCAAACCAACATTTGTTATTGAAGTAGCAGTCCTGGGAGTGCATTCTGACGAAGACAACAAAGGTAATCAAACTTTTGTAATAGTAAATCGGAGTTTGGTCAGGGCTAAACTTGGTCGGTGTCTAAATGGCTAGCCGTGATGGCTGGGCTATCTACTGAGAATATTGAAAAATGTGCTTTCACCGAAAAGCTATTTTAAAATCGGACACCTCGATTGTTCTGTATCTATAATTCTTAAAATAATTGTTATGTTTTTTGTGAACGTTTATCGTGAGTAATTTAGTAAATTCACCGGAGGTTTGCGGGGGGTATGCTAGTTCTGAACGTCACATGCTAATGTAAAAAGCTGGTTTTTGATATAAATATGAACTTGATTGAACAAAACATGCATGTATTGTATAACATAATGTCCTAGGTGTCTCATCTGATGAAGATCATCAAAGGTTAGTGCTGCATTTAGCTGTCTTCTGGGTTTTTGTGACATTATATGCTAGCTTGAAAAATGGGTGTCTGATTATTTCTGGCTGGGTACTCTGCTGACATAATCTAATGTTTTGCTTTCGTTGTAAAGCCTTTTTGAAATCGGACAGTGTGGTTAGATTAACGAGAGTCTTGTCTTTAAAATGGTGTAAAATAGTCATATGTTTGAAAAATTGAAGTTTTTGCATTTTTGAGGTATTTGAAAATCGCGCCACGGGATTACACTGGCTGTTGCGTAGCTGGTACGATTTCGTCCCGCCTAGCCCAGAGAGGTTAAAATGCAAATTAATTACTTAAAAATCATACAAATGTGATTTTCTGGATTTTTGTTTTAGATTCCGTCTCTCACAGTTGAAGTGTATCCATGATAAAAATTACAGACCTCTACATGCTTTGTAAGTAGGACAAACTTGTATCAAATACTTGTTCTCCCCACTGTATCTACTGTATCTGTAATGTTAGTCCATCTATTTTTTGTTTGTTAAAATGAACTATTTTGACCTACATTGCTTTTGTTTTGAAGATGACTATTGAATTGCATGGCCTCTAAAGGCACATTTAAAAGTGTCCCATACAATAACGGGATCTGCTGTACCTATGTTATGTTGGAAAAATCTGTTATAGATTCTTCTGTGCTGGTTAAAAACAAGTTGTCATCCAATAGGCTTTGATTAAATTCCATTTGGAAGTTCAGTAAGAGTAATGTATATGCCAATTATTTGATGGTGTGGTCTACAATTTATCATGAGATACTCTACGTCAGCGAGCAATAGCTCGAGACTTCCTTAGATATCATGCACCAGCTGTTATTTACAAAAATACATAGTCCGCCGACCCTTGTTTTACCAGACACTGCTGTTCTATCCTGCCGGTAAAGCATATAACCAGCCAGGTGTATGTTGATAGTGTCGTCGTTCAGCCTCAACTCCGTGAAGCATAAGATATTACAGTTTTAAATGTCCCGTTGGCAGTTTAATCTTCCGCGGGGGTCATTGAATTTATTCTCCAAAGATTGCATGTTTGCTAGTGGAATGGAAGGAAGTGGGGGTTTATTCGATCGCCTTACAAATTCTCAGAAGGTAGCCCGCCCTCTGGCCCTTTTTCTCCGCCTCCTCTTCACGCAAATCATGGGGATCTGGGCCTGTTCCCTAGAAAGCAGTATTTCATTCGCGTCGGGCTCGTCAGACTCGTTAAAGGAAAATAAGGATTCTGCCAGTCCATGGTGAGTAATCGCAGTCTTGATGTCCAGAAGTTATTTTCTGTCATAAGAGACTGTAGCGGCAACATTATGTACAAAATAAGTTTAGAAAAATAAGTTACAAACAACGCAAATAAACAAAAAAAAAACACAATCGGTTCAGGACACACGTAGAACATCAACCTTCTTCTCCGGCGCCATTTTACACCCCTTTCCCCTGAAACACACACATGCTGGTCCCCTGTTGTGACCATTTTCCCAAGCATCTGAGCAGTCAGACCTTTTGATTATTTTGTGCCGCCAGGGCCCCAATAATTTGCAGCCTCTCTGATTGTCTGAGTGTGACCCTCTCCCCATGGGTTACTGCAGCTAATGTTGCCAGCACTTCCAGTACCTGGATGAGGGTCTCCACCAGAATTCCAACCATTTAGGTACAAGGTCGTCAAGGTTCTCATTACCAGCTTTGAGTCATTCCTTCTATATTATGCTCACACACCCGGGGGCTTTGGTTTTGTTGTACCAACCCTGCCAAGCAGGCTCAGACTCTTGAGGGGGCAGTGCTGCTTTAGTGGGTCTCTGACTGCTTTTATCTTTCTGTCTTGGCTGCATATAGGCTACAGGTGCGTGTCTAGGGTATAGGGATAGGGACCGTTCCATCATGATAGAGCAATAAATAAATATACTATATTTGTAATTTATTTTGAAACGTGTATCCCATATCTGCACAAAATTGAAAACTCTCTCTGTCACAACTCCTGCTCGCAGACAACACATGGGCTCTAGCATTTACAACCATATTCCTTTTTCACTCTCTTAACTCACCACACTTTTCCAATCACAAAAACACACACCCCATCTTCCATCACAACCAGACTCTCCCCACATATGCACCCGCACATACTCACATGTGCTTTCTATGCAGTCTGTTTGCTGTGTTTTTATCTCTACGATGTTGATTCATACCTAATTTCGGGCTTTTGAGTACTTTTGTGTTCCAGTTCCTTACATTTGAAGATGTATTATTTCAATAATTGTCATTTCTTCTAATGCTGTCTTTCATATAATTATAAATACTATAAATAGAAAGTGAATAAAATGTATTTTACAACATTCCCTATCTTGAATGGTATTGTGTATTTGTAGTTAATTACTTTATCACTTGTTGTATTTTACTATTTTCCTTTTTTTATTGCAATCCCTACGATAGATAGTATTAGGTTTTCCATTATTCGACTTCTCTATGTGAACTTTGTATTATTTAGAATAGCCATGGAGTAGTCTTGGTGTCTCGGAACAGTTGGTTATCAATGTACAGTTTATCGATTATGAGAGCTACACGTTTCCCTTTTAGTCTTTTCACTTTGAAGAGTGGGAGCCGAACTTTGCACTGTTCTGCAATTTCCTTCGAGAACTGATCATTCATGCCTATTTTCGTGCCAGCAAGTCTTTTGCCCAGGCTTTTAACCATTATTTTAGCCTTAAAGAATGCAAATGTGGCAATGATTGGGTGCTCGTATTGCTGTCCTCTCTGTCTGAAACGATATACACATTTGATTTTGATTTTGTCAACAGTATCATCTGGGATCTGTAGCACGTTAACCAGGAAATCTTTCACCACACTCTCTGGATCTTCACCTTCATTCTCTTTAATAGCGGGAAGTACCAGATGTTCTCGCATAGATCTAGTCTGTATTTCAAGTAAGGCTTCTCTCAGAAACATGTTCTCTTTGTTAAGTTCTTTAACGTCCGTTTCAATGGTATTGACTGTACCTTTTCAGAATGTTTGTTTCTTTCTTTCTCCATTGTCACAGCTGGAGCTGTCACCACTTTGTTTTCACACATGCCTTGAGAGCTCCTGCGTTATTTAAAAAAATTGAATATAACTTTTATTTAACTAGGCAAGTCAGGAAAGAACAAATTGTTATTTACAATGACGGCCAAACCCAGACGACGCTGGGCCAATTGTGCGTCACCCTATGGGACTCCCAATCACTGCCGGATGTGATGCAGCCTGGATTCGAACCAGGGACTGCAGTGACACCTCTTCCACTGAGATGCAGTGCCTTAGACCGCTGCGCCACTCGGGAGCCCAAAAAGGCTACCAAGGCGGCGAAGCCCAAAGCCGCCAAGCCCAAGGCAGCCAAGGCCAAGAAGGCAGCCCCCAAGAAGAAGTAAACATATTACAGACAGTGTTCTACTCGACACGTTACTGTAGGTTTGTGTGTGTGTGTACCTGTGTTTTTTCCATGGCATGATGTACCCTGGCTTTCTCCGATTCTACATGGCCTCATTGTGTGTTTACTCTTCAGACACCACCCTCTGTCCATCTGTCTGTGGGTCTGATGGAAATGAGAGACAGAAGGTGCACTAACAGAAGAGGCTCTTAGCCTCTACTGGTCACTGTCTCTCTGTGACTCAGGGCCTACCTGACCAGGTCATGGGTTAGCACTGGATGGTAGCAAACACTATAAGCTCTCCAATGTACATTGAGTGTGCAAAACATTAGGAACTCCTTCCTAATATTGAGTTGCACCCCTTTTTGCCCTCAGAACATATTTAATTTGTTAAGGCATGGACTCTACAAGGTGTCGAAAGTGTTCCACAGGGATGCTGGCCCCTGTTGATTCCAATGCTTTCCACAGGCATGTCAAGTTGGCTGGATATACTTTGGGTGGTGGACATTCTTGATACACAGGGAAATGTTGAGCATGAAAAACCCAGCAGAGTTGCAGTTCTTGACACGCTCAAACCGGTGCGCCTGGCACCTACTACCATACCCCTTTCAAAGGCACTTAAATATTTTGTCTTTCCCATTCACGCTCTGAATGGCACACATACACAATCCATGTCTTAATTGTCTCATGGCTTAAAAATCCTTCTTTAATAACCTGTCTCCTCCCTTTCATCTGCACTGAATGAAGTGGATTGAACAGGTGACATCAATAAGAGATCATAGCTTTCACCTGGATTCACCTGGTCAGTCTGGTCATGTCATAGAAAGAGCATGTTTTGTACACTCAGTGTATACAGTGGCTTTATTCACTGAGTGTACAAAACATTACAAATATTTGCTCTTTCCATGACACAGACTGACCAGGTGAATACAGGGAAAGCTGTGATCCCTTATTGATTTCAACAAATTGTAGAGTATGCCCTGACAAATTGAGGCTGTTCTGAGGGCAAAACAGAGTGCAACTCAATATTACAAAAGTGTTCCTAATGTTTAGTACACTCAGTGTATATTACTTTGCACTTTTTGCTCTTCTTGCTATTGAACCCCACTGTAAACGTTTTACCTATCAAACAAAGGTATTTTGGCCATGGTTTTCAAATGACTTATATTGTTACATTTCAGTCTGTGTAGAGGATTCTTACCAATCTCACAGTCTGCAATTTTTAGGCCTTTCATATTGGCTCCTCGATTTAAATCCTTAAGTGTCTATTGACGCACTCGTGTGTCAATCTAAATAACATAATACAAAAATTTAAGCTAGCTATATCTGTTATTTTTTTGCATGGGCTGCGTCTCAATCAACCACATCTGCCTAAGTCAGACTTCCGCGCTGTTTTTCCGACCAGGAGACATCCCAAAAAGCCAACGGTTTGGCCTACTAACTAATATTTGTATTTATTTGTATTTATTTATTTCACCTTTATTTAACCAGGTAGGCAAGTTGAGAACAAGTTCTCATTTACAATTGCGACCTGGCCAAGATAAAGCAAAGCAGTTCGACAACATACAAAAACACAGAGTTACACATGGAGTAAAACAACATACAATCAATGATGCAGTAGAAAAAATAAAAAATAAAAAATAAATAAGATTATATACAATGTGAGCAAATGATGTGAGATAAGGGAGGTAAAGGCAAAAAAATGCCATGGTGGCAAAGTAAATAAAGTATAGCAAGAAAAACACTGGAATGGTAGATTTGTAGTTTGAAGAAAGTTCAGAGATAAAATATAAATAATATGGTGCAAAGGAGCAAAATAAATAAAATAAATAAATACAGTAGGGGAAGAGGTAGTAGTTTGGGCTAAATTATAGATGGGCTATGTACAGGTGCAGTGATCTGTGAGCTGCTCTGACAGCTGGTGCTTAAAGCTAGTGAGGGAGATAAGTGTTTCCAGTTTCAGAGATTTTTGTAGTTCGTTCCAGTCATTGGCAGCAGAGAACTGGAAGGAGAGACGACCAAAGGAGGAGTTGGCTTTAGGGGTGACCAGAGAGATATACCTGCTGGAGCGCGTGCTACAGGTGGGTGCTGCTATGGTGACCAGTGAGCGGAGATAAGGGGGGACTTTACCTAGCAGGGTCTTGTAGATGACCTGGAGCCAATGTGTTTGGCGACGATTATGAAGCTGAATATGAATATGACAACACTATTCGAAGATGAGACTGAATGGAAGTATGGAGGTAGTTTTGTGCCAACAAAAAAAGGGGTTAAATATGTGTCCAAAAAAATAAAATATTTCCTGAGCTTTCTTATATCTCTTAAATATAGGACAGACACTTCAAAACCTTATTCCTTGTTATTTCTTTTTTTAATATTTTTTTATACCATTTATGAATGTGTTATTCCATGCTTTTCTATGGTCTATAGTAGTAAAGGCCAAATTCAATATTTTATCAAAATCAAATAGCTAAATTATCCATGGTATGACCATCTCAAAAAGAAAAGAAACCAACAATGAACTGTATTGGGTACATTCAGTCCAATTTTTGTTTGTGCAGACACAGTATAATCTAGCCAATATCCCATTTCAAGATGCATCATCCCCTTGTGGGACATAAAAACACAGAGGGATATAATGTCACTTCAAATAAACCATACATTATCCGTTAGGAGGCCAGTAAAACTAAGGGCTGGTTTGTGTCTGGAGATGTTGAATAAGGATCCCATTGCTCACTCCCTGGCTGAGATGGGGAAGGATACGCAAGCCAATCAATACAAGGACCATTAGGCTTAACAAACCCAGCTCCTCCACAAACCGCCATGCAAAAGACTGTAAAGAACATCCGATTACCCAGGGACACAAGGTTTACTCATACAGCTGGAACATGAAGAGCTTGGTGCTGTAACATTGTAACATAGGATTCTATAGGGCACTTTAACACCTAGATTGTTGGAGGTGTTTTAGCATAGTTTGCAGGTATTATTTAGTTCATTTGGAAGCCTATGTGAAAGATGTAGTGATGACGTAACATGCATTATGGGGCAGATCAAAACACACTAATTGTCACAGCTTTCTTCGTCGCTAGACGATATAGCGAAATCATCGTCGGAGAACGTGGACCAATACGCAGAGGAGTTAGTGCACATCATCTTAATTTATTAAACGAATGTGAACACGGAGGAAAAACAAGAAAACGAAATAAGACTAGTGAATGTTTTACAGGCATAAATAACGCAGTGCAAAATACAACTACCCACAAAACACAAAGACAAACACACCCTATTATATAGGACACCCAATCAAAGGCAACTCAACACACCTGCCTTCAATTGGGAGTCCAACCCCAATTAACTATACATAGAAAAACAAACCTAGAACCTATACCAACAACTAACACCCCACTACACCACACACAAAACCCCAAAATACAAAACAAATATACCTCTGCCACGTCCTGACCAAAATATAATACAAATAATACCTAAATATTGGTCAGGACGTGACACTAATCATTGTCTAGACGTTCTGTGTGTGTGTATGTGTGCGCTGTATTGTATTGTATTTGTTGTGCCTGTTCGTCAGTGCATGCCTAGCTGTCACCCAGGATGTGACATTAGACAACTCAGTGAGATGAGAGCATGTTTCTCCTAATGAGTAGCTGTACTGGACCTCAGTATTATCAGCAGCAGCCTGGCAACAAGCTCTCTGTACGACAGAGATATGAGGCTAATGGAACATATTAATTGATTTTGATGAAAAATGTACTTAAATTAAATCACCCTGGCTTCTGTTTAGGACTCCTATACTGTACATCACGGTTCAGAGGAGTAGTAATTGTGTATCAGCTAATCAAATTATGGATTCTATAGAGAGAACACATGCAGGGTGCAACCATGTTTAAATAAGAATGTAGTCAGTTAGGACTTTTTACAATTAAAATATCCATTGCAACGAAGCACAGCATTGAATTTGAATGTTAATTTTATTTCGTATTTATTTAGCACTTATTTTACCAGATAAGTTGACTGAGAACACATTTTAATTTACAGCCATGCCCTGTTGGGTAGTTACAGGGGAGAGGAGGGGGATGAATGAGCCAATTGGAAGCTGGGGATGATTAGGTGCTATGTTGGTATGCCAGATTGGGAATTTAGCCAGAGCATTGGGCTTAGACTCATTATATAATATGTAGTTAAGTTATGGTGCACTACACTGACCATACAGGCTACACTACCTCTACAAGTAGGCTGGGAAATTAAATATAAGTCACAGCTACATAAGCGCACACATTGGCACACACACGAGCACCTACACACACCACACTTGATCTTTCTTTCTCTCACAGACAGAGGCATGCACAATTTTGTTTCACCACGTAATTGCCTTAATTAGCCTCACTGCTTTTGCAATGGATAAATGGTTGTCATGACAAACACCCGGCCTACACTGAGCCGAGACAGAGAGCGCTGCAAAACCACAGTGGCCATAAAGGAACCAAAATACCCCTGGAGTGACAGGGCCAATTTCTGATGGAAACATGCCACGTCCCTACAGCTAAGTGGATGGAAATAATGAACTATTTCTTTCTGCTCTCCCGTCTCCCCGGTAATCTGTAAATCCATTTAAGGAGAGGCATGGCAAAAATTAAGGGTAAAACCAAAGCACTACCATAGCCTTTCTGCTTTGCACACAATAAAACAGTCCTTGACTAACAGCCATATCTCTTGACATTAAGACTCGATTAAGACTAGATTCAGCGGGAGCGGAAAGTCCTCACACAAGAGAAACTTCCACCTGATGTTTAGGGAAGTGCCAATGCTATCATGCATTTTCATGGGAAATTATCCCACTTGAGAAATAACTCTTAAATTGAACTCAATTTTGGGTTCAGTGAGATGTCAAGGTATTGGTGTGAAAAGAAATGCTTGGTGGATCATTAAGCTTCTCAGTGCATTGCATCTTGAATTGAACAGTATACCTCAAACCTGAAGAAAAACCTGCCGATGAAAATGACATGTTGTGACACATCAATTTGCTTAGATACTGTACATCAACTCTATTTACCTCAGGGCTTGAGGTAGTATGTACATGTAGATATGGTTAAAGTGACTATGCATATATGATGAACAGAGAGTAGCAGTAGCGTAAAAAAGGGGTTGGCGGCTGGTGGGTGGGACACAATGCAGATAGCCTGTTTAGCCAATGTGCGGGAGCACTGGTTGGTCGGCCCAATTGAGGTAGTATGTACATGAATGTATAGTTAAAGTGACTATGCATATATGATAAACAGAGAGTAGCATCAGCATAAAGAGAGGGGTTGGAGGGCACAAAATGCAAATAGTCTGGGTAGCCATTTGATTACCTGTTCAGGAGTCTTATGGCTTGGGGGTAAAAACTGTTGAGATACCCTTTTTGTCCTAGACTTGGCACTCCGGTACCGCTTGCCATGCGGTAGTAAAGAGAACAGTCTATGACTGGGGTGGATGGGGTCTTTGACAATTTTTAGGGCCTTCCTCTGACCCCGCTTGGTGTGGAGGTCCTGGATGGCAGGCAGCTTAGCCCCAGTGATGTACTGGGCCATACGCACTACCCTCTGAGTGCTTTGCGGTCAGAGGCCGAGCAATTGCCGTACCAGGCAATGAAGGGTACTTTTGCTCATCTTTATCAACCAAGTGATCAATATTCTGAGCGGACTGTCCCACTGGGCACACACTGGTTGAATCAACTTTGAATTAACATCTGTGCCCAATGGGGTGTGTCACATGCTGACCAAACCGCTCGCGCACGTGCGACTGTGTGCGCCATCGCATACATGTTGATTTTGTACCCCCACACTAGACACGATCAGGACACACAGGTTGAAATATCAAAACAAACTCTGAAGCAATTATATTAATTTGGGGAAAGGTCTAAAAGCATTGAACATTTATGGCAATTTAGCTAGCTAGCTGGCTAATTTGTCCTGGGATATAAAATGTATTTGTTATTTTACCTGAAATGCACAAGGTCCTCTGACAATTAATCCACAGATAAAACGGTAAAACAAATTAGTTTCTCGTCATCTCTCCTCCTTCCTCCAGGCTTATTTTTCTTCTTTGGACTTTATATGGTGGTTGGCAACCAACTTTACGGTACATTACTACAACCGACTGGACTGTGGACGTCAGTTCATCTTTCAATCACCCACGTGGGTATATGCTCCTAAACACCAATGAGGATATTTGAGAGGCAGGACTTGCAGCGCGTTAAGCGTAACAAATAGAATCAATTTCTATTTTAGCGCCTGGCCACGCAGACGCTCGCTGTCGATCGCAAGTAGAGTGGGTGCAATGACTGACTAACATATATGTGTACATTTATTTTGCAACACTCGCGTACACAACGTGTCCAGTCTGGTCAGCATGTCAAGGTTGTGAGATGGTACCTGTTGTGCAGTCGGCTTCGGTGTGTGATGTGTGTTTTACCTTGAGAGGACAGCGCCACGCTCCTTCGCTCCTGGAACACACTCCTTATCAACAGACAGGTGCAGTAATTTCTGCTCACCTGTCACACACACACTGTCCTTCAGGAGAGAGAAGACCGATTACAACAGATCATGATTACCTCAAACAGCCAAAGCACTGAGACTGAGGCCAGTTATATTTACCTCTTTATACAGTGCCTTGCAGTATTCACCCCCCTTGGCATTTTTCCTATTTTGTTGCATTACAAATTGTAATTTAAATTGATTTTTATTTGGATTTAATGTAATCGACATACACAAAATAGTTTAAATTGGTGAAGTGAAATGGAAAAAATTACTTATATAAAAAAATTATGATAATAAATGAAAAGTGGTGCATGCATATGTATTCACCCCCTTTGCTATGAAGCCCCTAAATAAGATATGGTGCAACCAATTACCTTCAGAAATCACATAATTAATTAAATAAAGTCCACCTGTGTGCAATCTAAGTGTCACATGATCTGCCACATGATCTCATTATATATACACCTGTTCTGAAAGGCCCCAGAGTCTGCAACACCACTAAGCAAGGGGCACCACCAAGCAAGCAGCATCATGAAGACCAAGGAGCGGTCCAAGCAAGTCAGGGACAAAGTTGTGGAGAAGTACAGATCAGGGTTGGGTTATTTTTTTTTAACTCCTGAAACTTTGAACATCCCACAGAGCACCATTAAATCCATTATTAAAAAATTGAAAGAATATTGCACCACAAAAAACCTGCCAAAAGAGGGCCACCCACCAAAACTCACAGACCAGGCAAGGAGGGCATTAATCAGAGAGGCAACAAAGAGACCAAAGGTAACCCTGAAGGAGCTGCAAAGCTCCACAGCGAAGATTGGAGTATCTGTCCATAGGACCACTTTAAACCATACACTCAACAGACCTAGGCTTTACAGAAGAGTGGCCAGAAAAAAAGCCATTGCTTAAAAAAAAAATAAGCAAACATGTTTGGTGTTCATGTGGGAGACTCCCCAAACATATGGAAGAAGGTACTCTGGTCAGATGAGACTAAAATTGAGCTTTTGGCAATCAAGGAAAATGCTATTTCCAGTATAAATCCAACACCTCTCATCACCCCGAGAACACCATCCCCACAATGAAGTATGGTGGTGGCAGTATCATGCTGTGGGGATGTTTTTCATCGGCAGGGACTGGGAAACTGGTCAGATTTGAAGTTATGATGGGTGGAAATACAGGGAAATTCTTGAGGGGAAACCTGTTTCAGTCTTCCATAGATTTGAGACTGGGATGGAGGTTCACCTTCCAGCAGGACAATGACCCTAAGCATACTGCTAAAGCAACAATCGAATGGTTAAAGGGTAAACATTTAAATGTCTTGGAATGGCCTAGTCAAAGCCCAGACCTCAATCCAATTGAGAATCTGTGGTATGACTTAAAGATTGCTGTACATCAGTGGAACCCATCCAACTTGAAGGAGCTGGAGCAATTTTGCCTTGAAGGATGGGCAAAAATCCCAGTGGCAAGATGTGCCAAGCTTATAGAGACATACCCCAAGAGACTTGCAGCTGCAATTGCTACAAAAGGTGGCTCTACAAAGTATTGACTTTGGGGGGCTGAATAGTTATGCATGCTCAAGTTTTCAGTTTTTTTGTCTTATTTCTTGTTTGTTTCACAATAAATAATATTTTGCATCTTCAAAGTGGTAGGCATGTTGTGTAAATCAAATGACACAAACCCCCCCAAAAATGTAATTCCAGGTTGTAAGGCAACAAAATAGGGAAATGCCAAGTGGTTGAATACTTTTGCAAGTCACTGTACCATTTCTGATTGATGTGCTGTTATACAGCTGAATTTTACATGATTTTATGAAATGCCTTTTCATATCTTATCTCTATAAAATGTATTTATTCTCTATGGTTTCCCATTGAATGCGCTATTCCATTGCTCCAGGCAAATGTGTGGCCAAATAGCCTCTCGTTTTCATTCCATTGTCCTAAACGTCTTATATTGTCCTTAACGTCTTATATTTTCAGCACGTGACTTTTAACCTTTGACTCTTGGTGACCTCATTACCACAGGCAAAGAGTACTGTTGCTGCGTCTCTGAGTTAAAGACAATGGCCAGCATTGTTAATGGCTGAAATGGAAAGCAGGAGTGCCTTCTGTTATTGGTCTCTGACCCATTTCCTTTCCACAAAGCACTCACCTTAAACCACACCCCCTGCTGCCAATGCCTTGAATCATTATGGTAACCATGGGGATGATTCATAACAGAAAGACGTGGTTGGGAGCAGGGGTTCATGTCTGATGCAGTTTCATCAGGTGTGACATAGTTTACTGTTCATCATGGAAACCCATTTGATGGATAAGTAAGAGAAATGGCCACTACACCATTTAAACCCTTACACTGACATATGGACACGCTCTTAGAATTAGTGGTGACTTGAGGAACACCGGAGTTCTTCAAAGAACCATTGCTAGTCACACAGTTGGAGTCGGAAGTTTACATACACTTAGGTTGGAGTCATTAAAACTTGTTTTTCAACCACTTCACAAATTTCTTGTTAACAAACTATTGTTTTGGCATGACACAAGTAATTTTTCCAACAATTTTTTACAGACAGATTATTTCACTTATAATTCATTGTATCACAATTCCAGTGGATCAGAAGTTTACATACACTTAAGTTGACTGTGCCTTTAAACAGCTTGGAAAATTCCGGAAAATTATGTTATGGCTTTAGAAGCTTCTGATAGGCTATTTGACATCATTTGAGTCAATTGGAGGTGTACCTGTGGCTGTATTTCAAGGCCTACCTTCAAACTCAGTGCCTCTTTGCTTGACATCATGGGAAAATCAAAAGAAATCAGCCAAGACCTCAGAAAAAAAATTGGAGACTTCGACAAGTCTGGTTCATCCTTGGGAGCAATTTCCAAATGCCTGAAGGTACCATGTTCATCTGTACAATCAGTAGTACGCAAGTATAAACACCATGGGACCATGCAGCCGTCATACCGCTCAGGAAGGAGACGTGTTCTGTCTCCTAGAGATTAACGTACTTTGGTGTGAAAAGTGCACATCAATCCCAGAACAACAGCAAAAGACCTTTTGAAGATGCTGGAGGAAACAGGTAAAAAGTATCTATATCCACAGTGAAACGAGTCCTATATCGACATAACCTGAAAGGCCGCTCAGCAAGGAAGAAGCCAGTGCTTCAAAACCGCCATAAAAAAGCCAGACTACGATTTGCAACTGCACATGGGGACAAAGATTGTGCTTTTTGGAGAAATGTCCGCTGGTCTGATGAAACAGAAATTGAACTGTTTGGCCATTATGACCATCATTATGTTTGGAGGAAAAAGGGAGAGGCTTGCAAGCCGAACAACACCATCCCAACCATGAAGCACGGGGGTGGCAGCATCATGTTGTGGGGGTGCATTGCTGCGGGAGAGACTGGTGCACTTCAAAAAATAGATGGCATCATGATAAAGGAAAATGATGTGGATATATTAAATCCACATCTCAAGACATCAGTCAGGAAGTTAAAGCTTGGTCGCAAATGGGTCTTCCAAATGGACAATGACCCCAACCATACTTCCAAAGGTGTGGCAAAATGGCTTAAGGACAACAAAGTCAAGGTATTGGAGTGGCCATCACAACGCCCTGACCTCAATCCCATAGAAAATGTGTGTGTAGAACTGAAAAAGCATGTGCGAGCAAGGAGGCCTACAAAACCTGACTCAGTTACACCAGCTCTGTTTGGAGGAAGTGGCCAAAATTCCTCCAACTTATTGTTGGAAGATTGTGGAAGGCTACCCGAATCGTTTAACCCAAGTTAAACAATTTAAAGGCAATGCTACCAAATACTAATTGAGTGTATGCAAACTTCTGACCCACTGGGAATGTGATGAAAGAAATAAAAGTTGAAATAAATCATTCTCTCTACTATTATTCTGACATTTCACATTCTTAAAATAAAGTGGTGATCCTAACTGACCTAAAACAGGGAATTTTAACTCGGATTAAATATCAGGAATTGTGAAAAACTGAGTTTAAATGTATTTGGCTAAGGTTTATGTAAACTTCCGACTTCAACTGTATATATACTTTTATAGTTACGTTTGGTGTATTTGATGTATTGATGCATTTCTCATGCCCTTCTAAAATAAAGGTAATACGTTTAATAGTAAACTTGAGTTTTAACCATTTAAAAAAAATCCTCAATAATGGTAGAGAGTGAGAGTAAGACACCACATTAAAGTCCTCCGTCCCCCACTCATTCAAATGTAGGAACTGGCTTCTCCAGTCTGACCCCTCTGGCTCCACACCCACCCCCGCCCGACCATCTAGAGGTGTGAAGGTTAGCACCTTTTATGTAGGGGAGATAATGATCCATCATGTATGACATTCCTGGGAGTGTGTAAACATACATTTTTTATTACCATAGCATTTTTAGTTATGTACTTTGGCCACTTGGGTACATTCTGGCCACTTGGGTACATTTAGGCAAACTCGTGAGGGACACCTGGGAAACATTATACAAATATTATGTAGTGCTTTGGACACACACTGCTGCTCTCTTGTGGACATCTAAATTACACCCAGCTTCCTAGGTCAATGTTTGGCCTTTCTTTTGGATTTCAATGACAATGCAACAAAAAAATACATAGAAAACGCATATTTTTTTGTTTGTTTTATCTTTTACCAAATCTAAAGTGTTATATTCTCCTACATTAATTTCACATTTCCAAAAACTTCAGTGTTTCCTTTCAAATAGTATCAAGAAAATGCATATCCTTGCTTCAGGTCTTGATCTACAGGCAGTTAGATTTGGGTATGGCATTTTAGGCGGAATTTGAGATGAAGGTTCCGATCCTTAAGAGGTTGATATATACCCACAGATTTTTGAAGAATATAACTTGTGAATGCCTCATGAGCTTAATGCAACTGATGTACCCCATCAGAACCAAAAAGCTTTTTTTCTCCATTGTTTTTAAACAATGTAATTGTAATTATAGAACAGGTCTAATCCTGAATGCTAATTGGTTAAAACCACCGACTAAATCTGTGACGTTGAAATGACTATTTACTCTGTTCCATCTCACTGCGCAATACACTATCTCATCAACCCTGCCAGGAAATGTATAAACTTGATCTCCACTATAAAAATTATCTAGACATTATCTCCTATTTCTTTTAGACTGGCATTTGGTTTTCAACAGCAGAGATTAGTATAAAACCTGCTGTCTGTCTCTCCGACCTTTTCATTATTGTTTCAGTATTGAATTGCGATCTCCACCGTCCCATATAAAGTGAATGGGTCCAAACAACACTGACAGCAAATTGAGCTGGTTGTCATAGCAACATACAAAACTTATTTTCAATTGACTGGCTAAATCGCTACTTTGTTGCGAAAACTCAAATGGATGAGTGGAACATCTGTTTTGATCTTTTTGGCGGTATGACTATGAATAAATGGACAAAAGAGATGGCAATAATACACAGGCATGCAGATTTGGGGGATACTGCATTGAATGACCTAGAGACAAACAGCAACAACAAAAAACACAATACAAACTGGGCTGTGTGTTGCATCGAGGGCTGGCTAGTAGAGAAGAAAAAAGTTGTTGACTTCAAAACTGTCACAAAACTCATCACTTCCTGTTGAGCATGGAATGAGGGAGAGCTTGGTTTGTTGTTTTGGAAAGTCTATTGAAAAAGTTTGGTTACTAGCTAGCTACCTTTTGAGTTTGGATTTTGCAACACGGTTGGCATCAGTTGCTGGGACTGCTACTATCAGTTCAGTGATCCTGCCGACCAAGGCTGTGTCTGAGGAGCTGTTTGGCATAGCGGCTAGCCTAGCTGCTATCTAGCTTCCTATCAAGCTAGCGGGGTTTCCTTCAGGGCTTGACCACAGCCCGCGATGTGATTATCCATTGTGTCTGGGACCGCGGATTGCCCAGGGCATGTGGCTGTCTTAAACCCCTGCTGTTTGCTGTTGTTGTTTTTCAACCTGTCTAGAACTGCGAGGAGTACTAGCATTGTTACCATGACAATGATCAAAGCCGACGGGAATAATGTTAAGGACAGTTGTGTCTCTCTATCACAGTTGAAGGATCTTTTAAACAAACAAAAATAGTTCTATTAGCAGTTGTTACAACAGCAAGAAAATAGCTTCAAGTGTTTTGCCTAAATACTGGTGGAGTCAACTAATAAAAGAATGGACTACCTGACCAGAGACGTCGAGGACCTGAAGAACAGTTTGCAGTTCTCCCAGGGTCAGCTCGATGATATTAAATAGGAGAACAGCAAGACACAGCAATCTGTAAGTCATTGAGATAGGACATCAGTTCTGTATGTGAATCCACAATAACAATGACAGACAAATCAGATTATCTTTAGGGACAACATGGTTGTGGATGGAATTTCACAATCTCCACGAGACCTAGACTGAGTCCAAGGACAAAGTGAGGGATATGATCTCGGAGAAACTGAAGATGGACCCACAGGTTACAGGCCCAGGCCTATAGTGGTCAAGTTCCTGAGGTTCGAGGAGAAGGTAGCTGTTCTGGAAAGAGCCAAGAACTTGAGAACATATATCTTCCTCAATGAGGACTATCCTGAAGCTGTGTGCCAGAAGAGGAAAGAAATGATCCCAACCATGAAAGCTGCCAGAGCCCATGGGAACATTGCTTACATCTGCTATGACATGCTCATTGTCCACCCTCCGTCCCAAAAGCCTGGAAGGGATGAGAGAGCCAAGCCTATGGGTTCGTAGCTTCAACCCTGCAGCACACACACGCGCTTAAACACCAACTGATTAATGGACTGCTGAATGTATATTTTTTATCTTGCTTTGTTCGCTATTTTCCATATTATGTCCATCTCTGATAAACTACCCAGGAAAGGCTGAAAATAGCCCATATTAATATATGTAGCCTTTGTAAAAATGTTTATGAAATCAATAACTTGCTAACAACAGATAACATTCATATATTTGCCAATTCTGAGACTCACTTAGATAATTCATTTGATGATACAACAGTAGCAATACAAGGATGTAACATCTATAGAAGAGACAGGAATGCTTATGGGGGAGGTGTTGCTGTATCTATTCAGAGCCATATCCCTGCAATGCTTAGAGAATATCTTATATCAAGTGTTATTGAAGTGTTGTGGTTGCAGGTCTACCTGTCACATCCAAAGCCTTTTCTATTGGGGTGTTGCTATAGGCCACCAAGTGCTAACAGTCAGTATCTAAATAATATGTGTGAAATGCTTGATAGTGTGATATGTGATGTAAACAGAGAGGTCTACTTTCTTGGGGACCTGAATATTGACTGGTTTTCATCAAGTTATCCACTCAAGACAAAGTTTCTCACTGTAACCACTGTCTGTAATCTGGTTCCGGTTATTAATAAACCTACCATGGTGTTTACAAACACTACAGGAACAAGATCATCTACATGGATTGATCACATTTTTATAATACTGTAGAAGTTTGTTCTAAAGCTGTATCCTGTATCCATATCCATTGGATGCAGTGATTACAATATTGGCTATAAGAGATCATACAAAATATTTTGCTGTGACTCTGATGTGGATTATGTTCAAAATATTTTTTGGTCTGATGTGATTAATAAGGAGCATCCAGACGCTGTACTTGATGAATTTATGAATTTGCTTCTTCCAATTATTGATAAATATGCACCTGGTAAGAAACTGACTGTGTCACGTCCTGACCATAGTAAGTTGTTATTTTCTATGGTAGAGTAGGTCAGGGTGTAACAGGGGGGTGTTTGTTAGTTTTTGTATTTCTATGTTTAGTTTCTAGTTTTGTATTTCTAGGTTGGATTTTGTTTGGCATGACCTCCAATTAGAGGCAGCCGGTTGTCGTTGTCTCTAATTGGAGGTCATATTTAAGTTGATGTTTGTCCCACTTGTGTTTTTTGGGTGATTATATTTTGTGAGTGTGTTTGTTCCTCCTGCGTCACGGTTTGTTGTTTTGTTTCTTCAGTTTATTTTGTATCGCATTAAGTTTCACTGTCCAATAAATATGTGGAACGAAACCGACGCTGCATTTTGGTCCGATCATTCAGACAGCTGTGACAGACTGTTAGAACTGTTAAGGCTTCATGGATTGATGAGGAATTGGAAAAACTGTATGGCTGAAAGAGATGGGGAAAAAGGAGTGGATATTATGTCTGGCTGCATCTGACTGGCTGACTTACTGCAAATTGAGAAAAGATGTGACTAAGCTCAACAAAAAGAAGAGTAAACTGTATTATGAAGCAAAGATCAATTATATAAAGAATGATGGAAAAAAAACATTGGAGTACTTTAAATGAAATTATGGGCAGAAAGACACATTTAACTCCATCTTTCATCGAATCAGAAGGCTTATTCATCACAAAACCATTTGATGTTGCCAATTATTTTTATAATTACTTCAATGGAAAAGTGGGAAAACTTAGGCAGGAAATACCAACAACGAAAAGTGAGCCATCGTACTTGTGTAAAAAAACAAATAAATAAAGAAAAGCGGTTCCAACAAACTTAATGTATCATAGTGTCAGAAGTTATATTTGCATGATTTAGCATAATTCATTCATCATTAACGTTTTGTTTCATTCATGTGACCAACTAATACTGGTTCATAACATGTGACAGACCAATACCTCACGAGGCTTATTCTCTCTAAACTGAGACCTTGAAATGTAGATATATTTTGTTCTCAAAGCAAGGTCTGGGCGTACTGCCAAATTGCAGATAATGATAAGTGAGGATTCGTTCAATCACATTTTAGGACACAGCTCTATCTCTAGAAGCCTTGCCTTTCCAAATCATAATTATAACTGTCACGCCCTAATCTGTTTCACCTGTCCTTGTGATTGTCTCCACCCCCTCCAGGTGTCACTTATTTTCCCTGGTGTATTTATCCCTGTGTTTTCTGTCTCTCTGTGCCAGTTCGTCTTGTCTTGTCAAATCAACCAGCGTGTTTTTCCTGTGCGCCAGCTTTTTCATATCTCTCTTTTGCTAGTCCTCTCGGTTTTGACCCTTGCTTGCCCTGACTCTAAACCCGCCTGCCTGACCATACTGCCTGCCCTGACCTCGAGCCTGCCTGCCACTCTGTACCTCCTGGACTCTGACCTTATGATTTTTTTGCATGTCCATGACCATTCTCTTGCCTTCCCCTTGGATACTAATAAATATCAGAGACTCTAACCATCTGCCTCCAGTGTCTGCATCTGGGTCTCGCCCTGTGCCTTTATAATAACTATTGATAGATAATCCAATGCACATTTAGAATGACAGTCCTTAGAGCTACATGTTGGTTCTATCACTTTAATTTAAGATCCTCAACTTACCACACACCGATACTGGCAGAATGTACATATACATTGACATACAGCAGTGGTTCCCAAACTTTTTATAGTCCCATACCCCTTCAAACATTCAACCTCCAGCTGCGTACCCCCTCTAGCAGCAGGGTCAGCGCACTCGCAAAAGTTGTTTTGTGTCATCATTGTAAGCCTGCCACACACACACTATACGATACATTTATTAAACATAAGAATGAGTGTACGTTTTTGTCACAACTCGGCTCGTGGGAAGTGACAAAGAGCTCTTATAGGACCAGTGCACAAATATTAAAATAATAATCAATATTTTTGCTCTTTATTTAACCATCTTACATATAAAACCTTATTTGTTCATCGAAAATTGTGAATTACTCACCATCTGTTAATGAGAAGGCTGTGCTTGAAAGGATACACATAACTCTGCGATGTTGGGTTGTATTGGAGAGAGTCTCAGTCTTAAATCATTTTCCATACACAGTCTGTGCCTGTATTTAGTTTTCATGCTAGTGAGGGCCGTGGTGCGTGGTTGCAAAGGGCATCAGTGTCTTAACAGTACAATTTGCCAAGGCAGGATATTCTGAGCGCAGCCCAATACAGAAATCTGGCAGTGGCTTCTGATTAAATTCAATTTTCACAGAACCGCTTGTTGCAATTTCAATGAGGCTCTCTTGTTCAGATATCGGTAAGTGGACTGGAGGCAGGGCATGAAAGGGATAATGAATCCAGTTGTTTGTGTCATCCATTTTGGGAAAGTACCTGTGTAATTGCGCACCCAACACACTGAGTGTCACGTCCTGACCATGGTAAGCTGTTATTTTCTATGGTAGAGTAGGTCAGGGCGTGACAGGGGGGTTCTATCTTAGATTCTAGTTTTTGTATTTCTATGTTGGTTTGTTTGGGATGATCGCCAATTAGAGGCAGCTGGTCCTCGTTGTCTCTAATTGGAGATCATACTTAAGTAGGGATTTTTCTACCTGGGTTTTGTGGGTGATTATTTTTGAGTAGTGTTTGTTTCACCTCTGCGTCACAGTTTGTTGTTTTGTTTATTCAGTTAATTTATGTATTGCATAGTTTCACAGATTAAATCAAATGTGGAACGACACACACGCTGCACCTTGGTCCTCTTCTCCTTATGACAACCGTGACAGAATCACCCACCACCAAAAGACCAAGCAGCGTGATCAGGAGTGGACCCGGGAGGAGATTCTGGACGGGAAAGGACCCTGGAGTCAGGCTGGGGAGTATCGCCGCCCGAGGGAGG
The DNA here is from genome assembly GCF_965601325.2 of Salmo salar. Lineage (NCBI taxonomy): Eukaryota > Metazoa > Chordata > Actinopteri > Salmoniformes > Salmonidae > Salmo > Salmo salar. Next base: position 64,367,811 of record NC_138291.1, on the reverse strand, counting down.
AGATTGAGGCAGCAAGAGCAGAGCGGCGTTATTATGAGGCACTATACCAACCACGAGGCAAGTGCGAGAGGCACCCCCAAAACATTTTTTGGGGGGGGGCACACGGGGAGTTTGGCAGAGTCAGGGTGGAGACCTGAGCCAACTCCCCGTGCTTACCATGGGGAGCGAGTGAAGAAGCAAGCACAGTGTTATGCGGTGATGTGCACTGTGTCGCCAGTCCGCATTCACAGGCCGGTGCGATCTGTGCCCGCGCCTCGCATTTGTCGAGCTAGGTTGAGCATCCAACCAGAACGGGTTGTGCCAGCTCTACGCTCGAGATCTCCAGTGCACCTCCACGGCCCAGTATATCCTGTGCCTGCCCCACGTACCCGGCCTCCAGTGAGTCTATTCAGCCTGGTACGCCCTGTGCCTGCTCCTCGCACTTGCCCTGAGGTTCGTGTTACCAGTCTGGCGCCACCTGTGCCAGCCCCACGCATCAGGCCTCCGGTGCGCCTGCCCAGTCCGGGGTGTCCTGTTCCTGCTCCCCGCACTCGCCCTGATGTGCGTGTTACTAGTCTGGCGCCACCTGTGCCAGCCCCACGCATCAGGCCTCCAGTGCGCATTCCCAGTCCAGAGCTTCTGGCGACAGTTCCCAGTCCAGAGCTTCCGGCAACAGTTCCCAGTCCAGAGCCTCCGGCGACAGTTCCCAGTCCAGAGCCTCCGGCGACAGTTCCCAGTCCAGAGCTTCTGGCGACAGTTCCCAGTTCAGAGCTTCCGGCGACGTTTCACAGTCCGGAACCTCCTGAAATAGCTTACAGTCCGGAACCTCCTGAGACGGCTTACAGTCCGGAACCTCCTGAGACGGCTTACAGTCCGGGAACCTCCTGAGACGGCTTACAGTCCAGAACCTCCTGAGACGGCTTACAGTCCAGAACCTCCTGAGACGGCTTACAGTCCGGAACCTCCTGAGACGATCCACGGCACGAAGCCTCCAGTGATGATCCATGGCACGAAGCCTCCAGTGATGATCCACGGCACAAAGCCTCCAGTGATGAGCCACGACCGGAGCCTACAGTGAAGATCCATGGCACAGAGTCTCCAGCGACGGTCTGCAGTCCAGAGCCTGCGGCGACGGTCTGCAGTCCAGAGTCTCCGGCGACGGTCTGCAGTCCAGAGTCTCCGGCGACGGTCTGCAGTCCAGAGTCTCCGGCGACGGTCTGCAGTCCAGAGTCTCCGGCGACGGTCTGCAGTCCAGAGTCTCCGGCGACGTTCTGCAGTCCAGAGTCTCCGGCGACGGCCTGCAGTCCAGAGTCTCCGGCGACGGTCTGCAGTCCAGAGTCTCCGGCGACGGTCGGCATTCCAGAGCTTCCAGCGACGGTCGGCAGTCCAGAGCCTCCGGCGACGGTCGGCATTCCAGAGGCTCCGGCGACGGTCGGCAGTCCAGAGCCTCCGGCGACAGTCTGCAGTCCAGAGCCTCCGGCGACGGTCGGCGGTCCAAAGCCTCTGGCGACGATCCGTGGTCCAGTTCCTCCGGCGACGATCCACGGTCCAGTTCCTCCGGCGACGATCCACGGTCCGGAGCCTCCGGCTACGATCCACGGTCCGGGTCCACGGAAGCGGAGGGATCAGCGAGCAGAGCGGGGTCTACGTCCCGAACCGGAGCTGCCACCGAGGCTAGATGCCCACCCGGACCCTCCCACATAGAGTCAGGTTTTGCGGCCGGAGTCCGCACCTTTGGGAGGGGTACTGTCACGCCCTGACCATAGAGCGCCTTTCTATTTTCTCTATTTGGTCAGGGTGTGATTTGGGTGGGCAATCTAGTTTTCTTATTTCTTTGTTTGGCCGGGTGTGGTCCCCAATCAGAGGCAGCTGTCTATCGTTGTCTCTGATTGGGGATTATAGTTAGGTAGCCCTTTTCCCACCTGTGATTGTGGGATCTTGTTTTTGTGTAGCTGCCTGTGAGCAACCCAGAACGTTTCATTTCCCTTCTGTTTTGTTTTTTGTTTTTTGTTTTCACTTCAGTTAAAGGATGTGGAATTCCATGCATGTTGTGCGTTGGCTTATTTATGACAGGGAGTTTGAAGACAGTGAACATGACAGCAGAGGGGTCTGCTTTTTGAAAAACAACATGTGGTGTGACAGGGGAAACATACAGGAACTTGTGAGCTTCTACTCTCCCGACATGGAATACTTGGTCATCAAATGTTGCCCTTTTTACCTTCCAAGAGTTCTCAGGAATTATCGCCATTGCTGTGTACAGTCGTGGCCAAAAGTTTTGATAATGACACAAATATTAATTTGCACAAAGTTTGCTGCTTCAGTGTCTTTAGATATTTTTGTCAGATGTTACTATGAAATAGTGAAGTAATAATTACAAGCATTTCATAAGTGTCAAAGGCTTTTATTGACAATTACATGAAGTTGATGCAAAGAGTCAATATTTGCAGTGTTGACCCTTCTTTTTCAAGACCTCTGCAATCTGCCCTGGCATGCTGTCAAATAACTTCTGGGCCACGTCCTGACTGATGGCAGCCCATTCTTGCATAATCAATGCTTGGAGTTTGTCAGAATGTGTGGGTTTTTGTTTGTCCACCCGCCTCTTGAGGATTGACCACAAGTTCTCAATGGGATTAAGGTCTGGGGAGTTTCCTGGCCATGGACCCAAAATATCAATGTTTTGTTCCCCGAGCCACTTAGTTATCACTTTTGCCTTATGGTAAGGTGCTCCATCATGCTGGAAAAGGCATTGTTTGTCATCAAACTGTTCCTGGATGGTTGGGAGAAGTTGCTCTCAGAGGATGTGTTGGTACCATTCTTTATTAGGAAAAATTGTGAGTGAGCCCACTCCCTTGGCTGAGAAGCAACCACACACAGTAATGGTCTCAGGATGCTTTACTGTTGGCATGACACAGGACTGATGGTAGCTCTCACCTTGTCTTCTCCGGACAAGCTTTTTTCCGGATGCCCCAAACAATCGGAAAGGGGATTCATCAGAGAAAATGACTTGACCCCAGTCCTCAGCAGTCCAATCCCTGTACCTTTTGCAGAATATCAGTCTGTCCCTGATGTTTTTCCTGGAGAGAAGTGGCTTCTTTGCTGCCCTTCTTGACACCAGGCCATCCTCCAAAAGTCTTCGCTTCACTGCGCGTGCAGATGCGCTCACACCTGCCTGCTGCCATTCCTGAGCAAGCTCTGTACTGGTGGTGCCCCGATCACGCAGCTGAATCAACTTTAGGAGATGGTCCTGGCGCTTCCTAGACTTTCTTGTGCGCCCTAAAGCCTTCTTCACAACAATTGAACCGCTCTCCTTGAAGTTCTTGATGATCCGGTAAATGGTTGATTTAGGTGCAATCTTACTGGAAGCAATATCCTTGCCTGTTGAAGCCCTTTTTGTGCAAAGCAATGATGATGGCACGTGTTTCCATGCAGGTAACCATGGTTGACAGAGGAAGAACAATGATTCCAAGCACCACCCTCCTATTCGAACTCAATCAGCATGACAGAGTGATCTCCAGCCTTGTCCTCGTCAACACTTACACCTGTGTCAACGAGAGAATCACTGACATGATGTCAGGTGGTCCTTTTGTGGCAGGGCTGAAATGCAGTGGAAACGTTTTTGGGGGATTCTGTTCATTTGCATGGCAAAGAGGGACTTTGCAAATAATTGCAATTCATCTGATCACTCTTCATAACATTCTGGAGTATATGCAAATTGCCATCATACAAACTGAAGCAGCAGACTGTGAAAATTAATATTTGTGTCATTCTCAAAACTTTTGGCCACGACTGTACATCCCACACCAAGCCGACACCAAAAATGCTCTCAAAGATCTTCATTGGCCACTGAACAAACTGGAGACCACATACCCGCCACTATTTGATGGATTAGGTCAGAGATGGAGATCTGAAACAAGCTCATATAGGGCTAGTTCAGTTGTTTCACATTCCAAATAGCCTACAGTAAACTAGATTACTACGTTGCATCCAGTAATTGAATTATCTAACAAACTTAAGAAGCCAGTTTACATTTTTACTAGACTATCCACATAAAGACACCTATTAATTAGAATAATCATTACCCCTAAATTGTCATTGAGACCACCTCAATTTCATTTAGGATCAAACACAAGACTTCTGTGTTGGCTACATTACTTGATATAATATAAGGCTAGGTTTTAGGAAATGGCAGTTACAGGTTTAAAAAAAAACATTCTGAGGGGGAAGTTGACAGACCCCCTCCGGACCTCCCCCCTACCCAACCTTAAGCCTACATCAGCACCACCTTGTCAGAAAATCCTAGGGAGAGCCCTGATTGTACATTTAAACATGTTTCTAGTTAACTCTTGAAGAGCAGCCAATTGCCACATACTTATAACAGTCTACAACCTACCATTTCTACTGAGGCAATCTCCTGCCAACATCTTTATTAGGCTAAAAAAGTGAATTTGCCTATGATGTGAGCAATGTGGGTGTCGCACGCGTGCCGTCATGGGGGCTGGGGATGCCACCACTGCATTGAAGTGGTACTCATAAAATATTTTCAAGGTTGGCACTGGTGTTATTGTTCGCAGAATACAAGCTAACTTGTAATTATGTACTCCATACACATCAACAGTGTAATATCTGGATGAAGTTTGATAATACTAAGTAAATAATAAGGAACATAAAGTAGAATTTCATGATATGTATACATTGTAAGATGTTTATTGATAAGCAATGCATTTGGTACAGAGTTGGATTTATGATTTGACCAAGTGACAACCTTATTCTAACCGGCTCATAAAAAAATGTTCAAGTTGGGATATTTATTAGTAGCCAGCTATATTGCTATCAAAGTATTGGTCCACATTCTTACTACTGTCCATCACTGATACAGGCAATAGTTGCTTTTCTTGGCTTCCTACAAAAAGTTTTAGGCCAACTGTTATATTGGTCATCTAGAAGCCAGCTAGTGGGAATAATTGTAAACATTACAGCTAGGTCGCTCCAGCTGTGGTTTAGTTGGCTAGCCAAGTAGCTAGCTAGTTAGCTACATTTTGAATAGCTAGCTACTGACTACCTAACCTTTACTCTTCAGATAATTAGGAAAGCATAGTTACAGGTACCTGGAAACATTTATCCACAGTTGCTAATACTTGCCGGTATCTACCTGGGTCGCTTTATTGGTCCAAGGAGTAGGTTAGCTTCGCCGGTAAAACGCCAGTATTACTGCTAAACTCTGTATTCATCCTTGATCATTGAATTCCATTGCAGAAAAGGGAGGTAGAGAGTGGATGGTCATCCACCATGACCTAGCTAGCTGTCCTGTGCTCCATAGCGATTAGCGAAGCTACCCTGACCCTGGTTTGTTTACAATTTGCAGAGTGTGGGCTGTGGCAGAGACCTGATGGGCTGTACACACGGAGGAAGGTGGAGATGTGCAAGCCCAATTAACCAATATTTATGAGGAGCCATACGTCGTTGCTCGGAGGGTGGAACTAAACCAGCATTTCCGCACTAGGACAGGAATTAAGTTGAACTAGTGGCAGCAACTTCATCTGAAAGGGTCCTTTAAGTATCTAAGCATGATTAAAGCGAGATAAAGAAACCATGGCTTGTGCCATGCCCCATAACTCTTGGGAGAGAGAGAGAGATGTAGAAAGAGAGTGTATATCTCACCACAGCAGGTCAGGAACAAAGAGAAAGAGACAATGAATGAGAATGAACATATGAGTTGTTTAGATTCAAAATCTGAGTTTTTGATGAATAGCATTACTGTTGAGTTAACCTCCAATCAGATATTAGACTTACAGGATGTAAAAACAGAAGCACCAACTGCTTCACAGAGGTGTGACAGAATGGGGGATGTGGAGAGCAACACAGAAAGCTGAATTCCTGAGAAGCCAATAAACCTTTTGCATAGAGTGTTGACAAAAGAGAGATCAGGGCTTGGGCCGGCCTGTGTGTGTGTGTGTGTGTGTGTGTGTGTGTGTGTGTGTGTGTGTGTGTGTGTGTGTGTGTGTGTGTGTGTGTGTGGACATGTTTAACTATTCTTGTGGGTACCAGAAGTCCCCACAAGAATAGTAAACAAACAAAAAGTTGACCAACTGCGGACATTTTGTTGGTCCCCACAAGGTCAAATGCTATTTCTAGGGGCTATAAAATTAAGATTAGAATTAGTGTTAGAATTAGGTTTCGGGTCAGGAGCTAGGTTTAGTCTTTTGGGTTAGGGTTAATGTTAGGGAAAATAGGATTTTGAATGGGACTGAATTGTGTGTCCCCACAAGGTTAGCTGTACAAGACTGTGGGTGTGCGAGAGACTGCAATGTATTAAACTTTTGTTATAACAGGTCATGTTTTTAACATTGTTTTTTTTTCTGTCTTTGTAGGTGTCAGCGAAGACCGTGTGTCCCGCATAGCGCAATACTTTGCACAGCATGGCGAACCCAGACCAGAAAGAAGAGGGGGAGCACGGAAAGTTTAGGAGTATCAAGAGAAGAGGGAGCATGTGTCATCATTCATGTGCAGGGAAGTCAATGGTGTTTTCCTCTACGACCCCTACAAGTGTCACAGGACTCGTATGAAGTCGGTAACGCTGATGTGCCAACTTCTGTCTGTAGCTTCTGAACCTTTTGAGCTACAAACTAATATGACCCCACTATGGAAAGGGGAGACTCTCACTAACACAATGGTGTTTTCCTCTATGACCCCCACAAGTGTCACTGGATTCGTCTGAAGGTAACCCATACAAACTAATGGAAGTATGGAGGTAGTATTGTGCCAACAAAAATATGGGGTTAAATTTGTCCAAAGAAATACAAATATTTTCTGAGCTTTCTTATATCTCCTTTTTATAGGACAGACACTTCAAAACCATATTCCTTATGATTTATTTTTTGACTGTTTTTTTCCATTTATGAATGTGTTATATAAATATTTGTTTATATACACCTCAAGGGGAACTCAAATTCAAAATCAAATAGCTAAATGATCGATGGTATGACCATCTTAAAACAATTCCATGTGTTAGTTTAGGGAGTTGGGAGGGTAGCCAAAACTAGCCTGGGAGGGAGGTTGTGGGGGGAATTGAGGAGGGTGGTGTGGAGGGCAGTGTGGCTGGCGAAGCTCCAATCTCTCAGCATATATAGGCTGTTGACATGAATGATACATGGTGATGACTGCATCATGTGGTGCACTAACCTCAACAGTTTTGCCAGACCCTAGGGTAGTGGTCAGTGCTGTGTAGAGCTGGGCTGAGCTGTGTTGAGGTGGGCCTGGTCTGGTAGAGCTGTGCTGTGATGGGTCGGGTCTGGTCTGGTAGAGCTGTGCTGTGATGGACCAGGTCTGGTAGAGCTGAGCTGAGGCGGGCCGGTCTGGTAGAGCTGTGCTGGGATGGGCCGGGTCTGGTAGAGCTGTGCTGTGGTGGGCCTGGTCTGGTAGAGCTGTGCTGTGATGGGCCGGGTCTGGTTGAGCTGTGCTGTGATGGGCCGGGTCTGGTAGAGCTGTGCTGTGATGGGCCGGGTCTGGTTGAGCTGTGCTGTGATGGGCCGGGTCCGGTTGAATTGTGCTATAATGGTCGGGTCTGGTTGTGCTGTGTTGTGATGGACGGGTCTGGTTGAATTGTGCTATAATGGTCGGGTCTGGTTGAGCTGTGCTGTGATGGGCCGAGTCTTGTAGAGCTGTGTGAGGCGGGCTTGGTCTGGTTGAGCTGTGCTGAGGCGGGCCTCCTTAATTTTTCCTATTCATTCTCTATGGTAAGTCTTATCACTATGTCTGTAATATATTTCTGGCCACGATTTTTGTTGGTTTTGTGACGATATTACACAAGGTTGATGATATTACTAGTTTAACTAGCTTGTCCTGCATTGCATATAATCAATGCGGTGCCTGTTAATTTATCATCGAATCAGTCTACTTCGCCAAACGGGTGATGATTTATCAAAAGCACATTCGTGAAAAAAGCACAGTTGTTGCACCAATGCACCTAACCATAAACATCAATGAATTTCTTAAAATCAATACACAATTATATATTTTAAACCTGCATATTTAGTTTTAAAAAATTCAAGTTAGCAGGCAATATTTACTAGGGAAATTGTGTCACTTCTCTTGCGTTCGTTCAGTGCAAGCAGAGTCAGAGTATCACTGCTCCCAGTGTGGAAAAGGTTTTATTCAGTTAAGGGACCTGAAAATGAATCAAATTTTATTTGTTACATACATGTGTTTAGCAGATGTTATTGCGGGTGTAGCGAAATGGTTGTGTCATGAAAGGACACACAGGGGAACAACACGCACAGAGCTCCCGTTGTCTCATATGTTTGACTGAGAATGTGCTTTTGTTTATGCCACATCGAATTGAACAAAATGTACAAAAAAATGTATATTGTTTTTTTTTTTTAAACAGGAACTTAATATGGAGTTTGTCATTTTGAATACTGCATATAGTATGTCAGTATAGAGCCTCAAATCCAGTTTTTCATTGTTCCCCTCTAATCAGGGACTGATTTGGTGGATGCAATTAATGATCATGTGGAACAGAAAACCAGTAGACTCCAGACCTCGTAGGGTAAGTGTTGTATAGAATATGTCAGCTGAGGGACCCACTCCAGTCAGCAGATGGTGATGTATTTCAGCTTTTGCTTCTTGCATAACGTATAATCTAATGGACGGGACAGGGCACTTTCTTCAACAACAACATAGCTAGTGATTCAAACACCTTGGTTGCTTGCTAGCAAACAGGTTACCTGAAAGAACATAAGAGAACGCACACAGGTGAGAAGCCTTATCACTGTTCCCAGTATGGAAAGGGACTTGGACACTCAGAGTATCTAAAAGTGCATGAAAGAACACACACTGGAGAGAAGCCATATCAATGCTCCCAATGTGAAAATGAATGTACTTGTCAGGGGACCTGAAATCACATGAGAATACACTTAGTAGAGAGGCCTTTCAAATGTTCTCAGTGTGGAAAAATATTTATTCAGTCATCGCATCTGAAAGATCATACAAGAATTATACACAGGAGAACAATGCTCTGTGTGGAAAGGGTTTTACCTGGTTAGGGAGCCTGAAAACGCATGAAATGACACACAGGAAATAAGCATTTTCAATGCTTGCAAGTAGCTTGGTTTCTATGCAATTGGTGACAGATTTTCATGCAAATATTCAAAAATCTGCATCAAACAATATGCACATTTTCCTGCCAGTGATGTGTTTCCATCAAATTGACTTATTGCGGATAAAAGGCTGTGCATGATGATGTAGTACACATAGAAATAACTTTTGCGGTTATATTCCCATGTACCGAAGTTAAATTGGTTTCCAATGCTTTTTCAATTATACTGATGGTTTCATCACAAAAGCAATTGCGTTATTTAGCAAATGTGCCCAATCTGGTCTTGGCACGTACGGTGTACTCTAGCCAACAGCTCGCAGATACAGTGTGGGTAGGACAGATACAGTGCAAGTACAGTAGCCTACCTACATGATGAGATAAAAAATGTAATCAATGTTTGTTGGTCACATACACATTTTAGCAGATGTAATAGCGGGTGCAGCAAAATGATAATGTTTCTCACTCCTAACAATGCAGTAAAATGTCAAACAAATACACAAATAATTGAAATGTAAAAAAAAGTTATGAAAAAAAACAATAAATCAAGAACGTCGGGGCCAATCCAATTAAGAACCCAAATAGCACTGTGACAGTAATCAAAATGCAATCTATACATTTACTGTATGTACACTGGAAGAATGTACACGAGATATACAGTTCCAAGAATGATATGTACAGCAGTAGATATATTAGAGTGAGCTATGTAAAGGATCAAGTATTTAAATACTTGTGTGAAATGGGAAGTGTCCAGTGGTATGAGTGAGTGTCTATGTGCGTGTTTGTGAGTATGATGTGTGTGTATGATAGCTTGGGTGTGTGTTTTGTGTGCATTACCTGGTAGACAGCTAGTGATGGCTGTTCAACAGTCTGGTGGCCTTGTAATAGAAGCTGTTTTTTAGTCTCTCGGGCTTGGCACTGACTCCATCTGCTAGACCGTAGCTGAGTAAACAGTCCATGGCTCGGGTGACTGAGGAAGGCAGGCAGCGAGCCCTTGATGATGCGTTGGGCTGACCGCACCACCCTATGGAGAGCCATGGGGTTGAGGACAGTGCAGTTGCCGTACCAGGCGGCGATGCAGCCCGACAGAATGCTCTCAATGGTTGTGAGGGTCTTAGGGGCCATGCCAAATTTCTTTAACCGCCTAAGGTTGTAGAGGCGCTATTGCATCTTCTTCACCACAGTGTTGACGTGGTGAGACCATTTCAGGTCCTCAGTGATGTGCACGTGGAGGAACTTGAAACTTTTGACCCTATCCACTGTATCTCTAGAAGGGGCTCCCTCTTCTTTCTCCTCTAGTCCATGATCAGCTCCTTCGTTTTGATGACGTTGAGGGAGAGATTATTTTCTTGGCAGAAAAAAAAGAATGACTGCCAAGGTAGAGAAGACTGAATACTGAGACTACCTCAATCAACTAAACATGAACAACCATCTCAGTAACAGGTGCAATAAAACCAACAGATTGGATTAGTTTAGAAAACTGTGTTATTTATCTTTGTGTAGCATAGCATTTATCAACCAATCAATGTACATGCAACAAAATCATAATTAAAGAACCCTTTATTCCAAAAACAGGATGTTAAAGATTCTAGGTAGAACCCTTTTGTCACGCCCTGACCTTTGAGATAGATCCCTTTTATTCTCTATTTGCTTAGGTCATGGTGTGACTAGCGTGGGCAATCTATGTTTTCTATTTCTTTGTTGGCCGGGTATGGTTCCCAATCAGAGGCAGCTGTCTATCATTGTCTCTGATTGGGGATCATACTTAGGCAGCCTTTATTTCCACCTTTAGTTTGTGGGAACTTGTTTTTGGTACTGTGCTGTGTAGCCCTACTGAACGTGACATTTCATTTGTATTTGTTTTGTTTTCGGTGCTCATCTAATAAAGTATGATGTACGCCTACCACACTGCACCTTGGTCCGATCCTTCCATCGACGAACGTAACACCTTTGCCTTGCAAAGAACCCTTCTCTTCCAAAAAGGGATCTTATTTTCAAAACGGTTCTTGGTAGAACCCCATCTCTCTGCAAAAAAAACTTTTGGAACTCTTTTTTCAAAGAGTGTAGGCTGTCTCATTGTTGTTGGTAATCAGGCCTACCACTGTCATGTTGTCAGCGAACTTCATGATTGAGTTATGGCCACACATTCATGGATGAACAGGGAATACAGAAGGCGGCTGAGCAGACACCCCAGGGGGACGTGTTGAGGATCAGCGTGGCGGAGGTGTTGTTGCCTGCCCTCACCACCTGACATCCTGCTGGACCAATCGGGTTCTAAAGTTAAATGTCTTCTCTTCAGACACGCTCTTCTCTACCCAGTCCTTGGCCTGTTTGGAATACTCCAAAATTATTGGAGGAAGCATGAGTGGAGTAACCTTGGGTCCCCTCTTTGAAAAGGGTGTAAAAGGGATACAAAGACAGAAGATGTGAGAAATTGAACAAAGATCAAATCTGAGACAGTATGGTTCATTGTCCTATCCTCATGTCCATTCCCTCTCAGGCAGGTATAAACAGTAAGAGAGTGAAGTGCACAAGCGGGATGTCGTCATTCTGCTAATATTTTGAACCAAATCAAACTTTTCCAAAAAGTGGGAATAGGGGCTGGTTCGAGATTAAGAAAAAAACAGATGATTACAGATGATACTAGGGAATTACAGTTGAAGTCGGAAGTTTACATACACCTTAGCCAAATACATTTAAACTCAATTTTTCACAATTCCTGACATTTAATCCAAATAAAAATTCCCTGTCTTAGGTCAGTTAGGATCACCACTTTATTTTAAGAATGTGAAATGTCAGAATAATAGTAGAGAGAATGATTTATTTGAGCTTTTATTTCTTTCATCACATTCCCAGTGGGTCAGAAGTTTACATACACTCAATGAGTATTTGGTAGCATTGCCTTTTAAATTGTTTAACTTGGGTCAAACGTTTCGGGTAGCCTTCCACAAGCTTCCCACAATAAGTTGGGTGAATGCTGGCCCATTCCTCCTGACAGAGCTGGTGTAACTGAGTCAGGTTTGTAGGCCTCCTTGGTCGCACACGCTTTTTCAGTTCTGCCCACAAATCTTCTATAGGATTGAGGTCAGGGCTTTGTGATGGCCACTCCAATACCTTGACTTTGTTGTCCTTAAGCCATTTTAATCTACAATAATCGACGCCACCCATACTCACGCACCCCACGGTAGCTGTTGCAGTCATTAGCTAGCTAACGTTACTAGGTAGTTGTGACGGTTAATGTTGACTTTTTCCAGGTATTACCTAACCTACCAGAATGAATCCTACCTTTGAACCACCCGATCCTCCTGGGGTGGTTGTAAAAGTGGTTGCACTTGCCTGGCAAAACTTAAAAAGCGGTCTCATGTTTTCAAGGTTCGACATGACTTAGTCATTTGTTGGTGAAGGAGAAGTTTTTCATATAGTGATTGGCCAACATTTGCATATAGTTTACATACTGTTATTTGATGTGTCAAATAGTGTTATTTGACACGTCAAATACATTTTACATTTACGTCATTTAGCAGACGCTCTTATCCAGAGCGACTTACAAAGCATTCACCTTATGATATCCAGTGGAACAACCACTTTACAATACTACATCTATATCTTTTTTTTGTTGTGGGGGGGGGGGGGGGTTAGAAGGATTACTTTATCCTATCCCAGGTATTCCTTAAAGAGGTGGGGTTTCATGTGTTTACGGAAGGTGGTGATTCACTCCGCTGTCCTGGCGTCGTGAGGGAGCTTGTTCCACCATTGGGGTGCCAGAGCAGCGAACAGTTTTGACTGGGCTGAGCGGGAACTGTGCTTCCACAGAGGTAGGGGGGCCAGCAGGCTAGAGGTGGATGAACGCAGTGCCCTTGTTTGGGTGTAGGGCCTGATCAGAGCCTGAAGGTACGGAGGTGCCGTTCCCCTCACAGCTCCGTAGGCAAGCACCATGGTCTTGTAGCAGATGCGAGCTTCAACTGGAAGCCAGTGGAGTGTGCGGAGGAGCGGGGTGACGTGAGAGAACTTGGGAAGGTTGAACACCAGACGGGCTGCGGCGTTCTGGATGAGTTGTAGGGGTTTAATGGCACAGGCAGGGAGCCCCGCCAACAGGGAGTTGCAGTAATCCAGACGGGAGATGACAAGTGCCTGGATTAGGACCTGCGCCGCTTCCTATGTAAGGCAGGGTCGTACTCTGCGAATGTTGTATAGCATGAACCTACAGGATCCGGTCTCCGCCTTGATGTTAGCAAAACATGCTAATGTAAAAAGCTGGTTTTGATATAAATATGAACTTTATTGAACAAAACATGCATGTATTGTATAACATAATGTCCTAGGAGTGTCATCTGATGAAGATCATCAAAGGCCACGGGATTCCACTGGTTGTTGAGTAGGTGGGACGATTTCGTCCCACATACCCTAGAGAGGTTAACTGACTTGCTTAGATAAATAAATGTTAAATCAAAATGTATTTAAACATGATGGTTAGAATTGCAAGAATAACATATACATTATTAAAACTCACCCTTTGAAGTGTGCCAGGTATCAAACTCATGGGGAATGTCGCTGTATTCCTCCACCATCATGTTCCTGACTGAACGGAACACGATGGTGTTCCCATTTGTTTTGACACCACAGTCTAACAAATTTTCCATGCCATTCTTGAACCCAAGCAAGAATGAAGACTAAACTAGATGCTTGACTAACCTTTTAAACCTTTATTTAACTTGGCAAGTCAGTTAAGAACAAATTCTTATTTTCAATGATAGCCTAGGAACAGGGGCAGAACAACAGATTTTTACCTTGATCATGGATTTGATTTGCAACCTTTCGGTTACTGGCCCAACACTCTAACCACTAGGCTACCTGCCATCTGAAATCCTGTCCCAACCTAAGAGAAAATATATATATAATAAATGTAATGTCCCAACATAATAATGTCATAACAAATGTAAATCCATCTTTAATGGTGAGCTGTAGTGAGCAAATTATATTTAATTCTGTGGAAATTATCAAGGTTGCAGACCTTCCTCCTCTTCATCATTCGTATCCTCTTCTTCACCCAACATCCTAATATGGGTGAGAATGGTTTACCAAGAAAATGTTTCTAAAGGACTAATTTTACATAAAAGAATATGGGCATTTGGTTAACAGGCTTCCTAAATTAATCTATTTTCTGGCAGTGGAAGAACATCCTCAGTGAATTTCATGAAAATGTTAATTGTAAAACATTTTCAAAGTTATGCTTATTAGATAAAACTACACTAAATATAATCATGTCACCAAACAATTGATGAAAACACACTATTTTGCAAAGAAGGTCTACAGTAGCATCAACAGCACTCTGTAGGGTAGCACCATGGTGTAGCCGGAGGACAGCTAGCAACCGTCCTCCTCTAGGTACATTGACTTCAATACAAAACCTAGGAGGCTCATGGTTCTCACCCCCTTCCAGAATTACACAGTAATTATGACAACTTCCGGAGGACGTCCTCCAGCCTATCAGAGCTCTTGAAGCCTGAACTGACATGTTGTCCACCCAATCAGAGAATGAATCTGGTACTGAAGGCATAAGATACAGCTAGCTAGCACTGCAGTGTATAACATGTGGTGAGTAGTTGACTCAAAGAGAGAGAAAGACAATAGTTGAACAGTTTTTAACAAATTAATTTATTCCAAAATGAAGGAGAAGCAAGAGAGAAATATAGAGATTGTCATTTTTTTCCACTTTCAGTTTCACTTCTTTAGCTAGCAAATTCAGCTAGCTAGTTTAGCCTACTGAAACACCCTGCTCAAACAGAGAGATGCTATGTTGGAAAGTCATAGCCAGTTAGCTAACACAACACTGGAACTCTTCCAAGTCAAGGTAAGCTTTTGGTATTACTCATTTATTGCCACCGTTGCCCGCAGGTGTAACTGCTTACTGACTGTACACTGTAACTTTACCGCATGATTGTAGCGGGTTTACTAACACTTTACTTCTATTAGCTATGCTGACTATAACGTTACTTTAGCTAATATGGTGACAACGATGTAGGCTGTGATTACTGTCTGTCACCTCAAACTGTCATTCATAGGCGAGGTTGTAGCAACCTCATGATGGGTATAGGGAGAATTTGAGTATCATGTAGTAGCCTAAATCGCTGTTACATTGAACTGGGTGAATTGAATATGAATGAGAGTCATCCAATATGCTGTAATAGAAATAAGGCCATGCTCATGTAACCGATGTGAAATGGCTAGTTAGTTAGCGGTGGTGTGTGCTAATAGCGTTTCAATCGGGTGACGTAGTTGTTCCCCTTGCTTTGCAAGGGCCGCGGCTTTTGTGGCGCGATGGGTAACGATGCTTCGTGGGTGTCAGTTGTTGATGTGTGCAGAGGGTCCCTGGTCCGAGCCCAGGTAGGGGCGAGGAGAGGGATGGAAGCTATACTGTTACACTCAGGAAAAAATAATAATCCTCCCTCATTTTAAACAGCACTGCTGTCTGGGTATTCCTGGGGTTCATCTCAATAGTCTGAATTGTCTTATTCTTACATTTACATTTTAGTCATTTAGCAGACGCTCTTATCCAGAGCGACTTACAGTAGTGAATGCATACATTTCATACATTCATTTTTTTTTCTTACTGGTCCCCTGTGGGAATCGAACCCACAACCCTGGCGTTGCAAACACCATGCTCTACCAACTGAGTCGTTGCATCCATAACTCTGGACTGATTAACACATGCTTCACTTTGTACGTACGTTTCCAAATAATACTATTATTTAATGAAATACTTTTTGTCAGAAAATAAATACAAATTACCAACTGCGTTACCCACTCTAGCCAGCAGATGGCAATGTCCGTCTTTCAGGCGATGCTGCTAGTCTGACGTATAATCTAGTGGACGGGACGATTCTTCAACAACAACATCTGGTCAACCATCTCGGTAGCTTGCTAGCCAACATATCCGAAACATTGGAGCTCTAGACGCTTTCGGTGATTATTAGTCACTGTGTTTGAATCATTTCCTCGTATCTACTAGTTACCCCATTTAATTGCAGTTGTTGTTAGTCAGCTAACTGGCTGGTTAAAGTAGCACTAGCCTAGTCGCTAGCTAACTAACATCCTCGACCATGAGCTCTCTAATGTACTCCCCCCCTGCTAAAGAAGAGGTCTGTTGGACGGAGAAAGAAACTATCGTGAAAGTGGAGAATGAAGAAGAGGCCGTCACCGTAAAAAAAGAGATAGAGGTTGAGTCTATTGCCGTGAAAGAAGAAGAGAAAGAAGAGGACGAAGCTTTCCGAGTGAACGAGGAGGATGTTACTGTGAAAGAAGACACAGAGGAAAATAAAAATGAGGATACCGTTTTTGGAGTTAAAGAGGAGAATGATATGACTGCCGCAGTGAAGGGAGAGGAATACGTTTTTGGAGTGAAGGAGGGGGAGATTACTGTCACATTGGAGGAGGAGACTGGCGATCTGATTAGCACCAGTAAGTAAAAACTGGGGCAAAAACTTTGCAGTTGTTGAATGTGTGGTTTAAAAGGGTCATTCTTCTGACGTTTTACTGTTAAAGCTACAAAGAGTGAGGACCACCAACAAAACATAACAATGTATCAAATACATACAAAATAGCACTTTATGCTTTCTATGATAAAGGTAGCTATCTTATTGGAATTCCTGCACACGGTATGAATATAATAGTTGTTTATTCACACTAGTTTTCTATGTACCAAAACAAGGGTAATGTTAATAGAATATTACACATGCTACGTGTTAGTGTTAGTATAAAGCCAATACCAGACTTGGTTTTCGTCTGTTGCACAGTTTGTCTTTGTCGTAGTGAAAAATTTGGCCTCAGATTATTGAGGAATCTGATTTGGATTAAACCTCACAGGAAGACAGGTTTATCATATGAATGTTTAATACAGGGTTGTATTCATTAGTGCACACCGTAGCAAAACGTTTTGCAACTTAAAAGGAAAACAAGCATTTCTTATTAGACAAGATCAGGTAGTCGCCCTCCCCCCTCCATTTCGGCCTGTTTGCTTCCGTTTATACAACCCTGGTCTCTCTGGAGTAATTCCACCTTAACAAAACACAAGAAATAGGATTTCGACCCCCACCATCTCAGATTGTTCTGAAATCGTTTCTGTAGTTAGAAACAGACGAGTTTTGCATTCCTGAAGCATTTATTTTGTTTAAATATAATATGATCTCTGAGGAATCAAATAACATTTTATTGGTCACATACACATACTTAGCAGATGTTATTGCGGGTGTAGCGAAATGCTTGTGTTCCTAGCTCCAACAGTGCAGTAGTATCTAACAATTCACAACAATACACAAATCTAAAAGTAAAATAATGGTATTAAGAAATATATAAATATTAGGACGAGCAATGTCGGAGTGGCATTGACTAAATACAGTAGAATAGAATACAGTATATACATATGAGATGAGTAAAGCAGTATGTAAACATTATTAACCTCTATGGGCTAGGCGGGACGAATTCGTCCCACCTACGTAACAGCCACTTGAAGCCTGTGGCGCGTTTTTCAAAACCTTAAAAATCCTATTACTTCAATTTCTCAAACATATGACTATTTTACAGCTATTTAAAGACAAGACTCTCGTTAATCTAACCACACTGTCCGATTTCAAAAAGGCTTTACAACGAAAGCAAAACATTAGATTATGTCAGCAGAGTACCAAGCCAGAAATAATCAGACACCCATTTTTCAAGCTAGCATATAATGTCACATAAACCCAGAAGACAGCTAAATGCAGTACTAACCTTTGATGATCTTCATCAGATGACAACCCTAGGACATTATGTTATACAATACATGCATGTTTTGTTCAATCAAGTTCATATTTATATCAAAAACCAGCTTTTTACATTAGCATGTGACGTTCAGAACTAGCATACCCCCCGCAAACTTCCGGAGGAATTCGCTAACATTTTACTAAATTACTCACGATAAACGTTCACAAAAAGCATAACAATCATTTTAAGAATTATAGATACAGACCTCCTCTATGCACTCGATATGTCCGATTTTAAAATAGCTTTTTGGTGAAAGCACATTTTGCAATATTCTAAGTACATAGCCCAGGCATCACGGGCTAGCTATTTAGACACCCGGCAAGTTTAGCACTCACCATAATCATATTTACTATTATAAAGTTTGATTACCTTTTGTTGTCTTCGTCAGAATGCACTCCCAGGACTGCTACTTCAATAACAAATGTTGGTTTGGTCCAAAATAATCCATCGTTATATCCGAATAGCGGCGTTTTGTTCGTGCGTCCCAGACACTATCTGAAATGGTAAATCAGGGTCGTGCGCATGGCGCAATTCGTGACAATAAAATTCTAAATATTCCATTACCGTACTTCGAGGCATGTCAACCGCTGTTTAAAATCAATTTTTACGCCATTTTTCTCGTAGAAAAGCGATAATATTCCGACAGGGAATCTCCTTTTCGGCAAACAGAGGAAAAAATCCCAAAGGCGGGGGCGGTCGGGTCACGCGCCTAAGCCCAGTGTCCCTTGATCGGCCACTTGAGAAAGGCGATAATGTGTTTCAGCCTGGGGCTGGAATGACGACATTCTGTTTTTTCCCGGGCTCTGAGCGCCTATGGACGACGTGGGAAGTGTCACGTTAGAGCAGAGATCCTTAGTAAATGATAGAGATGGAAAAGAAGTTCAAGAAATGGTCAGACAGGCCACTTCCTGTAAAGGAATCTCTCAGGTTTTGACCTGCCATTTGAGTTCTGTTATACTCACAGACACCATTCAAACAGTTTTAGAAAATGTAGGGTGTTTTCTATCCATATGTAATAAGTATATGCATATTCTAGTTACTGGGTAGGAGTGGTAACCAGATTAAATCGGGTATGTTTTTTATCCAGCCGTGTCAATACTGCCCCCTAGCCCTAACAGGTTAAACAGCCATCACTAGCACATTAGAGGCTGCTGCCTATAGGAATAGACTAGAAATCAGTGGCCACTTTAAGGAATGGAACACTAGTCACTTTAACCTGTTTAGGATAGGGGGCAGTATTGACACGGCTGGATAAAAAACGTACCCGATTTAATCTGGTTACCACTCCTACCCAGTAACTAGAATATGCATATACTTATTACATATGGATAGAAAACACCCTAAAGTTTCTAAAACTGTTTGAATGGTGTCTGTGAGTATAACAGAACTCATTTGGCAGGTAAAAACCTGACAAGGTTTCAGTCAGGAAGTGGCCTGTCTGACAAGGTGTCGTTCTTCTTGTCTCTGTTTATTGAAGAGTGAGGATCTTAGCTGTCCCGTGACACTTCCTACGGCTGCCATAGGGTCTCAGAAGGCGGCAAAAAGCTGAATCGTGGCTTTGCAGGCTCTGGCTGAAACAAAGTAGCGCGTTTGGGTAGTGGCTGGTTACAGTACTGTGAGACTCAGGCGCGTGCCCGCGTCGACCGAAAGCTTTGTTTACTTTCCTCAGTTTAGCTAAATGGACATTCCCGGTCGGAATATTATCGCTTTTTTACGAGAAAAATGGCATAAAAATGGATTTTAAACAGCGGTTGACATGCCTCGAAGTACGGTAATGGAATATTTAGATTTTTTTTGTCACGAATTGCGCCATGCGCACGACCCTGATTTACCATTTCAGATAGTGTCTGGGACGCACAAACAAAACGCCGCTATTCGGATATAACGATGGATTATGTTGGACCAAACCAACATTTGTTATTGAAGTAGCAGTCCTGGGTGTGCATTCTGACGAAGACAACAAAAGGTAATCAAACTTTTATAATAGTAAATATGATTATGGTGAGTGCTAAACTTGCCGGGTGTCTAAATAGCGAGCCCGTGATGCCTGGGCTATGTACTTAGAATATTGCAAAATGTGCTTTCACCAAAAAGCTATTTTAAAATCGGACATATCGAGTGCATAGAGGAGGTCTGTATCTATAATTCTTAAAATAATTGTTATGCTTTTTGTGAACGTTTATCGTGAGTAATTTAGTAAAATGTTAGCGAATTCCCCGGAAGTTTGCGGGGGGTATGCTAGTTCTGAACGTCACATGCTAATGTAAAAAGCTGGTTTTTGATATAAATATGAACTTGATTGAACAAAACATGCATGTATTGTATAACATAATGTCCTAGGGTTGTCATCTGATGAAGATCATCAAAGGTGAGTGCTGCATTTAGCTGTCTTCTGGGTTTTGGTGACATTATATGCTGGCTTGAAAAATGGGTGTCTGATTATTTCTGGCTTGGTACTCTGCTGACATAATCTAATGTTTTGCTTTCGTTGTAAAGCCTTTTTGAAATCGGACAGTGTGGTTAGATTAACGAGAGTCTTGTCTTTAAATAGCTGTAAAATAGTCATATGTTTGAGAAATTGAAGTAATAGGATTTTTAAGGTTTTGAAAATCGCGCCACAGGCTTCAAGTGGGTGTTACGTAGGTGGGACGAATTCGTCCCACCTAGCCCATAGAGGTTAACAGTCTGATGGCCTTGAGATAGAAGCTGTTTTTCAGTCTCTCGGTCCCCGCTTTGATGCACCTGTACTGACCTCGCCTTCTGGATGATAGCGGGGTGAACACACTGTGGCTTGGGTGGTTGATGTCTTTGATGATCTTTTTGGCTGTGACATTGGGTTCTGTAGGCGTCCTGGAGGGCAATTAATGTGCCCCCGGTGATGCGTTGTGAAGACCGTACCACCCTCTGGAGAGCCCTGCGGTTATGGGTGGTGCAGTTGCTGTACGAGGCGGTGATTCAGCCCGACAGGATGATCTCAATTGTGCATCTGTAAAAGTTTCTGAGGGTCTTAGGGGCCAACCTGAATTTCTTCAGCCTCCTGAGTTTGAAGAGCTGCTGTTGCGCCTTCTTTACCAGAATGTCTGTGTGAGTGGACCATTTTAAGATTGTTAGTGATGTGTATGCCGAGGAACTTGAAGCTTTCCACCTTTTCCACTGTGGTTCCGTCGATGTGGATAGGGGCGTGCTCCCTCTGCTGTTTCCTAAAGTCCACGTGAAGGATCAGCCCCCAATTGATTCCACACAAATTGGCCATTTTAATTTATGCGATTCATATAATCTTAAATAAATATAGTACCTAACATCCGATTTGGACAATGAGTAAGATGAGGAATCCTATAAAATGATCAATAGCCCTCCCCAACAACCAGTATACAGTATCAGTTCTCTATCTCTGACAAGAAGTATGGAGCTGCTGCTTGGAGTATTGCTTTTTCAACCTTCATAATGCATACCCTGTGAATCTGGTGATGTTTTTTCCCCTCTGTTCAGAGAAATTAGGCGTTGAAGTTGCTTGCATTCTTTACCATAAATTTGTGTGAAAGTACCATGTTTTGCACACTAGAGGCCACTGTTCCTTCTACTGCCACCACACCCTTTGATCCATTTCGCTGGTCTCTTGTGTTTATTAAATGGATCACAACATTTTCTTTGCAACTTTGGGTAAAAAAACAATAGCTTTGGCTCGTTTCTCAGAGATCAAATTATATTTAAAAAAAAGTATGTTTCAAGAATGCTAAACTTATCTGTTTCTAACCACAGAAATGATTTCAGAACAATCTGAGATGGTGGGAGACATGGCTTGCTGAAACAACATGGAATCACCCTCTGTTTAACTAAATACTATGTTTTTCTTTTGCAGGGGAGAGACCAGACTCTTACTCTGAAAGTGGGACGAGTCCCTCAGAGGAAGCAGACCCAGAGACGTCCAAACCAGCAAGACCACATCACTGCTCTCAGTGTGGAAAGAGATTTATCCAGTTAGGGCACCTGAAAGAACATAAGAGAATGCACACAGGGGAGAAGCCTTACCACTGCTCCCAGTGCGAAAAGAGATTTTCCTCATCAGGGTCCCTGAAATCACATGAGAGAACGCACTCAGGAGAGAAGCCTTTCCAATGCTCCCAGTGTGGAAAGAGTTTTACTCGGTTAGGGAGCCTGAAAAAACATGAGAGAATACACACAGGAGAGAAGCCCTATCAATGCGCTGAGTGTGTAAAGAGTTTTAGCTGGTTAGAGCATCTAGAAGAACATAAAAGAATACACTCAGGAGAAAAGCCTTTCCAATGCTCTCAATGTGGAAATAGTTTTACCCGGTTTGGGCATCTGGAAGAACATAAAAGAATACACACAGGAGAGAAACCCTACCAATGCCCCCAGTGTGGCAAGAGTTTTACCCGGTTAGGAAGCCTGAAAAACCATGATAGAATACACTCAGGAGAGAAGCCCTACCAATGCTCCCAGTGTGGAAAGAATTTTACACAGTTAGGGAACCTAAAAGATCATAAGAGAATACACACAGGAGAGAAGCCTTTCCATTGCTCTCAGTGTGGAAAAGGTTTTACCCAAGCAGGGTACCTGAAGTCACATAAGAGGACACACACAGGAGAAAAGCCTTACCATTGTTCCCAGTGTGGAAATCACTTCTCCACATCGAGTAACCTGAAAAAACATGAAAGAATACACTCAGTAGAGAAGCCTTTCCACTGTTTTCATTGCGAAAAGAGTTTTAAGAAGTTAGGGAAACTGAAACAACATGAGCAAAGACACACAAGCGAGAAGCCTTTTTCAACTGCTCCTCCTGTGGATTGAACTTTACCTGGTTTAAGCAACTGCAATCACATGAAATAATCCACACCAGAGAGAAAATGTATCAATGCTCCCAGTAGCTAGGTTTCCATCCAATTTGTGACAGATTTTCATGTGAATATTAAAAAATATGCATGAAAAATATTCACATTTTCCCACCAGAGGTGTGTTTCCATCAAACTGACTTGTTGCAAATAAAAAGCTATGTGTGATGACATAGTGATTTTTATGTGCACTAACTCGTTTAACTTTTCATTTAGGCCTACCAAATAAAAAAAAAGTAAATGTTTCCATCCCATTTTTATCTCTGTCGATGATTTTGGCACAAAAAGTGCAAATGTACCCACTCTGGTCTTGCACGTGCACTCTAGCCAACAGCTTGCAGATACAGTGCAGAGAATAGCCTGCATGATGAGATTGTGGATAAGAGCAAGATCATTTTTATTTGTAAATTGGCAGCCAAGCACTGATCATCATGTCGCCAGCATACAAATTATTAAGACGCTCAATATTTATTGGAAAGCATCAAGCTCATCACCGTGCACTTTCACCACCATGGGAAGTTAATCATAACTTATTTCATGTGTAGCCTAATAAACTGCATGTTTTTTTAAGTCGTGATGGGAGGACCACACAACATATCGTCATGCCACTGCAACTTTGCTTCGACATGATGGTTATTCTATCAATATTTGTGCATAAATTGTATTCACCAGAATTGTTCCGTAGTTCATTTTATAGGCAAATAAAATCCCAACAAGTTGTCCGTCGGCATTTATGAAATTGTACCAACACTCCCTGTTTCTATCGTGAATTTGTTTTTATACGGCAGGACTTTACTCGCATAAAAATATTGGATGGAAACATTGTTAGTGTGGAATTATATTTACCCAGTTAGGGAACCTGAAAGACCATGAGGTTCACAGGGGAGATGCCTTACCACTGCTCCCAGTGTGGGACGGAATATATCACATCAAATGGACTTCAAGTTCATGAGAAAACACATATGCTGCTCCCACACTTATCACATATTTTTGACAGAGAAATTGTGCTTTTGGACATGTCACATGAAATCAAATTGTAAAAAGCGGACTTAAAAAGGCAGCTGTATTTTATTTATTATTTAAACATGAACTAAATATGGAGTATGTCTGTTTGAATGTGGAGTACGTCAGTTTCAGAGTATACGCTTTGTGATTAAATTTTCCTTTTCAAACTCTGGCTGTGTGTGTTGTGGCAACCCGGGGACGAGCAGGGAGCTACAAAGGAAGGAGCAGGACCTTGGTCAGCTCCAGAGGGCTAGAGAGGCCAAGGTGAGTCAGCACCATGGGCAGCTCCACAGGCACCAACTGGGGCTGGTGATTCAACACCAATACTTCCCGGCCCGGTCGCCGCAACCAATTGGCACCTGGAATTGGTCCCACCTGTCCCTCGTTACCCCAAAATGGACAGGTAGAGGGTACGGAGTGAGTATGATACGCACCTCAATCAAAAGTCAAAGAAGATACTAGGCAATGTTTGACTCACCTATCTCTCTTCCTTTTCTTTGCCCAAAGGAAGAGGACCCATTCCCGTGCAGCACGCCACCTGGTGCAAGTTGAGAGAAAGTATTGAAACCCTGGACTCATCTCTCTCTTTCTTTGTTGTTCATTAACACAGGCGGACCGAGGAGCTGCCACGCCGGACACAGTGACCCACCCGTTACCTGAGAGGCCTTTCAGTTGTATTTCTCCCCTCCCCGTTCCCCCCAACCTTTATTAAAGATCAACTTTTGTTTGAGCAC
Organism: Salmo salar; assembly: GCF_965601325.2. Classification (NCBI taxonomy): domain Eukaryota; kingdom Metazoa; phylum Chordata; class Actinopteri; order Salmoniformes; family Salmonidae; genus Salmo; species Salmo salar. Next base: position 64,343,356 of record NC_138291.1, on the reverse strand, counting down.
TGCAAAATGGTCTCCCGGGGTCTTATTTTATTGAGATTCACCGGACTGTGTCATTCCAGTGAGTGCATAAAGTCAGTGTAAGAGAGTTAGTGCAAAAAAGGGTCAATGCAAATAGTCCGGGTAGCCATTTCATTAACTGTTCAGTAGTCTTATGGCTTGGGGTTAGAAGCTGTTCGGGTGCCTTTTTGTCCCAGACTTTACGCTCTGGTTCCGCTTGCTGTATGGTAGCAGAGTGAACAGTCTATGGCTTAGGTGGCTGGGATCTTTGACACCGTCTGGTATAGAGGTCCTGGATGGCATGGAGCTCGCCCCCAGTGAAATACTGGACCGTCCACACCACCCTCTGTAGTGCCTTAAGTTAAGCAATTTAAAGGCAATGCTACTAAATACTAATTGATTGTATGTAAACTTCTGACACACTGGGAATGTGATGAAAGAAATAAAACCTGAAATAAATCATTCTCTCTACTATTATTCTGACATTTCACATTCTTAAAATAAAGTGGTGATTGCTAACTGACCTCAGACAGTGAATTTTTAAGATAATTAAATGTCAGGAATTGTGAAACACAGTTTAAATGTATTTGGCTAAGGTGTATGTAAACTTCCGACTTCAACTGTTTGTAAATAAGGTAGTTCCGTTTTTATGTATGTACGGTCACTGTGGGATGATGTTGTCGATGGGTTTATTGATAAAGCCTGTGACTGATGTGGTAAAGTCCTCAATGTTATCGGATGAATTCCTGAACATATTCCAGTCTATGCTAGTGAAGCATTCTTGTAGATTATCGTCCGCTTCGTCCAGCCACTTCTGTTCTGAGCGCATCACAAGGGCCTTGTGTTGGTAAACGTGTGTTAAAAGGCATTTCCAGCTCCTCTCGTTACAGACTCTGCCCACTAGAAATGCTGCCTCTGCGTGTGTTTTTTTTTTTTGGCCCCAGGGGCGAAAATCTGATATCCACTTTGGAGGGGACAATTACATGACATTTTCTCAAGAGCAATTCCTGAGGGGGACACCAAAAGTAGTGCTGTAACACATAGCCTACATTGTAATATGGTAAAAGTATATTGAGGAACCAAAGAAATAAGGTGTTTGCCGTACTCCTAACTACCGGTACCCAAAACTACACAACTAATCACAACAGCAATACCATTGCCTTTAACAAATCTTAGTTCAGTCACCAGTTTAAGTTGAGAGTGGGGGTATCCATGGCATTTTCCAATTATGTTCCTATTTTACAAGTCAAAAAAATGGAGAACCTTTCATAATGTTGCCAAACAAAGACTCAACAAACTTACCTGAGACTCCCTGTCTCTGCCAGTCTGTCCCTGCATATCTGTCCCCAACTCTGCTGTCTGTGTGCCATCTGTTGCCTGCTCTGCCTAATGACATCATTGTGAAACATTTCCATTAGAATATCATTTCTTTCTTATGAACATTTTATCAACTAGTCTTTGAGATATTAGGCTACTAGGGTTCTTACTATGCGTTTTGGTGCATTGAAAAATACTCTGATGTCCGTCTTTTATTTTTCTGCCATTTTTCTACCTGGCTGGCTGGCTGGCTACACACACAGTGTGTAGGTTATTTACAGTAGGAGATGGGCTTCTATCATCTTCAATCATTCTATATGGGCTTCGATCTAAAAGGTAGCTAGCAAATGTGAAACGGATTAAAATGACAAGAGTTGACAGCTGTATGAGTTCACCATTTACACAACATATGCTGCAACCTTTTGTAATTTTAATAGTTTGTTTCATATTGGCTGGCTTCTAACAATAGCTGAATTTGCAAAGCTAGCGAGCACCAATTCAGTTTCAGTGGTGTTTGCTATAATCTTTGCTACCCGGGTTAAATAAAGGTGAAATAAAATAAATAAATAAAAGTTCCCTTGCGACAATTTAGCTTTTGCAATGAGACCATTAAATATATTTAAGACAATGGTAGAAGAGAGTGTAGTTCTGTTCAGTTTGGACTTCAGTTTATCGCTAACCTTATCACAGGGACTTTGAAGCACTAACTTACATCATCTGCATGCTGATTCCATCTTTGACGACGCCACATACATGGAATAGGTACTAGCTAGCTTAATAGTTAATATTTGCGCGCTAGCTCTGCATATTCAGCTAGTGTGTGTGTGCGCGATTGACTGGATGAACCTCATGGCAGTTACGTAGCAAGCTAAGGAACTGGCAGTGGATCAAACCATTGTGAGGCAAAGAGCGGGGGTCGCAATCTTTTGAAACTTAAAAACACGCTATTAAGTGTCTATAATCAGCACAATTGCTTTCATTGCGTATTATTAATATTATTTAAATGACATAGTTATGTTTCAGTGATATATTGGGGGGGACAAATCACATTTGTCCCAGGATGGGGGGGTCGTGTCCCCCCCGTCCCCCCAGGATTTCCGCCCCTGGTTGGCCCCACACAGTTCGTTAAGTGCCTACTTAGGTCCATTCTCTTTTTGTGGTGGGATGTAGACAGTGATGATTACAGATGAACACTATTTTGGTAAATAAAAACGTCTGCAATTTACCATGAGGTATTCAAAAGTTTGAGACTTTTGTTGTTTACAGAGGCACAACCCCGTCCCCGACGAAGCATGGAGAAACCCTAAAGTTATGTCCTTCTTGCCCGTCAGCCAAGTTTCTGAAAAGCATAGAATATTACAGCTTTTCAAGTCCCATTGGAAGGAAACTCTGGAATGGAGCTCATCCATATTTTTCTCAAGTGACTGGACATTTGCCAATAAAACAGAGGGGAGTGCCAGACAATTTTCTCTATGTCTGATTCTAACAAGGACTCCAGCCTTCCTCCTGCATCTTCGCTTGCAGCGCTTGGGTAGCCAAAACAATGTAGTAGGGTCTGGTGTAAACAAGGCAAACAGGTAAGTTGAAGTTGGAGCCAAAATCGAGGTTGAGGTTAGTAGCTGTCGATTCGTAGTTCAAAGTAGGTGATAATGATGTGAGTTTTCTGTACAAAGATGTCGACCATCTCCTTCGGTGCCATTTATTCATTCACTATAATGGGGATCCTGTTTTCTGTTAACAATGCCGGCAGTACCGTGGTCGGCCTTGAACTTCCGTGGCTTAAATGAGCGGATGCAATCGTTCTCCCCTGATTAAATCACCTCTGTAGTTTGCTAGCCAACGTAAAACAGAAACATTGAAGCACTTTAAACCACTGTGTGTATTAACCTTAGTGCTTTAGTGCCTTCCCTGTAGCTCAGTTGGTAGAGCATGATGTTTGCAACGCCAGGGTTGTGGGTTCGATTCCCACGGGGGCCAGCACAGAAAAAAAAAATGTATGAAATGTATGCATTCAAGTCGCTCTGGATAAGAGCGACTTGCTAAATGACTAAAATATAAAAATGTTTAAAAACTGTCTGCGTATTTACTAGTTACTCCATTTCATATTTATGTTAGATAGCCTAGCACCAAAAGTGCTTCATTTAAATATATATTTTTTTAAGTCAGTTTTTCACAAGGTTGGAGTAACAACATGTTCAGCTACTTCAGACATTGGCTCGAATCTAGGTTGTGAGTTTAGATTTAGAGAAAATAAACAACTAAAATATAATTTCACTTCTCCCAAACCTCTGTCTTGTCTGCCGAGTCTTTTTCGCAAGCGTTCCCAGAAGTATCACAATGTTGGGCCTCTAGAAACTCAATGCTAGCACTATGCTAATCACTAATGCTAACTAGCTAGCTAACATCCCCTGCCATGATCTCAAAAAGCTATCCCCCCACCCCCGCTAAAGAAGAGGAGGTACAGTACCAGTCAAAAGTTTGGACACACCTACTTTTTCTAGTAAAAATAAAAACTGTTGAATGAGTAGGTGTGTCCGAACTTTTGACTGGAACTGTATGTCATGCCAAAAAAAAGCCCACCAACACAACCAACGAAGTGCAACCAAAATCATCATGGAACCAATCTACACCTCCTACAACTCTGCATACAATGACCTGGGCTTGCAGCCCTTGGAGTTCCGCCACATCCACCTCTGCAAATCCTTTTCCCAGAAGCTTGCAAAATTCCAGGATTACAACAAATGGCTGCCTCAGACGAGAGGCCATGTCAATGGTAGATCTACCCAATCCAGTCATAAACTGAACCTTCCCCCTACTCTGACAGATATTACAACAGCCCTATGTCTTACTTTGTGACTGGATTGAAAACCTTGATTTAGCTAGCTGCAAGCAAGCATGGATGTAGCGGACTAAACTCAACTCCAAGGTGTCACCATGGAGTGGCGGGTAGTTCGTGTGGGCCTCTGTCAAACAAATTCCTACCGGCAACAACAGAAATGCAAGATGAGCTTTCAAAAATCACATCAGTAAGACAAACAGATATTTTCCATGTTCACATTGTACAATTAATTATCTGATTATGTATTTTTTCTATTAGCATAATGTCTCAATTACAAGCAGTATGTTGCCCTTCTTTTGTAAAGCTCCATTCATCTGGAATCCCTACAATCACTGCAGGGAGTGCAACTTCAACCACATCAATTAGTAAATGGTCAAAGGAAAAAAAACAAGGCGAACATCTCGATAGTCCAAATGTTTTTCTCTCCCTATGTCTTCTTAATCTGCACTAATGAAAAATATCTGGACGATGTAAAACCTACACTACATGACCAAAAGTATGTGGACACCTGCTCGTCGAACACATGGGCATTAATATGGAGTTGGTCCCCCCCTTTGCTGCAATAACAGCCTCCACTCTTCTGGGAAGGCTTTTCCACATTGCTGTGGGGACTTGCTTCCATTCAGCCACAAGAGCATTGTGAGGTCGGGCACTGAGGTTGGACAATTAGGCCTAGCTCGCAGTTGGCGTTCCAATTTATCCCAAAGGTGTTCGATGGGGTTGAGGACATGGCTCTGTGCAGGCCAGTCAAGTTCTTCTACACCGATCTTGACAAACCATTTCTGTATGGACCTCGCTTTGTGCACAGGGCATTGTCATGTTGAAACAGGAAAGGGCCTTCCCCGAACTGCTGCCACAATGTTGGAAGCACAGACTCGTCTAGAATGTCATTGTATGCTGTAACTTTAAGATTTCCCTTCACTGGAACTAAGGGGCCTAGCCCAAACCATGAAATACAGCCCCAGACCATTATTCTTCCTCCACCAAACTTTACAGTTGGCACTATGCATTGGTAGCGTTCTCCTGGCATCTGCCAAACCCAGATTCGTCCATCAGACTGCCTGATGGTTAAGCGTGATTCATCACTCCAGAGAACATGTTTCCACTGCTCCAGAGTCCAATGGCGGCGAGCTTTACACCACTCAACCTGACGCTTGGTATTGTGCATGTTGATCTTAGGCTTCTGTGCAGTTGCTCGGCCATGGAAACCCCTTTCATGAAGCTCCCGATGAACAGCTCTTGTGCTGACATTGCTTCCAAAGGCAGTTTGGAACTCGGTAATGAGTGTTGCAACCAAGGACAGGCGATTTTTATGCACTACGCGCTTCAGCACTCGGCGGTACAGTTCTGTGATCTTGTGTGGCCTACCACTTCGCAGCTATGCCATTGTTGCTCCTAGACGTTTCCACTTCACAGTAACAGCACTTACAGTTGATCGGGACAGCTCTAGCAGGTGGCATCCTATGACCCTTGCCACGTTGAAAGTCACTGAGTTCTTCAGTAAGGCCATTATACGTTTGTCTATGGAAATTGCATGGCGGTGTGCTCGATTTTTATATATCTGTCAGCAACGGTTGTGGCTGAAATAGCCACTAATTTAAAGGGGTGTCCACATACTTTTGTATATATAATGTATGATGTGAATAAAACCAGTAGTGTGAGATATTGCAAAGTGAGGGCGAAGCAAATGGTTGCGCTTGTCAGCAGCCATACAGTTAATGGTAAGCATCTGTGCATGTGCACAGGAGTTTTTCCTCTTTCTCTTGCAGCATGATAGTTGTGTGACAGCAGTCAGTAATTATGTGATTGTGGCAATTTTTATTCCTCGCATCCTCTCTCCTCGTCTCCTTAGAATGTATTGGAGGAAAATTTGAGGCGAGGAATCACTGATATTCTCCTCCAATCTGTTTTGAAAAGGAGGAGAAGAGCGAGGACATGAGAAATTGAAGAAAGACAAATGGAGAAAGAGCCTATCCCTGAATCTCAAATCATAGACCTGAGCGGTTGGATAGGTGTATGATGATAATCAGAGGGCAAGATGGAGCTACTTTAGCCCAGCGTATGTGAGTGTACTACTGCCTCCAAGGACTGGGACGTTCAACATGTCGGAGAGGCATGTTTGTTCTACATAACATATTTCTATCTGAACGTTGTAGTGAAATTTTACTGGGTCTCTTTTGGCTTGACGGTGACAATGATGGGGTCACCTTGGGGTTATGATAGGGGCTGCACCAAATGATTGATGTAGTATAATAATTTATGCTTATGTTGTATTAATAGAAGGGGAAGGGCTATAAGACCCTCCCCCACTACGGTTATAGGGTCCTGGACCACAGATTAGCAATACATGCATTATAAGGTTTAAAACTGTTCCACAGTTCTTATCTAGACTCTGCCTCTTATAGAAACGGTCTGAGCAGATGTGTGAGCCATTGCGGTCAAAACAGGGTGTCTGTAAGAAAGTGCCTCAAGGCTAAAAGAGATACACAGGCATAGACCCCTGCAGGGGAGTAAATAGATAAGAGACAAGTCAGACATACCACACTGTAAGCCACATGTGAATGGAAAATTACTGCTGAGCCTTTAAACACTGGACTATTGTTTTCTTCTGCAAGTTTGTATAACTGCATATGCATGGGCTTGGTCTCATGAGTAGAAGGTGTTGACGTAGGCAGTTACACCACTAGGGGTTGATATATTGATATATACTGCTCAAAAAAATAAAGGGAACACTTAAACAACACATCCTAGATCTGAATGAAAGAAATAATCTTATTAAATACTTTTTTCTTTACATAGTTGAATGTGCTGACAACAAAATCACACAAAAATAATGAATGGAAATCCAATTTATCAACCCATGGAGGTCTGGATTTGTAGTCACACTCAAAATTGAAGTGAAAAACCACACTACAGGCTGATCCAACTTTGATGTAATGTCCTTAAAACAAGTCAAAATGAGGCTCAGTAGTGTGTGGGGCCTCCACGTGCCTGTATGACCTCCCTACAACGCTTGGGCATGCACCTGATGAGGTGGCGGATGGTCTCCTGAGGGATCTCCTCCCCGACCTGGACTAAAGCATCCGCCAACTCCTGGACAGTCTGTGGTGCAACGTGGCGTTGGTGGATGGAGCGAGACATGATGTCCCAGATGTGCTCAATTGGATTCAGGTCTGGGGAACGGGCGGGCCAGTACATAGCATCAATGCCTTCCTCTTGCAGGAACTGCTGACACACTCCAGCCACATGAGGTCTAGCATTGTCTTGCATTAGGAGGAACCCAGGGCCAACCGCACCAGCATATGGTCTCACAAGGGGTCTGAGGATCTCATCTCGGTACCTAATAGCAGTCAGGCTACCTCTGGCGAGCACATGGAGGGCTGTGCGGCCCCCCAAAGAAATGCCACCTCACACCATGACTGACCCACCGCCAAACCGGTCATGCTGGAGGATGTTGCAGGCGGCAGAACGTTCTCCACGGCGTCTCCAGACTCTGTCACGTCTGTCACGTGCTCAGTGTGAACCTGCTTTCATCTGTGAAGAGCACAGGGCGCCAGTGGCGAATTTGCCAATCTTGGTGTTCTCTGGCAAATGCCAAACGTCCTGCACGGTGTTGGGCTGTAAGCACAACCCCCACCTGTGGACGTCGGGCCCTCATACCACCCTCATGGAGTCTGTTTCTGACCGTTTGAGCAGACACATGCACATTTGTGGCCTGCTGGAGATCATTTTGCAGGGCTCTGGCAGTGCTCCTCCTGCTCCTCCTTGCACAAAGGCGGAGGTAGCGGTCCTGCTGCTGGGTTGTTGCCCTCCTACGGCCTCCTCCACGTCTCCTGATGTACTGGTCTGTCTCCTGGTAGCGCCTCCATGCTCTGGACACTACGCTGACAGACACAGCAAAGCTTCTTGCCACAGGTCGCATTGATGTGCCATCCTGGATGAGCTGCACTACCTGAGCCACTTGTGTGGGTTGTAGACTCCGTCTCATGCTACCACTAGAGTGAAAGCACCGCCAGCATTCAAAAGTGACCAAAACATCAGCCAGGAAGCATTGGAACTGAGAAGTGGTCTGTGGTCCCCACCTGCAGAACCACTCCTTTATTGGGGGTGTCTTGCTAATTTCCTATAATTTCCACCTGTTGTCTATTCCATTTGCACAACAGCATGTGGAATTTATTGTCAATCAGTGTTGCTTCCTAAGTGGACAGTTTGATTTCACAGAAGTGTGATTGACTTGGAGTTACATTGTGTTGTTTAAGTGTTCCCTTTATTTTTTTGAGCAGTGTATATAGTATATTAAAGCAATTTTGACCTGTTTTATTTTGCAGAACTTACTCTGAAACGATGTTTCCATTGTCAACTTCTGTCTGCAATTGCATTAATAAAGGTTTGATTTATTTACTTAAAGAAGATCTTGTCTGACTGCTGATTTCACCAATAAGCCAATGATTGACAAGGAACCTACCCCGACAACGGGCAGAACCACCCGTAGCATCCACCTGTCAGTTTGCCATTCACAAGGCTGTAGTAATAACATGTTCAACCACCTGAGACACTGGCTTGAATCTGTGCCTTTAGATTTTGAGAAAACTAAGGAAGAATTGTTCACTTCTCTCATTGACTTTTCAACCCCTATGGCAAATGTTTGCGGAAGTCTCACGATGTTGCATCTCTGGGTTTAGAAACTCTGTGGTCTCAAGTGTATTTCCAATGTAATTCCCGAAATCCTTTTTCTTTAAATTTGTATTGGTGGATTGCAACTAACTGAAAGGTGCATACACTGCCACCTACTGTACTGGAGTGTGAAATCATTACACTGCCCTACCAACTGCTGTAGCCCTACACCCATTGAAACCTCACCACTATTTGTCAGCCTGGGAAGACGGGACACTATCGATCAACGCACCTTGTAACTCTTCTGCATTAAAATCTCTTATACCCAAACATTATTTTCTGTGATTTACGTTCTCTTTCTGTGGTACAGTTGATAACCATGCAAATGACAGATCTATAAAGCACATTTCTATGCAGATGTGGTGGGGTCACCCAAAAAGTTACATATTGCAGCTTTATACACCAACAGCCTTGCTTGTTTTCTTTAATATATATTTGTTTTGCATTTTCCAATTAACCTGTTTGGGATAGGGGACAGTATTTTCACGGCCGGATAAAAAACGTACCCAATTTAATCTGGTTACTACTCCTGCCCAGAAACTAGAATATGCATATAATTAGTAGATTTGGATAGAAAACACTCTAAAGTTTCTAAAACTGTTTGAATGGTGTCTGTGAGTATAACAGAACTCATATGGCAGGCCAAAACCTGAGAAGATTCTATACAGGAAGTGCCCTGTCTGACCATTTCTTGTCCTTCTAGGGCATCTCTATCAAAAATACAGCATCTCTGCTGTAATGTGACATTTTCTAAGGCTTTCATTGGCTCTAGGAAGGCGCCAGAAAGTGGAATGAGAGCTCTGCAGTCTCTGGGCGAAAAACAGCAGGGGTTTTTGTGAGTGGTCCTTCTGGGAACAATGACACTGAGACGCGCGTGCATGAGACGACTCCATTTTTTTCTTTCAGTGTTTGAACGAATACAACGTCGCGCGGTTGGAATATTATCGCTATTTTACGAGAAAAATCGCATAAAAATTTATTTTAAACAGCGTTTGACATGCTTCGAAGTACGGTAATGGAATATTTTGAATTTTTTTGCCACGAAACGTGCCGGCGCGTCACCCTTCGGATAGTGACTTAAACGCACGAACAAAACGGAGCTATTTGGATATAACTATGGATTATTTCGAACCAAAACAACATTTGTTGTTGAAGTAGAAGTCCTGGGAGTGCATTCTGACGAAGAACAGCAAAGGTAATCCAATTTTTCTTATAGTAAATCTGAGTTTGGTGAGGGCCAAACTTGGTGGGTGTCAAATTAGCTAGCCGTGATGGCCGGGCTATCTACTCAGAATATTGCAAAATGTGCTTTCACCGAAAAGCTATTTTAAAATCTGACACCGCGATTGCATAAAGGAGTTCTGTATCTATAATTCTTAAAATAATTTATGTTTTTTGTGAACGTTAATCGTGAGTAATTTAGTAAATTCACCGGAAGTTTGCGGTGGGTATGCTAGTTCTGAACAAAACATGCTAATGTAAAAAGCTGGTTTTTGATATAAATATGAACTTGATTGAACAAAACATGCATGTATTGTATAACATAATGTCCTAGGAGTGTCATCTGATGAAGATCATCAAAGGTTAGTGCTGCATTTAGCTGTGGTTCTGGTTTTTGTGACATATATGCTAGCTTGAAAAATGGGTGTGTGATTATTTCTGGCTGGGTACTCTCTTGACATAATCTAATGTTTTGCTTTCGCAGTAAAGCCTTTTTGAAATCGGACAATGTGGTTAGATAAAGGAGAGTCTTATCTTTCAAATGGTGTAAAATAGTCATATGTTTGAGAAATTGAAATGATAGCATTTTGAAGGTTTTTCGTATTTCGCGCCAGGCGCTACCATTGGATATTGGTGAGGCGTTCTGCTAGCGGAACGTCTGTCCATAAGATCATTCAAACAAAAATAAAAAATATTAGACGACAATATGACAAGGTGACAGTAACAGATGAGCGTAATTTTTTTTAGAAATATAAAAATTAAAAATCATAATAAAAATCAGACATTGGATCATAGGCTACATATTATACATTATGTGTGAAACATTGTGAAGGTTATATAGAGATTCAATCAATGTGATGTGAGGGGAGATTCTCCATATAGTCAATAAAAGGTTGGCAAATTCTGTAAAATGTCTCTAACTTATTCCTCAAGCAGTAAGTGATTTTCTCCAGTGGGATACAACAATTAACTTCTGATAGCCACATTGCAACTGGCAGGGGGAATCCGATTTCCATTTCAAGGCAATACATTTCTTTGCAATTGCTAGTAATATTTCTGTTGGCTTTATAGTATGGCTTTGCCTAAGATTGGAATTAGTAAAGTTACCCAGTGGACAGACCTCCGGGTCTAAAGGGAATGCAACCCCATGAATTGAGGATATGGTATCGCAATACCACCTGCCAGAAACCGTGTAGTTTTGAACACTACCAAGTGGAATGGAGGAATGTTCCTTCATCTGAGCCACATCTAAAACATAGGGAGGAGATATCAGGGTTGAACTTGTGAAATCTAGATGGGGTGATATAGAGCTGATGGAGGAAATTAGACTGGATCCGTCTGTATCTGGAGTTCAATGTGGAAGTAACAAGATTAATACCCAGATCTTTTTCCCATCGAAGTCGGGGTTTATCTAGCTCAGGCAGTGTTAGACCTGACATAAGAGTATCGTAACACGGGAAATGGTCTTGAACAGTGGTTGGTCTGCATGGCAGAGTTGTCACGTTCACTGTCCTCAAACTCCCTGTCATAGATAAGCCAAGGTGCAGCGTGCCGGTAATTCCACATCCTTTATTTTATGTGAAACCGAACAAAACAATAAACAGGATAAACAGAAATGAACGAGGCACACACAAAACACTCACAGAAAGAATAATTATCCACAAACACAGGTGGGGAAACGGCTGCCTAAGTATGATTCCCAATCAGAGACAACGATAGACAGCTGCCTCTGGTTAGGAACCATACTTGGCTAAACACAAAGAAATAGAAAACATAGAATGCCCACCCCATGTCACACCCTGACTTAACCAAACAGAGAAAAATGGCTCTCTCAGGTCAGGGCGTGACAAGAGTTGTTCAATAGGTGACATCTTAGTTAGGTTCCATTGTCCCTTGAGAGATATGTCCATTCAACCCTATCAAAGGCCTTTTCGGCATCGATGGGAGACTGCGACACTAGGTATTTTGTTTTTGTTAGCAAGGTGAATTATATCAAAGAACCTTCTGAGATTATTGGAGGACAATCTATTAATTATGAAGCCAGTCTGATCTGGGTTGACCAACAGGGGAAGACATGACTCCAGTCTCTTAGATAGCATCTTGGTGACCAGTTTACAATCTGTGTTAAGGAGAGAGATTGGTCTATAGGAGGCACACTTTAGTGGGTTTTTCCCTTTCTTGTGAATTACTGTAATGACTGCTTGAGAGTGTCACGTCCTGACCAGTAAAAGGGGTTGTTTGTTATTGTAGTTTGGTCAGGGCATGGCAGAGGGTGTTTGTTTAGTGTGTTTTGGGGTTTTTGGTTTATGTTCTATGTTTTCTATTTCTATGTGGTTTTTCTATATCTATGTTAGTTTTGTCAATGACCTCCAATCAGAGGCAGCTGTTTTATCTGATTGGAGGCCATATTTAGTTGTGTGTGTTTTCACTTGTGTTTGTGGGTGGTTGTTTCCTGTTTAGTCTGTGCACCTTACGGGACTGTTTTCGTTGTTTGTTTTGTGTAAGTGTTTTGTTTTTCCTTCATTAAAAGAAGATGATAAATATACCCGCTGCATTTTGGTCTACCTACAACAATGCTTGTTACAGAACCACCCACTAAAGAAGGACCAAGCAGCGGAGGAAGGACCAGCAGGAAAGCTGTTTGGAGTCGTGGACATGGGAGGAGATATTAGATGGTAAAGGACCATGGTACCAGGCTGGGGAGTGCAAGCGTCCGAAGGAGGAGCTGGAGGCAGCTAAGGCAGAACGACGGAGGTATGAGGCATTATATCCTCTATTTCAGGAGGAGAGGAGGCAGCCCCAAAATAATTTTTTTGGGGGGGGCACACGGGTAGTTTGGCTAGTTCAGGGGTGAGCCCTGAGCCAACTCCCCATGCTTACCGTGGGGAGCCAGTCCAGGAATCAAGCGAGGAGCTCGACGCGAGATTCCGGAGAGAGGTACTAGCGGAAAGGGCACGAAGGGGCACCTGTGTTTATTATGGGGAGCGACGGATCAAGCAAGCACCATGTTATGCGGAGATAAGCACGGTATCGCCAGTGCTCAGATACAGCCCGGTGCGCTTGATGAAAGCTCCTCACAGGTGTCATGTTGGAGCCAGCATCGAGCCAGGACCGGTGATGCAAGTTGCAAGCATCAGACCGCCGGTGAGGGTTCATGGCCCAGTGTATCCTGTTCCTGCTCCTCATACTCTTCCTCTAGTGTGCCTGCCCAGTCCAATACGTCCTGTTCCTGCTCCTCGCACTAGCCTTGAGGTGCATGTTACTAGGCTGGCGCCTCCAAAACCAACCCCACGCATCAGGCCTATAGTGCGCCTGTCCAGTACGTCCTGTTCCTGCTCCTTGCACTAGCCTTGAGGTGCGTGTTACTAGGCTGGCACCTCCAAGAGCAGCCCCACGCATCAGGCCTATAGTGCACCTGCACAGTCCAGTACGTCCTGTTCCTGCTCCTCGCACTAGCCCTGAGGTGCGTGTCACTAGTCTGGCGCCTCCAAAGCCAGCCCCACACATCAGGCCTACAGTGTGCAGTCCCTGTCCAGAGCTTCCGGCGACAGTGCCCCGTCCAGAGCTTCCGGCGACAGTGCCCCGTCGAGAGCTTCCGGCGACAGTGCCCCGTCCAGTGCTTCCGGCGACAGTGCCCCGTCCAGTGCTTCCGGTGACGCCCCCTCAGTCCGGCGCCTGCAGAGGCGGCCCCTCAGTCCGGCGCCTGCAGAGGCGGCCCCTCAGTCCGGCGCCTGCAGAGGTTGGCCCCTCAGTCCGGCGCCTGCAGAGGCGGCCCCTCAGCCCTGAGGTCTCCAGAGGCGGCCCCTCAGCCCTGAGGTCTCCAGAGGCGGCCCCTCAGCCCTGAGGTCTCCAGAGGCGGCCCCTCAGCCCTGAGGTCTCCAGAGGCGGCCCCTCAGCCCTGAGGTCTCCAGAGGCGGCCCCTCAGCCCTGAGGGGTTGTTTGTTATTGTAGTTTGGTCAGGGTGTGGCAGGGGGTGTTTGTTTAGTGTGTTTCGGGGTTTTTGGTTTATGTTCTATGTTTTCTATTTCTGTGGTTTTTCTAGTTTTTCTATGTCTGTTAGTTTTGACAATGACCTCCAATCAGAGGCAGCTCTTTGTTGTTATCTCTGATTGGAGGCCATATTTAGTTGTGTGTGTGTTTTCACTTGTGTTTGTGGGTGGTTGTTTCCTGTTTAGTCTGTGCACCTTACGGGACTGTTTTCGTCATTTGTTTTGTGTAAGTGTTTTGTTTTTCCTTCATTAAAAGAAGATGATAAATATACCCGCTGCATTTTGGTCTACCTACAATGACACTTGTTACAGAGAGAAAGACTCTGGAAAGCAGTTGTCCACCCTGGCTTTTTTAAGTACCTCCATAAGGTAGGGTTCCAACAGCTCCCTAAATTCTTTATAGAACTCTGGAGGGAAGCCATCCTCCCCAGGAGATTTATTATAAGGTAAGGATTTAATGGCCTCCAACAATTCAGGTACTGAGAACTGTTCACTCAAGCGCTCTCTGTCTTCCTCTGACAGGCATGGGAGGTTGAGAGAGGAGAGAAAGGAGTCGACCTCTGACAGATCATCGCTTGATTGGGAAGTGTAGATGTCTTAATAGAATTTCTTAAAAGTATCATTAACTTCAATAGGGTCAAAAGATATCCCATTAGTAAGAGTTTCTATAGCATTATTTGTCCTCTTACTTTCCTCTGCTTTCAGTTGCCATGCCAATACTTTGTGTGCTTTCTCTCCAAGCTCATAGTAACGCTGTTTTGATTTAGTGATGGCCCTCTCAGCTTGATATGTGCTCAGAGTATTATATTTCAGTTTTTTATTTACCAAAAGCCTGCATAGGTCTTTAGTCGGGCCTCTTTGGTAGGTTCTCTCTAGCTCAGAGATTTCAGATTCAACGACATTCAGTTCCGCACCGTGTTTTCTCTTCAACAATTTAGTATAGGAAATGATCTGTCCCCTCAGATAGGCTTTCAATGTGTCCCAAAGAATGAAACTGTCAGGAGTGGAGGGTTTGTTTGTCAAAGTAAAAATATTGATTTGCTCTTTGATGAATGCACACAAAATTCAGGTTGCTTCAGGAGTTTATAATTTAGTCTCCATCTATATGCTCCATTTACCTTGGTAGGAATGGAGATTGATAATACCAGAGGAGAATGGTCACTAAGCAATCAGGGGAGATGCTCGATATCTAACACTCTATGAAACAGTTGGGTCGATAGTAAAAAGTTATCTATGCGTGTGTGTGTTGTGTGGGTGTGAATAAAAAGAGTAGTCCCTATCCTGTGGGTGCATCTGTCTCCAGATGTCTAGCAAATTAAGATCTTTCATGAATGACATGGTGAGCTTGCCGGCTTTGGTAAGAAGGGAGGGTTTATCAGAGGACCTATCAAGAACTGTATCTAAACAAAAATGTAAATCTCCTCCAGCCAGTAGCCATCCTGGTGGTGCTTAAGCAGCCTGAAGGAAGACATTCTGAATAAACATATGGTCATCGAAGTTAGGAGCATAAATATCCAATAGGGTCCAAGACTCCGAAAACATATGCCCCTGCACCAAAACAAACCTGACCGAGGGATCAGAGATGGGGATGTCTACTTATCATAATTGCAGTTCCTCTTCCTTTGGAGTTAAAAGAGGACGCAAAAACTTGTTCTACCCAACCTTTTACGTTGAATGTGACATATTTTAATGGATTTCCATCTTGCTCTCACTAGCTAAACCTTGGCGTAAAATAAAACCTACGAGCTCTCTATGTTGAAAACAAACATTGTGAATAGACATTTATGGCTGAATATTTACTGCCCACAGTAAGGGCTGCTTGAGTCTCTTTTCAGGAGAGGAGAAACATAAATGGGGGGCCTAAGCCCACTAATTTGCTTCGCCCTGTGGATATTGACTAAATCATAAAATACACACTCCTGTAAATGTAATAGAACTCACCCCGGGGGAAAAAACGGTTAGTTGAAAATGTACAAATCAACTGTAGCGACCGGATAGCGGGGTAAACGGATCCAAATTCCAAGAAAATGTCAGCAGTTCAGTCCCAGGACAGCACGGATAAGAAAAAACAAACAAACTGCATCTTATCCCACAGAAAGACCATCCTGATTCAGACGCGGTTCAGTTCTTTGAGAAAAGTGAACAGTTCTCCCGGTGTATCGAAGAGATGGCTTCAGCCTTTGTACTGAACTTTCATCCGCACAGGGTGAATGAGGTAGCCGGTGATGTTCTTCTCCTTCAGTGCTTTGGCGGCAGGTCTGAACTGCTTGCGGCGTCTGGCGAGATCCTCGCTCATATCCGAGAAAAGGCTGACCCTCTCGCCATCGATGTTGATGTCCCCTTTGGCTCTTGCGAGTTGCAGTATCTTCTCTGTCCTGGAAATGAAGGAACCTGATCAGGGCGACCCATGGGGGTTCATCTGGCCGGGGTTTTGGTGCTGATGTTCTGTGGGCATGTTCGATTTCAAACGGCTTGGTGAAGTTGATTATGCCTAGGACATCCGGGATCCATTGAGTGAAGAAACAGACCGGGTCACGGCCCTCGCTGTCCTCTTTCAATCCCACCACACGGATATTGCTACGTCTGCTCTGGTTCTCCATCTGGTCTACCTTGTTTTTGAGGTAGGCATTGTCCTTCTGCAGTTGTATCAGAACCTGGTCATGTCAAGTGACGGTATCTTCAACTGTGCTAATGCACAACTCAGCATTAGTCGTTCTCAAAAGGAGATCATTCAGGGAGGATTTCAGGTCGTCAATGGAAGAATGGAGTTCAGCTGATTTCTTGTCAATTTTCAGAGAAAGACCTTTGTTACTATCTTGATTTTCCCTGAGTAGAGTAGCAAGCATGCCGGCAGGCTCACAAGAGGCTGCTGAGAGCAACAGTCTGGAACTGTCATCTGAGTTATGAGGGCTAATGCTAATCTTGCTAGCTGTAGCGTTATTGTTGTCTTGGGAATCAACAACGTTTTGGTCGTCCTTCTTGCCTCTCGGCCGAGGTCCATGGCTTTTTGGGAAGCTAAGTACTTGACAATTTATCAGCCGACGTTAGAATATTGTTTCAACGTTGTTATTTAGGTAATAATAGAATAACTTCGAAGAGCTCGGTTTGTCAACGTCTGCTCAGCTCCGTGGCATCAGGTGCTCCCAGCATTCCTTATTTGCGCAACCTTTGCACAGTCAAAGGAAAATGCCACTTGGTTAGCTATGAGACATAGACTGTTTAGACTTTCTTTTGTTGCCAAGCAAGATAAATAAACGTTCAATACTTTCTGAGTGAATGAACAACAACAAAAGCTTCCTGTCATCACCAGGCTGTCCATTTAAATAGATTGAAAGTTCATGACCGGGTTCGTAGCATAGGTGTTAACGTCACCTCCATGGGATCTGATGGGACTGGGTTTGCCTCTCGGAGGAGACATTTTGAACATTCTCTTTCGTGTATAGTTTTGAAATGAAATGGCAAGGGACTGTGGTGCGTGCTACAACGGGGGAGAGAACGGTGGAGACTGCAGAGACCTTACCAGGAATACTTTGTTGTCCCCATCCATTAGATACACTCCACCCCTATGGTACATCCCCGGGTCACACTTCTTATTGGCAGGGTGATGGATTCTGTTCCCTGAAATGCGCACGCCAGCTGATTGAGGGAGAAACGGGCCCTCTCTATACACTTGTCTGGGCCCACTGGAACGTCCAGCTCCTCCACTGTGCGATATCAGAGAAGACCACCGTTGGCCCGGGAAACATTCGGAGGATCACCTCTAAATCCGCACATCTGCCACACCACTGTCGTCCCCTTGATGTATCCCAAGTCGTTTGAGGTGGGTGACCTCAGTGGGAGAAGTAGCACAGGCCCGCTGCTAGCGCAGAACACCAAGCAGTTTGTGCCTCTTCGTGTTTTGCTCTCTCAGCCGCCTAATGTGACAGTCAATAATATATGTAAATAGTTAATGGGTAGGCTACATGTTGATTATTTGTGTATTTTCCAGGAGCTTGCTTGATTGTCTTGTTAAAAGACATTGGGGATTTTTTTCCAGTTTACTCTACATTGGCCTAAAATGGGTTTCTAGTTTTCCCTTCCCTTTGGAAAGTCAGCTGTTCATTTTGAATAAATACTGATAACTACATTATTTCTGTTGCCATTTGTCATCATTGTGTATTTTTACTTTACTTGTTATGCTGTATTATGTTAACACTGTACAATACTGTTGCATAATCCCCTTCCTGTGTAAAAAGCATGGAAATTCCAAAAAATACATATATACATATAAGTCGAAGTTTACATACACATGAACGTGGTACCTGAAGGTACCACGTTCATTTGTACAAACAATAGTACGGAAGTATAAAAACCATGGGACCATGCAGCCGTCATACCGCTCAGGAAGGAGACGCGTTCTGTCTCCTAGAGACGAACATACTTTGGTGCGAAAAGTGCAAATCAATCCCAGAACAACAGCAAAGGACCTTTTGAAGATGCTGGGGGAAACAATTACAAAAGTATCTATCCACAGTAAAACAAGTCCTATATCGACATAACCTGAAAGGCCGCTCAGCAAGGAAGAATCCACTGCTCCAAAACAGCCATAAAAAAGCCAGACTACGGTTTCCAACTGCACATGGGGACAAAGATTGTACTTTTTGGAGAAATGTCCGCTGGTCTGATGAAACAAAAATAGAACTGTTTGGCCATAATGAACATTGTTATGTTTAGAGGAAAAAGGGGAAGGCCTGCAAGCCGAAGAACACCATCCCAACCATGAAGCACGGGGGTGGCAGCATCATGTTGTGGGGGTGCTTTGCTGCAGGAGGGACTGGTGCACTTCACAAAATAGATGGCATCATGAGGAAGGAAAATTATATGGATATATTGAATCAACATCTCAAGACATCATTGAAAAACGCAAATGGGTCTACCAAAGGACAATGACCCCAAGCATACTTCCACAGTTGTGGCAAAATGGCTTAAGGACAACAAAGTCAAGGTATTGGAGTGGCCATCACAAAGCCCTGACCTCAATCCTATAGAAAATCTGTGGGCAGATCTGAAAAAGTGTGTGCGAGCAAGGAGGCCTACAAATCTGACTCAGTTACACCTGCTCTGTCAGCAGGATTGGGCCAAAATTCACACAACTTATTGTGGGAAGCTTGTGGAAGGCTACCCAGAAATGTTTGACCCAAGTTAAACAATTTAAAGGCAATGCTACCAAATACTATTTGAGTGTATGTAAACTTCTGACCCACTGGGAATGTGATGAAAGAAATGAAAGCTGAAATAAATCATTCTCTCTACTATTATTCAGACATTTCACATTCTTAAAATAAAGTTGTGATCTTAACTGACCTTTTAACCAGATCATTCTTACTAGGATTAAATGTCAGGAATTGTGAAAAACTGAGATTAAATGTATTTGGCTAAGGTGTATGTAAACTTCCGACTTCAACTGTATGTTTTATGTGAGATGTAGAAATGGGTCTGAAACCGAAAAAAAAGAAAGTCATGTGAGCATCACAAAGCCTACTCCACCCATGCTTTACCAAGGTTTTACACCACACATCTTTGACCTACTCCAGTAGCTATGTTGATCTATTGTACTTCAAAACAATGTGTATGCAGGTTGATTAGGATTATAACCTTCTCAAACATCCCAATTCATACTCTTCAGTGGAATAATGGACTTTACAGTGTCCTTTATTAAAATTGTATATATATGTATATATATAGTACCAGTCAAAAGTTTGGACACACCTACTCATTCAATGGTTTTTCTTTATTTTGACTATTTTCTACATTGTAGAATAATAGTGAAGACATTAACACTATGAAATTAAACATATGGAATCATGTACTAACCAAAAAGTGCTAAACAGATCAAAATATATTTTAGATTTTAGATTCTTCGAAGTTTGCCTTGATAACAGCTTTGCACATTCTTGGCATTCTCTTAATCAGCTTCATGAGGTAGTCACCTGGAATGCATTTCAATTAACAGATGTGCCTTGTTAAAGTAATTAACTTTCCACAAATTAACTTTTAAGACATCAAGGTCAGTCAATGCGGAACATTTCAAGAACTTTTAAGGTTTCTTCAAGTGCAGTCGCAAAAACCATAGAGCGCTATGCTGAAACTGGTTCTCATGAGGACCGCCACAGGAAAGGAAGACCCAGAGTTACCTCTGCTGCAGAGGATAAGTTCATTAGAGTTAACTGCATCTCAGATTGCAGCCCAAATAAATGCTTCACAGAGTTCAAGTAACAGACACATCTCCACATCAACTGTTCAGAGGAGACTGCGTGAATCAGGCCTTCTTGGTCGAATTGCTGCAAAGAAACCACTACTGAAAGGACAGCAATAAGAAGAAGAGACTTGTTTGGGCCAAGAAACGGACATTAGACCAGTGGAATTCTGTCCTTTGGCCTAATGAATCCATGAAACCCTAACCACGCTGGGCCAATTATGTGCCATCCTATGGGACTCCCAATCACGGGACTCCCAATAACCAGCTATAGCTAGCTTAGCTCTCAAACTAGGTGGCATACTGCCTTCTCCCTACAGTTTTCAGAGGTTCACATGAGCCCACGACTGGATCATGTGAACTACAATGTTCTGCCCCCAGCTGTGCCCTGGACACCATATGTGAATTGATTGCCCCCATCTATCTTCAGAGCTCGTGCTGTTAGGTGACCTAAACTGGGACATGCTTAACACCCCGGCCATCCTACAGTCTAAGCTTGATGCCCTCAATCTCACACAAATTATCAATGAACCTACCAGGTACAAGCCCAAATCCGTAAACACGAGCACCCTCATAGATATCATCCTAACCAACCTGCCCTCCAAATACACCTCTGCTGTCTTCAACCAGGATCTCAGCGATCACTGCCTCATTGCCTGTGTCCGTAATGGGTCTGCGGTCAAACGACCACCCCTCATCACTGTCAAACGCTCCCTAAAACACTTCGGCGTGCAGGCCTTTCTAATCGACCTGGCCCTGGTATCCTGGAAGGATATTGACCTCATTCCGACAGTAGACGATGCCTGGTTATTCTTTAAAAGTGCTTTCCTCACCATCTTAAATAAGCATGCCCCATTCAAAATGTTTTAACCAGGAACAGATATAGCCCTTGGTTCACTCCAGACCTGACTGCCCTTGACCAGCACAAAAACATCCTGTGGCGTACTATCGAATAGCCCCCGCGATATGCAACTTTTCAGGGAAGTTAGGAACCAATATACACAGGCAGTTAGGAAAGCAAAGGCTAGTTTTTTCAAACAGAAATTTGCATCCTGTAGCACAAACTCCAAAATGTTCTGGGACACTGTAAAGTCCATGGAGAATAAGAGCACCTCCTTCCAGCTGCCCACTGCACTGAGGCTAGGAAACACTGTCACCACCGGTAAATCCACTATAATTGAGAATTTCAATAAGCATTTTTCTACGGCTGGCCATGCTTTCCACCTGGCTACCCCTACCCCGGCCAACAGCCCTGCACCCCGCACAGCAACTTGCCCAAGCCTCCCCCATTTCTCTTTCACCAAAATCCAGATAGCTGATGTTCTGAAAGAGCTGCAAAATCTTGACTCCTACAAATCAGCCGGGCTAGACAATCTGGACCTGTCTCTTTCTAAAATGATCCGCTGTATCGTCTGAGATCCCCATGGATTGGAAAGCTGCCGCGGTCATCCCCCTCTTCAAAGGGGGAGACACTCTAGACCCAAACTGCTACAGACCTATATCTATCCTACCCTGCCTTTCTAAGGTCTTCGAAAGCCAAGTTAACAAACAGATCACCGACCATTTCGAATCCCACCGTACGTTCTCCGCTATGCAATCTGGTTTCCGAGCTGGTCATGGGGGCACCTCAGCCACGCTCAAGGTCCTAAACGATATCATAAACGCCATCGATAAGAGACAATACTGCGCAGCTGTATTCATCGACCTGGCCAAGGCTTTCGACTCTGTCAATCACCACATTCTTATCGGCAGACTCAACAGCCTTGGTTTCTCAAATGACTGCCTCGCCTGGTTCACCAACTACTTCTCAGACAGAGCTCAGTGTGTCAAATCGGAGGGCCTGTTGTCCGGACCTCTGGCAGTCTCTATGGGGGTGCCACAGGGTTCAATTCTCGAGCCAACTCTTTTCTCTGTATACATCAATGACGTCGCTCTTGCTGCTGGTGATTCTCTGATCCACCTCTACGCAGACGACACCATTTTGTATACTTCTGGCCCTTCTTTGGACACTGTGTTAGCTAACCTCCAGATGAGCTTCAATGCCATACAACTCTCCTTCCGTTTCAACTGCTCTTAAATGCAAGTAAAACTAAATGCATGCTCTTCAACCGATCGCTGCCCACACCTGCCCGCCCGTCCAGCATCACTACTCTGGACGGTTCTGACTTAGAATATGTGGACAACTAGAAATACCTAGGTGTCTGGTTAGACTGTAAACTCTCCTTCCAGACTCACATTAAGCATCTCCAATCCAAAATGAAATCTAGAATCGGCTTCCTATTTCGCAACAAAGCATCCTTCACTCATGCTGCCAAACATACCCTCGTAAAACTGACTATCCTACAGATCCTTGACTTCGGCGATGTCATTTACAAAATAGCCTCCAACACTACTCAGGAAGTTGGATGAAGTCTATCACAGTGCCATCTGTTTTGTCACCAAAGCACCATGTACTACCCACAACTGCGACCTGTATGCTCTCGTTGGCTGGCACTCGTTTCATATTCGTTGCCAAACCCACTGGCTCCAGGTCTTCTATAAGTCTTTGCTAGGTAAAGCCCTGCCTTATCTCAGCTCACTGGTCACCATAGCAGCACCCACCCGTAGCACGCGCTCCAGCAGGTATATCTCACTGGTCACCCCCAAAGCCAACTCCTCCTTTGGCCGCCTTTCCTTTCAGTTCTATGCTGCCAATGACTGGAACTAACTGCAAAAATGACTGAAGCTGGAGACTCATATCTCCCTCACTAACTTTTAGCACCAGCTGTCAGAGCAGCTCACAGATCACTGCACCTGTACATAGCCCATCCAACTACCTCATCCCCCATAATGTTATTTCTTTTGCTCCTTTGCACCCCAGTATCTCTACTTGCACACTCATCTTCTGCACATCTATCACTCCAGTGTTTAATTGCTGTATTGTAATTATATGGCCTATTTATTTCTTTACCTCCCTTATCCTACCTCATTTGCACACACTGTATATAGACTTTTTTCTATTGTATTATTGACTGCATGTTTGTTTATTCCATGTGAAACTGTGTGTTGTTTGTGTCGTACTGCTTTGCTTTATCTTGGCCAGGTTGCAGTGTAAGTGAGAACTTGTTCTCAACTAGCCTACCTGGTTAAATAAAGGTGAAATAAAAATAAATTAAAAAGATATTGATAATCATCGATACGGCTTTCGAAACATATGGCCCTTATCTTTCATCAGCGAAAAATAATCCTTCAAATAAAAAAGATAGACTTACTGTAGTAGTTTGCACAGATCCATACAGGTATGGGTGCCTCCATCTGACGAAACTACACTTCCGCTACACTTCCCGAGTTCGGAGCACACTTGATAGCTAATTGGCAGGTGTTCGGAGCACACTTGATAGCTAATTGGCACAGGTGGTCACTTCTGTCTGTTTTCTTTAAACAAGTGCTGAAACATGGAGATATGGAACACTAACCCTAAATAAAGGTGTTTATCAATGTAGCCTTTTTGTTTGACATTTTTTTTAATATGAAAGATAAGGTTCTTATGCTTCCAGAACTGCACCGCAAGCCATTTTGTGTTAATGTTCAGACCTGTCGTCGGGGCTCTAAACAAAATGCCTTCATCCAATGACACTTTTGTGTAATGTAATGGAACTGGGAGTCATGATCAAGGGCTATAGCTAGCTAGGCTAATTAAGGCTACATGCTGTGCTTTCTCCACAACCCCATTCAGATAAAACAACAGCCTACCTTTTGGTTGCTCGTCGTGGCCTACTCCTCATTTCTCAAAACTTTTATTCCATAATTTTTTTCCCATCTTGCAATGTGTCCCTGAACTCTCAGTCCACTCATTCCATTGAGCCGCTTTTATTGGCCAACATAAACAACAAGCTACACACATGAAGGCTACTGGTCGGCTACTGGTCGCTCAGTGCGCGTCATAAAAATGACATTGAAAAGGTTTTTAAACAATGTCACATGGATATTTTTGTTTCATTTAGGAAAAGCCTTTTCAATGTTAAAAACAGTTTAAAATTGGCCTATATTAGGCTCTCTTTTTTTTAAATCAAAATGCATACTCACACAAGTATTTGAATACTAACATCCGTTTTAATATTCAAATAACCATGCACATCCCTACTAACAGCTATAAACCAATAAGCATCCAGGATCTAAGTGTACCATTTTATGAGGGATCTAGTTTGGATTAAGCCTCAAAGGAAGACAGTTTTATCATGTGTAGGTTTCATTCAAGTCTCTGTTCATTATTTAACTAGTAACTCTGTCTTTGACAGGAGAGACACCAGATTCTCACTCTGACAGAGGGAGGAGTACTCCAGGGGAATCAGACCCAGAGATGCCCAAACCATTAAGATCACACCACTGCTCCCATTGTGGAAAGAGATTTACCCAGTTAAGGAACTTGAAAGATCATGAAAGAACACACACAGGAGAGAAGCCTCATCTCTGCTCCCAGTGTGGAAAGGGTTTTACCCAGTTAGGGAACCTGAAGGACCATGAAAGAAGACACACAGGATATAAGCCTTTCCAATGCTCTCAGTGTCAGAAAGGTTTTAACAGGGTTGAGGACCTGAAAAGGCATGAGATGACACACACAGGAGAGAAGCCTTTCCAATGCTCTCAGTGTGGAAAAAGTTTTATCAAGTTCAGCAACCTGAAAATGCATTTGAGAACACACACAGGGGAGAAGCCCTACCACTGCTCAGACTGTGGAAAGCGATTTACCCAGCTAGGGAACCTGAAGTCACATGAGAGAACACACATGAGAGCAAAGCCTTACCATTGTTCCCAGTGTGAATTTTTTTCTTCTTCTCATCACGGGACCTGATAAAGCATGAAAGAACACACTATGTAGAGAGGCCCTACCAATGCTCTGTGTGGAAAGAGATTTATGAAGTCATCGCATCTGAAGGTTCATAAGAGAATACACACAGGAGAAAAAACATTCCAATGCTCTCAGTGTGGAAAGGGTTTTGCCTGGGTAGGGAACCTGAAACAGCATGAGATGACACACACAGGAGATAAGCCTTTCCAATGCTCCCAGTGTGGAAAAACTTTTACACAGTTAGTGCACATGAGAACACATGAGAGGACTCACAAAAGAGAATAGCCCAACTTCTGTTCCAAGTGTGTAAAGTTATTTTTCTCCCAAGTTAAGGGGTCTGAAAGAGCATGAAAAAATACCCAGGAGGAGAAGACATACCACTGCACTCATTGTGGAAAGACATTTTCCCAGTAAGAGGACCTGAAATCACATGAGTATAATTGTTCTATAGTTGCCAGGGTGCCGTAGTGGAAGCCTAAGCAGAGTTTTCCTGTACATCTTTTTTGAAATTATTTTTTATATAATTAAAAAATAATTATGAACTTTTTTTGTTATGTAATTAAGTATTGACTATACATATACACACACACACAGTGCATTAGGAAAGTATTCAGACTTCTTGACTTTTTCCACATTTTGTTATGTTACAGCCTTATTCTAAAATGAGTTAAATAAATCAGACCGTTTGCTATGAGACTGGAAATGTATGTCCAATCAATTGAATTTACTACAGGTGAATTTACAATCAAGTTGTAGAAACAAACAAGGATGATCAATGGAAACAGGATGCACCTGATGTTAACTTTGAGTCTCATAGCAAAGGGTTTGAATAGAATACTTATGTAAATAAGGTATTTCTGTTTGTTTGTTTGTATAAATTTGCAAAAATGATAAACTGGTTTTCACTTTGTCATTATGGGGTATTGTGTGTAGAACTGATGAGGATTTTTTTTTAAATATATATACATGTTACAATAAGGCTATAACATAACAAAATGTGGAAAAAGTCAATCGTTCTGAATACTTTCCGAATGCACTGTATGTATCAATCTAACCAGAGATAACCATGCAGCCAATTAACTTGTCTTTTTTTTAAGCGTCTTTAAGATTCTTCTTGTGATTAAAAGGGCTACATAAATTAAATCTATTATTATTGTTAGAATAGAGAGGCTGTGTTCTGACTTCTGTTTTTGACTGAGAATGAGTGTTTTTGTTCATGCCACACAAAATGTAATTGTATATTCAATCAAAATCTAATTTTATTCGGCACATGCTTCGTAACCTATGGTTAGACTAACTGGGTGTTCATAATAGTCACAAACCACAGTTACAGTAGAGTACAATACAGTAAAAAGTAGAGTATAGTTAAGTACAGAAGACTAGAGCACACATGAGTAGAGTGCAGTATAATGTAATATTCTCTACTGAACTATACTTTTTACTGTACTGTACTCTACTGTGCACTACTGTACTTTGCTCTACTGTTCTGTACTGTACTGTAAAAGAGATCTTGGTCTCAGCATGACTACTTGTCAAAATAAAGGTTAAATAAAATATTCTACTCTATTTTACTGTACTCTACTGAACTCTAATGTACTTTGCTGTGATGTCCAAACTTGTGAAACATAGATGTCTATGATTGGTACAGATTTGGTCCTGTTATTACAATAATAGCCAGTGTGTAGAATAAAAGCCAAACATGCAAAAGGAGGATATTAAATTGTTCTACATTTGTGTACCTATTCAGGATACATCACCATGAAGAGAAGGGCATTCATAATTATGCATTTCTGTAACGAGTGTCGTGTGTGGAGGACCAAGACGCAACAGGGACGGGTATACTCATCTTCTTTTTAATATTGAAGAAGGTGAAACAAAATGAAACACGTATACAATTACGAAAACGACACTAACAATTATGTCAGGTGAAGAACACAAAACAGAATACAACTACCCACAAACCCCAAAGGAAAACAGGCTGCCTAAGTATGACTCCCAATCAGCGACAACGATGTACAGCTGTCCCTGATTGAGAGCCATACCAGGCCAAAACAAAGAAATACAAAGCATAGAAAAAATGACATAGAATGCCCACCCAAATCACACCCTGACCAAACCTAAATAGAGACATAAAAATGTCTCTCTCAGGTCAGGGCGTGACAATTTCTGTATAGTACAGATCAAGGACCCATGATGTGAGTCTCAGCGTTACTCTGGTACCGTGAAATTGTTCATATACTGTGCCTTCAGAAAGTATTCATACCCCTTGACTTATTCCACATTTTGTTGCTACAGCCTGAACTCAAAATTGATTAAATAGTTTTTTTCTTACCCATCTACACACAATACCCCAAAGTGAAAACGTGTTTTTAGACATGTTTGTTAATTTATTGACAATGAAATACAGAAATATCTCATTTATATAAATATTCACACCCCTGAGTCAATACTTTGTAGAAGCACCTTTGGCAGCGATTACAGCTGTGAGTTGTTCTGGGCATGTTTCTAAGAGTTTTCCACACCTGGATTGTGCAACATTTTCACATTATTATTTTCAAAATTCTTCAAGCTCTGTCAAATTGTATGTTGTTTATTGCTAGACAACCATTTTCAGGTCTTGACATAGATTTTCGAGTAGATTTAGTGTAACTCGGACACTGACGAACATTCACTGTCTTCTTGGTAAGCAACTCCATTGTAGATTTAGCCTTTTGTTCAAGGTTTTTGTCCTGCTGAAAGGTGAATTCCTCTCCTGGTGTCTGGTGGAAAGCAGACTGAACCAGGTTTTCCTCTAGTATTTTGCCTGTGGTAAGCTCCATTCCGTTTCTTTTTATCCTGAAAAACTCCTCAGTCCTTAACGATTACAAGCATACCCACAACAATATGCAGCCACCACTATGCTTGAAAATATGAAGAATGGTACTCAGTAATGTGTTGTATTGGATTTGCCCCAAACATAACACTTTGTATTCAGGACAAACAGTTAATTGCTTTGCCAGATTTTTTGCAGTATTACTTTAGTGCCTTGTTGCAAACAGGATGCATGTTTTGGAATATTTGTATTCTGTACAGGCTTCCATTTTATCAATCTGTCAATTAGGTTAGTATTGTGGAGTAATGACAATGTTGTTGATCAATCTTCCGTTTTCTCACTGCCATTAAACTGTAACTGTTTAAAAGTCACCATTGGCCTCATGGTGAAATCCCCGAGCGGTTTCCTTCCTCTCCTGCGACTGAGTTAGGAAGACGCATATATCTTTGTAGTGATTGGTTGTATTGATACACCATCCAAAGTGTAATTAAATCTCCCTCATTCACTTTCATTTCACATCCAAAGCTCGGTCTGGCGGACATCTCACTCTGTCTGTACTTGACCCCAGTCTTCTTCGACACACCATCTCCCTTTTATCATCATTTTCATCAAATTCAGATTCAACTTCTGCTTTCCTAATTCTCTTCGACCTCTTCTTCCTCCTCTTCCGAAATCCACCTTTTCATGTCCCTATCCCAATATTCCTCTTCTCCCGGCTTTGCTAGCGACCCGGTGGCATCCCGATTTAACTCCATCTCATAATCGTCCCATCGTCTAGGATTGATGTGCATTCCTGGTAATACACTCATGTCCCCCGTGGACCGGTTCATACATACACAAGGGTGTACAACATCCTAAATTGTCTGAAAATCCAAAAATGGGGGTGGAAAATTGTTTTATTAAGACAGTACATATATTTGCTATATATATTTTTTCGTCGTCTCGCCATTAAAGCTAGCCAAGGAGGAAAATGATGCCTATGCAGCCTGATTGGAGGATGCTTTATGTATGAGCCTATTATTACCGGGAATGCTAGATCTAGCTGCCACTATCAGCTGCCTAGGCTACACTCGAGCCATTTTATTAATGGAAAGAGACAAAAAACACCAAAAGTGTAATGACATTCAGCGATTGTCATTGGGTCTACACTCCTGTAGCCTGAATGAATTGATGCGTCTTGCTGACAAAATTACCTTTTTATGTAGAAAGAAAAGTTGGGACACCTGTACGCTCTTAACCCCCCCCCCCAGTTGACTTTGTTTGATTTTAGGGGGACTCATGTCTCATTCAGGTGGTCTCGTTCTCTCCGGCAGGTGGCAGCAGCTTAACAGAGAGTGAAGTCCCTCTAAATGACAAACCTAGGCCCAGTTCCATTTCAGTCCCTAGTCCCTACGTCTTTTGGGGTTACTGATCTGGAAGGACTGGTATATATAATAATAATAGAAAGGGTAGGGTTAAGGTAAATGGGTAAGGTGCAGAAATGGATTAATACCAGTCTATCACAGTCATGTTTTTTTCATTGCGCAGGCTCTGCTGGCTTAATTATTGCCAGTGATGAGGTATTCTAGACAAAGACAGATTATTATTTTGGATTTTCTGAAAAACTTAACTGACCAAAAATATAAATGCAATATGTAGTGTTAGTCCCATGTTTAATGAGCTAATATAAAAGATCCCAGAAATATTCCATACGGACAAAAAGCTTATTTCGCTCAAATTTTGTGCACTAATTTGAGCAAAATGTTGCATTTATATTTCTGTTCAGTATATAAGACTGCTGTAGGTCAGTGTTCCTCTGTGTATTCTAATGTTTATGTAGTCCACTGCTTCATGTGTATTTCAATGCTTCATATCTCAAGTAAACTTCTATAACAATAGACTTACCTGAAACAAATTCACAGGTGATTAAGATACTTACATATTTTTAAGAATACAGAGCACTATTTCATCTCACAAAAAGAGGATAGGATCATTCTAATGCTAGCACACAACTATCTGGGACCGTATGCATCGAGCGTCTCAAAGTAGCAGTGCTGATCTAGGATCAGCTCCCCCCTGTCCATGTAATCTTGTTCATGGTGATCTAAAAGACAAAATGTATCCTAAACAGCACTCCTACTCTGAGATTCTTGATACATATGGCCCCAGGTCTAGAAGTCACAGCCATTAGTTTGCAAAGTATTTTATTGTAAATGTTTACAATTCTCCATGTGAGGTTATAGTTTTGACGAGAGACAAAAAAAATATGATAATAAGGTAACAAAAATAAATACATCTGTTGAGTAGACAGTGGTAAGTGTGGAGGCGAGTTGATGCAGAATTCCTTACTATGAATGAGCTGACTAACCGAGTTTTCATTCAATTAAACTTGCTTGAGAGATTCTAAGGAAAGACATCCTTGTCTGCCATTGTAAGCATGAATCTTTTGCCATCTCTTACTCTTCAATCAAAAGCTACACAGGTATAACATGTGAAAAAGGTTTCTTGAAGTTTAGTCTCATCCTTCCTACATGGCTAAATGGTCCAAATGAATTGTATGGACATCATTTCAGCAACAGACCACATGGATTCGACAAGTGAGTTGGTTTCAGAGGAATGCTCATTGTGACAATAGCACAACCGCAGTACAATTATGTTTGTTATATCTCAACCATAAAGCCAGTGTAGAGAAACATAATGAGCGATGCTAATAATCTGCTCACATAGAAAACATACCACAGGCTATATTGGCATCATAAATGAACAAGAGTCAATAGCAATTGCTAAATCAACAGTGGCATAGGCTACATTTTGCCAACCATTAACATTATACATTTCCCCCCCAATTTGATACGTTGAACAGTGGTAATAGCGCCACACACACACACACAATAACTCTTGTCAATGCTGAAACATGGGTTAACATTTTAGTTACACAGAGGGACACGGCCACTAAAAACAGGAAATGACAAGCAGACCGAGCCCCCACAGGGATTGTCGAGGTAACAGAATAACTGTTCAGATAGAATGTCACGCATCACCAAACATTACACTCATTCATTCACTCACCTAATACTCTCTTCAGCTCCAGCTCTTTCTAACAGGGTTAAAATTAAATAATAACCCAGAAGAAAACACAGTTTGAAAGACTATTTAGAAATGTAAAAAAAAAAAATCACCTTTCTACATAAAAATACTGTTTGTTCCATTTATCCCCACAGTTCCGATCAATATAACTGAAGATACTTAAATCTGATCTGAAAACAATATGACGAACATGTAGAGAAACATAATGCCTTTAGTGCCTTATACACACACAGTGGTCTGAAAAAATACATGTGGAAAACCTCTTCTGCTGGTATATAAAAGTGCCACAGTCGGGCCATAGAGTCAGTGGTTATAGGCCCGCCTGACAAGTAGTGTTCATAGGTCAGTTTAAAATCCTTCAAGTGGTTTGGTCTTTCAATGTTTCTTCATGTGATTGTTGGCCTGTCCTTGTAAAGTCCTGTTAAAGCCTGCGTGGATCTCCATATCAATTGTCGTCTCAATCGTCTCGAATGGCTCCCTTCCCTTGCCTCATTTCATCCATCCTCACTGATGTGAAAGAGCTGGCAAAGTGAGATCAAATCCCCCTGGAACCTTCTAACATATTACTAGTACCCATCCTGACATGACAAGTCAGAGCAGATGAAGCAGAAAAAGACACGGAGAGGAGACGAGGAGAGGAAGCCACTGTGGACCAATTAGGTTGCATTTAGACAGGCAGCCCAATTCTACTTTTTTTTTCTTCACTAATTGGTCTTTTGACCAATCAGATCAGCTCTGAAAAAGATCTGATGTGATTGGTCAAAAGACCAATTAGTGGAAAAATATTAGAATTGGGCTGCCTATGTAAACTTAGCCTAAGATGCAGACAGTGTCCAGTTCAGGATGAGCCAGTCTAAGCCAGGCTTCTCTGTCTGGGCTTGATTCTTGGGTAAAGCTGTTGAGAAAGACACACATACTGCTTAGTAAATACATTGGAACATTATCAAACAATAATTAACCTCTTAATGCAAAGTTTTTCAGTAAGGTTTAACTTGAGGAAACTCAGTTGTGACACTGACTCACCCCCAGAAGGTTCCGAGGGATGTACCCCTCGGTGTCGCCCATGCGCGCCCACCACCACTCGATCTCATCCTCGTCCTCCCGGCGAACGATGGTCATGCAGTCACCCTCACGGAACGCCAGCTCATCAGAATTGTCATTGGAGTAGTCCCACAGGCCGTAGACCACGGCCCTGTTCATAATGCCCATCTTCTCCTGCACTCCTGGAGGAAAGAGGAGGAGAAAGAGGGTTTAGCAGAGCAAGAACACATACAAAAATGTACAAATCATACACAGATATATGCACGCATTCAAACAAACTTTCCCCAGACATAACACTCAAGGCTATAGGATCAGTAGATATGTTGAGCTACTAACCGTAGAGGAACTGGGAGCACTGGGTGTATCCCTCCTCCATCTCCTCACACTTATCTGCTGCCGTCTGCATGTCACTGTAGGTCATAGCAAACACCGCTGCTCCCGACTCAACCAGGAACTTACACACCTGCACGTTATTACAGGAGGCCGCGCAATGCAGCGGAGTCCTGAGAGAGAACCAGAGAGGGAAAAGAAGAAAGAGAAAGGGAGGAAAAAGGAGTGATATTAAGAAAAAAAATCATACATTCCAAAATACTTTCAAGTAAGAGTTCAAGTTGGACTGCAGTTTACAACACTCCTATCACTGACTGCAGTAAGAATCACAATCAGAGGTGTTGGTAGTATAGGATCCACTCACCATCCATCACTGTCGGCTGCGTTGACGTTGACACCAAACTGCACCAAGAACTTGACGATCTCTGTGTGTCCGGCACAGACTGCGTTGTGGAGGGCTGTGATCCCCTCATCATTTGGCAGACTAGGGTCCTCCACCTGAGAGAGGAGAGAGAGGTGGATACGATTTCACAACTCGCTTTACACATAGTATATTTTACACCCACTTAATAAAAATTATAATCAGCTAAGACTACAAAACAAACATTAAGACTACAGTACTTCATTTTGATTGAGAGGGATGGTTTACCAGCTACCATGCTACCTGCTATTACAAAAACACCTTTACAAATTTTCCTTCACTACACACAAGCCTGTTAAAAAGCACTTGTAAACACTGTCTATGAAAATCTTTGCTTACAAAATAGCTTAATAGAGAGCCACTTTAGGGAATAATATACATCTATACATACACAGACATAGTCTTACCTCGTAGATGATCCTCTGGACCAGGTCAAACTCTCCCTCCAGAGAGGAATCCAGGAGCAGGGCCAGAGGGTTAAACTTCACCCTCATACTGTGGTCGATCCTTTCCGAACCAGTCTTACGCAGGTTGGTCCTCTTCCCCTAATAGATACACGGAGGTGAGTACACTTTTCAAACAATGTCATGCCTTGATGAAGTCACACAGCCACTGACACACACTCACAAGGAAGTGTCTAAGGATTTTAGCTAGTGTCCGGTCCCATCTGTACTCAAACGGATAGAGAGATGATATATGGACGTCCTTGAGCCACATTCCAAATCAATGCTCAGTTCATATGAATGGGTGCCAGCCCACAATGCAACACCATGCTAAAGAATAATAAACACATTGCAAAAACGATTCTATAGGGCATCCAGAGTATCCATTGAATGTGAATAACCTGGCTTGAAAAAGAGAAAAGGTATGAGCGACCTGTTCCTTCAGCTCCTAGCTCATTACTGAGCTTATTGTGAGGGGACCAAATCAGTGAAGAAACAACTGGTTTCACTAAGCAACCTGATTATTACTCAACCAGATTATGGTTATTACTGGCCCATGAAAGAAAGGGCCCTTTTTGGGTCTTAACAGGGGCCCATTGGGTTCAGTGGAAGAGAGCAGGGACTGGGAGGCAAAACTGGATCAGACCATTCATCAACACTCCTAGGGTAGGACCTATTACTGGGTAGTATACCGTATTTTACAATTTACAGGTAGTGATGCACGGACCGGTTTGGGTTTTTACTTTACCTTCTATAACGGTATTTGAATGTTTGGTTAAATGTGGTACGTTGTGTGTGTAACGTACATTTTTATAGTTTACTTCACTACTTGAGTCAACTCTCTCCGCTATCGCTCTCTCTCCATGCCGCTTTCCACACAGAACTAGCCCTGTCCCGTCATTCAAGGAGCACATTTGTTGTTCCTCGACCATGAGACACTTGAGTTCAGTCTGCATGGTCAATGCAGCACATGCAACAATGTTGATGACAACGATGCTGTTTCACTTTGCTTCTTAATATAAATCCACTAGCGTTGTATAATTACACTATTAGTTTGTGTTTCTCACATCTGCAAACAGCTAGGTAGTATTTTCTTTTTCGAAATCATTGCATTTTTCTCTCCAATATTTATCTTGTCTCATCGCTGCAACTCCCCAACGGGCTCAGGAAATGAAGGTCGAGTCATATGTCCTCTGAAACATGAACCGCCAAACCGCACCTCTTAACACCCGCTCGCTTAACCCGGAAGACGGCTGCACCAATATGTCAGAGGAAACACTGTTCAACTGACGACCAAGGTCAGCCTGTGGGCGCCCGGGCCACCACAAGGAGTCGCTAGAGCACGATGAGCCTTGTAAAGCCCCCTCCCCCAAACCCTCCACTAACCCAGACGACGCTGTGCCAATTGTGCGCCGCCCTATGGGACTCCCGATCGCGACCAATTGTGATACAGCCCGGAATTGAACCCAGGTCTGTAGTGATGCCTCAGTGCCTTAGCTGCGCCACTCAGGAGGCCAGCTAGTTTGTCTTTTCTTAGCAAGTCGGGCTAAATCTTGTTAGCCGCTAATTGTTAGCCACTAATGCTAATCTTAAATACAAATCGCTAGCTAGCTAACAAATGTACTGAGTCAGAGAATACATAATTAGCTATACAGCCTAATAATACCAGTGACAGTGTAGACCTAAATCCGCATGTTGTTTGTGCAACTGTATCTTCTAAATCAAAAAGGAATACGCGAAGCAAGAATATGTTAACTACATGAAGTGGCTAAGACAAAACATTCAATGTAGCCAAAGATTATGGGGTCCCCTAGGTAACACTTATCAACACTTTGGTTCCTACCCTGTCACAATAACTCCTCCATGGGATTTTCATTCACTGTCATGTCAAACAACATTGTATTCAAAGTGCCTACGATTCTATGTCATGATTCCAACAGTTCACCCAAGTGTTTTGCTCTAAATCGCAATTGCAACATTTGGTTAAAAATAAGGCTTGGATTGTTTGCCTATATCGTGCAGCCCTACGTGGCAGTGTGGAAATGATCTCAAATAAGTGCAGGAAATGCAGAAATTTAAAATAATTTTGGGTTGAATTGAACAGTATAACAATCAGAATGGAGAAAGACCCATTAAAATCACTTAGAATGTGTTGACACCCTAGGGTCAGGCACTACTCATAAAGCAAATTTAGAATTTTGTTATTCAAAAATGTTAAATAGTCATACTGTTCATTTATTTATTTTTTTAAATACAGTGATATGATATTTTGGCCATATCGCCCAGCCCTAGTAGGACCCCACTGATAAACCAGCTTAGAGAGGATCAACAATGGAATGCAGCTTGTTGTTTACTTACAGGGCTAGAAAATAACCAAAGCTCATTTCATTGTCACCCTTGGACGGGCGAAGATTGAATAGGTTCCACTTCCTACTGCACTTGATCAGGATTAATGTGCTTATATAACCAATGAGAGGGTGGAGGGTGAACATGTACTGTATAATCTGAACAGTCAGAACAACCCATGATCCGACCATGAGACTAATAACATGAGGCACATACAGCACTGTAGAGTACAGTCGGCTATTGTTAATACATGCTATGGCTTAAGACTGGTGTTAAGCTATTTGCAGCAAGTAGAGTGGATGTGTTTGATCTGGTACTGGTGTTAAATGTGTCTGATTGTGAGCTGATGTTTATGAATGTCATAGAAGGCACTTAAAATGAAATGTATCATCATCATTAAAACAACAGTGTAACTTAGGTTTCTTACAGGTGGCAATGTGACCTGTCCGGTGACCTCTGGTGCCTGCATGCTGAGAGTGTCCTCCCCCAGGCTCTCCTGCCCAGCCCCGCTGGGGTAGGGTGGTGGAGGGTAGGGGGGGAACTCCTCCGTGAAACTCTCTGGAGGAGGGGTCAGGCTGGGTGGGCTGGGCTCCTCCATGCCAACAGCAGCAACAGGGGTCGGTGCAGGGAACAGGGGCTGGTCAGGTCGCGGTGCAGGGTGGGCCGGATGGGGAGGGGGAGTGAACTCCTCTCGGTCTCCCTTTGGGATGGCTGGTGGGGGAGTGTGCTCTGCAGGGAGTGGGGGGAGGAGGTTAGGGGAGGGGGGCAGGACTTCACAAGCCTCAAGTGTTACACTCTCCGGTTGGCTGCTATCCCCACCAATCTGGGCCCCTGGAACACCAGGCCCTGCCCCTCCCTCCTCCTTCACAGCCTCGGGTGTGGTGGGCGTGGTGAGGATGGTCTCCATAGCAGCCAGCGTGGTCTTCTGGTATAGCAGTTTCTGGATGTTGGGCCCCGCGGGGCCCTCGGGCTCTGTGATAGAGCTGCGTTTCTTCAAGGGCCGCGGGGCGTTGTACAGCTTCTTCCTGAGGGCCTCCAGGTCCCCGTCGCTCTGGTGGCGGTAGGGGTTGGAGATGAAGGGCAGCAGCTTGGTGGGGCTGAGGGGACGAGGGGTGCGCTCTGTCTCCCCCTGCTGGCCCTCGGTAGGGGGGACATGGGGGGCCCCGTGGTCCACCTCAGAGGGCTGGTCTGGGGAGTTTCGCTGCTCGCAGTAAGGATTTTCTGGGTGCTGGGGGCCTCCGCTGGGGATCACAGGCTTACCGTACACTTCAGACACAAAGAGAGACAGAAATAAACAGAGAGAATCGGTTAGGAGTTAAAGCAGGCTTTATAAAAACAACAAACAGACAACCTCTTTTCCTGCTAATAAACAATGACACACCAGGACCAGAGTTGTAGAACATGTAACATTTGAATCAGTTTGTAAGAATATCATCCAGGCAGTATATAAAATAATTAAACAAATTAAAAATATATATTTTATTGTCACACACACAGGTGTAGTGAAATGTGTTATTTTACAGGAAAGCCATAGTAGTACGTCGCCCCTTGAGAAAATTACGGTTAAGTGCCTTGCTCAAGGGCACACTGACAGTTTTTTCCATGCCACTGGACCCGGCCCCTATCTGTTAAGGACCATGTGGTTGCTGCCCTAGTATCAGTCTCCCGATGTTAACAGAAGCACCGCTGGGCCCCGAGGGACCCCCTTCAAGCTAATGAGCAGTCATTCTGACTGCAAACGTTAAAAACTTAGACATGAACTCAGTAATAAAAACAGCAGCTCTGGGCTGTATTCTTTGACAATCTCTCTCTGGTCATGGTTTTAAAAGTTATGAAATCTCACATATGCCAGTATCAAACTTTGCTGTGGCCGGGGTCGTGGAGTGAATCTTTTCAGACAAATTAAATGGGAACACTTTGCCAACCCGGTGTGCAGGGCTTCTGAAACAAGTGCACCTACCGCCAACAGCGCAACACGAATAACACGAAAAAAAGAGCACAAGCCTTTACGCCTTCATCATTGGCTTTTCTACAGAAATGTTTAGTGATCGACTAGGAGTGCCTTGAAGATTGACCAGTCGATAGCGATTGATCCTTTGGTGACCAATGTACTAGCGTTTTTTCCTCCTCCGTTCTTCTCCCCTTTGCTCTGTGTACACATGCTGCTTTTCCTTCAGAAAAGAATGCATCACTACTTTGTTAATTTGCACAATGTATCTTGTTCACTTTCGCTTGTAAATGTCCACACTCACGAAAATGACATTCAGTAGCTACTAGCTATGCTTGTATAACTTTATGAACTGGATTTATAATATATATATATATATATATATATATATATATATATATATATATAAAATTAAATTAAAAAAAACTAGGAGCACGCTGCATTAAAACAGACAACTGAAGAAAAAGCAATTATTGAAGGAGCTGCACTACACTAAAAATATCTCCACCGTGCCGCAGAGGACAAGCGGCAGCTATGCAAGGAGAGACTCAGCACCTGGAAGACCCCATGGAGGACAATCATACTCGACTCGAGTGATTGCCGATGGAGAAGATGTGTGTCAACATGTCAGGTTGGTGGCTTTGTCCTGAAGGAGATCCACAGGGATGATAGCCTTATGGACTCTTAATAAATTGTGAAAGCACACTAAAGACCTCACTTCTGCAAATTGAGACACAGCCAGTCTCAGATAGGGCCAAGAGTTTATTCTGATCATGTGACCTGACCAGTAAAATCTCTAGGTGCTTGTCATATCCTAAAAGTAGTTTGTCTTATCATAACCAGGGCATCACGTTTTTCCTGGCCAGAGCAGAGCAGATCCCTGAGAGTTCATGTCCTCTGTTTCACTCAAGAGGAGAAATCCCACTGGTGAGACTAACTCATTACAAACCTAGTCAGACATATCTGCATATGCAAACCGGTAATAGTAACAGGGTGATGATGAGGATTACTTTGATGTTTTATTTAACGATTGCCATGCCTCGGGGCTTATTACCTTTAATTAGATTCACTAACTGCAGCTTGTTCTGAGTCAGGACCCTCTCCTCTCCACTGGCTAAATTCAATTACGGTACTCTCCTAGGTACTTAACATAAGACTGACGGCAGCCTGCTTTAACCTCTCTGTTAGGAATTACTCTTGCAGTAAGTGTAAAACAGAGAAAAGAACAGAAACAAGACTGTTTCTAGTACTCTGGTGTTGAGTGAAATGCTTTGGAGCCATGGTTCACACAACTTTATTGATTGACAGTCTTAAGACAAATAGCCAAATGACTCCAGACAGACAGTAGCCCTGATAAAGTCAATAGGAACAGAAGAGGAACCAGAAGGTAGTCTTACCACTGACAAATCCGTTGCCGCGGCTCTGGCTCCTGTTGAGAGCCCCCTGCAAGGCCGGTGGGAAGGGCTTGCCTGGGGTGGGCTGCTGGGTGTACATGGAGTAGATGGAGCTGGCTGCCAGGGTCTGGGGCTTGATCAGGTCTTTAGGCAGCTCTGGGGTGAAGGGTCTGACAGTGGCGGCCAGAGGGGGGTCCTGCTTTGAGGGCAGGGGCAGGGTCTGGCTCTGGGAGGGGGGCAGGGTGACATGGGCCTGTGGGCCCCCCTGGGATTGCTGGTGCTGGCTGGGAGGCTTGGCCTTGGGGAAGGTGCCTGTGTTGAGGCCTGGCTTGCCATAGGGGGCACCACTGGGGGCTTTGGGTTTGCTGGCAACGGGTGGGGGAACCTTAACTGGGGGTTTAGCAGCAGACTGGGGAAAGGAGGACAGAGAGGAGCTGGTTAGACCACAGAGGATTGGCATGTACGCACACACACACGATCAAGGACAACTCCTGATGTCAAGTGCTCATGTTTAATGAATGTTCAGTTTTCTGACTTTCTGGGCACCATACATTGCATTCGGTCTGCAGTAAAAATAGCTAAGCGGCCATTTTTGTTGAGATCCACAGTTCTTACCTGGGAGTCTCTGACCAGGTCGTCACTGCTCTGGTTCTTGCGGAGGGAGGCGGCGGGCACCTCAGTGGGCTCAAACATGGAAAATGGACGCACCCTCCTGTCCTTCTTCATCCCCTCAGTCTCATCTACACACACAACAACACAGGTGTAAAACATAACTATGCAAACATACAGGGAAAACAATAGCAAAACCCTATCTGGACTGTGTAAGTAATTAAGTGCATATTCAAGGAAAGTAAAGTGGCAATTTGAGTCTTCATGTTTGTGTGGGTTCGCGGATATGATTTGGCCACTACATATCTGGTCATTGTGTGGTCGAGTCTACAGTCATATTTATGTGTGGTTGTTGTGCTGTGGGGGTGGTTACCTTCCTCTGTGTTAGGGCTGGAGTGAGAGGTCATTCTGGGCAGTGTGGAGGATGACCCATGACTACTGCTGTTGGGCTCTGGTCCAGAAGGGCCCCACTCTGCCAGTTTACCTGAGAAAGGGCGGTGAGGGTGGTGGTTAGGGAGTTTAAGGTTTAAGGGGTGTTTTCTAAAAATACTTTCAATTGAAACCAATGAAAGGCAAAATATATTTAGAAAGGGTCTGGCCAATGCTGGGCTATATAGCAATACCCTGTGGCGGGGTCTTCTCTTTTCTCAGCAGAATTAAGACAGTACAGGAGCGCAAAATGTGGTAGAACTAGCTAGTTCTTTCCATCTTTCTAATTTCCTCAGTTACTGATTTAGACCTGATCAGGCCAGTCCGAAACCACATGGTTGTCAGACTGTCAGTTCTGCTGGAGGTAATGTGTTCGTTCCAACGGACCCATTTAGAATGCTTCCGAATCCAGAGTGGAAGGAGAATAGCAACAGGCACGGTTTAATTCAACAAACAGGCAGTATTGCCTCACAGCAACACATACAACAGAGATCTGGCAGAAAGAGAGATGATGATGAAAATACAAAAGAAAAATGTTTCTTCCATAACAAACATATCCCCTCAAAGCGTATTGCCACGCCCACACAACTGGGCCCCCTGCTCTGGCCCAGTTGTGCATCCACTGAAAGGGTAACAAACAGCAAGTACAAGCGGACACACTCACAGAGCACACCGCACCACAGGGAGTGTGTACTTTTTTTTTATCTTAGCCCGCAGCTATTTCAGAGGCTTAAGCAACAAGAACATGGATTCTAAAATAACCAAAAATGCACGAGAGACAAAAAGCAGAGGAGCCTTAGATATCCAGATATCTAGTGTTAAAGATTCGGTCCGTTATAGGCCAGAGCAGGGGGCCCAGTGTTGGCATGGTGAGGACCCGGGGCCAGGCAAAGACACTCCCCGTCGATGGAGAAGAGCTCTGGAGGGGTTTGGACCGGCTG
Source organism: Salmo salar (assembly GCF_965601325.2). Lineage (NCBI taxonomy): Eukaryota > Metazoa > Chordata > Actinopteri > Salmoniformes > Salmonidae > Salmo > Salmo salar. Next base: position 64,302,476 of record NC_138291.1, on the reverse strand, counting down.
CAGATTCACATTTTTCCTCCCCAAGGTCTCCCTCTTTTCTTTCAGATAAATAAAAAAATATACCAGTTTCATTTAAGGACCAACAAATGTACAGCCGTGCCATATAGATTGCAAAATATTTGGGAAGAGATGTTCGATGTTCAGCTTTTCTTTCCCACTGCATATTGGCTCATCACGCAGAAGTGATTGCATGTAACATCACAGGAGACTGGGGAAACTCTTACTTTAACTCCTGTTTTTCCCTCATTTTGCGTTGAAAAGGACATGTAAAGGAAAAGATGGACCAATGAAATGACTAGTTTTGATTTCATATCATAAATGTTTAATGATGCCTCTCCGATTGGGGCTACTCTCTGGCAGATGATTACACAGGCTGCTTTATAGAATTAATTAACATTTCATTATTTATTTATTTCTCCATATTTTCCTCATTGTTTCTGTGATCAAAAAATACAATTAACATTTAAATGAAATTCTTTAAGAGTCCTGTGTAGTATTTTGATACTTCGTGCAAGGCAATTGATAAGCATTAAAAACTTTGTGGATGGAACTTCCCGAGTGGCGCAGCGGTCTATGACACTGTGTTCCAGTGCAAACTGCATTTCTACAGATGCTGGTTCGAGACCCGTGCCAGCCGTGACTGGGAGACCCATGAGGCGACGCACAATTGGCCCAGCATTGTCCGAGTTATGGGAGGGTTTGGCCGGCCGGGATGTCCTTGTCTCATCACGCTGTAGCGACTCCTGTGGCAGGCTTGGCGCATGCACGCTGACACGGTCACCAGGTGTATGGTGTTTCCTCCGAGACAAAATATTTTTTTGTGGATGGGTATAATTTGTATGTATAAAATGTATAATAGTAATATTTAAAATTACTAAATCCAGTAATTTTGTATACATTTATTTAAATTTGCATCGGGTCGCATCTGGGGGTATTCTGGTAAGATGCCGGCAAAGTCGGCTGAATTCTGGTAGACGGAAACGGCCCGATGTACTTGGGACGATTCTGGGCAGTCATTCATTTTGATTCCGGGTCGAGTCCGACACCGAGCTGATTCAATCAGTTCCGGCTCCCCGGAAGAGGGCCGCTTCTGGGCCGATTCCTCATTGCTAGCTGGGAACGAACAGAAACATCACAGAATGGCATTATAATATATGCACAAATTGTTCTGGAATGTTTCGGATGGGAAACATGTAGATGCCTTTAGTGGCAATGTACAGGTAACTGCCAAAATAATGGATACAAAGTATATTGAAAGCAGGTGCTTCCACACAGGTGTGGTTCCTGAGTTAATTAAGCAATTAACATCCTATCATGCATAAAAATGTTGGGCAGGCCATTATTTTGGCTATGCCCCCATAGGATGACAAAGCCCCCATCCACAAGGCACGAGTGGTCACTGAATGGTTTGATGAGCATGTCAACGATGTAAACCACATGCCATGGCCGTCTCAGTCACCAGATTTCAACACAATTGAACACTTATGGGAGATTCTAGAGCTGGGCCTGAGACAGCATTTTCCACCACCATCAACAAAACACCAAATGATGGACTTTCTCATGGAAGAATGGTGTTGCATGATCCTCCAACAGTGTTCCAGACACTTGTAGAACCTGGGCATTGAAGCTGTTTTGGTCCAATATCCTATTAAGACTATGTTGGTGTTTCCTTTATTTTGGCAGTTACCTGTAGATTAAGTAAATTCATAGTAGCTATTTGACCAATCTGAAGAGAATACTACTGAGCTTTCCCTGGTTCAACCTCTGAATGCACAATCACACAGCAACATGAGGGCTGGTATTCCACCCTGGCAGACATAAGTCACCATTTAGTGGCAGAAGAATTCTGGTTAAGGAGAAGGTAGGCTATCATCTCAGACGGGCACCACAAAACAGCACTATAACCACTGATTCAAGGTCTGGTATCTTTTCAATCCCCCTAATGGTTCAGGTTCAAATAAGTAGGGTAATTGGATCCTAGATCTATGGTTAGGGGCATTGGTAGAGGAAGTAGCCACAACAGAGCACCAAGGCCATAGGTTACCTTCTGAGCTCAGAGTGACTTTACCACCAGAGCCCATCTATCAACAGGGGTATCTCAGAATCCTCAGCTCCTGTTGAGGGTGGGGAACTCAGTCACATGTCAAACCTCTTACAAGCTCGTCATCTGGATTTCATTTATCACTCAGCTGAGGTAGAGATATAGAGTACCAACCTTAATTAAAAGGAGACTGTGAGCGTAAGAGGTGAAGTGGAGACTTCAGCAGAAGAATTGACAGGCAAACGTTTGCCAGGGCCAAGAGGGAAGAAGTGAAAGGGGAAAGGTGAAATGAACATGTGTTAAGGTTAAGGTCACTGTCTCACCTGTGTTGGCCTTGCCCTGGGGATCTGGTTGTGCAGGCATGTTAACGGTGCCGTCGGGGTAGACAGCAGGTTTGACCAGCAGCTCGTGTCTCACTGGGCCGCGAGGCATGGTGGACGACTGGATGTACGGGCCGACAGCCGCCACACGAGAAGGACCCTGCTGCTGCTGCTGACCCCCCAGACCGTCAGAGGGCAGCTAGGGGGAGAAAGAGATATGAAGGGAGGGAGAGAGAGAGTTAGACAGACAGTTCAGAGCAAGCCAAACACACAGATCCAGCTTGTCATCAGTGTGGAGGAACAACAGGGTCACTCACTGACAGACAGTATGTAAAGAGTGAAAAGTACATACAAAAATAGAAATACATTTATTAAGCATCTCCCTCAGCTTAGTAGTAGATTACGCTGTTAGTCTATTTGCAACTCTCCTAAATACACAAAGGAGTGGTTGAAGTTATGGATGAAAATATGATAAAAGCTAATTTAAGGGAGCTAAACAGTGTTGAAAAATACTCCAACTACCCCACATAAAGCCTGATCAAGTTGAACTCTGAAACATTTAGGAAAAAAAACACAGACCAAACTATCAGCTCTCTTTACATTCCAATATAACCAAAGTCTTTCTCTGAAAGTTTTTGGTTCAGAAAACAAACTTTAGCAGTTGTGTAAAATGAAGTCTTACGCAATGGAGCAGATTAAATAAATCAAGCCGTGCCCTTTAAAACAAGATCAAATCAACTGCACTCCGCTACTGGAAACAGAAATGCAGATAATCCGACGGCTGCTGCTGCTCTACCAAGTCATGCTGAAGAGATCAGTTTGTGTCTATGTCAGGTCCAGCTCTGCCATTAGTTACTGTACCTGGGGATGAGCGTCTTTTGAAGCCCTCTCCTTACCAGGGTAGCCATTCTTGAGAAAACAAAAACACAAAAGGCAACAGCAGTTGAACACACTAGTAGTCAAACCCCATACAAGTACATAAGTCGCTATTGATCAGTTCCTCCCATATGTTCAGACGGAGCGAGGTGAGGTGATTCTAGGCTGACATCTTTCAGGCTAGCGTTTCGCGACAAATGTGTTAGAAACATGCCTTCCAGGTGATGTCAGACAGACCCTTGCTGTGTAGTTGGCCAGAGAGAAGGGTAAACGTAACGGCTCTTTGTGGCCGCCTGAAAAAGCCCTGCTCATTATAATTCGAGGCAGACTGTCACTAAATCCCCTCCTCAAAGAATCCTGCTCTATTCAGCCTTCAGATTCTCTGCTTTCATCTGTAATAACTACAGTACATACATATTACACCTTTACCTCTTCAGCTCTCTCCTTTCTTTACCTCAGCTCTTCCCTTCAACATAGGAGAGAGGACTTCAAAAGATGGACTTTTTTAATAATGTGATACATTATTTTCTACTGGTTGTAACTGACAATTAACCTGTCAGTCTATGTCGTTGTTTGAATTGTTTCCATGTTCGCTATGGGGGGGAAATGGTAAGACAAGCAGAACACTTGTTCAGTGAAGGCAATCCCACACTGTGTTAGCTAGGTTTTTCATGTCTTCGGGTGTAGTTCGTAAAGGTTGAAGCGTGTATGTTAGGATGGTAACGTTATAATAATTAAGGATGAAGCGTAAATTCATGCCAGGAATAAAAAGTGTGAAGTTTTTGATTTCCTCCCTTCTGTAATAAGCAGCCAATTAAGTATTTTCCCTTTATTCATGTGTTTAATCTGATACTGTTATCTCCAGCTAAACGTTTTTTATGTATGTAAGCACTTCATAGTTATATCAAGCTAATAAGTGACTCATTAGACAAGAAAGTTCTAAGAGTGTGCTTAACTGTATTTTCATTTATTTTATAGTTCTCGCGGAAGGTGATAATTCTGACTAAAACAACAGAATAAAACCGCCAGTAAAAATCAAGGAACAGTTGTGCTCGTGGTTACTGGTGGGAGCTACACTGGTGGTTTTAATGTATATAAAATGATTAAGTATGCCTATTAAGGGAAGGATTAATTCCACTTCAGTATGTGGTTGAATTATTAATTCTGTGAGTTTTAGCACTGCAGATTGGAGGGGGGTCTTAAAGAATGTGTTTTGCTTAGTATACACTTTCATCCAAAGCAGTTTACAAAACAGACTATTTGTGACTCGTTTCAGGAAAGTAGGCTTATGTCCTACGTCACTACTTCACAGGAGCGGCATTTGAACGTAAACATTTAATTTTGATCAGAATGCGTTTTTGGCAGAAATGCCTTAACCTCTCTTGGGTAGGGGGCAGTATTTTCATGGCCGAATGAAAAGTGTGCCCAAAGTAAACTGCCTGTTACTCAGGCCCAGAAGCTAGGATACGCATATAATTGGTAGATTTGGATAGAAACCACTCTAAAGTTTCTAAAACTGTTACAATTATGTCTGTGAGTATAACAGAATTGATATGGAAGGCAAAACTCCGAGGACAAACCATCCCCCCCAAAAAAAAAATCTGCCTACCACTGTTTCAATGGCTATCACTTTTATTATAAGGCGAAATCCTCCAAGATTGCAGTTCCTAGGGCTTCCACTAGATGTCAACAGTCTTTAGAAAGAGTTTCATGCTGGTATTTGGAAAAATGAGCCAGAAATTATATTTTTTCTAGGTGGCTCCCATTTTGGCTGTAGTGTTTCCAAGCGCGTGGAAGAGAGCCCATTCTTTGGTATATTTCTTCGGTAAAGACAATAACAATTCTCCGTCTTAAATTGCATCGTTTATTTACGTATTAGGGTACCTAAGGTTTGTTTATAAACGTTGTTTGACTTGTTTGGAAAAGTTTATTAGTAACGTTTGGGATTCATTTTGTATGCATTTTGATGGAGGGAAACTGGGTGGATTATTGACTGAAGCGCGCCAGCTAAACTGAGTTTTTATGGATATAAAGAAGGACATTATCGAACAAATGGACCATTTGTGATGTAAATGGGACCTTTTGGAGTGCCAACAGAAGAAGATCATCAAAGGTAAGGCATTTATTATATCGCTATTTATGACATTCGTGGCGCACCTGCCTGGTTGAAATATGTTTTTCATGCTTTTGTATGCGGGGCGCTGTCCTTAGATAATCGCATGGTGTGCTTTTGCCGTAAAGCCTTTTTGAAATCTGACACAGCAGCTGGATTAACAAGAAGTTAAGCTTTATTTTGATGTATTACATTTGTGATTTTCTGAAAGTTAAATATTTATAATTCTGTAGTTTGAATTTCGCGTTCTGCAATTTCACCGGATGTTGTCGAGGTGGGACGCTACCGTCCCACCTGCCCATAACAAACTTGTATTCCAACCATAAATATGAAAACAATTATTAAATTACGAGCCTAGTTGGTTTAGCCACAGATAAATACAGGAACCTTCCTGCTAGCCATGATTGGCTGAGATAATGAATGGGCTGGACATGCCAAGAGATGAGTTTGGATTGGTCTGCCATGTAGCGTGCTTCTGTCTATAACGTGAGCTGTTCAGTATGTGTTGACAGTCTTTTCTACCTCGCCGTTTTTGAAAGATATAAAGTTAACTTTCGCAGTTCTGAATGGCTTTCTACTTTCCTCAACAACATTGATTCCCTGAATTTAGCCGGCGCTATCGACAGATCAGTTGGAAAAAGTGATGGGATACTTTCTGCACACACCACGATCAATGTGAACCGAAGTGACTTGACACAACGCTGGTCAAACAATATGTTGCTACAAACAAAATGAGGTTAAATGGTTCCAGTCTGCCATGAAGCATTCATCCATGAATACGGGTAAGAGTCTAGCTATATTTTCAGATATGTTTATAATTTTGTCAGAAAGTAGTTTTATTGCAAGTTAAAGCGTACTGTTAGTTAGCGAGGAAACGTTAGCTTGCTGGCTCGCTAGCTAACATTACATGTATGATCTGTGTAGTAATATTTTTTAAATCAGAAACCCATTTGCATTGCTAGTTATAGCCTAATGTTAGCTAGCTAACGTTGAACCTACTTTGTTAGCTTTAGCTGCCTGCAGATTCATACTACATCTATGACAATGTTTGTATTGGTAGTAGTATGAGTTGGGATTATGCCGGTTCATTGTTTAACTAGCTACCTAGCTAGCTACATGTCTAAACAAAAAGACTCCACTTCAGACGGATTATTACATGACCCATCAAATTAGCCAGGTGTGTCTGGGGTTGATTGCGGCCATCTACTGGATTTCATGAACATGTGTACATGTCTAGACAAGTGTGAGCCATCCACTTAGCTAGATGTAGATGGGGGGTGGTTATAGCATTTCCTTCAGATAACCCATCAATTTAGTGTGTCGGGTAAGCATCATCTATTAACAATAAAATATTAATAAAATATTTTTATCTGGACACTTTCTGTTTTTGATATTGCTACTATGCAAGTAACCACTTCACTGTACCGTTTACACCTTCTGTATCCTGTGCATGTGACAAATTAACATACATTTTATTTGATTACCACATGGCCTCACATGTGAATCCTTAAAGAGTTGGGTGGGGCTTAAGAGGGTGTGAACGATACTGAATGGGTGTAGACAAAGAGCTCTCCAGTTGGTGTACCAAAACATTCAAGAAACATTTCCTCAAAAGTGGGGTTACGAGTTTATCAACTTTAAAACCAGAATTACTTTCCTATTGTTCCTCAACTGCAGTGTACAATATACCATGTTCTATTCTATTTTATCTAATGTAAAAAAAAAACACAATTTCAAATGTTGCTACATAAGACCGAATCAAGGCGGTCGGTCACATTTGCACATATACAGCTTAATATATATTTTATGACATTCTCTATGCAAATGTCATATGAACCAGGGAATATTGTGATCAGTGGCATGCACACTTTTAAGGAAACATTTTCAACTTCATATTCATCATCTCCAGCACCATACCAAAATGTGAAAACGGTGCGTTTCTATGTTAAGTAAAAAACAGGAAGTTAAGTGTTTCTGATGACACCATCTGGCGACACTTATGAAATCTGGTGTGCATCCTGTGATTTTAACCAACTATGAGTAGGCAAAGGTAAGTAGTAGTTGGTTAAAATGACATAATACACACCAGATGATGTCAAAATATTTTCAGATGACATTATCCGAAAACACTTTGTGTGCATCTTTATGACTACAACACATAGAAACCTGGCATTTTCACATAATATTATGTTGGAGTTTAGGTGGTGCAGGAGATTAACATTTGGGAAATGTCCCTTTAAATGATAAAACTTGGATTAGTAGGCATAAAGTCACTCAAACGGACAGATAAAGTGCCTTCAGAAAGTATTCACACCCATTTACTTTTTCCACATTTTGTCGTGTTACAACCTGAATTTAAAATGGATTCAATTTAGATTTTTTTTTATCACTGGCCTACACACACACAACACTTAATAATGTGGAATTGTGGTTTATGACATTTTTACAAGTAAATTAAAAATGAAAAGCTGAAATGTCAACCCTTTGTTATGGCAAGCCTAAATATGTTCAGGGGTAAAAATGTGCTTAATAAGTTGTGTGTGCAATAATAGTGTTTAACATAATTGTTGAATGACTACCTTATCTCTGTACCCCACACATACAATTATCTGTAAGGTCCCTCAGTCGTGCAATGAATTTCAAACACAAATTCAACCACAAAAGACCAGGGAAGGCACCTACAGTATTGGTCGATGGAAAAAAAAAAAAAAAAAAGATATTGAATATTCCTTTGAGCAAAGTGAAGTTATTAATTACACTTGGGTTGGTGTATCAATACACACAGTCACTAAAAAGATACAGGTGTCCTTCCTAACTCAGTTGTCGGAGAGGAACGAAACCGCTCAGGGATTTCACCAGTTTATTGGCTGTGATTGGAGAAAACTGAGGATGGATCAACAACATTGTAGTTACAAAGTGTTATGTTTGGGGTAAATCCAACACAACACATTACTGAGTTACACTCTCCATACTTTCAAGCATAGTGGTGGCTGCATCATGTTATGGGTATGCTTGTAATTGTTAAGGACTGTGGAATGTTTCAGGATAAAAAAAAAACAGAATGGAGTTAAGCACAGGCAAAATCCTAGAGGAAAACCTGGTTGTCTGCTCACCATCTGACACTGGTAGATGAATTCACCTTTCAGCAGGACAATAACCTAAAACACAAGGCCAAATCTACACTAGAGTTGTTACCAAAAAGACAGAGAATGTTCATGAGTGGCCGAGTTACAGTTTTGACTTAAATCTACAAGAAAATCTATGGCAAGACCTGAAAATGGTTGTCAAGCAATGATCAAAAACCAATGACAGCACTTGAATCATTTTCAAATGTCACGACTTCCGCCGAAGTCGGACCCTCTCCTTGTTCAGGCGGCGTTCGGCAGTCGACGTCACCGGCCGCCGATCCACTTTTCATTTTCCATTTGTTTTGTCTTTGTTTTACACACCTGATTTCAATCCCACAATAACTGTTTCATTATTTAACCCTCTGTTCCTCCATGGGTTTTTGTGAGTGATTGTTTATTGTATTTTCGGTCTGTCATGGTGTGCGTGTATTTGTTACTTTCTATATTTGACATTTTGAGTAAAAGTACATTGATTACTCATATCTGCTGTCATGCGCCTGACTCTCTACACCAGCCACACATAGGACCCATTACATCAAAGGAATAAATGGGCAAATGTTGCACCTTCCAGGTGTGGAAAGCTCCTAGAGACTTACCCAGAAAGACTCACATCTGTAATCGCTGCAAAAGGTGCTTCTACAAAGTATTGACTCAGGGGTGTGAATACTTAATAATACTCAATAAATTTGCTAACATTTCTAAAAACATTTGTTCAGTTTGTAGTTATGGGGTATTGTGTGTAGATGGGTAAAAATATATATATTTAATTCATTTTGAATTAAGGTTCTAACAACAAAATGTGGAATAAGTCAAGGGGTGTGAATACTTTCTGAAGGCACTGTAAATATCCCCACGTTAAGTTAGTTTGATTGAGATACAACATGATAGAGTTATCAAGGAGGAAATTAAAGGGTGATGTCTATTCATTTGACAGTGGTTTTGTTTCTCTATTAAAATACTACTGATCGAGGATAGATTCTGTAAATTGGCCACCACATGAAACATGTAAAATCATAATAAATCATGCCTGGGATTTACTAACATAATTTAAGAATTTGAGTGCCTGAGCAAATCATCCACAACCACTCTGAGTTTCCATTTGACAAACACTCCTCGCCCTTACACGTTGTTCTAGTACACTAATAGCTACAGCAAATCTCATGTGTCCTGACAATTTCCTCACAAAATCTTTCAAAGACAGATTAAAAAGTTCCATGTTTACATAGATTAAAAAGTGCAATGGAAACCACAGGAGTCAAAAACAATTCAGAGGAAGAGGGGCAGAGAGATACCAGGCAGTGATATCATCTCCTCTGGCATTCCTGTCTGTCTGCCTGCCTATGCTCTAGTCTCCTCCCCTCTCCTGGAGTTGTTTTTGCAAGTTGGGCTGAAGAGAGGGAATGTTGAGTGTAAACTGAGATAGCAAAATCAACCCTGTGACAAGGATCAAAACAATGATTAATTCCACCAGTGTCCTTCCCTCCTGGTCTTTGGGAGCCACCGGGTGCAGGCTTTTGCTCCAGCCAAGCACTAAAATACCTTAATCAGGTGTTAGTACTGGGCTGGGAGAAGGATCTCCCCACTCTGTGGGTCCCAGGGACGAGGGTTGAAGAACGTTGAATAGAGAGAGATTGAAAAAGTGAACTGTGGAAGGAGATATCTGAGGGTATTTCAGTCCTGTGAGTCAGTGATTTGTTTGTCAGTGAAGAAAGGCAGCAAGAGACAGGTTTGAGGAGTCTTACTTTTTTGATAGAGGCCGGCTCTGAGGGCCAGGGCATCTGGGGCTTTCAGAGGTAAACAAAATACAGTTGTGTTTATACTCTACAGCCCCAAGGGGGCGCTCAGGTTATCAATTTTGATGGGGTGTGCTTCACTATGTAAACATTTCCATTTCTTTCACAAAGTCTTGAGATGTCAAAGTAGGTGTTCTGCACTCATGTGTGCGCATGTGTGTGTGCGAGTGCGCATGTGTTTGTGCGTGTACAGTATGTGCGCATGTACACTACGTGCGTATGTACACTACGTGCGTGTGTGTACACTCACAGGCAGGTTCTCTTTCTGCTGCAGAGCGGCCTTCTTCTTCCAGAGGCGGTCTCGGAGCTCACTGACCCTTTTGTCCATAGAGGCCACCTCCAGGTTGCGCTTGTTCAGACTGTCTCTCTGATGCTGCAGCTTGGAGTTCTGCTCCTGGTTCAGCTTGTTACGCAGCTAGAGGGGACAAGAAATGACATGTCAGAGAGCTGAACTAGGATGGAGGACAGGGTAGAGGACATACAGTGCGTCATGAGAAAGTATTCATACACCTTGACTTATTCCACATTTTGTTGTGTTACAGTCTGAATTAAAAATTGCTCAAATGTATTTTGTTTCTCACCCATCTACACCCAATACCCCATAATGACAAAGTGAAAACATGTTTTTAGAAATGTTAGCAAATTTACTGAAAATTAAATACAGAAATATATGATTTACATAAGTATCTCCACCCCTGAGTCAATAAATGTTAGAATCACCTTTGGCAGCAATTACAGCTGTGAGTCTTTCTGGGTAAGTCTCTAAAAGCTTTGCATACCTGGATTGTACAATACAATTGCACATTATTCTTTAAAAAAATTCTTCAAGCTCTGTCAAGTTGGTTGCTGATCATTGCTAGACAGCAATTTTCAGTCTTGCCATAGATTTTCAAGCCGTTTTAAGTCAAAACTGTAACTAGGCCACTCAGGAACATTCAATGTCGTCTTGGTAAGCAACTCCAGTGTATATTTGGGCTTGTGATTTAGGTTATTGTCCTTCTGATAGGTGAATTTGTTTCCCAGTGTCTGTTGGAAAGCAGACTGAACTAGGTATTTAGGAACGACGCCTGTATGTTTGTAGTGACTGAGTGTATTGATACACCCTCCAAAGTGTAATTAATAACTTCACCATGCTCAAACGGATATTCAATGTCTGCTTTTTTTTTATTTTTACCCATCTACCAATAGATACCCTTCTCTGCGAGGCATTGGAAACCTCCCTGGTCTGTGGTTGAATTGGTGTTTGAAATTCACTGCTTGAATGAGGGACCTTACAGATATGAGGTAGTCATTCAAATATCATGTTAAACACTATTATTGCACAAAGAGTGAGTCCATGCAACTTATGTGATTTGTTAAGCAAATTATTACTCTTAAACTTATGTAGGCTTGCCGTAACAAAGGGGTTGAATACTTATTAACTCAAGACATTTCAGCTCCTCATTTTTAATTCATTTGTAAACATTTCAAAAAACATTATTCCACTTTGACATTATGGGGTACTGTGTGTAGGCCAGTGACAAAATAAAAGAATAATCGCAATTTAAATTTAAATTCCGGCTGTAAAAGAACAAAATGTTGAAAAAGTCAAGGGGTGTGAATACTTTCTGAAGGCACTGTATGAGGCTATGAACCAGTGGTTCTGATGGCTCAGTTGATTAGTTAGGGCATGGTGGTAGAGATAGTTAAGGGTTTGAGTCCCACACGAGCCACATACAAAATGTACGTGCTTTGGAATCAGACCTGGGTTAAATAGCCTGCATATGTAAAACACGTTCTAACAACAGAGCTCCTGGGATTTAGTTCAAGTACAATGGAATTTTCAATTGTCCCAATCAAACATACCTGTAGCTCCTTGTAGAGGCGGTCCAGTTCAGCCACAGAGCTCTGGTTGTCGTGGAAGGAGTCCATCTTGCCGTTCTTGAGCATCTCCAGCTGTCTGCTGAGCTCCTCCACCTTGGACACAGCCACCACCAGCTCCTTCTGCTTCTGTTGGAACAGACTGTTCATCTGCTCTATCTCCTCCACTAAAGACGAGAGAGAGGAGGTTAGAACCAATCGATCAGTCAGTCATCCTACACAAATCCCCCAATCAATTCACCACTCAATCAATCCAAACAACAACCAATCCCTTGCCCATTCATAACAACACTGTGCTCACCTAGCTTGCCGTTGCTGAGGCGTTTTTGCTCCACCTGGCCCTTGAGGGCCCGGACCTTCTTCAGCCTGGTCTCCTGGTTCTCCACATTCTCCTTGAGATGCTGCAACTTCTCCTGCTCCGACGCTTGCTGCTGCTGCCTCATGTAGCGCAGACGCTGCTCCTAAAGACAGGGGGAGTAGAGAGGAGAGATTGCATTATTACAGTGTTTTTGCTGCCTCTGCTGTGGCTTCAGGTAGCAGACACAGCTCCTGTGGAGGGGAGAGTAAGAGAAAAGAATGAGGATGGTTACAGAGGCCTGCTGTTTTATAAACCATAGCAGCTGCTCCTACACCTTCCCTGAACAAAGTCATTTTTTTACTTCATCATTTAATTGACAGCCTACTATATAATTTTAAATGTATGTACATTTTGGTGTATCTATGACCTGTTAAATGCTGCTTTTATGGCATGCTATCCTGCCAAACATACAGTACCTGTCGTTAGTTATAATTGAACATTTGAATATCACTACAGTCTAAGTTTAACAATGAACTTACTCATTGCGCCATAAACATGACATGAATCTCCTGAGAATGGTTATACTTTAAAACAATAGTGTATTTTCTGGCAAGGCATGATAACTTGGCCTCTCTCCTGGTTGATCAAATCAAATCAAGCTTTATTTACACAGCACATTTCAGACATGGAATGCAGTAAGGCATGGATGAGATATAGAAAATAGTAAAAATAAAGAAAACCCTTGAATGAGTAGGTGTGTCCAAACTTTTGACTGGTACTGTATATGCCAACTTGCTCTCTCAGAATAGCATAACGGACCTGCAACTTTGACTTTCTCCACTTCCGCTCTGCCTTTCTGCAATTTCTCTTAAATTGATTAGTTTCCTCACTCATCTATGTTTGGATGTGGCCTTTTTCAACTTTACTGGAGCTATGGCATCAATGGTTGCCCTTCATTTGCTATTAAAGTTATCAATTAAATCATCACAAGAGGAAGGTGGAGTATTGTTCATACACTAAAAATCTGCAGCAACTTCAGAGGTAAGATAGCGTTTCTTAATAATGCATTCAGTATTATCCTGTGCTATGAGCATCAAGGTAGTAAAAAAATACACATTGGTGATCAGGTAAAGCCAACAAACAATAGAGGATATGTCAATAGAAAGCCCCTTGGTAATAACCAGGTCAAGAGTATGGCCGTGGTTATGGGTGGGCCCAGTAACATTTTGGATAAAGTCCATAGAGCTCAAAAGATTCATAAGTTCAATGGCCTTGGAGTCAGTCTCTTTGTCAACATGAATATTAAAATCCCTCAACACAATGACTTTAGCATAGTTCTTAAGGACAATAGACAATAGTTCATATACATCAGTAAAGAAAGTGGGTTAGTGCTTTGGTGGTCTATATGGCCAGTACTGGTGGCTGACATTTAAACAGTATAGCATGATGATTAAAACACCCAAAGTCGCCAAATGAAATGTCCTTACAGCGGAGAGCATTAGTAAAAATAGAGGCAGATCCCACCCCCTTTTCCCCCTTTTCTGTTAGAATTTGAAAAGCTGTTATCCGGGGGGGAAGATTCAATAAGAGCAGCACTACAGTCTGATGGCAGCCATGTTTCAGTGAGACACATGCAATCAACTTTGCGCTCAGTAATGGAGGTCATTCACAGGAAAGGTTTTAGTTGTGATTGCTCTAACATTTAAAAGCGCCATCTTCAATGAGTGTGGGCCACTCTGCCCCTTGGGCATCTGCCTCGAGGGAACCAATGGAATAACAACCAAGTTATTAATGTTACAACTACGTTCTCTGACAAACTCCAATCTATCAGAATGGTAGAAGATGACAGTTTTTATAAACTCACTCGTACCCCCAAGGCATAAGACCGCTAAATAGTCAAATAATTGTTACCCAAACTATGTGCACTGACCCAACGTACACTCACTAGACTACTGTATATGCTGCATATACACACACACACACACACACACACACACACACACACACACACACACACACACACACACACACACACACACGCACACGCACACACACACACACAAAACCCGACAACTCAAACACACACACGCACCCACTTTTACATTCATAATGTGCTGCTGCTACTGTTCTTTGTTTTACTATTATTGTTATCTATCCTGATGCCTAGTCACTTTACCCTGCCTTCGTGTACATATCTACCTCACATTCTGCGTGCCCCTGCACATTGATCTGGTACTGGTACTCCCTGTATATAGCTCCACATTGATCTGGTACTGGTACTCCCTGTATATAGTTCCACATTGATCTGGTACTGGTACTCCCTGTATATAGCTCCATAGTGATCTGGTACTCCCTGTATATAGCTCCACAGTGATCTGGTACTGGTACTCCCTGTATATAGCTCCATTCTTATGTATTTTATTTTATTCCTTGTCTTACTATTTTATTAAATGTTTTCTTTGTATTATTATTTTTTTAACTCTGCATTGTTGGGAAGGGATCATAAGCAAGCATTTCACTGTAAAGTCTACACCAGTTGTATTTGGTGCACGTGACATAACATGTTTTGATTTTCCTGTTTGTTACCTTCTCCATCACTCCACCTGCTCAAGGCCATCCCATGAACCAGACGCTTCATCAAAAGGGTTATCTTCCAAACTCTTCCTATTCCTTAAAAACCTTTTTCACTCCCTGATAACTCCCCTTCTCAACTTTTCTCTATCACTTTGTCCTCACCTTTAATCGTCCCATCCCTCTTTCTCTCACCCCATCTCTGTTTTTCAATCTCTCCATTTATTTCCATCACTTTACCCACCCTCTTTCACTTTCTCTTGCTCTCAGCATCTCCCTCTTTCATCCGACCCCACTTGCTCTCCCTTGCTTTCTTTCTTCATCCATGTCTCATTAGCCCCTTTCCACCCCCCTCTTTCTTTCTACCCTCCCGCCCTTGTTACCTTGGAGGCGAGGAGTTGTTGCTGTGCATCTATCTGCTGCTGCTGTCTGGCAGCCATTTCCTGCAGCTCAGCCAGAGTCATGTCCATCCGTGGGGCCGACACCTGCACAACAGAGAGAGAGTCAGCTACACACGCCAACGTGCACGCACACACACACACGAGAGCTGGCAAAGTAAGACAAACTCTGAATAGTCTACGTACAAACACCATCTTTCTCTCACTCCAAACCAAGGGAAATATGTGTTTTGCATCTGTCAGGACAGGTCTGAAGCCAAGTAGAACAAGTACAGTCTCTGCATGTGGGTAAATAGCACAAGCTCAAATATAGGGATTTTTTTTGCGTGATTGGTGACACAGGAGTAACCAAACCCGTTTTTCCCGCTCCTTCTCTTTGAAAGCTATAGCTGTTACAGGTTTAAAAGTCTGAAACTAACACCAGCATACCAAGAGCAGGGAGAGGAAATGGTCAAACATAGGCCAGTCCAACAACTCATAGAATAGGAAATGTACATGTACACTCTGCAATTAGCAACTGTATACTGCACACAGTGAGTGACTGAATGAAAAACTGTTTCAAAAAGGTCTCCAAGTGTTTGTCTAAAGTCAGTGGTTTCTGAACTCACCCCGTTCTCCATCCGTCTATCTGAGGGGCTCTTCACTCCATTCCTCTTTGAGTCTGATCCTCGGGAGCCACCTGAAACACACGTCCAAAACCTCAGTCAAAGACACTCGGAGAGAAGACTAAAGTAGCAGAAGTTGTTTTGGAGACTGGAAACATTAAAAAGCCACCAAGTCTGTTTAGGAAACTATGAGAAACTCTCGCAAAGTGTTCATTGGAATTACAGCTGATATGAGTGACTGAAAAAGCGATTGCTTGCTCAGATACCATACACTGACACACGTTCTGCAAAAGGTTCCTTCAGCTGGAGAGTAGGGTTCACAAGGAGGTTACACAAATACAGACTGGCCAGCATTAGCAACGAGCAAAACCACTCAGCCAGCACAAAGAGATCAGTGTTGCCAGAGACAGGTCATAATCTCAAAATTTACTACAGCACTCTGGGTTTCTGAGGAGCTGCTCATCGAGTCAGAATGTGTGTATGTGCACATGCGTAGCGCATTTGTGTGGTTGGGGAGATTTTAGGGAGCCAATGAACCTGATCTAATCCCTTGAGAACCGGCCCTAGATAAAGCCTTTACCAAGTAACTTAAATAATAGTTTTGGACAACCTCTGTTACAATCATGGGCTATGTCTGGGGACTACTCATGGGCAAAATAATACACTAAACTAACTCTGGATAAATAATTAGCCTACAAGGTAATGATATCACATTGGCAAATTAACTTAATAGGCTACTTAGTTAACTTAATGGAGCAAATTGCCATCTCTTTTGGTAGCTAGCTAAGCTCACTTTATGAGAAAGAAGAAAGGTGATGGGAGAAAAAAAGGCTAAGCTCTCTCTATAAGAGAAAACACAATGCTTAGTTAGCTGATTGTATCACAAGGCTAACTAACAAGGCTAACTAACTCTATTGGAAAGAACGCAATGGGAGCCAACTACAAAGACATGGCCTAAGTACAAACAAGCTAACAGTGTGAGGAAAAAAAGAGCAGGCTAAAATGGCCAGAAAGGAAAACAGCCATCTAATCCCAGAGCCAGATCCAAGCTGTGAGGGGTCAAGGGCTTAGTAGTTACGCAATGAGGGGCTGAGACGATCCCCACCACCAGAGGACTAACTCATTTTTAGAGATGTGATTTGAACACCCCTTCACAATGACAGCCCTGGAGCATTAGGTCAATGAAGGCTTGTCTGGGATTTGAAGATCATTTATTCTATTTGTAATAGAAATCTGTAGGCATATGTGGATCAAGGGGGTCTTAGGCTTCTGTTGTACAATCCATGTCTTGTGGGGAGGGAGGGCCATCCGAGTTTCTACTTTCGAACAACTTGTTACGTAATTGATAACAGGGCTGTGTCTTTACACTGTCTGGTGTGTTTATGAACATGTGTATATACAGTACAAGTCAAAAGTTTGGACACACATACTCATTCAAGGGTTCTTCTTTATTTGTACTATTTTCTACATTGTAGAATAATAGTGAAGACATCAAAACTATGAAACCACATATAGTAACAAACAAAAAAAGTGTTCAACAAATATATTTTATATTTCACATTCTTCAAAGTAGCCACCCTTTGCCTTGATGACAGCTTTGCACACTCTTGGCATTCCCTCAACCAGCTTTACCTGGAATGCTTTTCCAACAGTCTTGAAGGAGTTATATGCTGAGCACTTGTTGGCTGCATTTCTTTCTCTCTGCGCTCTAACTCATCCCAAACCATCTCAATTGAGTTGAGGTCGGGTGATTGTGGAGGCCAGGTCATCTGATGCAGCACTCCATCACTCTCCTTCTTGGTTAAATAGCCCTTACACAGCCTGGTGGTGTGTTGGGGCATTGTCCTGTTGAAAAACAAATAATAGTCCCACTAAGCGCAAACCAGATGGGATGGTATATCGCTGTAGAATGCTGTTGTAGCCATGCTGGTTAAGTGTGCCTTGAATTCTAAATAAATCACTGACAGTGTCACCAGCAAAGCACCCCGACACCATCACACCTTCTTCTCCGTGCTTCAAGGTGGGAACCACACATGCAGAGATCATCCATTCACCTACTCTGCGTCTTACAAAGACAAGGTGGTTGGAACCAAACTCATCAGACCAAAAGGACAGATTTCCACCGGTCTAATGTCCATTGCTCATCTTTCTTGGCCCAAGCAAGTCTCTTATTCTTACTCATGTCCTTCAGTAGTGGTTACTTTGTAGCAATTTGACCATGAAGGCCTGATTCACGCAGTCTTCTCTGAACAGTTGATGTTGAGATGTCTTTTTTTGATCTCTGAAGCATTTATTTGGGCTGCAATTTCTGAGCCTGGTAACTCTAATGAACTTATCCTTTGCAGCAGAGGTAACTCTGGGTCTTCCTTTCCTGTGGTGGTCCTCATGAGAGCCAGTTTCAACACAGCGCGTAATGCTTTTTGCATCAAGATTGACTGACCTTCATGCCTTAAAGTAATGATGGACTGTCATTTCTCTTTTCTTACTTGAGCTGTTGTTGCCATAACATGGACTTGGTCTTTTGCCAAATAGGTCCATCTTCTGAATACCACCCCTACCTTGTCAGAACACAACTAATTGGCTCAAACGCATTAAGAAGGAAAGAAATTCCACAAATTAACAAGGCACACCTGCTAATTGAAAAACATTCAAGGTGACTACATCATGAAGCTGGTTGAGAGAATGCCAAGAGTGTGCAAAGCTGTCATCAAGGCAAAGGATGGCTACTTTGAAGGATCTCAAATATAAAATATATTTAGATTTGTTTAACCTGTTAGGGCTAGGGGGCAGTATTGACACGGCTGGATAAAAAACGTACCCGATTTAATCTGGTTACTACTAATGCCCAGTAACTAGAATATGCATATAATTATTGGCTTTGGATAGAAAACACCCTAAAGTTTATAAAACTGTTTGAATGGTGTCTGTGAGTATAACAGAACTCATATGGCAGGCAAAAACCTGAGAAGATTTCATGCAGGAAGTGGCCTGTCTGACAAGGTGTCGTTCTTCTTGCCTCTGTTTATTGAAGACTGAGGATCTCTGCTATAACGTGACACTTCTTACGGCTCCCATAGGCTCTCAGAAGGCGGCAAAAAGCTGAATCGTGGCTTTGCAGGCTCTGGCTGAAAAAAAAGTAGCGCGTTTGGGTAGTGGCTGGTTACAGTACTGTGAGACTCAGGCGCGTGCCCGCGTCGACCGAATGCTTTGTTTTCTTTCCTCTGTTTACCTAAACGCAGATTCCCGGTCGGAATATTATCGCTTTTTTACGAGAAAAATTGCATAAAAATGGATTTTAAACAGCGGTTGACATGCTTCGAAGTACGGTAATGGAATATTTAGATTTTTTTTGTCACGAATTGCGCCATGCTTGTGACCCTTATTTACACTTCGGATAGTGTCTTGGAACGCACAAACAAAACTCAGCTATTTGGATATAACGATGGATTATTTTGGACCAAACCAACATTTGTTATTGAAGTAGCAGTCCTGGGAGTGCATTCTGACGAAGAACATCAAAGGTAATCAAACTTTTGTAATAGTAAATCTGACTTTGGTCAGGGCTAAACTTGGTGGGTGTCTAAATAGCTAGCCGTGATGGCTGGGCTATCTACTGAGAATATTGAAAAATGTGCTTTCACCGAAAAGCTATTTTAAAATCGGACACCTCGATTGCACAAAGGAGTTCTGTATCTATAATTCTTAAAATAATTATGTTTTTTGTGAACGTTTATCGTGAGTAATTTAGTAAATTCACCGGAGGTTTGCGGGGGGTATGCTAGTTCTGAACGTCACATGCTAATGTAAAAAGCTGGTTTTTGATATAAATATGAAGTTGATTGAACAAAACATGCATGTATTGTATAACATAATGTCCTAGGGTTGTCATCTGATGAAGATCATCAAAGGTTAGTGCTGCATTTAGCTGTCTTCTGGGTTCATGTGACATTATATGCTAGCTTGAAAAATGGGTGTCTGATTATTTCTGGCTGGGTACTCTGCTGACATAATCTAATGTTTTGCTTTCGTTGTAAAGCCTTTTTGAAATCGGACAGTGTGGTTAGATTAACGAGAGTCTTGTCTTTAAAATGCTGTAAAATAGTCATATGTTTGAGAAATTGAAGTAATAGCATTTCTAAGGTATTTGAATAACGCGCCACAGGATTCAACTGGCTGTTGAGCAGGTGGGACGAATTCGTCCCGCCTAGCCCAGAGAAGTTAACACTTTTTTTGGTTACTA
The DNA here is from genome assembly GCF_965601325.2 of Salmo salar. NCBI lineage: Eukaryota > Metazoa > Chordata > Actinopteri > Salmoniformes > Salmonidae > Salmo > Salmo salar. The sequence continues at coordinate 64,282,233 of NC_138291.1, read as the reverse complement.
CATGATTCCATATGTGTTATTTCATCGTGTTGATGTCTTCACTATAATTCTACAATGCAGAAAATAGTAAAAATAAATAAAAACCCTTGAATGAGTAGGTGTGTCCAAACTTTTGACTGGTACTGTATGTGTCGTGTGTGGCATGCTTTTGTTCTTCTGTATCCATCTCATCCTGTTAGGTGGTTGGGAACTAACCTGATTCTCTGCTGGGTGCTCGGTCGTGACGCAGGAAGAAGCGCACCTCTGCCCTGTGCTGTCCCCAGCGCTGAAGCACGTCCAACATCTGCTCCCCATCTCCTACAGGTCGCTCTGATGAGGAGGGGAGGTGGGGAAGAGAAGAAGGGGTTAGACTAGAGAACACACACACACAGGTTTAGGATGTTATGGAATCGAGTTAGTGGATGCTTGTGGAAACAGTAAACCATATCAAATCATTGCACCCCCCCAAGATTTGGAAAGTGACAAGAGTAGAAAAAATTTACACGCATGCGACTGCCAATCCAGCATCCATACATTGGACAAACATACATTCATCTGTAAATGTTAGTAATTTTGTCTCAAAAGAAAAGCAGTCAATGTGTGTGTCGTATGACATGTGTCGTGTGGTTTGTGAATCCAATCAGACCACACTGACTGACTGGTGGAGGCTAGTCAACATTTTGAGGATATGCATTTAATCAAGACTTAAGTAGCAAAACCTGAAATTGTGTTTTTTTTTTGATTTTTTACATTGGATAAAAGTAGAGACTCAGAGCTAGAAAATGGTACATCATACACTACAGCTGAGGAACACTGGGAAAGTAATTCTGCTTTGAAAGTTGAAAAACGTGTATCCCCACTTTTGAGAAAATGGCCCTTTGTCATGTATACACAGGGAGTCAGGAAGCAGGTGTAGAAGGAGAGTTTAATAACAATGATGAAAGTCAAATTAACAAAACAGGAGATGTGTACTGAACATGAAAACAAACCAATACTGCCTGAAAACTGAGGCTACTGAGGGCTAAATAAAAGGGGAAGTAATCAAGGTACTGATGAAGTCCAGGTGTGCATAACGATGGTTGCCAGGTGTGCGTAATGTGGGTTGCATAACTGGTATATTTTAACGCCAATAAACCGATCCGTTTGAAAATGAATTTAGTATATGTCAATCTAGCAAACCAGGCAACAATACGCAACTTTATAAGCAATGTTTTGGTTTGTTTCTAGCTTGTTAGCTTGCTAGCAAAATGTTAAGTTAGCAGGCTAGGCAGTTCAAATAATGACCAAATTATATAGCTGACAACGTCTTAACTTCAGCTAATTTGTATTCATTATTACAAGAAAATAAACGCACAACAAGTTGATGGCAAGCTAATTACAGAAAATAGCTTACGGATGTGATCATGACGAAATAAAAGCAGGGCATTCTCCCAGAGAATTTTAGAACTTGGCCTAACGTTGTATCCTAATTTGAATTTGGTGCAGATCATGTTGTTCTTCACATTACTATCTCTGGTAAACACACACTATATCAACTAAAATCTAAATGTATTTGTCACAGGATACAGAAGGTGTAAACGGTACAGTGAAATGGTACCTTGCATAGTGGAGTCTTTTGTTTAGACATTTAGCAATGCAAATGGCTCTGAGATACGAATAATATTACTACACAGATCATACGTGTAACTTTAGCTAGCGAGCCAGCTAGGTAATGTTAACTGGCTAGCTAACAGCACGCTTCAACTTGATGGAAACGACTTTCGGACAAAATTAGAGAAACTTATAATATCTGAAAATGTAGCTAACTGGACTCAATTACCCGTAACCATGGATGAACTCTTCTCCCTCTCTGTCACAGATGCCATGGTTGCCCTTAGTTTGAAGATGTAATCTGGAGACTGGTGTTTTATACAACAGCCTTCTGTGTGTTCTCTTTGACTCCCTTGACATATTTGCAATCAAATGCCAGAATGTTCTCCATCTCCTTAGCTATCATACTCTGTTTCCACTGGGCATTCCACTGATTTCAAAACTGTGCTCCAGAAAGTGGAGAGCAACACTTTTGTAGTTAATTGTGATATCTTAAAAAAAGCTGTGTTAGAAAGGATTACCTACACATATAGAGTAGCCCTTTGTTGTTAGACATAAGCGTGCTACATAGCAGACCAATCCGAACTCATCTCTCGGCATGTCCAGCCCATCCATTATCTCTGCCAAGCATGGCTAGTGAAAAGGTTCCTGACTTTTTCCGTGGCTAAACCAACTAGGCTCATAAATGTAACAACTGTAGTCGTATTTACAGATGGCATACAAGTCTGGCCAGTTGGCACACAGTCAGCACACCTCTATTCTTTGTGTGCTTTCCAAAATCGTATTTTGTCTCAAAACTCTCCCTATTTATGTTTCATATGCTCTTGAAGTTTGATAAGAAGATTAGCCTAGATGTGTTTTCCTCACGTAATCACTAGATCATAGGTTTTGTTATTGGTCCAGGTTCCTTATTTCACAGGCCTCTACAGGTCTTAGTTGTCAGATTGACAGGCATCGACAGGTGTAAAGGGGAAAAGGCTCACCAGATCCGCGCCACATCTCAGCCAGGTGGCATTCTGTCTCTCCGGGCTCCTTACACAGCTCCACCACGTCCCGGCACAGCGTCTCCGGGGTAACGGGCACCTCGGTAAAATGCTGGTCATTGTTACTGAGGTACACTGTCAAGAACATCTGGGGGGTAGAGAGAGACAAAAACAGGATATTAACATGATGACATCCTTTAAAGGGATTCCCAGTACTTTTGTATAGTTTTTAGCTAGTAGTTCTGAAAGTAGCGCACACGAACCAAAATAATGGAAACACAAGTAAATGAGGGATTTGATTTGGATCTCATTTAGTCCCCATTTGGACTAATCTTCCAAGAGTCCTTAAACATTAACATACAATTTACAATACGAACACATTTTCACATATAACACACTACTACAAACATACATAATATACTAACATAATGATCCAATAAATACTCAATCTAAAAAATATTGATTCTTCATCTACTATAATCCCACAACATTTCTATGTATTATATTTAAATACTTTTAAAATAATGTTTAAATGTATATATTGAAATGTTTCTGGTTTTCTCAGTTAATTTATTCCATTTCTTTATTGCTCTAAATCGAAATGTTATTTTGCCTATTTCTCTTTTCTGTCTGGATAACGCATAGATAGTGGACAATCTATTCGTAGTATTTACGGAATGTCTGTCTCTTACCAACTAAATACCGTTGTGAATAGAACTTGGCCGTTTTAAATGATGTATATTATAAAATAAAATAAGCATGTTTTTTTCAATTATCTTGTCGATTGATGACCAACCAAGAACATTGCGCATGACTGCAACAGAAGAACCATATCTACACCTTAAAACAATCCTTGCTGCTTTGTTCTGTGCATTCTGCAACCTCCTAACTTCACTTGATGATGCATTTCCCCAGACCACAGAACATTAGTTCACCTGACTCTCAATGAATGTTTTTGTTATTTGCTGAATAATTTTTCCTGGTAAATATTTAGCTATCCTTCTGATTATGCATGCTGTTTAATTTTTTTTTTTTTACATAGATTAGTTATTTGAGACGACCATGATAAGCAGTTGTCTAGCTGCACTCCCAATAGTTTGGTTTCTGCCACTTCTTCAATTTGTACTCCTCCCATACTTAATTGTATCCCATGCTGTTTTGGCCTTTTCCTAGTGGAACAGACCAACATAACTTTGGTTTTCTTGGTGTTTAAAATAATAATAGGGATAATAAGTATATTGAATGCAGGTACTTCCACACAGGTGTGGTTCTTGAGTTAATTAAGCAAATAACATCCCATCATGCTTAGGCTCATGTATACAAATTTTGGGCAGGCCATTTTAATAACAATCTGAGATATCTACTGCAGCCCTCATCCTCCACATACAACACCCGTTCTGCCAGTCACATTCTGTTAAAGGTCCTCAAAGCACACACATCCCTGGGTCGCTCGTCTTTTCAGTTCGCTGCAGCTAGCGACTGGAACGAGCTGCAACAAACACTCAAACTGGACAGTTATATCTCAATCTCTTCATTCAAAGACTCAATCATGGACACTCTAACTGACAGTTGTGGCTGCTTTGCGTGATGTATTGTTGTCTCCCTTCTTGCCCTTTGTGCTGCTATCTGTGCCCAACAATGTTTGTACCCTGTTTTGTGCTTCTACCATGTTGTGTTGCTACCATGCTGTTTTGTCATGTGTTGCTGACTTGCTATGTGGTTGTCTTAGGTCTTTCTTGTTGTGATGTGTGTTTTGTCCTATATTTTTTCTTTTTTTATTATCCCAGCCCCCGTCCCCTAAGGAGGCCTTTTGCTTTTTGGTAGGCCGTCATTGTAAATAACAATTTGTTCTAAACTGACTTGCCTAGTTAAATAAAATTAAACAAATAAATTAAAATAATGGATTGGCTTTATATAGCGTCGTTCTACCTACTGAGGTACTAAAAGTGCTTAACATTGTAATTTTGACCATTATTTTGGCTTCCATGTCTATGCTCCCATAGGATGACAATTCCCAGATCCACAGGGCAAGAGTAGTCACTGAATGGTTTGAAAACGATGTCAACCATATGCCATGGCTGTCTCAGGTACCAGATGTCAACCCAATTGAATGCTTATGGGAGAATCTGGAGCGATGCTAGAGATAGTATTTCTACCACATCAACAAAACACCAAATATTGGAATAATTCGTGGCAGAATGGCGTCGTATCCCTCCAATAAAATTCCAGACACTTGTAGAATCTATGCCAAGGTGCATTTAAGCTGTTCTGGCTCGTGGTGGCCCAACGCCCTACTAAAGATACTTTATGTTGGTGTTTCCTTTATTTTGGCAGTTACCTGTGTGACCGCACACACACACACACAATACCAGTCAACAATTTGGACACACCTACTCATTCAAGGGTTTTTCTTTATTTTTACTATTTTCTACATTGTAGAATAATAGTGATGACATCAAAACTGTGAAATAACACATATGGAATCATGTAGTAACCAAAAAAGTATTAAACAAATCAAAATATATTTAAAATTTGAGATTCTTCAAAGTAGCCACCCTTTTCCTTGATGACAGCTTTGCACACTCTTGGCATTCTCTCAACCAGTTTCACCTGGAATACTTTCCAACAGTCTTGAAGGAGTTTCCACATACGCTGAGCACTTGTTGGCTGCTTTTCTTTCACTCTGCAGTCCAACTCATCCCAAACCATCTCAAATGGGTTGATGTTGGGTGATTGTGGAGACCAGATAATCTGATGCAGCACTCCATCACTCTCCTTCTTGGTTAAATAGCCCTTACAGAGCCTGGAGGTGTGTTGGGGCATTATCCTGTTGAAAAACAAATGATAGTCCCACTAAGTGCCAATTAGACGGGATGGTGTATCGCTGCAGAATGCTGAGGTGGCCATGCTGGTTATGTGTGCCTTGAATTCTATATAAATCACTGAAAGTGTCACCAGCAAAGCACCCCCACACCATCACACCTCCTTCTCCATGCTTCACGGTGGGAACCACACATGCGGAGATCATCCGTTCACCTACTCTGCGTCTCACAAAGACACACAGTTGGAACCAAAAATCTCAAATCTGGACTCATCAGATCAAAAGGACAGATTTCCACAGGTCTAATGTCCATTGCTCATGTTTCTTGGCCCAAGCAAGTCTCTTCTTTTCATTGGTTTCCTTTAGTTGTGGTTTCTTTTCAGCAATTCGACCGTGAAGGCCTGATTCACGCAGTCTCCTCTGAACAGTTGATGTTGAGATGTGTTTGCTACTTGAACTCTATGAAGCATTTATTTGGGCTGAAATCTGAGGTGCAGTTAACTCTAATAAACTTATCCTCCGCAGCAGAGGTAACTCTGGGTCTTCCTTTCCTGTAGCGGTTCTCATGAGAACCAGCTTCATCACAGCGCTTGATGGTTTTTGCAACTGCACTTGAAGGATCTTTAAACGTTTTTCCCGGATTGACTTTTTCCAGATTGACAGAACTTCATGTCTTAAAGTAATGGACTGTCATTTCTATTTTCTTATTTGAGCTGTTCTTGCCATAATATGGACTTGGTCTTTTACCAAATAGGGCTATCTTCTGTATTCCACCTCTACCTTGTCACAACATAACTGATTGGCTCAAACGCATTAAAAAGGAAAGAAATTCAACAAATTAACTTTTAACAAGGCACACCTGTTAACTGAAATGCATTCCAGGTGACTACCTCATGAAGCTGGTTGAGATAATGTCAAGTGTAGAAAACTGTCATCAAGGCAAAGTGTGGCTACTTTGAAGAACCTCAAATATAAAATACATTTTAATTTATTTAACACTTTTTTTGGTTACTACATGCTCCCATGTGTTATTTCATAATTTTGATGTGTTCACTATTACTCTACAATGTAGAAAATAGTAAAACTAAAGAAAAATCCTTAAATGAGTAGGTGTGTCCATATAAACACACTGAAGAAAAAAAAACCATTAGGAACACCTTCCTAATATTGAGTTGCACTCCCTTTTGGCCTTAGAACAGCCTACATTTGTCGGGGCATGGACTCTACAAGGTGTCAAAAGCATTGCAAAGGGATGCTGGCCCATGTTGACTCCAATTCTTCCCACAGTTGTGTCAAGTTGGCTGGTGGACCATTCTTGATACGTATGGGACACTTGAGCATGAAAAACCCAGCACTGTTGCAGTTCTTGACACATTCAAACCAGTACACCTGGCACCTACTACCATACCCCGTTCAAAGGCACTTAAATCTTTTGTCTTGCCCATTCAACCTCTGAATGGGCACACATACACAATCCAAGTCTCAATTGTCTCAAGGCTTTAAATTACTTCTTTAACCTGACTCCTCCATTTCATCTACACTGATTGAAGTGGATTTAACAGGTGACATCAATAAGGGATCACAGCTTTCACCTGGATAGTCTGTCATGGAAAGGGCAGGTGTTCCTAATGTTTGGTACACTAAGTGTATAGTGCATTCGGAATGTATTCAGATCCCTTCACTTTTCTTTTTTTTTTGTTACATTACAGCCTTATTCTAAAATGGATTAAATTGTTTTTCTCGTCAATCTACACACAATACACCAAAGACAAAGCAAAAAAACGGTTGACATTTTTGCAAATGTATTAAAAATGTTAAAACAGAAATAACTTATTTACATAAGTATTCAGACCCTTTGCTCTGAGACTCGAAATTGAGCTTAGGCGCATCCTGTTTCCATTGATCATCCTTGAGATGTTTCTACAAGTTGATTTGAGTCCACCTGTGGTAAATTCAATTGATTGGACATGATTTGGAAAGGCACACACCTGTCTATATAAGGTCCTACAGTTGACAGTTCCCGTAAGAGCACGGATGTGACGCTTGGCATTCAGGCCAAATAGTTCAATGTTGGTTTCATCAGACCAGAGAATCGTGTTTTTAGGTGCCTTTTGGCAAACTCCAAGCAGGCAGTCATGTGCGTTTTACTGAAGAGTGGCTTCTGTCTGGTCCCTCTACCATAAAGGCCTGATTGGTGGAATGCTGTCCTTTTGGAAGGTTCTCCCATCTCCATAGAGGAACTCTGGAGCTCTGTCAGAGTGACCATTGGGTTCTTGGTCACCTCCCTGACCAAGACCCTTCTCCCTCGATTGCTCAGTTTGTCCGGGCGGCCAGCTCTAAGAAGAGTCTTGGTGGTTCCAAACTTCTTCCATTTAAGAATGATGGAGGCCACTGTGTTCTTGGGGACCTTCAATGCTGCAGAAAAATGTTTTGGTACCCTCCCCTGATCTGTTCCTCAATACAATCCTGTCGCGGAACTCTAGGGACAATTCCTTCGACCTTATGACTTGGTTTTTGTTCTGACATTACATTTACATTTACGTCATTTACAAATACAAATTGGTGCATTCACCTTATGATATCCATGCACTGTCAACTGCGGGACCTCATATTGACAGTTGTGTGCCTTTCCAAATCATGTCCAATCAATTTAATTTACCAGAGGTGGACTCCAAGTTGTAGAAAAATCAAGGATGATCAATGGAAACAGGATGCACCTGAGCTCAAATGAGTCTCATAGCAAAGGGTCGGAATACTTATGTCAATAAGGTATGATTCTTTATTTTGTATAAATTAGCATACATTTCTAAATAACTTTTTGCTTTGTCATTATGGGGTATTGTTTTTTAAATATATTTTAGAATAAGGGTGTAATGTAACAAAATGTGGAAAAGTCAAGGGGTCTGAATACTTTCCGAAGGCACAATGTTCAAAGGAGTGGGCTCCACACACGTCACTGCATCTCAATGGTCTAAAATGGGTTCCTATCCTTGTGTGGCTTTATGTGAGAGCACCAGAACGGTTAGAGCAGATTCCAAAAAGACATCAACTACATTCCATTCACTTATTCTGTCTTTTCAGAACACTGACATTGTCCTAACTAGGTAGCCATACTTCTAAGAGTCCATTCTAACAATAAATGTTCTCTCTTTTTAAATGTGCAGGTGTAAGTAATCAAAAGCAACCGCCAAATACAAACAATTAAAATCACTGCTGATGATGCAGGTAATCTCGGTGGTCCAGACCTAACCAATAGCTTTGGTAAATTAGGACGCAAACGGACACTTTATAGAACAATTAGGTAATAAGCCATTGCTCATGCTTGGCTTACTACAGTAGGGTGATGGGGGGGGTTGTAAATGAAAGGGTCACAGTTGTTTCAGTGATTCATGGCCAACCCTCCAAAGTACCACCCCAGATAAAGAGAAAGGGTTAACAATGACAGACAAATCTTTCACAAACGTCACCTAAAAGGGGAGCCCCCTGCCCTCATTAAGTTCCTAAACTCTGAACAGTTTTTAGTTGCTGTTGTTTTTTTGTCCTGGTCCTAGATCTGTGCTTAAATCTTATCCAAGATCTGTGCCAAATATCTGGGATCAGCATTTGCGTAGAAGGGAAACCTCAACCTCGAGCCAGCACTCCACTTCTTTACAAGCATTTCACTACAACCGCAATAACATCTGCTAAATGTGTGTATGTGACCAATAAAATGTGATTTGATTTTTGAACCACTGGACTACAGCGTGTGTGGATCATTCAACAGCTCTAGGAGAGTAGTAGCTTCAGCTTTGCAGGAGGGTTTGCCAGATTTGCTCTGAAAGGTTTCAAATAACAGTGACCCAGATACATGATCGTTTATGGCTGCTTGGTTGTTGTGTGGGGCAACAAATCATGTAAGAGAAGCATGGAGTTCCCTTTGACGCTTCAATGCAATAGATTAGCCCTTTTTTTACAGGAGGACAAATGTGCTTTAAATCCCAGCAGGACAGGAAAAGTCATCCAGAAATCACTACAGGCAGCAGTTGACAACATCAGCTCTTGCAAGGAATGTAGGACATCCAGAGGACCCTGTTAATGTTAGGAGAGAGGGATAGGGAGGGAGGGAGAGAGTGAAATGAGAGAGAGAGAGAGAGAGAGAGCGAAAGAGTTGTGACATAAGGTTAAGCCCTCTGGGGCTCAGCACTAAAGTTAATGATCCAGACAGACCATGCCATTGCACTCTCTCTCAGCCTACACTGGATGAGTTGGCACTTGGTGGCTTCTGCTCCTGACCTTCATCCACCTCCCTCTCCCTTTCACACAAAATACATTATATGTAAAATACTTCTGAATATATCACGAGAGAGAGGAAGAGGAAGAGATTAGAGAGGAGTGGTGGATAGTAAAAATATATACAGTACTGCATATTATGGCCTGTATATTGCCCATTTGTTGCCAACAAGTAGCACATACAGGTAACTTGAAAAGTTAAAGGAAACACGAGTAAATGAGGGAGACAAAGTATATTGAAAGCAGGTGCTTCCACACAGTTGTGGTTCCTGAGTTAATTCAGCAAATAACATCCCATTATGCTTAGGGTCATGTATAGAAATGCCCAGTTACTCATTTTTTTGGCTACCATGGCTAGGATAAATCTGTGACTTTCAAAGAGGGGGTCTCAAAGGACCATAGGGGGTTTAAAGGGTATGTGTGTCTCAATCACCAGATCAACCAAATTGAACACTTACGGGAGATTCTGGAGCTACGCCTGAGACAGCATTTTCCACCACCATCTATAAAACACCAAATGATGGACTTTCTCATGGGAGAATTGTGTCACATCCCTCCAATTGAGTTCCAGACACTAGAATCTATGCCAAGGTACATTGAAGTTGTTCTGGCAGCTCGTGGTGGCCCAATGCCCTATTAAGTCAAGTTGTTAGCGTTTCCTTTATTTTGGCAGTTACCTGTAAATTCCATTTATTTTCTCAATGTCCTGATGAAACAATTTTCTATGACGCTCATTCTCTTATGTCAACGTGATCTATAATAATGTTGAAGTTAATACAAACGCTAGAGCAGAACGGGAGAGTGGAAGTGCAGTAGAAAATTGCACTAAAGTGTGGAGAGTGGTGTTGAGACACTACCCCAGAGCTCATTAAAATATTAATTAACGCCACAGCCAGAGAAATAAACACAGGTCAATAAAAACTAGATGAGCCGATTAAGAAATAACAAAACAGCATAACAGCTGCTTAACAAAGCGGTGCAAAAAATATCTAAGACAAATAGGCCTACATTAACCTGATATTCCTATTCAGTATCAAAACAATTAACCCAAGCCATAAAAAAAAGCATTGTACTAGTCCAGTGGTTCCCAACCTTTTTCGGTTAATGTACCACCAACTGAATTAGGCTCTGCTCAGAGTAACCCTGAATTAACCCCTCATGTGCATTTTACCAGTAAGCCTATGGTCTCATGAGTCTTCTCAAGTATCCCCTAGGGATAGGCGAAGTACCCCCAGGGGTCCTAGTACCCCGGTTGGGAACCACTGTACTAGTCTAAACCTTAACACTTTCAACCAAGAGAGTGTAGCAGCTTCGGCATCACCGTAGATCTCCAGTAACACACAGGCCAAGGGTACTACGTGGTCTGAATGGAGATAAGACACTTCAGGGACAAAAACCTGCACAGATCAGCAATCAGGAGCAATTGCTAAGATACAATAGTTATACACTATCAAAAACATAGCCTAGTATATCAGCCCTGAAAGTGAAGGTTTACTTTCAGTATCATAACCAAAAAAAGGGGGGATGGAACCAGATGCTGTGCTGCATTACCCACTTGAGGAATATGGGTGGTTTCTAATAATGTCCTAAAAGAGAGTGCCAGCTGCCAGTCAAATTATAAATTGCAGGTGCACACAATATTCTGTTGTGACTTGACGGGCATGGGTCTGTCTGATGAAAGCCGCTGGTAGCAGAACAACATCAAACCCTGTCTGTCTGTGATTCATTTTATGAAAGCACTTCTGAGAGCAGGAGCAGCCACAGCTGATGACACTACCGTACCCTCTCAACCACGACCCAGGGGGTTCCTGTGTGCACGTGCGTGTGTTGCGTGCATGCTACATCCTGCTGCCCTTCCAAACAAGATTGACCATTGTCAATTCTGTGCCTTTTTCTCTCTCTCTCTCACACCACACACACACACACACACACACACACACACACACACACACACACACACACACACACACACACACACACACACACACACCTTGTAGATGACCTAGCCCTATGGGATTGAGGTATTGACTGCCCTGATCTAAGATCAGACTGGTCTACTCCCAATCCTAACGTTAACCATTAAGGCAGATTGCTGTGGGAACGGGCTTATCTCCAGTTGTTTAGGCATGCTTTCAGATCTACTGGGTTTAAAATAGCCAATTACAAGAAGTAGTATGAGGGCAGTCTGTGTGAGTGTGTGCCACTCCCACTCAAACAGAATGAACACATTACCTACCACACATGTGGTGCTGCAAAAGAAATACGATGTATGTAGGCTACACTGTCCCGCAAAATAAGGGTCAATACCACTGTATGTTATTTACCTTTAGTACAAACTCAATATCTATTTTGTTGAGTTACCGTGAGAGAAGAGGAGGGGGGGTATCAAAACTGTCCCCTTAGCAGTTTCCATTATCAGATCCCCAGGACTAAACATGAGGCACAGTAAGAGTTATAGACTTCAATGTCAAAGTAACTAGGAAATAACTAAAGGCCTGCTTAGAGAGCAAACATCAATACCACCGTGTGCACCTAGTCAGAGCTACCTACGACATGCTGCCGGGTCCCACACGCACATATGCAAGCGCACACAGTCTCTGTCCATTATATATATTCCTGGGGTGATAAAGCGATCCAGCTAGGTCTTGTTGAGCGAGCCCCCTCTAAGGAAGTCAATAGACTGCATCAAGACAGGCTGCATTTCTCAGTGTGTGCATCTGTTTTTCCGTCCTCTCTGCAGAACTCTGGGCCTGAAGACTTGGCTCTGCTCCAGCTGGGCAGTCCTTCAAAAACGCATGGCAGAATACTCTATACATTATTCCTTTTCATCTACGCATGGCAGAATAATCTGTACATTAATCCTGTTCATCTACCTCCACTAAAGGGGAAGACAGAGGAGAGAAGGTCATTGGTGAGAGCAGTAGCTAACAACTTGTGCTGTAGTCTGCAGTAGGCTACGTCACTCCCTACTTAAATTCAGCATAACCTCCAGTCTCTGTCTGCACTGCACCATGTTTCCCTCCAAACTCCTCCTTTCATGGTCTCTCCATTCTGCATATTATATTGTGATACAAGGCAACTATGAGCCTTCTACAAGAGAAAATACAAATGGGAGCCAAATTAATCAGAATGAGCCAACTAACAAGAATCTTATTCTTCCCTATCCTAGACAAACTGTTTTAAAAAAAATGTAACTAGGCAAATGAGTTGAGCAACAATCCCAATCCCATTTATTCATATTTTAGAAGGGACAAGTTAACCTCTACGGGATCGGTTGAGCTAACGTGCGCTAATATAATTAGCATGACGTTGTAAGTAACAGAAAAGTTTCCTGGACATAGACATGTCTTATATAGGCAGAACGCTTAATTTCTTGTTAATCTAACTGCACTGTCCAAAATACAGTAGCTATTACAGTGAAAAATTACCATGCTATTGTTTGAGGAGTGCACAACAACAAATGTATCATGGCAACTGGTTTGATACATTCACCGTTGAAGGATAATAATATACTTACATTCAGTAATCTTGCTCTGATTTGTCATCCTGTGGGTCCCAGAGATAAAATGTAGCATAGTTATGATTGATAAAATCAATTTTTATATTCAAATATAAGAACTGGGCTCTACAGTTTGAATCCTTGCTGTCTCTGGCTCCACACCCACCACGCCTGGCCATCTAGATGTGTGAAGGTTAGTGTATAAAGCTAATGATCCATCATGTATGACATTCCTGGTAGTGTGTAAACTTAAATTTTGTATAACCATATCATTTTTGTATGTTCTCTATAGTTATGTACTTGAAAGCGTATCAATTGACCAATTCGGCACAAATACTGTCCAGTATTGCAATGCTTCACTGGATCAATCTGAAACTGTACACACACTGCTGCCATCTAGTGGCCAGAATCTAAATTGCGCCTAAACTGCAATATTATAGTATGACCATTCTCTGCAATTTCAAAGAGGAAAAAAAAAACATCTTTTACCAGATCTAATGTGCTATATTCTCCTACATTAACTTCACATTTCCACAAACTTCTGTGGTTCCTTTCAAATGGTATCAAAAATATGCATATCCTTGCTTCAAGTCCTGAGCTACAGGCAGTTAGATTTGTTTATGTCATTTTAGGCGACAATTGAAAAAAAGGGTCAGATCCATAAGAGGTTTTAATGTCTTTATTAAGCCGAATTTGGAATGAGCAGGATAAAGTATAACAAGATCATTGGCACAGGTGAGTGAGTGTGGGACACAATCTTCCTCTGACCAACCCTGGTTGCGGCAGTGCTCTACTCTGGCCTCTCTCATGCCCATGGGTGAACTAGGATTAATGCCCCTGACATGACACCCAATGTCCTCACTGTGTCAGTCTCTCTACATTATAGCCACATACCCTTACCCCTTTCACCTGCATCCACCATGGACGTCGCGTCAGGCACTCTGGATTCTATGCCAGGTAAGTAGACACCTACAGGGTGATTTTATGGTGCCGTGCCTTCTTCTGAAGGGTCAGGTTCAGTAACTACACCCAAAACCATTCTCATTAATCTACTATGGGGAGGAAACCCATTCAGAACATTTATGACTGAGGCTATTCAGTGGAGTCTCCAGATGTAAAGTACATTACACACTAGCCTATCTAGATATTAATATTAGCATATAACAATCAGTCCTCTACAAATCCCTTCCAGGGATTTATTGGGATCAAAGAGGGGCTTAAGTGGTGGGCATGGCAGGAGCACAGTCAGCCCGTCTGAATTTTAGAGCACATTTTAGAGGCCCCATCTTGGTGGCGTAGACATTTTTCAACCCATTTCCTGCTATTCTACAATTTTCTCCATGGAGCTGAGACAAGTTCTTGTCGTTTTAAAGCAAATTTCCTGCAATTCTCCCGGACTGTCTGGCTTTTATTTTGGCGATTGTTAGTTCTCAAAGATTAGGCCTATATTATTTAAAAATTGTATAGGTCCATAATCTTTTCTACATACTTTATATCTGTTTCAGTCATTTGAGTTTACATTGAAAGTGTTTTTCTGTCCCAAAATATCTAGGGACACTCAACGAGGACCTATGTTCTCTGGAAAATAGTACAAGACGTGGAAGGTGTGTTCCACAACGCATGACCTTCCATGGCATTACATTATTTTCTAGATAACACAGAGCCCTGAGTTGATTATCCCTTTGACACCATCGCTATAAATGAACATATTTGCCGTTAGAAATGTATTCATTTGCCAGTAGAAAGGTGACAACATCCACTGAAGTAGCTAGCATACTAGCTAGAGTAGTTGCCTTGGTAACCATACAAACAGACTTGCTAGCTCAGCTTACATTTACATTTACATTTAAGTCATTTAGCAGACGCTCTTATCCAGAGCGACTTACAAAATGGTGCATTCACCTTATGATATCCAGTGGAACAACCACTTTACAATAGTGCATCTAAATCTTTTAAGGGGGGGGGGGGGGGGGGGGGGGGGGAGGGGTTAGAAGGATTACTTTATCCTATCCTAGGTATTCCTTAAAGAGGTGGGGTTTCAGGTGTCTCCGGAAGGTGGTGATTGACTCCGCTGTCCTGGCGTCGTGAGGGAGCTTGTTCCACCATTGGGGTGCCAGAGCAGAGAACAGTTTTGACTGGGCTGAGCGGGAACTGTGCTTCCTCAGAGGTAGGGGGGCCAGCAGGCCAGTGGTGGATGAACGCAGTGCCCTTGTTTGGGTGTAGGGCCTGATCAGAGCCTGAAGGTATGGAGGTGCCGTTCCCTTCACAGCTCCGTAGGCAATCACCATGGTCTTGTAGCGGATGCGAGCTTCAACTGGAAGCCAGTGGAGAGAGCGGAGGAGCGGGGTGACATGAGAGAACTTGGGAAGGTTGAACACCAGACGGGCTGCGGCGTTCTGGATGAGTTGTAGGGGTTTAATGGCACAGGCAGGGAGCCCAGCCAACAGTGAGTTGCAGTAATCCAGACGGGAGATGACAAGTGCCTGGATTAGGACCTGCGCCGCTTCCTGTGTGAGGCAGGGTCGTACTCTGCGAATGTTG
The DNA here is from genome assembly GCF_965601325.2 of Salmo salar. Lineage (NCBI taxonomy): Eukaryota > Metazoa > Chordata > Actinopteri > Salmoniformes > Salmonidae > Salmo > Salmo salar. The sequence goes on along the minus strand of NC_138291.1, from coordinate 64,266,551 downwards.
TAGAGCATGAACCTACAGGATCGGGTCACCGCCTTGATGTTAGTGATGTTAGATGTCAGCTAACAAACCATCATCCTACCTTGCTATTATGAAAATCGAAATAACATGTAAGAACTTCAAAACCATACATTTATACCATGCGTTAAATGGAAATAATGCACACTCTAGAATGCCCTTCAAGCCAATCAGAAACTAGTATTCATAAATGCCTTGTTATCAAATCAGCCTTTTTTTAATATTGGTCGCGACGCAAAGTGGGTCGCAACGTGTCACAGTAAATTCATAATTATTTCATTAATTACTGGAATTTATTTTGGCCAAGTACAACCGCACTCTGTTCAGTGCGCTCTCTGTTTAGCAGCAGTGTCTCTGCTCAGGTTGGCAGCTGCGCGAGTGGAAGATGCCAGTGTGCTTCGATTTACCAGATATTTAACTGCAGTTTTCTTTAGCAGCAGATGATGCGCTGTCAGCCACTGGCTTGTCATTCCCACTCGCCATCATGTAATGGACTCAAGTGATCCACAAGTTCTGACTGAGCTCAATTGTCATGAAACGCAAATACAGCGATGTGTTTCTCTTGGTTTAATACAAACTTGGAGTAATAACGAGGAGCGCCCACAATGTGTTTTGTGCGGGGAAGTGCTTAGTAATGAGTCTCTCAAAACGAACAGATTAAAATGACAGGTCCTGACCAAACATCCACAGCATGACGGTAAACCCAGGGACTTCTTTCAGAACAGGACAGAAATGCTTCAGGAAACAGTGCTTCGACAGTGGAAAAGTAAATCAGCTAGCAAGGCATTTTTGTAATTTTATAACAGGTGATGATAAGCAGAAGGGAATACTATTTCTCATAGTAGTCGATGCGAGTTTATCTTTCAAACAATCCCCTTGTACACACACCTAATAGCTAGCTAGCTAACTTTAGCCAAAGCAAGCTATCTAGCTACTGATAGTGTTGCACTATGTAACAGTACAGATGAAAATGGGAAAAAACTGTTGCTGTTAAAACACAAGTGATAATTTTTATTCTTAACTGGAATACACTGATTGACGCAAGATGATTTTTGAGGCAAACACACTCACACAGTTATGGGTTGCTCATCTACAGCAGGAAGCGGTTCTGATCCAGTTTGGCACCAGAAACCTATGAGTCAAGGTTCTCAACTCTGGCATACTTAAGAAACAAGTAAAGAAACAGACTCAATGCTGAGCATGACCTCAGGGTTGCACTGTTAAAACCTGAGCCCAGAATAGACCTGCTTGTTGAAAACTTCAACCAGCCACACACCTCTCATTAGGACTGTGAGTGTGTTGTTTTCTAGTCTACATCTGATTGATGTGATCAATCAGTTCAGAATTGTAATTATTTATTGTATTTTAACAGCAACAGTTCCAACCTAGACAGATATGTAAGAGTGTTGTTTTTAATGGGGAAAAATAAACATGAATAGCTATTTATGGGCATTTCATTTAATTGTTATTAGTCTACGTTGCATTTGTTAATGGGCATAAGGGCAATGAAATGTACTGATATTTACATATAGTTGCATGTTTTCAAAAACTTGGGTCCCAGGAAAACACAGAATTTCTAATTTGGGTCTCAGGCTTAAAGTGTATGAATATATTTATAAACTGTGTGGTTGGAGCACAGAATACTGATTGGTTGAAAGCCGAGGTATATCAGATTGTATACCATGGGTATGACAAAACATATTTTTACTCTATTAATTACGTTGGTAACCAGTTAATAATAGCAATAAGGCACCTCGGGGCTTGTGTTATATGGCTAATATACCACAGCTAAGGGCTGCTTCCAGGCAGAACAGCCCTTAGCCGTGGTATATTGGCCATATAACACACCCCTCTCGGGCCTTATTGCTTAAATATTTTACACTGTTTGGACTAAGACAACACAAAAAAGCACTTAAGAGGGCTGCCCAAGGATTTCAATGGCAGAAAAATCCATGACATTCGTGCCGCACCTTGCCTATTTTATTATTAAACGGCATTGTTTGTTGTTTTTTTTACAACTAGCCTTCAGCAGTTGATTCATTATGGTTCCATGATAATTTCATGTGGAGGTCCATTTGTTTACAGTTGTATATGTGTCCTTGGATCTCCCAGCCTTGCTAACCTCCACCTGACTGGTGTGAATGTCAGGTGTTGCATAAGGAGCCCTCCCAGAGAGTCAACACAAAGCCAGTCAGTCGTCACACAGAGAAAGCCTCCTCAGGTTTCTGTTGACTCTACAGCAAAGTAAAGCAGGGCTGCCCACATCATTACCTAATTTTCCCACCATTCTATCACCACAAGCCTAGTTTGATGTGGTTGTTGTTTTGGTTGATTAAGACAATATGTCTAAGTCAACATTGAACACTTCATTGCTGTTTAGGAACAAACGTGTATAGGTTTAAGAACTCATTGTAACAGTATACATTTTTAAATCATTCAACATGAGATTTGGCCAATAAAGAAAGTTAGGCCTATAGGCTAACCTGAGTATTACCTCATTACCCTTCAAAACTGGAACATGGCAGGGGTTAATCAATTCAAAACCACACTAACCTCCCTAAAATAAACCTGCAAAAAAAACAAGCTTTGATTACAACATTGTGTACACAGCTCAAGACCAAATGTGTTAATCAGTGCTAGCTGTGACAGAAGGTAAATCAGAGTAAAACTATTGTGTACAACTAGCCTACACCCACAATGGGCCAATAAATGGAGAGCATCTCTTTTCATAGACCGACAAGACACACATAATCACCTATTCCACATGATCATAAAGAGTCGCTGCCCATTGTCCTAAGAAAACAGTGACCCCCTTTATCGCCCTCCCCCACTCAAGGCAGCCACAATGCTACTACATTCTAACTCCCACAGAGCACTGTACAAGCACAGACAATACCTCATGTTCTAATGTGGCTATATTGTGATAGGGATTATGCTGATCGTACTGATAGCACAGAGTAGAAGCTAACACACCAAAAGCACGTGCACATACGGACACACCCCAGCGGGCCCAAGGTCTCCTGTGCCTATAAAAAGCTACATGGTATGGTAAGAATAAGGATTTATATTGATATCCATGTGAATGGAGGTTGGTGATAAATGGCTGGGTGTGAATAGTGGCGCTAGGACAAATCTAGCAGACGGGAGTCATCCTGAGAGTACTCTGACACTGCTGCCTGACAACATGATTCATTCACTCACTCATCCAGTTACAGGAAAGAGAGGAATGAGGGGGAGAGATGCACACACTGCAGGCTACCTATCTGTATAGTAAGTAATACTATTTCAATAAAAGTGATGAAAGATGGAGCTCAGCACTGCAGCAAAAGGAATGGATCTCTCATGTTGGCAGGGGTCCACATTACCAACTGGTATGTGTGGGAATGATCACTTCATCCCACTCCTGCCAGCAGCTTTTTATTCCGTACCCGCTCGCTTTTTGTCCAACTCCCACCCGCTCCTGAACTCAACCACAGTCCTGCAATGTTATTTTAGGTGTATGTGACACAGCTCACTTGCCAACCATGGTCCCAGCAATTTTGCACCCTAAAGGCAAAATCAAAATGTGCTAAAAGGAATAGGTTAAATTACCAGAGATTCTCACGTGGCCCAATATATTAGGCTATCGGTATTACTGGGCTATATCAGCCAATAGGCTAGATGCAGTTTGAAGAGAGCAGCGTTTGAGAGAGAGTGGACACTTGCACATTCTCTTGAGATAGGCTATATGCAAAACATATCTTTTAGTAGTGGGACGATTTTCAGATGGGGATCAATATTTATTTTTAGGCAATGTAGTTCACTATTGCCTAATTATATTTGAGTTAATTTCCTTGGAAAGATAACTGCCACCTGATTCTACACCCATGCATAGACAAAGGCAGCCTACTCTTTCATATAGCCAGAGAAGAGGCAAAGCAAGAGGGTTTACTCAGCCCAAAACTCTGTCCACTTTAAGCAGATAATTATTAAGCAAGCAGTTTTTGTATGGGGGGGGGGGGGTCCCTGTTGGAATTTGAGATGGTCTATGCACATTCAGAAAGCTAGCATAACATCTCACTCTCCATTGAACACAGACAGTTGACGTCAACACCCCTCATCGAATATTTTTTAAAAAAGTATTCAAATAACAAGATGTATCTAACAATTCCAAGCTAGGAATAGGCGTGTGCTTGACAGCCCGCCGTTCCACCCTGTGGTCAACAAATTCCATTCTTAGGGCGGAGACAGAAGCATCTCGTCAGTATCTCTGATATAGCCCACTGTAGGCGTACTTGATCTTACACACCCAACTAGGCAGGCTACTGAACTGGAAAAAGAAAAGGAGAGCCGCACTCTAGGAGCTCAGATGCAATAATTGAATAACCAATGTTTCGACAGACAAGCTGTCTTCATCAGGCTATAATGGCTACTGAACTTGACGCAGCTAATTCTGAGTCTGTGAATAATGAAACAGAGCTGTTTTTAATACAATAGGTAGAAAAAAATAGTTTCATCCAAAAGTTCTGTCTGACCGCACGCAGCATGTAAAAAAAGACCGCGCGGAAATGATCTGTCTGGACCTGCAATCCGTCGGGAATGCAGCCCTCTACTACAGAGTTGGTGGGTGACTTGTTCAAGGAAAAACAATAACTGCCACGTTCAAAATTATGTATCTGTGTCAAAACTATCGGATTAATGAGCTTTTGAACAAAGATCGATTAGAAATGCCCAATCTCCTATGGACATACATTTAGACACTCGGGTGATTGATTATGCATTAGGCTTCTCTGCAAGTCAGTGCTGTGTATGGGTTTTTCCAATGTAAACAATAATAAATAGCTTCCTAGTGAATAAATAATTAAAAGGTTATAACCACCATAAAAGTTTTAGCCTAGTAGGCACTACAAAAACTTCAAGATTTGCCGTTTTTAAAAGAACGAACACTATCTGAAAATCTGTTAAATGTCTATAATGTGTCATAAATTAGGCAGCCTACCATTAAATTGCATCAACCCTATAGAAACAAAGTCACACACACACACACACACACACACAATACATACATACATACATACATACAATGAAACTGTAAATTGTAATGTATAACGTGTAATGTAACTTGAGTTTTTCTTTATGTCTGAAAACACACTGGTGGAGATCACAACAATGTAACCAACAGTATGGCAAGGCCCCATGTGTCAATTTAATGCCCGACGAGAACGCTACAATGTTGCGTAAGATATCTACCATAGAAACAAATAGGCGAGTATAGTGACAACTTTTTTCAAGTAATTAAAGGCAGAAATTCTCACCGGCATCATTTTAGCTTCGTACCGCATTTAACCAGTTAAATAATTCCTTGGATCGTAGTATCTAGGAAAGCTGGTGGCGTTGCAGCTCAATGTATTTTTAATCCTGATCCTGTCCCGTAGCCTGTCCGATATAATCGAGACGATGAGTTCTCTTCTTGTTGTTGAATTGTAAAAAAGGGCAAAGATAATACAATTTATTTCGTTGTCTAATAGCCTAATCAGTCTCCTCTCTTCATATGCCGTGGACCTGTTGTGACAAAATGCAAGGCCTTCTGGAAAAGAAAGTTTTTAGTGGCGATTGTATTGCTTAGAAGTTGGTAGTCGTGGACGGAAACGCATTGCGTTCGAATCGCAAATTATTGCCTGGCCATTACCCAAAACGATGAAATAACACGGATATGTGCGATGGTATTTGATATATTTTTGCAATGGTTTTCCGAGGCCGTAGGTGCCTATCCAGCCCTGAAACACCGCTGACAGCGTACTAGTTCGGTGGAGATCTAGCAGCCTATCCCAGAGTGACGTAGAGGAGGAAACTCATCCAACTCATCCCATTGGAATTTAAGCCCCGCCTCGTTTCGGACAACGAGGGAGTTCGATTAAGCTGAACCGGGTGCAAGCAGTGAGGGAGCACACTGCACCAAATCCCCTAGTTTCAGACTAATTATCCTTAAACCTCTGAAGACTCTAGCCACTTCCATGCCAGTTGGAATAACAGAAGCGTTATCTCTGAATACTCAAGTTGATTTCTCTATCGACTGTAGGATAAGGGGAACATGGTGCGTTAAAATCAAAGGAAATCAAATTTGATTGGTCACATACACGTGTTTAGCAGATGTTAGTGCGGGTGTAGCGAAATGCTTGCGTTTCAAGCTCCGAGAGTGCAGTAATATCTAACAAGTAATAGTTAACAAATTACACAACATATTCCCAATACACACAAATCTAAGAAGGAATGAATTAAGACTATATACATATATGGATGAGCGATGTCAGAGCAGGAAAGGACTAAGATACAGTAGAATAGTATAGAATACAGTATATACATATGATGAGAAATGCAAGATATGTAAACATTATTAAGTGACTAAGATACCGTAGAAGTATAGAATACAGTATACATATGAGATGGGTAATGCCAGATATGTAAACATTATTAAGTGACTAAAACACTGTAGAATCGTATAGAATACAGTACATACATATGAGAAAGATATGTAAACATTATTTTAAGTGACTAGTGTTCCATTCCTTAAAGTGGCCAATGATTTCTAGTCTATGCCTATATGCAGCATCCTCTAATGTGCTAGTGATGGCTGAACCTCTTAAGGATTGGACCCTTTTTTCAAATTTCGCCTAAAATGACATACCCAAATCTAACTGCCTGTAGCTCAGGCCCTGAAGCAAGGATATGCATTTTCTTGGTAACATTTGAAATGAAACACTTTGAAGTTTGTGGAAATGTGAAAGGAATGTAGGAGAATATAACACATTAGATCTGGTGAAAGATAATACAAAGAAAAAAACAGTTTTTTGTGTTGTTTTTGTACCATCATCTTTGAAATGCAAAATCTAAATTGCACCTGGGGTGGAATAATACATTATGGCCACTAGATGGCAGCAGTGTATATAACACGTTTTAGGCTGTTCCAATGCATTTCTGTTAAAACTTTTGTATCAAGACTGCCAAAATATGCCTCATTTGTTTATTAATAATTTTTCATGTTCAAAACTGGGCACTCTCCTCAAACAATAGCGTGGTATTCTTTCACTGTAATTAGCTACTGTAAATTGGACAGTGCAGTTAGATTAACAAGAATTTAAGCTTTCGGCCAATGTCAGATATGTCTATGTCCTGGGAAATGTTCTTGTTACTTACAACCTCATGCAAATCACATTAGCCTACATTAGCTCAACCGTCCTGCAAGGGACCCACCGATCCTGAAGATGTTTTAGCAGTCTGATGACCTTGAGATAGAAGCTGTTTTTCAGTCTCTCGGTCCCAGCTTGGATGCACCTGTACTGACCTCGCCTTCTGGATGATAGCGGGGCAAACAGGCCGTAGCTCGGGTGGTTGATGTCGTTGATTATCTTTTTTGGCCTTCCTGTTAACACTCTGTGGAGACTAAAGATCCTGGCTGCCAATGTGTGCAGCTTGAGAAATGCCATTATTAACTTCTCCACACTAACATGCTTTTATTTGTAAATTAAAGTATATTGAAATAGAAATCTATAATAAGAAGTGTACAAGATAACATAAGGATGGAAGTCCAGGACATATGAATAAAACACATTTTTACCTCATTATGTCGAGATCACAACTTATTTAACTCATGATCACCACATAACAAAAGTTGTTTTGTTGAGATCACGCATCATCCATTATTTGTTCAGATGCAAGATAATCACTTCATCAATGAGCCCTGTGGCTGCATTGATCCTGATGCTGGGCTTTTAAGCCCTGAACGATGCCTGACAGGCAACTGGGTCTCCCAGGTTGTAAGCCGCCCTCAAGACCACAGCCGAACATGCATGGAACAATGCAGATAGTTAGCTAGCAAGCTACAGTAGCTTGCTGTCTATGCTGGTTGTTAGCTTGCATAACTGATGTGTGTGTAATTATAAGGGGCAAGTCATGTTTTGTGGATAATATTTACATTTACAGTATAAATTATATTCAGAAGGTTTTACCTGATTAAGTACAATACCATTGGATATTTATTTTTATATTCCTAAAACTTCAGTTTAAAATTATGCAGTCGTTGTTTCCTGTTGATAACACATTTTGATAAATAGTCCAATGTCAAAACACAGTTTTAAAGTGTTCAAATCAATGGTGAGCTGCCAACTGGTGAGTGAACATGGGAAAGTGACATATAAAGGGGAGGAAATGATGAAGGTAATGGAGTCCAGGTGTGAATCATAATGATTATCAGGTGTGCGTAATGGTGAATCCCAGGACCCGTGGTTAGTATTCTGGCAACGCCGGAGGGGGGGAGCAGGAGTGACATTGACAGGATGTTCTCAATTGTGCATCTGTAAAAGTTTGTGAGGGTTTAAGGGGCCAAGCCAAATTTCTTCAGCTTCCTGAGGTTGAAGAGGCGCTGTTGCTATTGTTCCTTCTTCACCACACTGTCTGTGTGGGTGGACCATTTCAGATCGTCAGTGATGTGTACGCTGAGGAACTTGAAGCTTTCCACCTTCTCCAATGCGGTCCCGTCGATGTGGATAGGGGCGTGCTCCCTCTGGTGTTTCCTGAAGTCCACGATCAGCTCCTTTGTTTTGTTGACGTTAAGTGAGAGGTTATTTTCCTGGCACCACTCAATCCAGGGCCTTCACCTCCTCCCTGTAAGCTGTTTCGTCATTGTTGGTAATCAGGCCTACTACTGTTGTGTCGTCTGCAAACTTGATGGTTTAGTTGGAGGTGTGCGTGGCCACGCAGTCATGGGTGAACAGGGAGTACAGGAGGATGCAGAGCATGCACCCTTGTGGGGCCTCTGTGTTGAAGATCAGTGAAGGGGAGGTGTTGTTTCCTACCTTCACCTGGGGGCAGACTGTCATGAAGTCTAGGACCCAGTTGCAGAGGGCAGGGTTCAGACCCAGGGCCCTGAGCTATAGTCAATGAACAGCATTCTTACATAGGTATTCCTCTTGTCTAGATGGGATGGGACAGTGTGCAGTGCGATGGCGATTGCATCGTCTGTGGATCTATTGGGCCGGTAAGCAAACTGAAGTGGCTCTAGGATGTCAGGTAAGGTAGAGGTCATATATCCTAAACTATCCTCTCAAAGCACTTCATGATGACAGACGTGAGTGTTATGGGGCGATAGTCATTTAGTTCAGTTACCTTTGCTTTCTTGGTTCCAGGAACAATGGTGAACATCTTGAAGCAAGTGGGGACAGCATACTGGGATAGGGAGATATTGAATATGTCTGTAAACACAGGACAATGGAGTGTTGCCTTATGTCCCTTCCACAAAAAGTGTAAAATGGTAACACCACATAACACAACCATGTCTTTCCAGGAGACGTGCAGTACCAGCAAATCTTCTGCAAGAGGTTGCATCACTGCCTGGTACGGCAATTTCTCGGCCTCTGACCACAAGGCACTACAGAGGGTAGTGCGTACGGCCCAGTACATCACTGGGGCTAAGCTGCCTGCCATCCAGGACCTCTACACCAGGCAGTGTCAGAGGAAGGCCCTAAAAATTGTCAAAGACCTCAGCCACCCCAGTCATAGACTGTTCTCTCTAGTATCGCATGGCAAGCGGTACCGGAGTGCCAAGTCTAGGATAAAAAGGCTTGTCAACAGTTTTTATCCCCAAGCCATAAAACAGGTAATCAAATGGCTACCCGGACGATTTGCATTGTGTGCCCCCCCCAACCCCTCTTTTTACGCTGCTGCTACTCTCTGTTTATCATATATGCATAGTCACTTTAACTATACATTCATGTACATACTACCTCAATTGGGCCGACCAACCAGTGCTCCCGCACATTGGCTAACCGGGCTGTCTGCATTGTATCCCACCACCCGCCAACCTCTCTTTTACGCTACTGCTACTCTCTGTTCATCATATATGCATAGTCCCTTTAACCATATCTACATGTACATACTACCTCAATCAGCCTGACAAACCGGTGTCTGTATGTAGCCTTGCTACTTTTATAGCCTCGCTACTGTATATAGCCTGTCTTTTTACTGTTGTTTTATTTCTTTACTTACCTATTATTCACCTAACACCGTTTTTGCACTATTGGTTAGAGCCTCTAAGTAAGCATTTCACTGTAAGGTCTACACCTGTTGTATTCGGCGCACGAGACAAATTAACTTTGATTTGTGCTGGAGGCAATAGGAGGCAATAAAAGGCCACTGCAGTTTTGTCACACAACACTATGCCACAGATGTCTCAACTTTTGTGGGAGTGTGCAATTGGCATGCTGACTGAAGGAAAGTTCACCAGAGCGGTTGTCAGAGAATTTAACGTTAATTTCTCTACCATAAGCCGCCTCCAACATTGTTTTAGAGAATTTGGCAGTACATCGAACCAGCCTCACAACCACAGACCACGTATATGGTGTCGTGTAGGCGAGCGGTTTGCTGATGTCAAAGTTCTGAACAGAGTGCCCCATTGTGGCGGTGGGATTATCGTATGGGCAGCCATATACTACGGACAATGAACACAATTTCATTTTATCGATGGCAATTTGAATGCACAGAGATACCGTGACGAATTCCTGAGGCCCATTTTTTTTTTTAAAGGTATCTGTGACCAACAGATGTATATCTGTATTCCTGTCACAGCTGTTTGAAGGAGCGGACCAAGATGCAGCGTGTTCGTAGTTCCACATATTTATTAAAAGTGAAACTGAATGCAATACACTGAAATACTTGAAAATACAAAACAACAAACCGTGACGCAGAGAGGACAACACACTACTCAAAAGACAATAACCCACAAACCACAATGAGAAAAAACCCTACTTAAATATGTCCTCTAATCAGAGGCAATGAGGATCAGCTGCCTCCAATTAGAGATCAACCCCAAACAATCCCAACATAGAAATAGACAAACTAGAACCTAAACATAGAAATAGAAAACATAGATAAACCAAAAACACCCACTGTCACGCCCTGCCCTACACTACTCTAGAAAATGACATCTTACTAGGGTCAGGACGTGACAATTCCCAGTCATGTGAAATCCATAGATTAGGGCCTAATACATTTTTTTCTTCAATTGACTGATTTCCTTATATGAGTCATTGATCCACCTCTATGCAGACGACACCATTCTGTTTACTTCTGGCCCTTCTTTGGACACTGTGTTAACAACCCTCCAGACGAGCTTCAATGCCACACAACTCTCCTTCCGTGGCCTCCAACTGCTCTTAAATACAAGTAAAACTAAATGCATGCTCTTCAACCGATCGCTGCCTGCACCTGCCTGCCCGTCCAGCATCACTACTCTGGACGGTTCTGACTTAGAATATGTGGACAACTACAAATACCTAGGTGTCTGGTTAGACTGTAAACTCTCCTTCCAGACTCACATTAGGCATCTCCAATCCAAAATTAAATCTAGAATCGGCTTCCTATTTCGCAACAAAGCATCCTTCACTCATGCTGCCAAACATACCCTCGTAAAACTGACTATCCTACAGATCCTTGACTTCGGCGATGTCAATTACAAAATAGCCTCCAATACCCTACTCAATAAACTGGATGCAGTCTGTCACAGTGCCATCCGTTTTGTCACCAAAGCCCCATATACTACCCACCACTGCGACCTGTACGCTCTCGTTGGCTGGCCCTCGCTTCATACCCGTCGCCAAACCCCATGGCTCCAGGTCATCTACAAGACCCTGCTAGGTAAAGTCCCTCCTTATCTCAGCTCACTGGTCACCATAGCAGCACCCACCTGTAGCACGCGCTCCAGCAGGTATATCTTTCTGGTCACCCCCAAAGCCAATTCCTCCTTTGGCCGTCTCTCCTTCCAGTTCTCTGTTGCCAATGACTGGAACGAACTACAAAAATCTCTGAAACTGGAAACACTTATCTCCCTCACTAGCTTTAAGCACCAGTTGTCAGAGCAGCTCACAGATCACTGCACCTGTACATTGCCCATCTATAATTTAGCCCATACAACTACCACTTCCCCTACGGTATTTATTTATTTATTTATTTATTTATTTATTTAGCTCCTTTGCACCCCATTATTTCTATTTCTACTTTGCACTTTCTTCCACTGCTAATCTACCATTCCAGTGTTTTACTTGCTATATTGTATTGACTTTGCCACCATGGCCTTTTTTGCCTTTACCTCCCTTATCTCGCCTCATTGGCTCACAGTGTATATAGACTTATTTTTCTACTGTATTATTGACTGTATGTTTGTTTTACTCCATGTGTAACTCTGTGTTGTTGTATGTGTTGAACTGCTTTGCTTTATCTTGGCCAGGTCGCAATTGTAAATGAGAACTTGTTCTCAACTTGCCTACCTGGTTAAATAAAGGTGAAATAAAATAAAAAATATGAACTGTAACTCAGTAAAATCATGTTGCGTTCATATTTCTATTCAGTATAGTTTTCCTTGGGACATAGTGGCCACGTATGGAAGCAGATTTGAGTGCCTCTGACACATTATTTAGCATGTCAATTAAAATAATCATCAACCATGTAAAATAGGATAGGCTTAAATGTCATATCGTTTTTATTTTTTACTGCTACTGGGTTGAGTATAATGAATCTCACCTTTCCATGAGCAGTCATCATGACTCATCTTCACAGCCACGGAGTCAGCTGAGTTGGATGATGGACCCCTATGTTTGGACCACCTTTGCCTCCCTGCTTGATCATTCCTGCAGAACAACACTTTTCTTTGACAGATGGTCTCAAATATCAGACAGACAGACAGACGTAAACACTCTCAAAATCATGGATTCAAGCGATGACAGTCCATAATTGACATGATATGACATATTTTGAGGCTATTGTTTTAACAAAGACAAAAAATTATATTTTGGATTGTGATATGGCAATATTGTTGTACTAAGCTCACGAGGCACAATCTTCAATAATCAATTATACATGCAAAACCGAAGACTATTGAATATCAAGAAATATCTCAAATTGTGCGGTGGAATGTATATAAAGTAGTAATTAGAAAAGGAGGCTACCGTATATGTTTTGAGACTGCAGTAGGAAATAGATAGAAACTGATTTTTCCATTGACACGTCATGTAGAAACTTTTGAAATGAGGGGAAAAGCGTCATGGTAAAGAGAGACACCTAGTGGTGAGACTAAGAAACAACTTGTATAATTGAGAGTTGAATACGTCACAAACCACATAAAAAAAAAAAAAAATCACCTTTATTTAACCAGGTAGGCCATTTGTTAACAAGCTCTCATTTACAACTGCGACCTGGCCAAGATAAAGCAAAGCAGTGCGACACAAAAACACAGAGTTACACATGGAATAAACAAACGTACAGTCAAATACATTGGATTTGAAAAAAAGTCATCAACGTTATTTTGAGGGTGAAATTTCACCACAGGATTGTAATCATGGTAACCAAATTTCAACATAGACAAACCTTGTAAAAAATGTTGGATTTGTACCTTTAAAACAACGTCAGATCTTCAACATTATATCCACTGCCAGAAAAAAAACTATAGGCTGGGCAGCACCTACTTGAGAATTGATGTATCTAGAGCTACCCTTTGGTCTCCCATTCAGGGTTTTAATTAACCTCTATAGGATCGGTGTCCCCCCATGGGACGGTTAAGCTGACGTAGGCGAATGTGATTAGCATGAGGTTGTAAGTAACATGAACATTTCCCAGGACACAGACATATCTGATATGGGCAGAAAGCTTAAATTCTTGTTAATCTAACTGCACTGTCCAATTTACTATAGCTATTACAGTGAAATAATAACATGCTATTGTTTGAGGAGAGTACACAATTATGAACTTGAAAATGTATTAATAAACCAATTAGGCACGTTTGGGCAGTCTTGATACAACATTTTGAACAGATATGCAATGGTTCATTGGATCAGTCTAAAACTGCACATACAATGCTGCCATCTAGTGGCCAAAATCAAAATTGTGTCTGGGCTGGAATAATACATTATGGCCTTTCTCTTGCATTTCAAAGCTGATGGTAAAAAATAAAAATACACTGGTTTTTCTTTGTATTATCTTTTACCAGATCTAATGAGTTATATTCGCCAACATTAATTTAACATTTCCACAAACTCCAAAGTGTTTCCTTTCAAATGGTATCAAGAATATGCATATCCTTGCTTCAGGTCCTGAGCTACAAGCTAATAATTGAAAAAAAGGGGCGGATCCTTATTAACTTGTCGACAAATTAACAAATTATATGTTGGATTCAGATCCCCAACTCAACCAAATATACCAATTAAAGAGGAAGTTCAGTAAAAAAAAATGGGCGGATCACTTTTGTCAAGCCTTCAAAATGTGTTGCATTTTGGGGATAAAAATTGTCAGACTTATCCTACATATACTTTACATAAATCATGTGATCAAGGCTCATGAAGTTTTGACTGCAAGTTTCTGCAGTTGCTCATCACCAATTTTATCCTGCAGCCATTGCCTGCTTTGTAGGGGGCTCTATTATCAACCAATCATTAGGGTGTTTTTGTATGACCCACGCAAACGTAACCAAAGACATGACTGAAACTGGAACCAACTTTGCTGCAATTCATGTATCCATGCATTTGAGCAAATTAGTGTGATATTTGAGGCTCTCACTCTCTCACCAATTGATTGTACAATGTACACACCTATATTTTCAGCTTGTGAGTGAACCTAGGGAAAAATCTTATTTTTTTAATTCAGCATGTTTTAGTGATACATTCTTACTTCATTGAGATAAGGTTGAATTGGAGAAAGCTGGAGGATGGTAGCTTCGCTGTCATCTTATTAATTATCTGAATACCTGAAGATAAGAAGGATTTTTATGTTTTCCAACAGGACCTCAGTCAGCTGTCTCGAAAGCGTTACTGTGATTGGGTCCGATAGCTAGAAACGTTTCTTTGCTGCGTATTGCTACCAGCATTTGGGAGTGCTGTCTACCTCAAATAAAAGTCTACAGACTTTTTGAGGATTCAACACCGGATGTTCCCATGTCTGTGCGGCATTGGAACTGACAACGGAACACAGGTCACCATAATAAACTAGCAGCAGGATATTATGCTGGCAGCAGGATCCCACTTCAAAGACATGCTAAACTTTGGGAATATCTACTGGACTCTACTGCAGTACAACTGTTTCTTTTAAAAGTTTACACAAATACTGGTATGTTGAAAGCTATTGTGTAGGCTATATTTAATTAAACATAGTTAATAAAATACAAATATACACTGAGTGTACAAAACATAAGGAACACCTTCCTAATATTGAGTTGCACCCCTTTTGTCCTCAGAACAGCCTAAATTCGTCAGGACAGGTGTCAAAAGCATTCCACAGGGATGCTTGTCCGTGTTGACTCCAATGCTTCCCACAGTTGTCAAGTTGTCTGGATGCCCTTGGGGTGGTGGACCATTCTTGATACACATGGGAAACTGTTGAGTGTGAAAAACCCAGCAGCGTTGCAGTTGTTATTTACAATGACGGCCTACCAAAAGGCAAACGGCCTCCTGCAGGGACGGGAGCTGGGATTAAAAATATAGGACAAAACACATCACAACACTAAAGAGAGACCTAAGTCAGCAACACATGATAACACAGAATGGTAGCAACACCACATGAAAACAATATGGTAGCAACACAACATGGCAGCAGCACAACATGGTAGCAGCCCAAAAGATAAAACTGTCTAGTTTGAGTGTTTTTTGCAGCTTGTTCCAGTCGCTAGCTGAAGCAAACTGAAAAGAGGAGCGACCCAGGGATGTGTGTGTTTTGGGGACCTTTAACAGAATGTGACTGGCAGAGCAGGTGTTGTATGTGGAGGATGAGGGCTGCAGTAGATATTTTACATTTACATTTTAGTCATTTAGCAGACGCTCTTATCCAGAGCGACTTACAGTAGTGAATGCATACATTTAATTTAATTTCATGCATTTTTTTTTTTGTACTGGCCCCCCGTGGGAATCAAACCCACAACCCTGGCGTTGCACACACCATGCTGGCATTGTAAACACCATGCTCTACCAACTGAGCCACAGATAGGGGGGAGTGAAGCCTAAGAGGGTTTTATAAATAAGCATCTCGCGACGGGTATACAGAGATGACCAGTCTACAGAGGAGTATAGAGTTCAGTGGTGTGTCCTATAAGGGGCTTTGGTGGCAAATCTGATGGCCTCTCAAGAGCACCCTTACCTGACGATCTATAAATTACTTCTCCGTAATCTAGCATGGGTAGGATGGTCATCTGAATCAGGGTTAGTTTGGCAGATGAGGTGAAAGAGGAGCAATTACAATAGAGGAAACGAAGTCTAGATTTAACCTTAGCCTGCAGCTTTGTGCTGAGAGAAGGACAGTGTACCATCTAGCCATACTCAAAAGTACTTGTATGAGGTGACTACCTCAAGCTCTAAAGCCTCAGAGGTAGTAATCACACCTGTGGGGAGAGGGGCATTCTTCTTACCACACCACATGACCTTTGTTTTGGAGGTGTTCAGAACAAGATTAAGGGCAGAGAAAGCTTGTTGGACACTAAGAAAACTTTGTTGTAGAGCGTTTAACACAAAATCCGGGGAGGGGCCAGCTGAGTATAAGACTGTATCATCTGCATATAAATGTATGAGAGAGCTTCCTACTGCCTGAGCTATGTTGTTGATGTAAATTGAGAAGAGCGTGGGGTCTACGATCGAGCCTTGGGGTACTCCCTTAGCCAGAGATGGAAACTCGAGTCTGAGACTCGGACTCGAGTCACACTTAAGTCGCAAAGAATAGGACTTGCGACTTGACTTAGACTCGTCATCAATTGACTTGAGACTTGACTTGGACTCTAGATGAGAGAGAGAACTTGTGGAATTAACATTAAAGATGCTGACACAACTACATCTAACTTCATCCGACATTTGAAAACTCACTGTGAAAAGGTCAGTTAGGCTAGCTAGCTAACAACGTTACAATGTGGTTAGACTAATAATAGCCTGTTTAGCAGATGCCAGCTTGATATAGCTAGCTTTCTGGTGTGTCATCTTTTGCTAACTGGAAATGTATTACTTTGGAATATTTGTTGAAAGTTTAAGTGGTGGGTTGTCAGATAGCTAGGCCTACTTGTTAGCAGAGATTATTAAATTACATCTCAGCGATATGCATATCACTCTGAGATTTAATATACCTTCTGTTATAGTCTGGTCCTATGAAGTAACTTAGTATAAAACGAAAGTTCAAAGCATGCAACTTCTTGGACATTTCTGCTGAAAAATCCCATAGACCATATATATTTGTTTGAGTCCTTGTAATTGCATTTCAAGTCAGCAACAACTATCCATCATGTTGTTCATCTGCAGGTTCACTGAATTTTGCAAAGCAAAGGTGGTCAGCGCAGGGACAGAAGGACAGAGCAGCATTGACTCATTCTTGACCACCACAGGTGTCCATGTGTACAGCCAGGGCCACCCCAGGCTGAAGGCCATGGCAGAGGCTAAACTGCAAGACCTGATCATTTCCTGCAACCTGCCTATGTCCTTAGTGGACAACTCTCACTTTAGACATTTCATGTCAGTGGTAGATGACAAATATAGACCAGTAAGTAGGCCCACGTTGACCAGGTGCCTGCATGACTTAACACTGAACAAAGAGGCTACCATCAAAAGTGCCGTAGAGAAGACAAAATCAGTGTCTGTCACTGAAGATATACGGACTGACAAGACCATGAGCGGCTTCATGGGAGTAACAGCCCATTACATGGCCATAGAAGAGAAAAAAACTCCCAGACTGGAATCAGTTCTGTTGAGCTGTGATAGATTTACAGGGTCACAGTGGGGAAAGAATCAGTGATATATTTGAAGTAGTATGTGATAATTTTGGCATAAAACATAAATTAGATAACATATGTGATAATGCTGTAAATATGAAAAAGGCCTTCACAGTTTGTTTTCCCAAAGCAAGCAATGATCATGATGATGATGTGGATAACCCCAGCCTATGGGAAGAATTTGGTGATGGGTACAATGCTGATGTAGAAGCTACCCAAACCTACTGCAGGCAACCGTGCTTACAGTGCTTTCAGATCGACTAAAGGAACCAAAAATCATAAACAGTGTGATGGCTAAGGTAACTAAACGTTGCAGCTTACGACATACTACCTGTGGTCTGAAAGAAGCATTTGATGCCGAGTTCGGAGCCAATCGTAGTATTCCTGCTGCTGTGTCTACCAGATGGAATTCGATCCTCCGGCTTGTTAAAGCAGTCACCAATCTGAATCAACAAAGTCTCAATACTCTACTTGAGGCCCAAGGACACAAGGAGCTCTGCTTATCACCAGGGGAATGGATTCAGCTATTGGAGCTAGTGGACATTTTGGACCCTTTTGTCCTGGCCACCGACCTTACTCAGGGGGAGAAAGTGGTGACTCAGTGCTGCCCTTCCTTGTGTACTGACACTCAACTATCATCTGCAAAGTATACTGAGCACAAGTCGTCACCTAGTCAGTCTAGTAAAAGCACTGCAGCAGTCACTCAAACGCAGATTCCAGGGGGTGTTTGTGAATGTCAGAATGGAGCACTCGGATGAACAGGCAACAAAACATCCATTTGGTGACAATGTATACATAATGACTGCACTGCTGGACCCATCTTTCTGCCTGTTCTGGCTTGATCATGATGTCCTCATACCACATGAAGATAAAGCTGAATTGAAGGAGAGTCTGATTGGTAGGTACAATGCATTGCAACATGCAACGTTTTCTATGTCACTTGCATTCAAATAATGTTTTTTTTATGTGTAATGAATACTGTTATATTCTTGATCATATACATTTTTTTTTTGTACATTTCAGACCTTGTTTTGACTGAGGCACAGGAAGTCACCGTTACGGAGAGCAGTAGTGGAGAAGAAGAACCACCTGCCAAAACCTCCAGACTGTTCTCTGGCTACCGCAACAAGATCAGCAAAAAGAAAGGAGACATAAAATGATCTGTCATAGAAGATACTTCAGTGTAGTGAAAAAACTCTGCTAATGAAAATGAAGTTGATTACTTGGATTTTTGGAGAATCCATGCAAAAGACTTTCCAAGGCTCAAGCAGGTAGCAATGACAGTGTCGGCTGTGCCTGCCACCAGTGAGGTGCCTGCCACCATGGAGGCCTCATCATGCGCCCTCATTGTGCCAGGCTCTGTGCAAGAACGCTGACAAACTTGATCTTTCTGAAATGTAACCTGTCTGCAACATAAATGTTCTCCGTCTAAGGGCACAGGATGTAATTTGCTACTTGTTACAGGAAATCGTATTTCTGTTAAGTGTCCAGGTCAGTAAGTATATTTTAGGGATAAAAGGTCATTACATTTGATATATACGCCACTTTAGTAGTGCAGTTATTGAACAGTTGTCAGTCATTTTGGGTTACATTCATGCTTGTCATTTATCTTCCCTCACCAATAATGTTCTGTTTGTGTGACAGAATGAAGTGAAACATAGACAATGACTGCCACAAAAAAAACATGCACTTCAAAATGTTATGTTTGCTTTTTTTCATATAAGGTACAATTACTTTTATTAATGTAAACTGTCTACATTTTAAAATGACATTTATTTTGATTTAAATAGTGCCTGATGTGCTTTCTTTCATACAAATATGGACTAATGAACAAGAGAGTCTCTTCAAATAATTGACAAAGTTTATAGACAGGCCGAAAGCCATTGCCAAAAGGGACTTGAGACTTGACTTGGACTCTACCTCAAAGACTTGTGAACATCTCTGTCCCTTGATGACAGGCAGTGACTGAGACAGCAAATGTTCTGACTTTATGTACTGCACTTTGAGAGAGGTAGTTAGCAAACCAGGCCAAAGACCCCTCAGAGACACCAATACTCATTTGCCGACCCACAAGAATGGAATGGTCTACCGTATCAAAAGCTTTGGCCAAGTCAATAAAGTTAGCAGTACAACATTGCTTAGAATCAATGGCAATGGTGACATCATTTAGGACCTTTAAGGTTGCAGTGACACATCCATCACCTGAGCAGAAACCAGATACCAGAGAGAATACTATAGACATCAAGAAAGCCAGTCAGTTGATTATTGACAAGTTTTTCCAACACTTTTGATAAACAGGGCAAAATAGAAATTGGCCTATAACAGTTAGGATCAGATTGATCTCCCCCTTTAAATAAAGTACGCACAGTGGATGCCTTCCAAGCAATGAAAACCTCCCCAGAGAGGAGAGACAGGTTAAAAAGGTCAGAGATAGGCTTGGTGATGATTTGGGCTGCAAATTTAAAGAAGAAATTATGTTCTAAACCATCTGACCCAGATGTTTTTTGGGGTAAGTTTAAGGAGCTCCTTTAGCACTTCAGACTCAGTGACTGCCTGCAGGGAGAAGCTTTGTAGCGGGGCAGGGGGAAAAGGAGCATTGGGGATAGTCACATTAGAAGGGGTGGGAGATGAGGAAATGTTGGACGGGCAATGAGGCATGGCTTTGTCAAATAGGAATCCTGACTTAATGAAGTGGTGATTGCAGAGCTCAGCCATATGCTCCTTGTCAGTAACAACCACATCATCAACATTAAGGGACATGGGCAGCTGTGAGGAGGAGGGTTTTTAGGTCTTAAACCATTTTCCAGAACTTCTGGGGTTAGACCCATAGAGAGAACTGCTCCTTAAAGTAACTAACTTTGGCCTTCGGGACAGGCCGAGTGCACTTATTTCTCATTTGCCTGAATGAGAGCCAGTCAACCTGAGTATGCATGTGCCGAGCCTTTCGCCAAATGGAATTCTTGAGGTGGATTAACTCTGCCAGAACACGGTCGAACCAAGGGCTGAACCCGTTTTTAATTCAAATTTTCTTTATGGTGGCGTGTTTGTTAACAATACCACTGAAAATATAAAAAAGAAGGTCCAAGCGTCTCTGTAAAGCGATTCTATACCAATTTACAGAGGACAGGTCATGAAGGAAGGCTTGCTCATTAAAGTTTTTTAGCAAGCGTCTGACAAATCCGGACAGGTCATTTCACTGAGCAGGCAAAACGAACACAGTCTTTAAAAACGTTGTCATAAAGGTCATAACAGAAAACACCATACTGATACCTTTCAGGATTATTTGTGAGGACAACATCAAGGAGCGTAGCCTTTTCTGGGTGGTTGGAGTCATACCTTGTGGGATTGGTAATAATCGAGTCCCATTGCTTTAGGACTTGGTCAGGTGGTTGTCTCAGTTTATGTCACCTAGCAGGACAAATTCAGACTTAGTGTAAGGGGCCAGGAGAGAGCTTAGGGTACAGGCCGGGGCTGATGGTGGACGATAACACACAGCAACAGTCAACAAAGAGTGATTTGAACGTTTAATGCTTAGAACCAGCAAATCAAATTGTTTGGGGACAGACTTTGTGGAGACAACCGTGCACTGAAGGTGTTACTTGGTAAGGATTTCCACTCCAGCACCTTCGGAAGATCTGTCTTGCCGAAAAAGGTTATAACCAGAAAGGTTAACATCAGTATTCAAAACAGTCTTTCTTAACCATGTCTTAGTAATAACCAACACATCTGGATTGGAGCTGTGAACCCACACTTTCAATTTATCAATTTTAGGTAATAAGCTTCTAGTGTTAACGTGCAGAAAACCCAGGCTTTTACGAGAGCAGAAATCAATGAAACAGATATCAGAGCACAAGTCAGAATTGGGGCTAGCAACAGTAGATTGGCCAGGGTGTACATGCACAATTCCAGATATCGTCAGCAGCAATCAGGGCACAGCAGAGAAAAGGGACGGCTCTGCAGTGTTGATTTTTTTTATGACATTTGAATGTGCATCAGATGGCAACAAGATCATATTGTACAGCAATTTCATCATATGAACCTAATGCTGTTAGTAGTGGCTGCACATTAACACATTTAAAATCAGTGTAAGACCTGTCTTGACATGTAAAGAAATGCATCAGGTCAATCGCTTGGGCTTACACAGAAAATACCTTTGAGGTAGTATCCTAGTAAAATCATGTTGCTACCATGCCAAAAAAGGACACTACTAGGCACAGCTTATAGTGCATTCAGTAAGTACTCAGATCCCTTGACTTTTCCCTCATTTTGTTACTTACAGCATTATTCTAAAATACCCCATAATGACAAAGCAAAAATAGGTTTTTAGAAATGTTTGCAAATGTATTAAAAATAAACATGTTAAATATCACATTTACATAAGTATACAGACCCTTCACTCAGCAGCTACTCCCCATCTTCGTACTGTTATATCAATATGTTTTGACCATGACAGTTTACAATCCTGTAGGAGGTGCGTACTGGCGGCAGAGAAGTCAGGCGCAGGAGAGCAAAAACTGATTTACAACGGCGCAGCTTAATAAATAAAACCACCATAACAGAACAATAAATCAATGGGTAAACAAAAACCCCAAACCCCAAAACCCAAAAGAGGGTTAAATACACAACATGTAATGATGGAATTGAAACCAGGTGTGTGGGAAAACAAGACAAAACAAATGGAAAATGAAAGGTGGATCGGCGATGGCTAGAAAGCCGGTGATGTCGACCGCCGAACGCCTCCCGAACAAGGAGAGGGACCGACTTCGGCGGAAGTTACTCCAAGCAGTTTAGTCACCTCAACATGCTCAATTTGCACATTATTCATTACGAGACATACTTGAGGTTTAGGGTTTAGTGAATGATTTGTCCCAAATACAATTATTTTAATTTTGGAAATATTTAGGACTAACTCATTCCTTGCTACCCATTCCGAAACTAACTGCAGCTCTTTGCAGTCATTTCAGTCGCTGTAGTAGCTGACGTGTATAGTGTTGAGTCATCCGCATACAAACTGTAGACACACTGGCCTTACTCAAAGCCAGTGGCATGTCGTTAGTAAAGAATTTAAAAAAGCAAGGGTTCTAAACAGCTACCCTGGGGAATTCCTGATTCTACCTGGATTATGTTTGAGAGGCTTCCTTTAAAGAACACTCTTTGTGTTCTGTTAGACAAGTAACTCTTTATCCACATTGTAGCAGGGGGTGTAAAGCCATAACACATACGGTTTTCCAGCAGCAGACTATGATTGATAATGTCAAAAGCTGCACTGAAGTCTAACAAGACAGCCCCCACAATCATTTTATCATCAATTTCTCTTAGCCATTCATCAGTACTTTGTGTAAGTGCTGGGCTTGTTGAGTGTCCTTCCCTATAAGCGTGCTGAAAGTCTGTTGTCAATTTGTTTACTGTGAAATAGCATTAAATCTGGTCAAACACCATTTTTTTCCAGATGTTTACTAAGGGTTGGTAACAGGCTGATTTGTTGGCTATTTGAGCCAGTAAAGGGGTCTTTACTATTCTTGGGTAGCGGAATGACTTTAGCTTCCCTCCAGGTCTAAGGGCGTAATTGTGTTAGTTTTGGTCAGGATGTGGCAGGGTTTTTGTGTGTGTTAAGTGTTGTGTTGGTGATTGGACTCCCAATTGAAGGCAGGTGTGTTGAGTTGCCTTTGATTGGGAGTTCTATATAGTAGTGTGTGTTTTTCTTTGGGGTTGTGGGTAGTTGTTTTTGCACTGCGTTTTGTGTGCCTGCAAAACTGTTGCTGTCGTGGTTATTATTGGTTTTCCTGTGGATGCTTTACTCTGATTCATAAAAAATATGAGTATCCACATTCCCGCTGCGCCTTGGTCCATTCTTGAAGACAGCTGTGACAGAACTACCCACCACAAAAGGACCAAGCAGCGGAAGAGGAGGGAGCCACAGGAGAACAGCATGGATGGATGGACGTGGGCGGAGTTAAGGATGAGCATTTCCAGGGCTATGGAAGAGTTAAGTAAACTCGAGAGGCAGCCCCAATAATTTTTTTGGGGGGGGCACAAGGGCAGTTTTGCGGGGCAGGAATGGAGCCCCAGGCCAGCTCCCCGCACTCGCCCTGAGGTGCGTGTCTCCAGGCTGGCACGTCCAGTACCAGCCCCACGCATCAGGCGTCTAGTGTGTCAGCCCAGCCTCGCCAGTCAGGAGCTGCCAGAGCTTCCAGCCAGTCAGGAGTCGCCAGAGCTGCCCGCCAGTCAAGAGTCACCAGAGCTGCCCGCCAGTCAGGAGTCGCCAGAGCTGCCCGCCAGTCAGGAGTCGCCATAGCTGCCCGCCAGTCAGGAGTCGCCATAGCTGCCCGCCAGTCAGGAGTCGCCAGAGCTGCCCGCCAGTCAGGAGTCGCCAGAGCTGCCCGCCAGTCAGGAGTCGCCAGAGCTGCCCGCCAGTCAAGAGTCGCCAGAGCTGCCCGCCAGTCAAGAGTCGCCAGAGCTGCCCGCCAGTCAAGAGTCGCCAGAGCTGCCCGCCAGTCAAGAG
Organism: Salmo salar; assembly: GCF_965601325.2. Lineage (NCBI taxonomy): Eukaryota > Metazoa > Chordata > Actinopteri > Salmoniformes > Salmonidae > Salmo > Salmo salar. Next base: position 64,242,279 of record NC_138291.1, on the reverse strand, counting down.
TCGCCAGAGCTGCCCGCCAGTCAAGAGTCCCCAGAGCTGCCCGCCAGTCAAGAGTCCCCAGAGCTGCCTGCCAGTCAAGAGTCGCCAGAGCTGCTCGCCAGTCAAGAGTCGCCAGAGCTGCCCGCCAGTCAAGAGTCGCCAGAGCTGCCTGCCAGTCAAGAGTCGCCAGAGCTGCCCGTCAGTCAAGAGTCGCCAGTCAAGAGTCGCCAGAGCTGCCCGCCAGTCAAGAGTCGCCAGTCAAGAGTCGCCAGAGCTGCCCGCCAGTCAAGAGTCGCCAGAGCTGCCCGCCAGTCAAGAGTTGCCAGAGCTGCCCGCCAGTCAAGAGTCACGAGAGCTGCCCGCCAGTCAAGAGTTGCCAGAGCTGCCCGCCAGTCAAGAGTCGCCAGAGCTGCCCGCCAGTCAAGAGTCGCCAGAGCTGCCCGCCAGTCATGAGTCGCCAGAGCTGCCCGCCAGTCATGAGTCGCCAGAGCTGCCCGCCAGTCATGAGCCGCCAGAGCCGCCCGACTGCCCGGAGCCGCCAGAGCGGCCCGACTGCCCGGAGCCGCCAGAGCGGCCCGCCTGCCCGGATCTGCCAGGGTGCCCCGCCTGTCCTCCGGGTCTGCCAAATTGCCCCGCCTGTCATCCGGCCCAGCCCGAGTGGCCCGCCTGTCCTCCGGCCCAGCCCGAGTGGCCCGCCTGTCCTCCGGCCCAGCCCGAGTGGTCCGCCTGTCCTCCGGCCCAGCCCGAGTGGCCCGCCTGTCCTCCGGCCCAGCCAGAGTGGTCCGTCTGCCAGGGTCAGCCCGAGTGGCCCGTCTGCCCGGTGCAGCTAGCGGAGCCACCGAAGTGGGCGACGCCGAAGGTGGAGCGAGATCCACGTCCTGCACCTGAGCCACCTCCAGGATAGGTGGGTTGGGGAGGGAGGGTGTAGCACAGTGCCGTCGTTGAAGGCAGCCACCCTCCCTTCCCTCCCTTATTGTTTAGGGGATATTTTTTGTTGTTTGGGGGTTTGTTTTTTCTTTTAGGTGATTTGGACCCAAGATGATTTGGATGGAAGGTGTTTCCAGAAGGTGTCAAAGTTCTCTATAAAAGTAACCAGCAGAGCGACAGTAATCTTTTAGCTAGATGTATAATGCCAGTAGCATGCTGAATCTTTCACACCCACGGCCCAACGATGGTACTGGACCTGAAATGACTGGCTGTTTTTTGGAGTCTTTTAATGCTGAAATCAGTTTTTTTTAATCCATTTTCAGATGTTCCAAGCTAGCCCTCCTGATGTCGTATGTTCTGGAAATGAAAGGTTGTGGTGTTCCACATACGCCATCCCAACTAGCCACCCATGGAGTTCGACTTCTGACTGTGTGAACGAGCAAGCTAATAACACAGACGCAATGGCTACCTAGTCAAGCTACACTGGTCATTCCCTTTGACAGGTTTGTTAGCTTGCTAGCCTAGCACGATGGAAGCAAAAGAGAATAGAATGTAATGGCTCCGATGTGCTTTCCTCTAATTTAATTATGAGCGGAAAACACGTTGTCCGAGAGCAGTCTATGGTCAGAGTAATCAGCCTCTCCAGTATTGACTGTCAAGCAGGCTTTGCTTCAGCTCAGCGAACCACTCACCTGTGATTAATAAAAGCCTGCATCTTTACGATGGGTTTTACTAGCATCTATGTCGTGTTCAAAACAACTTAGAACTCGGTAATCTCCGACCTCAGTGCGTTCTAAACAACTCGGGAAAAACGAACTTCAACTGGGAATAAATCGATTTGAACGGTCATCCAACTCAGGAACTCTGGCCTCTTTCTAGAGCTCCGACCTGAAGATCACTGACGTCATGATTTGATCTCATATTTTTCAGAGTTTCCAGTTCTTTTGAACGTGACATTACCCCTCGTTTATTGCCAGTCAGTTTTAATTTCACTATTAGCTGCAAATGCATGTTCAACACTAGCTCAAAGGCCGGCAGATGGTGATATTGAACTGGTATTGATGGTTTCATCTACCTTCCAAAGGTGTTGTATGCAGCTGGCAAATCACTGGTATCCCCGTGGACCGGTTGGAACCTAAAACCTTCTCCATTCAGGCTGCAAGGTGTTGATTGCCTCTAATGGCAGAAAAAAACATGGAAAATATGCATACTTTCTTTATGAAACACCATTTTCCACCATCATGCTAGCAAAGATTTTTGTAACTAAACCAAGATAGACGACAGCCTGGCGTTTCCAATGGGAACAAAGGGGCAGAACAAGCAAGGAGGTGGGCAGAGCCAAGCATGAGCTAGCAAGTTCCTATTAGCCCGTTCTAGCAGACATCTACATATTTCCGTTAGGGAACGCCTACTCTGAAGTGTGTTTGTGCAAAAACTCAATTTGCCTTTGCGCTCCTAAACAACACCATTAATACATTTTTTTTTACAACTTGGCAAAGATTGAACTACGTTATGTAGACTTTAATCTGTTCATTACAGATTCTAGTTTTGGGAACAGAAAACTGTATTGACATAAAATGTTTCATCAATGAGAACATTTGCAGAATGTCAACCAAAATCCACCTCATTCCATCTTCTCCCGCTGCCGGCCACTGGGCTTCCTCTCACTACCATATTTGGTAGTGAGTGGAAACGCCAAGCAGATGCTTCCCATTTATACATCTGGTGAAATACCTGTCTCATTGTTCTATCTGTGATGCTAGTGGCTAATGATACTTCCTGATGTTGTGTTAAACAAGACTGCTGTAACCTGATTGGCTGAAAGCGATACGCAACATCTGGGACTAGCATTCCTAGTCATTAACCACTTTAGCATGGTAGTGGACAATGACGTTTCATATAGAAAGTATGGATATTTTCCCATTTTTTTCACTTTCACGCCATTAAATCTAGGTAAGGAGGAACTCGACACCTTTGCAGCCTGAAGGTAGAATTTTAGGTACGATCTGGTCCACGGGGGATACGAGTGTATTGCCGGCTGAATACAATGCATTTGAACGGTAAGATGGAAACTACTCAATATCGCAATCTGCCGGCCTTTGGACAAGGTCGGCACACGAAACAAGTATTTTTGTCCATTTGAGCAATGATCAGTCAACAGCATGACGTGTCCCTATTGCCCTGAAGAGTTTCTCTGGTCTGTCTCAGGCATTTGAGATGTGAGTCACACGTTGACATAGCTGTGATAGTGATTTCAAAACAAATTGGAACTCAGGGGGGAAAAAAAAAAGATGTCAAATCATGACGTCAGTGATCTTCATGTCGGAAAGTTGGAGCTCTAGAAAGGTGCCACAGTTTCCGACTTGGAATTCCGAGTTGGATGGGGGGTGCTGCGTATTATTCATATATATGTTACAGTTGAAGTTGGAAGTTAACATACGCTTAGGTTGGAGTCATTAAAACTCATTTTTCAACCACTCCACAAATTTCTTGTTAACAAACTATAGTTTTGGCAAATCGGTTAGGACATCTACTTTGTACATGACACAAGTAATTTTCCTAACAAATATTTACAGACAGATTATTTCACTTATAATTCACAATTATAACAATTCCAGTGGGTCAGAAGTTTACATACACTAAGTTAACTGTGCCATTAAACAGCTTGGAAAATTCCAGAAAATGATGTCATAGCTTTAGAAGCTTCTGATAGGCTAATTGAGATCATTTGAGTCAATTGGAGGTGTACCTGTGGAAGTATTTCAAGGCCTACCTTCAAACTCAGTGCCTCTTTGCTTGACATCATGGGAAAATCAAAAGAAATCAGCCAAGACCTCAGAAAAATAATTATAGACCTCCACAAGTCTGGTTCATCTTTGGGAGCAATTTCCAAACCCCTGAAGGTACCGCATTCATCTGTACAAACAATAGTACGCAAGTATAAACACCATGGGACCACACAACCGTCACACCACTCAGGAAGGAGATGCGTTCTTTCTCCTAGAGATTAACGTACTTTGGTGCGATAAGTGCAAATCAATCCCAGAATAACAGCAAAGGACCTTTTGAAGATGCTGGAGGAAATAGGGACAAAAGTATCTACATCCACAGTAGAACGAGTCCTATATCGACATAACCTGAAAGGCTGCTCATCAAGGAAGAAGCCGCTACTCCAAAACCGCCATAAAAAAGACAAACTACGGTTTGCAACTGCACATGGGGACAAAGATTGTACTTTTTGGAGAAATGTCCTCTGGTCTGATGAAACAGAAATAGAACTGTTTGGTCATAATGACCATCGTTATGTTTGGAGGAAAAAGGGCAGAGGCTTGCAAACCGAAGAACACCTTCCCAACCGTGAAGCACGGGAGTGGCAGCATCATGTTGTGGGGGTGCTTTGCTGCAGGAGGGCTGGTGCACTTCACAAAATAGATGGCATCATGAGGAATTCAAATTATGTGGATATATTGAAGCAACATCTCAAGACATCAATCAGGAAGTTAAAGCTTAGTCGCAAATGAGTCTACCAAATGGACAATGACCCCAAGCATACTTCCAAAGTTGTGGAAAATGGCTTAAGGACAACAAAGTCAAGGTATTGGAGTGGCCATCACAAAGCCCTGACCTCAATCCCATAGAAAATGTGTGGGCAGAACTGAAAAAGCATGTGCGAGCAAAGAGGCCTACAAACCTGACTAAGTTACACCAGCTCTGCCAGGAGGAATGGGCCAAAATTCCCCCAACTTATTGTGGGACGCTTGTGGAAGACTACCTGAAACGTTTGACCCAAGTTAAACAATTTAAATGCCAAGATAAAGCAAAGCAGTTTGACACATACAACAACACAGAGTTACACATGGAGTAAAACAAGCATACAGTCAATAATACAGTAGAAAAATAAGTCTATATTCAATGTGAGCAAATGAGGTGAGATAAGGGAGGTAAAGGCAAATAAAGACCATGGTGGCGAAGTACATACAATATAGCAAGTAAAACACTGGAATGGTAGATTTGCAGTGGAAGAAAGTGCAAAGTAGAAATATAAATAATGGGGTGCAAAGGAGCTAAATAAATAAATAAATACAGTAGGGGAAGCGGTAGTTGTTTGGGCTAAATTATAGATAGGCTATGTACAGGTGCAGTAATCTGTGAGCTGCGCTGACAGCTGGTGCTTAAAGCTAGTGAGGGAGATGTGTTTCCAGTTTCAGAGATGTTTGTAGTTCGTTCCAGTCATTGCAGCAGAGAACTGGAAGGAGAGGCGGCCGAAGGAGGAATTGGCTTTGGGGGTGACCAGTGAGATATACCTGCTGGAGCGTGTGCTATAGGTGGGTGCTGCTATGGTGACCAGCGAGCTGAGATAAGGGGGGACTTTACCTAGCAGTGTCTTGTAGATGACCTGGAGCCAGTGGGTTTGGCGACGAGTATGAAGCGAGGGCCAGCCAACAAGAGCGTACAGGTCGCAGTGGTGGGTAGAATATGGGGCTTTGGTGACAAAACGGATGGCACTGTGATAGACTGCATACAATTGGAGGCTATTTTGTAAATGACATCGCCGAAGTCGAGGATCGGTATTATGGTCAGTTTTACAAGGGTATGTTTGGCAGCATGAGTGAAGGATGCTTTGTTTCAAAATAGGAAGCCAATTCTAGATTTAACTTTGGATTGGAGATGTTTGATGTGAGTCTGGAAGGAGAGTTTACAGTCTAACCAGACACCTAGGTATTTGTAGTTGTCCACATATTCTAAGTCAGAACCGTCCAGAGTAGTGATGCTGGACGGGCGGGCAGGTGCAGGCAGCGTTCGGTTGAAGAGCATGCATTTAGTTTCACTTGTATTTAAGAGCAGTTGGAGGCTTTTGAAGCTCGTCTGGTCCATAGAAGGGCCAGAAGTATACAGAATGGTGTCGTCTGCGTAGAGGTGGATCAGAGACTCACCAGCAGCAAGAGCGACATCATTGATGTATACAGAGAAAAGAGTCGGCCCAAGAATTGAACCCTGTGGCACCCCCATAGAGACTGCCAGAGGTCCGGACAACAGGCCCTCCGATTTGACACACTGAACTCTATCAGAGAAGTAGTTGTTGAACCAGGCGAGGCAATCATTTGAGAAACAAGACTATTGAGTCGGCCGATGAGGATGTGGTGATTGACAGAGTCGAAAGCCTTGGCCAAGTCAATCAATACGGCTGCACAGTATTGCTTCTTATCGATGGCGGTTAAGATATCGTTTAGGACTTCGAGCGTGGCTGAGGTGCACCCATGACCAGCTCTGAAACAAGATTGCATAGCGGAGAAGGTTCGGTGGGATTCGAAATGGTCGGTAATCTGTTTGTTGACTTGGCTTTCAAAGACCTTAGAAAGGCAGGGTAGGATAGTTTGGCAGTCTGGGTCAAGAGTGTCCCCCCCCCCCCCTTTGAAGAGGGGGAAGACCGTAGCTGCTTTCCAATCTTTGGGAATTTCAAATGACACGAAAGAGAGGTTGAACAGGCTAGTAATAGGGGTTGCAACAATTTCGGCAGATCATTTTAGAAAGAAAGGGCCCAGATTGTCTAGCCCCTGTCTAGGGGTACAGTTTTTGCAGCTCTTTCAGAACATCAGCTGACTGGATTTCCGAAAAGGAGAAATGGGGAAGGCTTGGGCGAGTTTCTGTGGGGGGTGCAGTGCTGTTGACCGGGTTAGGTGTAGCCAGGTGGAAAGTATGGCCAGCCGTAAAAAAATGATTATTTAAATTCTCAATTATCCTCTCTGGGCTATCGTCCCACCTACTCAACAGCCAGTGGAATCGAGTGGCGCGATATTCAAATACCTTAGAAATGCTATTACTTCAATTTCTCAAACATATGACTATTTTACACCATTTTAAAGACAAGACTCTCGTTAATCTAACCACACTGTCCGATTTCAAAAAGGCTTTACAACGAAAGCAAAACATTAGATTATGTCAGCAGAGTACCCAGCCAGAAATAATCAGACACCCATTTTTCAAACTAGCATATAATGTCTCAAAAACCAAAACCACAGCTAAATGCAGCACTAACCTTTGATGATCTTCATCAGATGACACTCCTAGGACATTATGTTATACAATACATGCATGTTTTGTTCAATCAAGTTCATATTTATATCAAAAACCAGCTTTTTACATTAGCATGTGACGTTCAGAACTAGCATTCCCACCGAACACTTCCGGTGAATTTACTAAATTACTCACGATAAACGTTCACAAAAAACATAACAATTATTTTAAGAATTATAGATACAGAACTCCTTCATGCAATCGCGGTGTCCGATTTTAAAATAGCTTTTCGTCAAAACCACATTTTGCAATATTCTGAGTAGATAGCTCGCCATCACGGGCTAGCTATTTTGACACCCACCAAGTTTGGCACTCACCAAACTCAGATTTACTATAAGAAAAATTGGATTACCTTTGCTGTTCTTCGTCAGAATGCACTCCCAGGACTTCTACTTCATCCACAAATGTTGTTTTGGTTCAAAATAATCCATAGTTATGTTCAAATATCCTCTGTTTTGTTCTTGCGTTCAAGACACTATCCGAATGGTGACGCGCGGACGCGTATCGTGACAAAAATTTTCAAAATATTCCATTACCGTACTTCGAAGCATGTCAAACTCTGTTTAAAATAAATTTTTATGCGATTTTTCTCGTAAAATAGCGATACTATTCCGACCGGGAAACCATGTTTTCGTTCAAAGACTCAAAGTTGAAAATGGAGTCATCTTTTGCATGCGCGCCCCCGTCTCATTGTTCTCAGATCGACCACTTACCAAATGCAATACCGTTTTTCAGCCTGGGACAGCAGAGTCATCATTCAACGTTCTGGCGCCTTCTGAGAGCCTATGGGAGCCTTACAAAGTGTCACGTTACAGCAGAGATCCTCAGTTTTCAATAGAGTGTAGAAAGCCAAGAAATGGTCAGAGAGAGCACTTCCTGTACAGAATCTTCTCAGGTTTTTGCCTGCCATATGAGTTCTGCTATACTCACAGACACCATTCAAACAGTTTTAGAAACTTTAGGGTGTTTTCTATCCAAATCAAACAATTATATGCATATTCTAGTTTCTGGGCAGTAGTAATAACCAGATTAAATCGGGTACGTTTTTTATCCAGATGTGAAAATACTGCCCGCTACCCTAGAGAGGTTATAGTGGATTTATCGGTGGTGACAGAGTTTCCTATCCTCAGTGCAGTGGGCAGCTGGGAGGAGGTGCTCTTATTCTTCATGGACTTTACAGTGTCCCAGGACTTATTTGAGTTTGTGTTGCAAATTTCTGCTTGAAAAAGCTAGCCTTGGCTTTTCTAACTGCCTGTGTATATTGGTTTCTAACTTCCCTGAAAAGTTGCATATCACGGGGCCTGTTCAATGCTAATGCAGAATGCCAGAGGATGTTTTTGTGTTGGTTAAGGGCAGTCAGGTCTGGAGAGAACCAAGGGCTATATCTGTTCCTGGTTCTAAATTTCTTGAATGGGGCATGCTTATTTAAGATGGTGAGGAAGGCATTTAAAAAAAATAACCAGGCATCCTCTACTGACGGGATGAGGTCAATATCCTTCCAGGATACCCGGGCCAGGTCGATTAGAAAGGCCTGCTCGCTGGAGTGTTTCAGGGAGCGTTTGACAGTGATGAGTGGAGGTCGTTTGACCACTGACCCATTACGGATGCAGGCAATGAGGCAGTGATCGCTGAGATCTTAGTTGAAAACAGCAGAGGTGTATTTAGAGGGCAAGTTGGTTAGGATGATATCCATGAGGGTGCCCGTGTTTATGGCTTTGGGGTGGTACCTGGTAGGTTCATTGATAATTTGTGTGAGATTGAGGGCATCAAGCTTAGATTGTAGGATGGCTGGGGTGTTAAGCATGTCCCAGTTCAGGTCACCTAGCAGCATGAGCTCTGAAGATAGATGGGGGGCAATCAGTTCACATATGGTGTCCAGAGCACAGCTGGGGGCAGAGGGTGGTCTATAGCAGGTGGCAACGGTGAGAGACTTGTTTTTAGAGAGGTGGATTTTTAAAAGTAGAAGTTCAAATTGTTTGGGTACAGACCTGGATAGTAGGACAGAACTCTGCAGGCTATCTCTGCAGTAGATTGCAACACCGCCCCCTTTGGCCGTTCTATCTTGTCTGAAAATGTTGTAGTTAGGGATGGAGATTTCAGAGTTTTTGGTGGTCTTCCTAAGCCAGGATTCAGACACGGCTAGGACATCCGGGTTGGCAGAGTGTGCTAAAGCAGTGAATAAAACAAACTTAGGGAGGAGGCTTCTAATGTTAACATGCATGAAACCAAGGCTATTACGGTTACAGAAGTCATCAAAAGAGAGCGCCTGGGGAATAGGAGTGGAGCTAGGCACTGCAGGGCCTGGATTCACCTCTACATCGCCAGAGGAACAGAGGAGGAGTAGGATAAGGGTACGGCTAAAAGCTATGAGAATTGGTCATCTAGGATGTCCAGAACAGAGAGTAAAAGGAGCAGGTTTCTGGGGGCAATAAAATAGCTTCAAGGTATAATGTACAGACAAAGGTATGGTAGGATGTGAACTCAGTGGAGGTAAACCTAGGCATTGAGTGATGATGAGAGAGATATTGTCTCTAGAAACATCATTGAAAGCAGGTGATGTCATCGCATGTGTGGGTGGTGGAACTGAAAGGTTGGATAAGGTATAATGAGCAGGGCTAGAGGCTCTACACTGAAATAAGCCAATAAACACTAACCAGAACAGCAATGGACAAGGCATATTGACATTAAGGAGAGGCATGCTTAGCCAAGTGATCATAAGGGTCCAGTGAGTAGTGAGGTGACGGGGTCACGGCGATTCAGACAGCTAGCCGGGCCATGGGTAGCAAGCTGGCAGAAGATGGTCTGTTTTTAGCCACCTCGTGCGTTTCCGTCGGCAGATTAGTGGGGTTCCGTGTGGTAGAGGGGACCAATCCAATTGACAAAATAGTTATAGTTATAGTGGCCCAAGAAAATTGTCCGAAAGACCTATTCAGTTAGCAGCCGATAAGACAGCTAACGATTAGCGGGCCGCAGATGGGCGTTCAGGTTACGTCGCGACGGAGGGACCAGTTGGATAACTCCCTCGGGCAGATAACGTCGGTAGTCCAGTCGTGAAGGCCCGGTGGGGCTCCGCATCGGCAGTAAAACGGGTCCGGATAGGTGACTGTAGCCCAGGAGTGGCTGATGGAACTCTTCAGCTGGCTAACTCCGGAATAATTGATGTTTTCTCCGGGACCGACGTTAGCCAATAGTCACTCGGATAGCAGCTAGCTAGCTGCAAGATCCAGGTGTCAATGTCCAGAGCTTGCGGTAGAAATCCGTGGATATGGAGAGAAAATAGGTACGGTATGCTCTGGTCTGAGTCACGTTGTACAAAAAAACTGGCGATAGCTTTTTGATCTAAAGGATAGCTGATGACCGCCAACCGTGGTTAGCTGAATACTAACGTTAGCCGGTGAACTGTTGTAAATATATATATTTACATATTTTCTTCGCATATCTTTTTATATATATTTTTTCTAACAACTCAACTTCAAAACACTCTCCTGCAACCCGCCTCACCAATTGTTTTAAAAAAAGTATATATATATACATACACATATATATATATATATACATACACGGGACACGACAAGACGAGGACAATGGACGTCTGACTGCTATGCCATCTTGGATTTTGCATACTAATTGAGTGTATGTAACTTCTGACCCACTGGGAATGTGATGAAAGAATTAAAAGCTTAAATAAATAATTCTCTCTACTATTATTCTGACATTTCACATTCATTTCACATTCTTAAAATAAAGTGGTGATCCTAACTGACCTAAGACAGGGACTTTTTACTAGGATTAAATGTCAGGAATTGTGAAAAACTGAGTTTACATGTATTTGGCTAAGGTGTATGTAAACTTCCGACTTCAACTGTATATATATATCTATATATATATATATAGATATATATATATATATATATATATATATATATATATATATATATATATATATATATATCACACACACAGTACCAGTAAAAAGTTTGGACACCTACTCATTCAAGGGTATTTCTTTATTTTTACTATTTTCTACATTGTAGATAATAGCAAAGACATCAAACCTATGAAATGACACATGGAATCATGTACTAACCAAAAAATGGTGAAACAAATCAAAATATATTTTATATTTCAGATACTTCAAAGTAGCGACCCTTTGCCTTGATGACAGCTTTGCACACTCTTGGCATTCTCTCAACCAGCTTCATGAGGATTTATTTTCCTACAGTATTGAAGGAGTTCCCACAAACACTACTGTTCAAAAGTTTGGGGTCACTTAGAAATGTCCTTGTTTTCCATGAAAACATACATGCAATTAGTTCCAAAATTAATAGGAAATATAGTCAAGATGTTGACAAGGTTATAATTAATGATTTTTAATTGAAATAATAATTGTCCTTCAAACTTTTGCTTTCGTCAAAGAATCCTCCATTTGCAGCAATTATAGCCTTGCAGACCTTTGGCATTCTAGTTGTCAATTTGTTGAGGTAATCTGAAGAGATTTCACCCCATGCTTCCTGAAACACCTCCCACAAGTTGGATTGGCTTGATGGGCACTTCTTACGTACAATACGGTCAAGCTGCTCCCACAACAGTTCAATAGGGTTGAGATTGAGAATACCAGCTGACTGCTTCTTCCCTAAATAGTTCTTGCATAGTTTGGAGCTGTGCTTTGGGCATTGTCCTGTTGTAGGAGGAAATTGGCTCCAATTAAGCGCTGTCCACAGGGTATGGTATGGCATGGCATTACAAAATGGAGTGATAGCCTTCCTTCTTGAAGATCCCTTTTACCCTGTACAAATCACCAACTTTACCACCACCAAATCACCCCCAGACCATCACATTGCCTCCACCATACTTGACAGATGGCGTCAAGCACTCCTCCAACATCCTTGAATTTTTTCTGCGTATCACTAATGTTGTTCTTTGTGATCTGAACACCTCAAACTTAGATTCGTCTGTCCATAACACTTTTTTACAATCATCCTCTGTCCAGTGTCTGTGTTCTTTTACCCAACTTATTCTTTTCTTTTTATTGGCCAATCTGAGATATGGCCTTTTCTTTGCGACTCTGCCTAGAAGGCCAGCATCCTGGAGTCGCCTCTTCGCTGTTGACGTTGAGACTGGTGTTTTGCAGATACTATTTAATGAAGCTGCCAGTTGAGGATTGTGAGGCGTTTGTTTCTCAAACTAGATACTCTAATGAACTTGTCCTCTTGCTCAGTTGTCCTCTTACCCACTCCTCTTTCTATTCTGGTTAGAGCCAGTTTGCGCTGTTCTGTGAAGAGAGTAGTACACAGCGTTGTACGAGATCTTCAGTTTCTTGGCAGTTTCTTGCATGGAATAGCATTCATTTCACAGAACAAGAATAGACTGACGAGTTTCAGAATAAAGGTCTTTGTTTCTGGCCATTTTGAGTCTGTAATCAAACCCACAAATGCTGATGCTCCAGATACTCAGCTAGTCTAAAGAAGACCAGTTTTATTGCTTCTTTAATCAGAATAACGGCTTTCAGCTGTGCTAACATAATTGCAAAAGGGTTTTATAATGATCAATTAGCCTTTTTAAAAAGATCAACTTGGATTAGCCAACACAACGTGCCATTGGAACACAGGAGTGATGGTTGCTGATAATGGGCCTCTGTACGCCTATGTAGATATTCCATTAAAAATCAGCCGTTTCCAGCTACAATAGTCATTTACATCATTAGCAATGTCTACACTGTATTTCTGATCATTTTTATGTTATTTTAATGGACAAAAAAATAGCTTTTCTTTAAAAAACAAGGACATTTGTAAGTGAACCTAAACATTTGAACGGTAGTGTAGGCTGAGCACTAGTTGGCTGATTTTCTTTCACTCTGTGGTCCAACTCATCCCAAACCATCTCAATTGGGTTGAGGTTGGGTGATTGTGGAGGCCAGGTCATCTGATGTAGCACTCCATCACTCTCCTTCTTGATCAAATAGCACTTACACAGCCTGGAGTTGTGTTTTGGGTCGTTGTCCATTTGAAAAACAAATTATAGTCCCATTAAGCGCAAACCAGATGGGACGGCATATCGCTGCAGAGTGCTGTGGTAGCCATGCTGGTTAAGTGTGCCTTGAATTCTAAATAAATCACAGACAGTGTCAACAGCAAAGCACCATCACACCTCCTCTAAGCTTCACAGTGGGAACCACACATGCGGACATCATGCGTTCAGCTACTCTGCGTCTCACAAAGACACGGCGGTTGTAACTAAAATTCTCAAATCTGGACTCATCAGACCAAACAGCAGATTTCCACTGGTCTAATGTCCATTGCTTGGCCCAAGCAAGTATCTTCTTATTGGTGTCTGTTAGTGGTTTCATTTCAGCAGTTTGACCATGAAGGCCTGATTCACGCAGTCTCCTCTGAACAGTTGATGTTGAGATGTGTCTTTTACTTGAACTCTTTGACGCATTTATTTGGGTTTCAATTTCTGAGGCTGGTAACTCTAATGAGCTTATCCTCTGCATTAGACGTAACTCTAGGTCTTCCTTTCCTGTGGCGGTCCTCATGAGAGCCAGTTTCATCATAGCGCTTGATGGTTTTTGCGTCTGCACTTGAAGAAACCTTCAAAGTTCTTGAAATGTTCCGGATAATACATGAAGGTCAGTCAAAAGAAATGATGGACTGTTGTTTCTCTTTGCTTATTTGAGCTGTTCTTGCCATAATATGGACTTGGCCTTTACCAAATAGGGCTATCTTCTGTATACCACCCCTACGTTGTCACAACACAACTGATTGGCTCAAACGCATTAAGAAGGAAATAACTTTTAACAAGGCACACCTGTTAATTGAAATGCATTCCAGGTGACTACCTCATGAAGCTGGTTGAGAGAGTGCCCAGAGTGTGCAAAGCTGTCATCAAGGCAAAGGGTGGCTACTTTGAAGAATCTCAAATATAAAATATATTTTGATTTGGTTAACACTTTTTTTGGTTATTACATGTTTCCATATGTGTTTATTTCATAGTTTTGAAGTCTTCACTATTGTTCTGCAACATAGGAAATGGTAAAAAAAAAAATGTATTCAGATTTTTCAGGGGGTGCTGCAGCACCCTCTGCACCCTTGCTTCCCACGGCTATGCCCACTCATATTCCTTCAATCAACTTTTGTCATTCTTTGTTCTCCAAATCTGTGTCCTTTACCTCTACTGACCACAGTGACAAGGGCTTCTGCTGTGAAACAGGGAGAGGAGTGCTAGGCTGTGTGTGTTCCTAGACACCCAGGACTATGTGTAACATACCTGTAATAATGGTGATTAGACTGGATGTTGGCCGGCAGATTTGTCACCTAAAGTGTAGTAAGTGACTCTGCAGAGCTGCTCAGGTGTAATTTCACCCTGCCTGCCTGTGTCTCCGTGCCTGTACAGTGTGCACACTGCCCTGAACCAGTCTTTTTGTGTACTGCTGCTATGTGTTGAGGTTTGTAAGCCTATCTATGCTAAAAAAGAGTGCCGGCCTTTATCTCATTAAACTAGCCTACTCCCTTGTTTCTAGGGGTATTGTCTACATTTTGCATTTTGAATCAGCTCTTATTCAGAGCGACTTAAAGTAGCAATTAGGGTTAAGTGCCTTGTGCAAGGGCATATCATCAGATTTTTCACCTAGTCTGCTCTGGGATTTGAACCAGCAACTATTTGGTTACTGGCCCAACGCTCTCAACCACTAGGCTACCTGCCAACCCAGCATGGCATGTCATGTTCATAACAGTGGGACTCTCTCTCTGAACTGGCATGATTTTCTCTGTGTTGGTACAGCAAGCTTGGCAAGAAGGCAGCTTGGCACAGAGGGTTGTTTTGACCTCTCTCTCTCTCTCTCTCTCTCTCTCTCTCTCTCTCTCTCTCTCTCAGCCTGCTGTATGAAGGAGAGGGCAGCCAACTTCTGTCGCTACCAAATGTAGGCCTAGCCAAGGTAAACCTAAAGACACTAGTAACTAACCCAACACCACCAGTGTTGTTTCCAATTGGGAGCAAATTAAGCATAGTGGGCAGAACAAGCAAGGAGGTGGGCAGAGCCAAGCATGAGCTCGTAAGATCCTAGTGGCACATTTTAACATGTATTTGCATATTTCCATTAGGGAATAACTACTCTGTGAAGTGCACCTGTGCAATAACTCAATTCACTCTTGCACTCCTTCTAAACAATCAAATTCTTTGAAACTTTTAGAAAGGGTCAAGTCTACAAAACCTAGTGAACTCTGTTTGTAACAGATTCTAGTTTTGGGAACAGAATTGTATTGAGATGGAATGTTTCATCGATGAGGAAGTAAGCAGAATGTCGGACAAGTTTCATCTAGCTCTGTCTTCTTCCTCTTCCCGCCACTTTGGCTTGGTGATAATGGTGATAGATGCATCAATTTAGAACGTATTATCTGTGGCAAACCTGTGAGAGCCAGATCCAGTGGAACTGGATATTAGCCTCACACAACACCTTGTCGGATGTCCTGCAGGTAGACTTGTTTCTGCAACAACTCTCAACATTTGGGAAACATTGCTCCAAATAGTGAGAGAAGCCATCTTCTCTGTGTCCTCATCATGACCTGACTACTGTTCCTGTCATCGCCAACAGGTGGTAACATAAGCCCATTAACTCTGTGAGAGAAAGAGAGTCAGGGAATTGACGGAGGCCCAATCTGATAATCTCTCAACCAAACAGTACTTTGTGTTATCCATAATACCACTGCACTTCATTTTCTTCAGGTGACAGAAGTAGCCTAGTAATTTGATTAATTTGGTCTGAGAGGATATCAATGAATTCTATTTCTGTTCACTTACCACACTGCTCTGAGCTTCCTTGATGACTTATGGGCAAGAATTGGAGTGTGATGTGTGGGTGGTATCCCCACATAAGATGCAGGCTATTTATGGATACAGGCCCAGGTGCCTACATTCACAATAGACATATACATTCACACACACACACACACACACACACACACACACACACACACACACACACACACACACACACACACACACACACACACACACACACACACAGATCCAGTTTAGAGAGCCCCAGCTCCAGAGCTCCGTCAGCAGCAGATGACAATTTTGAATGGAAAATAGATGTTAGTGCATCGAACCGCATCATATCGAACCAAATCTCCTCGTTTTGTTCCTCTAATGAAACCAAATCGACCGCATCGTTTCGTTCCTCTAATGAAACCAAATCGACCGCATCGTTTCATTCCTCTAATGAAACCAAATCGACCGAATCGCTTTGAACTAAAACGTATCATTGCTGTATCATATCGGAGCCCATATATCTAGATGTGTATCAAATTGTTATTGAAAGGGAAGATGTACACCCCTAGTGTGTATGCATGTGGCATTCTTGCTTGTAGAATATGTACTGCATGTGCTGTGTGAGTTACTGGCAGTCCTTTACTAATCTGAACACGGCTGGTCTTCTGTGAGAGCTAGTGCTACAACCTAACCTCGTCCCCAGGCTATTGCACACAAAAGCCTGGAACATCAATGATTAAAAATTGGCCTTAGTGGGACCTTACTGAGTAAACTATTTGTCTTTAATTTTAGCGAATCACACGACAGTGAGGCGTGGCTCCAAATGGAGGCAGAAACTTGTGGTGCGCAGAAGACACATACTTGGCAGGATTAAGGGGAAGCCGATTTGTAAGCCAATGCCTATGCGTTGGGAGTTTTTCCCGATCTTTCTGTATTGGCCAAGTCTGATGCTTTGGTCCACCAGACCTATTCACACATTTGGGTGGAAGTGTCTGGGAACGAGATTAGCCACGACCTAACCTGGACTGTACAGCATCCAGCCCCCACCAGGGAGCAGCAAAGCACTGTTCCTCAGCTCCAGAGGTAGAAGTTGTCCCCTTAACCACAGATCTAGGATCAGATAGGCATGCCAATCATAAAATCATGGGTATGACAAAAATATCGAGCCTAACCCTGTTTGAGTGGTTGAGTGCAACTTTATCTACAGCCACTTGTTCCTCAAGCACTTTCAGTGTGGATTTAATTTTCGACAGCTTTGAACAATGGTGTCACAGATAAGGCCAGTAGTAAGAAGCTCCTGAGACAACCTGTCAGTGTCTTCTGGAGAACTGTCTGCTATCCCTGACGGCCACCAGCTCCCCTGTTACACACACACACATACGTAAGGCCCTGTCCTCAGGTTGACGGTAGGGGCTTTAATTTCAAGCTCGACTGCCTGTCACCCCGAGTTGGAAAGAGCCACTGTCACTCATTGAGGCTCCAGGGCCCTGTGTGTGTGCGTTTTAGTGGATGTGTTTGTTAGGTTGGCTGATTTTAGGTCTGTAGTCCGTCAGTGGTTGATCTATGGCAGGGGGTTCTGACTAATCGGCTAATCAATGCTCTTCAGACAGGACCACGCATAGTTGAAGGAATTGGTGTCAATGCTGGACTGGAACAAAAACAGTACCAGAATAATTAATAAACTCAGCAAAAAAAGAAACAGCCCTTTTTCAGGACCCTGTCTTTTAAAGATAATTCGTAAAAATCCCAATAACTTCACAGATCTTCATTGTAAAGGGTTTAAACACTGTTTCCTATGCTTGTTCAATGAACCATAAACAATTAATGAACATGCACCTGTGGAACGGTCGTTAAGACACTAACAGCTTACAGACGATAGGCAATTAAGGTCACAGTTATGAAAACTTAGGACACTAAAGAGGCCTTTCTACTGACTCTGAAAAACACCCTAAAGAAAGATGCCCACGATCGGTACATCCGAACATCACACCCACAGGACAGGTACAGGATGGCAACAACAACTTCCCAAGTTACACCAGGAATGCGCAATCCCACCATCAGTGCTCAGACTGTCCGCAATAGGCTGAGAGAGGCTGGACTGAGGGCTTGTAGGCCTGTTGTAAGGCAGGTCCTCACCAGACATCACCGGCAACAACGTCGCCTATGGGCACAAACCCACTGTCGCTGGACCAGACAGGACTGGTAAAAAGTACTCTTCACTGACTAGTCGCGGTTTTGTCTCACCAGGGGTGATGGTTGGATTCGCGTTTATCGTTGAAGGAATGAGCTTTACACCGAGGCCTGTACTCTGGAGCTGGATCGATTTGGAGGTGGAGGGTCTGTCGTTGTCTAAGGCGGTGTGTCACAGCATCATTGGACTGAGCTTGTTGTCATTGCAAGCAATCTCAATGCTGTGCATTACAGGGAAGACATCCTCCTCCCTCATGTGGTACCCTTCCTGCAGGCTCATCCTGACATGACCCTCCAGCATGACAATGCCACCAGCCATACTGCTCATTCTGTGCATGATTTCCTGCAAGACTGGAATGTCAGTGTTCTGCCATGGCCATCGACGTGCCCGGATCTCAATCCCATTGAACACGTCTGGGACCTGTTGGATCGGGGGGTGAGGGCTAGGGCCATTCCCCCCAGAAATGTCCGGGAACTTGCAGGTGCCTTGGTGGAAGAGTGGGGTAACATCTCACAGCAAGAACTCGCAAATCTGGTGCAGTCCATGAGGAGGAGATGCACTGCAGTACTTAATGCAGCTGGTGACCACACCAGACTGTTACTTTTGATTTTGACCCCCTCTTTTTAAGGGACACATTATTCAATTTCTGTTAGTAACATGTCTGTGGAACTTGTTCAGTTTATGTCTCAGTTGTTGAATCTTGATATGTTCATACAAATATTTGCACATGTTAAGTTTACTGAAAATAAATGCAGTTGACAGCGAGAGGACGTTTCTTTTTTTTGCTGAGTTTATGTACGTCTGCGTAGGTCTGCGGTGGGCATCATGGAACCTGGGGGTCTTCATGTTTATACACTGTGCTGGCATCCACAGGAACCTGGGCGTCCACATCTCCAGAGTCAAATCTGTCAACCTGGACCAATGGACCCAAGAACAGATCCAGGTAACATGGGAATGCGTGTATTTTTATTTATTTTATTTTATTTCACCTTTATTTAACCAGGTAGGCAAGTTGAGAACAAGTTCTCATTTACAATTGCGACCTGGCCAAGATAAAGCAAAGCAGTTCAACACATACAACAACACAGAGTTACACATGGAGTAAAACAAACATACAGTCAATAATACAGTAGAAAAATAAGTCTATATACAATGTGAGCAAATGAGGTGAGATAAGGGAGGTAAAGGCAAAAAAGGCCATGGTGGCAAAGTAAATACAATATAGCAAGTAAAACACTGGAATATTAGGTTTGTAGTGGAAGAAAGTGCAAAGTAGAAATAGAAATAATGGGATGCAAAGGAGCTAAATAAATAAATAAAATGGGTGTGTGTGAAGGACAGTGTGGTCTGTGGGTAGTTTTGGGGGTGTTCAGTATGGGAGGATGTGAGGCAGTGTGAGTAAGACCGATGTGGGGGAGGGGGGAGTGTGTGTGTATATTTGTGAGGGGGGAAAAAAGAAAATATTTGTGCACGCAAACGCAAAATGTAGGCCTATCTGTGGTTTATTGAAGAGAGTGCATAGCTGTTATCTGTGTGGTTAGATAGAGCGTGAGTCTCTCTCTCTCTCTCAATGTTAATTGCTAACCCTAATTCATTCCTGATGGGTGATTATTCCAACTCCAGCTCATTCATTCCTCCTCCCAACGCCATCATCCTCATCTGTCTGGCAAGTGTGTGTGGTTTCCGGGTGCCATCGTGTGTGTGTGTGTGTGTGTGTGTGTGTGTGTGTGGTGTGTGTGTGTGTGCGGTGTGTGGGTGCGTGTGTGTGTGTGTGCGTGTGTGTGTGTGTGTGTGTGTGTGTGTGTGTGTGTGTGTGTGTGTGTGTGTGTGTGTGTGGCATTACCAAGTACAAACTGCCTAGAATGTAAGTTTAATATTTCAAAGCAGTCAGGTTGTGACTTTTTCAGTTTCTCTTCATTCCATTTGTTTTGAAGACCTTGCCTTCCATTTGAATGTGAGTCATTTTACCTCAAAAGCACAAGAGGATTTCAACACCCACCATCTGAAATTGTGCTCAAATTGTTTCTGTAGTTCAAAACATATACGATTATTTTATTTAAGTATAATTTGATCTCTGAGAAATTAAGCTAAAGAGATTGCATCCAAATTGTCTCTTTTTAATTGATAGGATTCATATAATCTTCAATAAATATAGTACCTAACATCCGATTTGGGCTATAATTCTTCCTAACAATGAGTAAGATGAGGAATTCACTAAAATGATCAAAAGCCACCCATGGACCCCCCACGCCAATCCTAATCCAACAGCCAGTATACACTATCAGTTCTCTATGTCTAACAAGAAGTATGGAGCTGAGGCTTGGAGTAGGCTATTGCTTCTTCGTCCTATGTTATGTATTCCCTGTGAATCTGGAAATGTCCTTTTTTTCCCCAGTTCAGAAAAATTTGCTATTGAAGTCGATTACATTTTTTACCATAAATTAGTGTGAAAGTAACAGGTTTTGCCCGCTAGATGCTGCTGTTCCTGCAACTGACACACCCTTTATCCATTTTGCTGGTTTCTTGTGTTTATTAAATAGATCACAACATTGTCTTTGCAACTTTGGGTAGGACCATGTCCTCTGGTCTGATGCAAGCCAAAGAACACCATCCCAACCGTGAAGCACGGGGGTGGCAGCATCATGTTGTGGGGATGCTTTGCTGCAGGAGGGACTGGTGCACTTCACAAAATAGATGGTATCATGAGGTAGGAAAATTGTGTGGATATATTGAAGCAACATCTCAAGACATCAGTCAGGAAGTTTAAGCTTGGTCACAGATTGGTCTTCAAAACGGACAATGACCCCAATCATATTTCCAAAGTTGTGGCAAAATGGCTTAAGGACAACAAAGTCAAGATATTGGAGTGGCCATCACAAAGCCCTGACCTCAATCCTATAGAAAATGTGTGGGCATAACTGAAAAAGCATGTGCGTGCAAGGAGGCCTACAAATCTGACTCAGTTACACCAGCTCTGTCAGGAGGAATGGGCCAAAATTCACCCAACGTATTGTGGGAGGCTTGTGGAAGGCTACCTGAAATGTTTGACCCAAGTTAAACAATTTAAAGGCAATGCTACCAAATACTAATTGAGTGTATGTAACCTTCTGACCCACTGGGAATGTGATGAAAGAAATTAAAGCTGAAATAAATCATTCTCTCTACTTTTATTCTGACATTTCACATTCTTAAAATAAAGTTGTGTTCCTAACTGACCTAAGACAGGGAATATTTACTTGGATTCTATGTCAGGAATTGTGAAAAACTGAGTTTAAATGTATTTGGCTAAGGTGTACGTAAACTTCTGACTTCAACTGTATATAATGTCCTGTCAGAGGCCAAAGACATATCCCGTGGAGTACCGCAGGGATCAATATTAAGGCCTCTCTTATTTCTTATATCCGTTAATGATATGCCAGATACAATAAAGTGCAAACGCTTGCTTTGTGCTGATGAGTCATCCATACTGGTATCAGGGAAGGATACAGTTTACATAGAGGACACCCTGAGTAAGGAATTACATTTTGTTAGAGATTGGTTGTCTGACAACAAATTGTCACTACATTTGGGAAAAACTGAATCGATTTTGTTTGGAACAAAAGGTAGATTGCTTAGGGCTGACAAGATGACAGTAACCTGTACAGGCAAGGAGATTGAGTCTAAAACAAGTGTATCTTGTCTTGGTGTGTCCCTAGATCAAACCCTTTCTGGAGATCTGATTGCTGCTAAAAATGTTTCTAAAACGGCGAACAAATATAAATGTTTATATCGTAACACTAGATACTTTAACATTAAAGTTAAGAAACTGCTTATTTCAATCTTGATCCAGTATAATTTTGATTATGCCTGCTCTGCTTGGTATAGTGGCCTATCAACAAAGCTGAAATAGAGGTATATGCTGAATGTCCCCCCTAAGACCCACATAGGGGTACAGGAGTTCCGGGAGGTGGGCTTGTTGCCTTTGGAGTCCAGAGTGGACCAACTTCAACTTAATCATATGTTTGACGTCTTAAATGAGCGTGCCCCAGGTTACATGAAAAACCACATTGATACGGTCTATAACCAACAGTCACAATACCAGAGCTAGTGTTATGTCTTGTAAAAGAGTAAACAGTACTGCGAGGTGCACGTTTTTCCATACAGGCATTGGTCTATGGAATAGCCTTCCCTTGGAGATAAAGCAAAGAAAAAGTAAAAATAGCTTAAAAAGCAGGCAAAGGTTTTATTTTTTGTCTAAGTAGGAGACACCACTCCACTGCCCCTTGTGCCCCTTACTGTTGGTCAGGTGTATTTATTTGAAGGATCGGTATGATGTGAAATGAATATGGTTGATTTTTAAGGTTATGGAGAAGTGCAGTGAATAGTGCCACTTTTTAGGATCTCAATAAATTAATGTATTTTTTGTTTAATTTGGTCTTGCCTTCTAATCATTATGTGTTATTGTTTTTACAATCGAGGACCACTTTGGAGACTAGCGTTTAAATTAATACTTTCAGGTGATATCCTCTGGATCCACATTGTACATTTTGTTGTATATGTCTGTTACAGTACCCCAAATAAATTCAATTCAACTGAACTAAATTACTATCGGCCCGTATAACTCACTTCTGTCATCATAAAGTGCTTTGAGAGGCTAGTTTAGGATCATATAACCTCTACCTAGCCTTACCTGACACCCTAGACCCACTTCAATTTGCTTACCGCCCCAATAGATGCACAGACGATTCAATCGCCATCACACTGCCCTATCCCATCTGGACAAGAGGAATACCTATGTAAGTTCATTGAATATAGCTCAGCATTCAACACCATAGAACCCTCCAAGCTCATAATTCTCATAACTCTCCTTCCGTGGCCTCCAACTGCTCTTAAATACAAGTAAAACTAAATGCATGCTCTTCAACCGATCGCTGCCTGCACCTGCCCGCCCGTCCAGCATCACTACTCTGGACGGTTCTGACTTAGAATATGCGGACAACTACAAATACCTAGGTGTCTGGTTAGACTGTAAGCTCTCCTTCCAGACTCACATCAAACATCTCCAATCCAAAGTTAAATCTAGAATTGGCTTCCTATTTCGCAACAAAGCATCCTTCACTCATGCTGCCAAACATACCCTCGTAAAACTGACCATACTACTGATCCTCGACTTTGGCGATGTCATTTACAAAATAGCCTCCAATACCCTACTCAATAAACTGGATGCAGTCTATCACAGTGCCATCCGTTTTGTCACCAAAGCCCCATATACTACCCACCACTGCGACCTGTACGCTCTCGTTGGCTGGCCCTCGCTTCATACTCGTCGCCAAACCCACTGGATCCAGGTCATCTACAAGACCCTGCTAGGTAAAGTCCCCCCTTATCTCAACTGGAAACGCTTATCTCCCTCACCAGCTTTAAGCACCAGCTGTCAGAGCAGCTCACAGATCACTGCACCTGTACATAGCCCATCTATAATTTAGCCCAAACAACTACCTCTTCCCCTATTGTATTTATTTATTTTATTTATTTTTCTCCTTCGCACCCCATTATTTATATTTCTACTTTGCACTTTATTCCACTGCAAATCTACCATTCCAGTGTTTTACTTGCTATATTGTATTTACTTTGCCACCATGGCCTTTTTTGCCTTTACCTCCCTTATCTCACCTCATTTGCTCACATTGTATATAGACTTATTTTTCTACTGTATTATTGACTGTATGTTTGTTTTACTCCATGTGTAACTCTGTGTTGTTGTATGTGTTGAACTGCTTTGCTTTATCTTGGCCAGGTCGCAATTGTAAATGAGAACTTGTTCTCAACTTGCCTACCTGGTTAAATAAAGGTGAAATAAAATAAATACATAATTAAGCTTGGGGCCCTAGGTCTGAACCCCGCCCTGTGCAACTGGGTCCTGGACTTCCTGACGGGCCGCCCCCAGGTGGTGAAGGTAGGAAAAAACATCTCCACTTCGCTAATCCTCAACACATGGGCCTCACAACGGTGCATGCTCAGCCCCCTCCTTTACTCCCTGTTCACCGACAACTGCGTGGCCACGCACACCTCCAACTCAATCATCAAGTTTGCAGACAACACAGCAGTAGTAGGCCTGATTACCAACAATGACGAGACAGCCTACAGGGAGGAGGAGAGGGCCCTGGGAGTGTGGTGCCAGGAATATAACCTCTCACTCAATGTCGACAAAACAAAGGAGCTGATTGTGGACTTCAGCAAACAGCAGAGGGAGCAGGCCCCTATCCACAACTACCTGCCCTCTAGGACACCTACAGCAACGGATGTCACAGGAAGGCCAAAAAGATCATCAAGGACAACAACCAACCGAGCCACTGCCTGTTCACTCCGCTATCATCCAGAAGGCGAGGTCAGTACAGGTGCATCAAAGCTGGGACCGAGAGACTGGAAAAACAGCTTCTATCTCAAGGCCATCAGACTGTTAAATAGCCATCATGAGGTGGCATCCACACGGTTAGGTAACCCTGCACCTTAGAGGCTGCTGCCCTATATACATAGACTTGAAATCACAAGTCACTTTAATAATGGAATGCTAGTCACTTTAATAATGTTTACATTTTTCTTTACTCATCTCATATGTAAATACAGTATTCTATTCTACTGTATTTTAGTGTATGCCACTCCGGCATTGCTCATCCTAATATTTATATATTCCTTAATGTCATTCTTGTACTTTTAGGTTTGTTTATTGAGTGTGTTGTTGTAAATTATTAAATATTACTGCGCTTTTGGAGCTAGAAGCACAAGCATTTCGTTACACCTGCAATAACATCTGCTAAACGTGTGTATGTCACTAATAAATTTGACTTGATTCTTTATTGTATTATTTTATGACAAAACCTGCAAAAGTGTCAACACCCACATTTATTCAAATTCGTTTTTTCCCTGCCAAGAAGTTTCCTTTCTGTCACGACTTCTGCCAAAGTCGATGCCCCTCCTTGCTCGGGTAGTGCTCGGCGGTCGACGTCACCGGTCTTCTAGCCATCATTGATCAGTTTTTCATTTTCCATTGGTTTTGTCTTATCTTCCTACACACCTGGTTCCAATCCCATTCATTACATGTTGTGTATTTAACCCTCTGTTTTCCCTCATGTCCTTGTCAGTGATTGTTTGTGTGTTATGTACGCGTGTATTTTGTATCGGTGTGCGACGGGTTATTTTTACCCATGTTATTTTTATATTTTGGTTTTGGTGTTTGTTTTTCTATTAATTAAAATACTCCAGTTTAACCAAGTTGGTTTCTCCTGCGCCTGACTTTCCTGCCACCTACACACACGGCTATGACACTTTCTGTTTCAACGTTTTTTTCTTAAATCCTTTTGATGTAATTAATTCTTTACAGTCACTTTTTTGTTCATCATATATTAAATATCTTGTAGAAATACACTTTGACACTGTCATGCCACGTGACCAACCTGTGTCACTTCGACTAAGAATATACACTTCATGACACTGTCAAGAAGCATTGTGACCATCATAATCATATAAGCCAGATAGGCCTATCACGTACATGCCCTGATATCAGTCATCAATCAAAAAGAGGGTGTCTTGTCCTGCTCCTGAAATCTGCCCTTGAATTCATCCCACAAACAGGACCAAGCCTGGCCTGTTGAGGAGTGACGGACTCCATCCTAGCTGGAGGGGTGCTCTCATCTTATCTACGAACATAGACAGGGCTCTAACTCCTCTAGCTCCACAATGAAATAGGGTGCAGGCCAGGCAGCAGGCTGTTAGCCAGCCTGCCAGCTTAGTGGAGTCTGCCACTAGCACAGTCAGTGTAGTCAGCTCAGCTATCCCCATTGAGACCGTGTCTGTGCCCCGATCTAGGTGGGGCAAAATTAAAGATGGCGGTTTTCGCTTTAGCAATCTCACTAGTATAAAGACCTCCTCCATCCCTGCCATTATTGAAAGAGATTGTGATACCTCACATCTCAAAATAGGACTACTTAATGTTAGATCCCTCACTTCAAAGGCAGTTATAGTCAATGAACTAATCACTGATCATAATCTTGATGTGATTGACCTGACTGAAACATGGCTTAAGCCTGATGAATTTATTGTGTTAAATGAGGCCTCACCCCCTGGTTACACTAGTGACCATATCCCCCGCGCATCCCGCAAAGGCGGAGGTGTTGCTAACATTTATGATAGCAAATTTAAATTTACCAAAAAAAAAACAACTACGACGTTTTCGTCTTTTGAGCTTCTAGTCATGAAATCTATGTAGCCTACTCAATCACTTTTTATAGCTACTGTTTACAGGCCTCCTGGGCCATATACAGCGTTCCTCACTGAGTTCCCTGAATTCCTATCGGACCTTGTAGTCATCGCAGATAATATTCTAATTTTTGGTGACTTTAATAGTCACATGGAAAAGTCCACAGACCCACTCCAAAAGGCTTTCGGAGCCATCATCGACTCAGTGGGTTTTGTCCAACATGTCTCTGGACCTACTCACTGCCACAGTCATACTCTGGACCTAGTTTTGTCCCATGGAATAAATGTTGTGGATCTTAATGTTTTTCCTCATAATCCTGGACTATCGGACCACCATTTTATTACGTTCGCAATCGCAACAAATAATCTGCTCAGACCCCAACCAAGAAGCATTAAAAGTTGTGCTATAAATTCTCAGACAACCCAAAGATTCCTTGATGCCCTTCCAGACTCCCTCTGCCTACCCAAGGACGTCAGAGGACAAAAATCAGTTAACCACCTAACCGAGGAACTCAATTTAACCTTGCGCAATAACCTAGATGCAGTTGCACCCCTAAAAACTAAAAACATTTGTCATAAGAAACTAGCTCCATGGTATACAGAAAATACACGAGCTCTGAAGCAAGCTTCCAGAAAATTGGAACGGAAATGGCGCCACACCAAACTGGAAGTCTTCCGACTAGCTTGGAAAGACAGTACCATGCAGTATCGAAGAGCCCTCACTGCTGCTCGATCATCCTATTTTTCCAACTTAATTGAGGAAAATAAGAACAATCCAAAATGTATTTTTGATACTGTCGCAAAGTTAACTAAAAAGCAGCATTCCCCAAGAGAGGATGGCTCTCACTTCAGCAGTGATGAATTCATGAACTTCTTTGAGGAAAAGATCATGATCATTAGAAAGCAAATTACGGACTCCTCTTTAAATCTGCGTATTCCTCCAATGCTCCGTTGTCCTGAGTCTGCACAACCCTGCCAGGACCTAGGATCAAGGGAGACAGTAAAGTGTTTTAGTACTAGATCTCTTGACACAATGATGAAAATAATCATGGCCTCTAAACCTTCAAGCTGCATACTGGACCCTATTCCAACTAAACTACTGAAAGAGCTGCTTTCTGTGCTTGGCCCTCCTATGTTGAACATAATAAACGGCTCTCTATCCACCGGATGTGTACCAAACTCACTAAAAGTAGCAGTAATAAAGCCTCTCTTGAAAAAGCCAAATCTTGACCCAGAAATTATAAAAAACTATCGGCTTATATCGAATCTTCAATTCCTCTCAACATTTTTTGAAAAAGCTGTTGCGCAGCAACTCACTGCCTTCCTGAAGACAAACAATGTACACGAAACGCTTCAGTCTGGTTTTAGACCCCATCATAGCACTGAGACTGCACTTGTGAAGGTGGTAAATTACCTTTTAATGACGTCAGACCGAGGTTCTGCGTCTGTCCTCATGCTCCTAGATCTTAGTGCTGCTTTTGATACCATCGATCACCACATTCTTTTGGAGAGATTGGAAACCCAAATTGGTCTACATGGACAAGTTCTGGCCTGGTTTAGGTCTTATCTGACGGAAAGATATCAGTTTGTCTCTGTGAATGGTTTGTCCTCTGACAAATCAACTGTAAATTTTGGTGTTCCTCAAGATTCCGTTTTAGGACCACTATTGTTTTCACTATATATTTTACCTCTTGGGGATGTCATTCGAAAACATAATGTTAAATTTCACTGCTATGCGGATGACACACAGCTGTACATTTCAATGAAACTGTCACGCTCGTCGTTAGAAATGGCGGACCAAAACGCAGCAGGTATGTGTATACTCATCTTCTTTATTTACCGGAAAAGAAGGAAAAACCAAACAAACACGTATACAAAAAATTAACAAAACGATGAACGACAAAATGACAGCCTTGAACGCACCACAGCAATCCAAGAACAATCTCCCACAAAATACAAGACAAACACACCCAACTAATATAGGACTTCCAATCAAAGGCAACACCAAACAGCTGCCTTCAATTGGAAGTCCACCCCAATTAACTCAACATAGAAACACATTCACTAGACTACACATAGAAATACATAAACATAGACCATAACCCAAAACCCGGAAATAATAAATCAAACGCCCTCCTAACTAACACACCACCCCGAAACACATAAAACAAATACCCTCTGCCACGTCCTGACCAAACTACAATAACAATTAACCCTTATACTGGCCAGGACGTGACAGTACGCCCCCCTTAAAGGTGCTAACCCCGGAAGCACCTTAAAAAAAAAAATACAACCCCAAACAAGAAAACAAAAATTCCCCTCTACTACAAGGGAGGGAAGGGAGGGTGGCTGCCGTCAACGACGGCACTGTGCTACACCCCCCCCTCCCCAACCCACCTATATCAGGAGGTGGCTCCGGTTCTGGCAGCTCGGGGCAGTCTGGCCAGTCTGGCAGCTCGGGGCAGTCTGGCAGCTCGGGGCAGTCTGGCAGCTCTGGACAGTCTGGGCAGTCTGGCAGCTCGGGACAGTCTGGGCAGTCTGGCAGCTCGGGGCAGTCTGGGCAGTCTGGCAGCTCGGGACAGTCTGGGCAGTCTGGCAGCTCGGGACAGTCTGGGCAGTCTGGCAGCTCGGGACAGTCTGGGCAGTCTGGCAGCTCGGGACAGTCTGGGCAGTCTGGCAGCTCGGAACAGTCTGGGCAGTCTGGCAGCTCGGGACAGTCTGGGCAGTCTGGCAGCTCGGGACAGTCTGGGCAGTCTGGCAGCTCGGGACAGTCTGGGCAGTCTGGCAGCTCGGGACAGTCTGGCAGCTCGGGACAGTCTGGTAGCTCGGGACAGTCTGGGCAGTCTGGCAGCTCGGGACAGTCTGGTAGCTCGGGACAGTCTGGGCAGTCTGGCAGCTAGGGGCGGTGGCGGTCCGGGGCGGTCGGGCCGCTCCGGCGGTCCGGGGCGGTCGGGCCGCTCCGGCGGTCCGGGGCGGTCGGGCCGCTCCGGCGGTTCGGGGCGGTCTGGCCACTCCGGCAGTTCTGACGACTGTTGACTGGCGGGCAGCTCTGACGACTGTTGACTGGCGGGCAGCTCTGACGACTGTTGACTGGCGGGCAGCTCTGACGACTGTTGACTGGCGGGCAGCTCTGACGACTGTTGACTGGCGGGCAGCTCTGACAACTGTTGACTGGCGGGCAGCTCTGACGACTGTTGACTGGCGGGCAGCTCTGACGACTTTTGACTGGCGGGCAGCTCTGACGACTTTTGACTGGCGAGGCTGGGTTTACGCACTTGAAGCCTGGTGTGTGGTGCTGGTACTGGGCGTACCAGATTGGCAACACGCACCTCCAGGCTAGTGCGGGGAGCGGGAACAGGTTGAGTCGGACTGGGTTGACGCACTTCCGGGTCCGCACGAGAGACAGGAGATGGAAACCCAGGGCTATGGAGGCGCACAGGCGGTCTTGATCTTACCTCCTGCACAACCCGTCTTGGCTGGATGGAACTAGTAGCCCTGTACGAGCGGGGTGCTTGTACAGGGCAGACTGGGCTGTGCAGGGGCCTGATGGTAGCCGTGCGTAGAGCGGGAGTTGGGTAGCCTGGTCCTCGGAGGCGTACCGGCGACCAGATGCGCTGCGCAGGCATCCTCCTACCAGGCTGGATGCCCGCTCTAGCACAGCACCTGCGAGGGGCTGGAATAACGCGCACTGGACTGTGTGTGCGTATGGGTGAGATAGTGCGCTCCTCAGCGAAACATGGCGCTCTCCACCTCATACGCTCCTCCATATAACCACGGGTAGCTGGCTTCCGGCTCTTCCTAGGCCTAGCCAAACTACCCGTGTGCCCCCCAAAAAAAAATTCTTGGGGGTGCCTCTCGTGCTTCTCCCTCAGCGCGTCCAAGGCCTCGTACCTCCGCCTCTCTGCCTTGGCTGCCTCAATTTCCCACTGCGGGCGGCGATAATCCCCAGCCTGGTGCCAAGGTCCAGCCCCGTCCAGAACTTCCTCCCAGGTCCATCTCTCCCGCCAGTCCAACTCGAAGTCCCCTTTCTTCTGCTGCTTGGTCCTTAGTTGGTGGGAGATTCTGTCACGCTCGTCGTTAGAAATGGCGGACCAAAACGCAGCAGGTATGTGTATACTCATCTTCTTTATTTACCGGAAAAGAAGGAAAAACCAAACAAACACGTATACAAAAAATAAACAAAACGATGAACGACAAAATGACAGCCTTGAAGGCACCACAGCAATCCAAGAACAATCTCCCACAAAATACAAGACAAACACACCCAACTAATATAGGACTTCCAATCAAAGGCAACACCAAACAGCTGCCTTCAATTGGAAGTCCACCCCAATTAACTCAACACAGAAACACACTCACTAGACTACACATAGAAATACATAAACATAGACCATAACCCAAAACCAGGAAATAATAAATCAAACGCCCTCCTAACTAACACACCACCCCGAACCACATAAAACAAATACCCTCTGCCACGTCCTGACCAAACTACAATAACAATTAACCCTTATACTGGCCAGGACGTGACAGAAACATGGTGAAGCCCCAAAATTGCCCTCGCTAGAAGCCTGTGTCTCAGACATAAGGAAATGGATGGCTGCAAACTTTCTACTCTTAAACTCGGCCAAGACAGAGATGCTTGGTCTAGGTCCCAAGAAACAAAGAGATCTTCTGTTGAATCTGACAATTAATCTGGATGGTTGTACAGTCGTCTCAAATAAAACTGTGAAGGACCTCGGCGTTACTCTGGACCCTGATCTCTCTTTTGAAGAACATATCAAGACTGTTTCAAGGACAGCTTTTTTTCATCTATGTAACATTGCAAAAATCAGAAACTTCCTGTCCAAACATTACGCAGAAAAATTAATCCATGCCTTTGTTACTTCTAGGTTGGACTACTGCAATGCTCTACTTTCCGGCTACCCGGATAAAGCACTAAATAAACTTCAGTTAGTGCTAAATACGGCTGCTAGAATCCTGACTAGAACCCAAAAATTTGATCATATTACTCCAGTGCTAGCCTCCCTACACTGGCTTCCTGTTAAGGCAAGGGCTGATTTCAAGGTTTTACTGCTAACCTACAAAGCATTACATGGGCTTGCTCCTACCTATCTTTCCGATTTGGTCCTGCCGTACATACCTACACATACGCTACGGTCACAAGACGCGGGCCTCCTAATTGTTCCTAGAATTTCTAAGCAAACAGCTGGAGGCAGGGCTTTCTCCTATAGAGCTCCATTTTTATGGAATAGTCTGCCTACCCATGTGAGAGACGCAGTCTCAGTCTCAACCTTTAAGTCTTTACTGAAGACACATCTTTTCAGTAGGTCCTATGATTAAGTGTAGTCTGGCCCAGGGGTGTGAAGGTGAACGGAAAGGCTGGAGCAACGAACTGCCCTTGCTGTCTCTGCCTGGCCGGTTTCCCCTCTTTCCGCTGGGATTCTCTGCCTCTACCCCTATTACGGGGGCTGAGTCACTGGCTTACTGGTGTTCTTCCATGCCGTCCCTGGGAGGGGTGCGTCACTTGAGTGGGTTGAGTCACTGACGTGGTCTTCCTGTCTGGGTTGGCGCCCCCCCTTGGGCTGTGCCGTGGCGGAGATCTTTGTGGGCTATACTCGGCCTTGCCCCGGGATGGTATGTTGGTGGTTGGAGATATCCCTCCAGTGGTGTGGAGGCTGTGCTTTGGCAAAGTGGGTGGGGTTATATCCTACCTATTTGGCCCTGTCCGGGGGTTTCATCGGATAGGGCCACAGTGTCCTGACCCCTCCTGACTCAGCCTCCAGTATTTATGCTGCAGTAGTTTATGTGTCGGGGGGCTAGGGTCAGTCTGTCACATCTGGAATATTTCTCTTGTCTTTTCTGGTGTTCTGTGTGAATTTAAATATGCTGTCTCTAATTCTCTCTTTCTCTTTCTTTCTTTCTGTCTCTCGGAGGACCTGAGCCCCAGGACCATGCCTCAGGACTACCTGGCTTGATGACTCCTTGCTGTCCCCAGTTCACCTGGCCG
Source organism: Salmo salar (assembly GCF_965601325.2). Taxonomy (NCBI): domain Eukaryota; kingdom Metazoa; phylum Chordata; class Actinopteri; order Salmoniformes; family Salmonidae; genus Salmo; species Salmo salar. Next base: position 64,210,093 of record NC_138291.1, on the reverse strand, counting down.
TGCTGCTGCTCCAGTTCCAACTGTTCTGCCTGCAGCTATGGAACCCTGACCTGTTAACCGGACGTGCTACCTGTCCCAGACCTGTTGTCCCAGACCTGCTGGAACCCTGACCTATTCACCGGACGTGCTACCTGTCCCAGACCTGCTGTTTTCAACTCTCTAGAGACAGCAGGAGCGGTAGAGATACTCTCAAAGATCGGCTATGAAAAAGCCAACTGACACTTACTCTTGTGTTACTGACTTGTTGCACCCTCGACAACTACTATGATTATTATTATTTGACAATGCTGGTAATTTATGAACATTTGAACATCTAGGCCATGTGCTGTTATAATCTCCACCCGGCACAGCCAGAAGAGGACTGGCAACCCCTCATAGCCTGGTTCCTCTCTAGGTTTCTTCCTAGGTTTTGGCCTTTCTAGGGAGTTTGTCCTAGCCACCGTGCTTCTACACCTGCATTGCTTGCTGTTGGGGTTTTAGGCTGGGTTTCTGTACAGCACTTTGATTTGATTTGATCCCAGTCATCAGCAATAGAGCACTGAGGAAGGTGAATGTCTGACATCAATGTGTGCGCAATTGCAATGATAATTTAATATGGTCAATTTCAAAGCATTTTATATAACACAGCCTACATGTCAACAGTATATTTATGGTGTAATTAAAGGTTTTGCCTTGTGTGGTAGGTTTTGTGGGTTTTGACACTCTTATGTAGGTGTCATAACAGCAGTAAAATCTCTACCGTGGTACGTTTTGTGGGTTTTGACACTCTTATGTAGGGGGTCATAACAGCCATACAATAACACTGTCACAACAGGTCTGAATATATGTAATGACAGTGTTATGATCATTTAACAGGCTGTCAGTTGTTATGACATATTGCGTGGCTATGACCATGTCATAACATGTTATGACACAGTGTCAAGTAAAGTGTTACTGTTATGATATATTGAAGACTTTAAGATCACTCTCCCTGTGTGTGTATGTGTGTGTGTAGAGTATGGTGGACATAGGAAACACCAAGGCCAAACAGCTGTATGAAGCCCTCCTCCCAGACAACTTCAGATGGCCACAGGCAGACCAGTATCCTTTTTGTGTGTAGTTATAATAATTAATGCCTCTGTGTGCATCTGCATTTGACCACCACCCTACTCTTCAAAACACAGTTCCTTTGCCCATTTCACTTTGGAACCAATATTATGATGAGACACACATTTGGACACAGCACCTTTTGAGTGCATGGTTATAACGCAGCATGACAGCATGGTATCTGGTTTGCCTGCTGTTCTGATAACGAGGACAGGACAGCTGTGTGTTCTTAATAGCATCTGTTCCTGTTCAAACTCAGACTGAATTCACACCGTCAGCTTGTTTCAAGATAGTTCTCTAATATATCTGATATCTAGCTTTTGTTTTGGTGTGGTCATCAGTTTTGCGTTTTTGGTGGCTACTGCTAGGTCTGACGGTAGCTCTAAGGCATAGAGGTAGAAAGAATATGTAGGCCTACGTACAGTATATTCACTGTGTGGGTAGTTGGAGTATTTAAAATGTAAGGCTGTGTGTTGCTTAGCTTTCAAGTTGTCCTTCAAATTCTTGTATTGATGAAGTGCCATTCCTTTTTCATGGTTCCTTTGTCTGTCTTTCTTTTCTTCGCTCCCATCTTTCCCATCTCCTCCTCTTCTTTTACTTCTCTGTCAGATAGTTTCCCTCTATTTGTCTTGACACACACACACACACACACACACACACACACACACACACACACACACACACACACACACACACACACACACACACACACACACACACACACACACACACACACACACACACACACACACACACACACACTGCCCTGGCTTCTGACTCATCTCATATACATTCCAGCGTGAATAAAGATGTGCCTACAGTAGAAGCACCCAAATAGATTCACACACTTTTTGTCAAGGGTCTGTATTTTTCCTACTGCTCTGACAGTGTCCTCCTTCTTTCTCTTGTCGTTCCGCGTTGTGAATTTCAGTCTCTCCTTTTCTTTCCTCCTTTCCTCCCCTGTCTCTCGCTTCTCCCCTATTCCTCACACCATTCCATCCTCTCACCTTTTGCCTCCTGTTATCCTCCTTCTCTGCCCCCTATCCATTGCATCTTCTAGTTCCATCTCTCTTCTCTCTCCCTCCACTCTTCCTCCTGGTTCAGTAGCGGTGCTATAGTGTTATGATCAAAGTTTCTACCCCCAGGCCATAATACAATAATGCCACTGGAGCGAGTGGTGTGTGTGTGTGTGTGTGTGTGTGTGTGTGTGTGTGTGTGTGTGTGTGTGTGTGTGTGTGTGTGTGTGTGTGTGTGTGTGTGTGTGTGTGTGTGTGTGTGTGTGTGTGTGTGTGTGTGTGTGTGTGTGTGTGTGAACCACAGTGGTATTCCTTAACCCCTGATCTCAGAGCAGTGGAGTTCTTCATCCGGGATAAGTATGAAAGGAGGAAATGCTATGACCAGAATGGCCTCAAAACAGCTCCAGTAAGTGTACACACGCACACACACTGTCCACAACACTGATCTGTTACACAGCAATTGGCATGTATAATGGCCGTGTGTCTGTGCACATTGTGTGGGGTTAGCATTATTTGTGTGAGATTTGTAAGTGAATCCGCTGCGTATGGGAGTTATTTGTGTGGGTGGCTGCGTACTGGTATGTAAAGTATGCGTGGGTGATTGAATGCATGCCCATCTGTGTGTGTGTGTTTGTTTGTACTCATGCTTGCATATGCACACATCTCTCAGATCACTGAGTGTCTAAAGCCCATTTTCCACCTGAGGGGCCCCCTGTCCACTCACACCTGCTAGCTAGCATTCGCCTGATAGCTCAGCTGACACACACACATACTCAGTCATGACGTATGCACACTTTATGCAGACTCTCACATCACAGAGAGAGATGTCTCTCTCTCTCTCAATTCAAAGGGCTATATTAACATGGGAAACATATTTACATTGCCAAAGCTAGTGGAATAGATGATAAACAAAAATGAAATCTCTCCCTCTCTCAGGTTCTGCTAGCAGGCGTACTCTGATCTAGTATCTGTCTCTGCCACCTACACAGACACTGCCTTTTTATATGCAAATGAATTATTAAAAATGACTCATTATTCATTTAAAGGGAAAGTTCACCCAAAAACACTTCTGGGCCCTTTATAACAATTTCCTGGCTGTTTGTCAGGTCTCCAGACAGTTTTTATGTCCATTGCTTGAGCATTTAGATGTAGGTAATAAGCTGATTCTACCCCTGCCTTCCCCATAGAAACCACATGCAACATCAAAGTCCATCATAAATACCTCCCAAACACAACGCTCTCCCATGACCCCAATAGTCATTTTAATGACTTGCTCTGCACAATTTTTCATCTAACTTATTTTAGTATGCTAAGTTTTACCAATGTATTTTGTTGTTTTTGACCAAGATCGGGACTTCCGAGGTGGGTGTGGTTGAAGGATGTAAACAATCGTCAAATCTAATTATAGTTAAGAATGTCAGACTAAGAATGAAGAGGGAATTGGAGACCTGCCTTATTTTCGGAATGGTACTCTTGTGCCATATCGATTATTCTGAGGCCGAGTTTCATTTGCGGGCTGACTGAGAGAAATGAGTGAGCAGATGTTGAGGAAACACAGGCTCTTCCCAGAACGCACATTGACTGGTGGTGCAGTTGCTGGAGATACCTACCTCTACCAACAGACAGTGAATGTCTGAATGGGACCTGCTTATTCCGATAATTGAGGAGGTAGAACATCAGACTGACAATGCAGCAGAAAATGGCGCATAAAGAAGGGCACTGCGTTCATCCACCACTGGACTGCTCGCCTCCCTACCTCTGCGGAAGCACAGTTCCCGCTCAGCCCAGTCAAAACTGTTCGCTGCTCTGGCACCCCAATGGTGGAACAAGTTGGAGCAAACTATTGTAAAGTGGTTGTTCCACTGGATATCATAAGGTGAATGCACCAATTTGTAAGTCGCTCTGGATAAGAGCGTCTGCTAAATGGCGTAAATGTAAAATGTAATATATAACTAACACTCCGATTTGTTGTGTCTCATCAATCCTGGTGTGTTGGAGACTTTCTTCAGAATGCCCAGGAACAACTGGAAACGACGTGCCACACCTGGCGTTCCAAATGGGAAGCTCTTTGAAGCGTAAGTGTTTTCGCTAATATTACTCACAGGATATTTATATTACTCTCTAAGATAATAAATAGCTTACCTAATGACACCCTTCCAACTGTATTTTTGAGTATCCTGCCTGCATACCATAATGTAACTGGCTATTGTAGTCCCTCTCAAGTTTGTCTGACAATGATGACATGTTGGCTAGGTAAACAGTGTCTAGAACGAGTGGATGTGCGCCATAGAAATAGTATGTATGGGACGCGCACCTCACAATCTGGGTCTATATTACCGAAAAGTGTAAGAAGTATAAAGTCAATACTGGTAGTAGAGAAGAACATGTTTCTTGCAGTTGCCAGTCTAGCTTTTATACCAATAATATTCTAAAGAGCCTGTAAACCCACACAGAAGAAGAAGAAAAAGCCTCACACTTGAGTTGGCTATTACAGTCTTCAAGTATACAAGACCAAGAGAGCTGTCAATAGTATTGCAGCAGGTAGCCTTTCGGTTCGAATCGCTGAGCCGACAAGTTGAAAAATCTGTATGTGCCTATGAGCAAAGCACTTAATCTTAACTGCTCCTGTTAGTCGCTCTGGAGAAGAGCATCTGCTATATTAGCTAAATGTATTGTAACATCATCAATATGGCTTATAAGTGAATATGCTTAATGATCCCTGAGACTGTTATTTTATGTTGTATAGGCCTAGGCCTATTTATTTCTTTGTTGTTGTATATAACACTGCCATGTATTTATTTTCTGTCTATCTAGACAATACCGACTGGTCCTTCGTCGGATCACCCTGGAGTGGATGCTGAGGGGGAGAACAGGCCAATGACGGGTACTCTCAGCCTCTGTGGTGGCAACAATTACATCCAACCAACCTTACCCCAGGCTCATAGCGTCATATACAAATAACATTTTCAAGAAATAGCATTCTAGTAAAAAAAAAAATCGAAACTATTTAATGTTATTATAAAACAACAATTACACAGTTACTATTCCATTTACACCGTCACTCAGCATTAGTTAGACCGTGGATTTACAAACATGTTCCTGGAGAGCAACCGTCCTGTAGGTTTTCACTCCAGTAGGTGAGCTTGATTAGGGTTGGATTGAAAACCTATAGGACGGTAGATCTCTAGGTACAAGGTTTGAGAACTGTGGGGTTATGTAAAACACAGAATCTTACTCATTACTCAATGTGCTGACTCACGCCTGGGAGGCAGCCCGGTTCCAAACTTCACTGGTGAAAAACATGCCTGCCCGGGCCAGATTAATCAAATCTCCTCATTGAATAGAACTGGTGTACCCATTCAAGACAATGATGGCATAATGGGTGGACTGCTGGCCATTGTGAGTTTACCCATAGGAGCAAAGCAGGAAGTAAAAGCAGGAAGTGTAGCCATCAATCTATGCTGGTATTTGTTGAATCAACTCAACTGACATAAAAAAAATACATTCCATTGTATGAGCCACATCAGTTAGCATCATTTGAATGGACATTCTACATTACCATGGAAATTATTGCATCATGAACGGCAATCGGTTCCAATGCAGTCTGGAAATAACAGAACCCTGAACAGCTTCTACCCCTAAGCCATAAGACTACTAAATATTTAACAAAATAGCTACTTGGACTATCTGCACTGACCCTTTTGGCACCAAATTTTTTGACTCCTCACATACGCTGCTGTTAGTGTTTATTATCTGTCACTTTATTCCTAGTTATATGCACATATCTACCTCAATTACTTTGTACCCCTGCACATCAACTCTGTACTTGTACCCCTTGTATATGGCCAAGTTATTGTTACTCATTGTGTATTTATTACTTTTATTATTACGTGTTGTTATTATTACGTGTTATTACTTTTCTATTTCTCTATTTTCTTTCTCTCTGCATTGTTGGAAGGGCCCATAAGTAAGCATTGTTAGTCTACACCTGTTGTTCACGAAATGTGACAAATAAAATGTGACAAGGCAGCTATTGCAAGTGTACCCATGAGTTGACCAGTCAAATTGCCAGGTTTAGAGGTTCCAAGCCTGTTCTATTCATTCTGATTTCTATGCTCATGAGTTTACCGGAATGAATACACCTGAGGTAGAGAATGGTGCTGTTCTTGGTAGTCTACAGTACATAGCAGTCACACTGAACGCAACCACCAATTATTGCATGCCATGTTATTGATGGCATTCCACAACATCACACTGCCATCATTAGGCTAGCTAGAGTTAGTTGCAAAGTTGAAACATGTCACCTTAGTTGGTTTTTCAACCAGGGCGATGTTGGGAGTTTTTTACAATTTCTATTTATTAAATCTTTATAAAATTAGGCAAGTCCGTTAAGAATAAATTCTTATTTACACTGACGGCCTACCAAGAGACAAAAGGCCTCCTGCTGGGATGGGGGCTGGGATTAAAAATAAAAATGTAGGTTAAACACACATCACAACAAAAGAGACAACTCTACATAAAGAGAGGCCTAAGACAACACAGCATGGCAGCGACGCAACATGGTAGCAGCACAACATGGTAGCAGCACAACATGGTGGCAGAAAAAACATTGTTGGGCACAGACAACAGCAAAAAGGTAGAGTCCATGATTAAGTCTTTTAATGTAGAGATGGAGATAAAACTGTCCAGGCTGAGTTTTTATTTTTTATTTTTTTGCAGTTCGTTCCAGTCACTAGCTGCAGTGAACTGAAAAGAGGAGTGACTCGGCTGTGACTGGCAGAACGGGTGTGTGTATATATGTGTATATATAAAAATATATGAGGGTTGCAGAAGGTATCTCAGATGGGGGAGAGAGAGGCCTGAGAGGGTTTTATAAATGAGCTTCAACCAGTGGGTCTTGTGCCAGTTATACAGAGATGGCCAGTTTACAGAGGAGTATAGAGTGGTGATGTGTCCTATAAGTGTCAAGTCCGTCGTAAAGATGGAACCCTGGCCACAGCCAAGTCTAATTTAATAACTTTTAAAACTATGGCCACAGAGACACTGTCAACGAATACAGCAAAGAGCTGCTGTTTTTCTGAGTGTGTTCATGTTTAAGTTTATATTCAGCACTGCCACTGTTTTTATTCAATACTATTACAAAACGCGCTTCTCTGTATTTCCGCTCGGGCTGCAGCTGCAATGAATGAGTAGTCAAGTATCGATTGCCCTGCGTTTTATTATTATTAGCAGCTCGTCGTGTTGATTTTAATAGTAAGGTATATTGAACTTTCTCTAGTCGTAGGAACAACATGAATTTGTGCATGAGGCAGATGCGGTGCGACTCGAGTGTTGCCATCAGGTGGAAGACTGTTTCCTCTCTCTGGTCAGTCTCATCGGAGGAAAGGAAGGAGAGAGCAGGGACCATGAGAGGCGGTTGCAAAAATCATTTTGAACGATCATCCAACTCGGAATTCCAAGTCGTAAACTCGGGAATCTTTCTAGAGCTCCGACTTTTCAACCTGAAGATCACTGACGTCATGATTTGACCTCGTTGACCATCCGATGCAGGTACCATCAGTCCAGGAAAATAAAAAAGCAAATTATTTCATTTAATGCTCCACAGTGCCTCACAAGTGCTAAACCAACTGATCAATTTTGTTATCAAAGCTCGAGTTTTGAAATATAATATGGTCTGATTAACAATATTGCAGGCCAATCATATAGCCAGTATGCTGTGATAATGTATTAGGCCTACTGCCCAAACCTCATTCCTACAAAATATTTGTGTGAGGTTAATGTAAAAAAAAAAATCTGAGCAGTAGATCTCAGCTTGCGTTTTAACTGTGAAAGTGATCTTGACTCAGAAAAGGTTGGTGACCACTGTTGTAGAGCATTTAACACAAAATCCAGGGAGGGGCCAGCTGAGTATATAGTAAGACTGTATGATCTGCACATAAATGGATGTGAGCACTTCCTACTGCCTGAGCTGTGTTGTTGATGTAAATTGAGAAGAGCGTGGGGCCTAGGATCGAGCCTTGGGGTACTCCCTTGGTGTTGGGCAGTGGCTGAGACATCAGATATTGTGACTAATTACACTGTACTTTGTGAGAGAGGTAGTTAGCAAACCAGGCCAAAGACCCCTCAGAGACACCAATACTCCTTCCCTGACCCACAAGAATAGAATGGTCTACCATATCAAAAGCTTTGGCCAAGTCAATAAAAGTAGCAGCACAACATTGCTTAGAATCAAGAGCAATGGTGACATAATTTAATACCTTTAAGGTTGCAGTGACACATTCATAACCTGAGCGGAAACCAAATTGCATACCAGAGAGAATACTATAGACATCAAGAAAGCCAGTCAGTTGATTTTTGACAAGTTTTTCTAACCCTTTTGATAAACAGGGCAAGATAGAAATTGGACTATAACAGTTAGGATCAGCTTGATCTCCTGCTTTAAATAAAGAATGCACCGCCTGCAGGGAGAAACTGTGTAGTGGGGCAAGGGAAAAAGAGGGAGGAGCATTAGAAGGGCTGGGAGATGAGGAAATGTTGGACGGGCAAGGAGGCATGGAGTAGTCAAATAGGAACCCTGACTTAATGAAGTAGTGCATAAAAAAATTCAGCCTTACGCTCCTTGTCAGTAACAACATCATCAACATTTAAGGACATGGGTAGCTGTGAGGAAGAGGGTTTATTCTCCAGGTCTTTCACCATTTTCCAGAACTTCTTGGGGTTAGAGCCACAGAGAGAGAACTGCTCCTTAAAGTAACTAACTTTGGCCTTCCGGATAGCCTGAGTGCACTTATTTGTAATTTGCCTGAACAACAGCCAGTCAGCCTGAGTATTTGAGTGCCGAGCCTTTCGCCAAATGGGGTTGTTAAGGTGGAGTAACTCTGCCAGATGACAGTCGAACCAGTAGCTGAACTTAATTCACTTTTCTTTATGGGGCGTGCTTGTTAACAATACCACTGAAAATATATTTTTTTAAAAGGTCCAAGCATCTTTGACAGAGGGGATCAAGCTGATTCTATACACATTTACAGTAATTAAGGAAGGTTTTACAGCATCTGACAGATCAGGACAAGTCATTTAACTGAGTAACCATTACAACACAGGCTGTAAAACAGTGATCACTAAGGTCATTACAGAAAACACCAGACTGATACCTATCAGGATTATTTGTGAGGTTAACATCACGGAGAGTAACCTTTTCTGTGTGTTTGGAGTCATACCTTGTGGAATTGGATGTAATCTGAGAGAGATTTAGGGAGTCCCATTGTTTTAAGACTTGGTCAGGTGGTTTAAGCATGTCCCAGTTTAGGTCACCTAGCAGGAAAAATTCAGTCTTAGTGTAAGGGGCCAGGAGAGCGCAAAGACTTGGAGACAACTGAGCACTGAAGGTGTCCCTTGGTAAAGTTTGCCACTCCACCACCTTTTGTAAAATCTGTCTTGCCGAAAAAGGTTATAACCACAAAGGTTCACATCAGTGATTAGAACACTCTTTCTTAACCACGTCTCAGTAATGACCAACACATCTGGATTGGAGTTGTGAACCTACACTCACTTTCAATTGGTCCACATTTGGTAATAAGCTTCTAGTGTTAACATGCGGAAAACCCAGGCTTTTACGATAGCAGAAATCAGTGTAGCAGAAATCAGTGCACAAGTCAGAATTGGGGCTAGCGACAGTAGATGGGCCAGGGTGTACATACACATTTCCAGATATCATTAGAAGTAATACAATCAGGGAATGGCAGAGGACAGGGAAGGCTTTGCAGTGTTTATTTTTTTATGACATTTGAGTGTGCATCAGATGGCAACAAGATCATATTGTACAGCAATTTCATCAGGTAACATGAATTCAAAGCTGGCAAGAGGTGGTTAGAATAGGATGTGAGGCTGTGTAACCAATAGAGAGTAAGAGTTGCAAGTGTGGTAACAAACATCGTCTGTCTCACGTTCGGGTAAACAAGCAAGTTCATAGTCAACAAAGCGAGCAGGAGTCATGGAGAAAATAGCATAAAGCACAAGAAAAAAATTAAATGACTAGCCATTGTAAGTTGAGTCACTCACCCTAACAATATAACTTGAGGAAGTAGATCTCTATTAATCCAGTAGGCTATACAAGTCTGAAATAAAATAAATGAATAGTAGGCCTATACTAGTTAATCAAAGAGTTTCTGAGTATTTTAACTTAATTATAATACATACATAAAATCTATTTAGTCTCAAATAAATAATGGAACGTTCAATTTGGTTTAAATAATGCAAAAACAAAGTGTTGGAGAAGAAAGTAAAAGTGCAATATGTGCCATGTAAAAAAGCTAAAGTTTAAATTCCTTGCTCAGAACATGAGAACATATGAAAGCTGGTGGTTCCTTTTAACATGAGTCTTCAATATTCCCAGTTAAGAAGTTTTAGGTTGTAGTTAATATAGGAATTATGACACGTTGACTATTTTTCTCTATACCATTTGTATTTCATATACCTTTGACTATTGTATGTTCTTATAGGCACTTTAGTATTGCCAGCCTAATCTCGGGAGTTGATAGGCTTGAAGTCATAAACAGTGCTGTGCTTCAGGCATTGCTAAGAGCTGCTGGCAAACACAGTAAAGTGCAGTTTGAATGAATGCTTACGAGCCTGCTGCTGCCTACCACCGCTCAGTCAGACTGCTCTATCAAATATCAAATCATAGACTTAATTATAATAAACACACAGAAATACGAGCCTTTGGTCATTAATATGGTAAAATCCGGAAACGATCATTTTGAAAGCAAAACGTTTATTCTTTCAGTGAAATACGGAACTGTTCCATATTTTATCGAACGGGTGGCATCCCTAAGTCTAAATATTGCTGTTACATTGCACAACCTTCAATGTTATGTCATAATTATGTAAAATTCTTGCAAATTAATTACGGTCTTTGTTTGGGAGAAATGGTCTTCACACAGTTCGCAACGAGCCAGGTGGCCCAAACTGCTGCATATACCCTGACTCGGCTTGCACTGAACGCAAGAGAAGTGACACAATTTCCCTAGTTAATATTGCCTGCTAACATGCATTTATTTTAACTAAATATGCAGGTTTAAAAATATATACTTCTGTGTATTGATTTTAAGAAGGGCATTGATGTTCCTGCCAGCCTGTACGTTTGTGCAATGATTTTTTGCAAATGTGCTTTTGTTAATGCCATCCTTGCCTGGTCCGTGAGTTTTGGTGGGCAAACCTCTCTTGGCAGGTTTGTTGTGGTGCCATATTCTTTTCATTTTTTAATAATGGATTTAATGGTGCTCTGTGGGATGTTCAAAGTTTCTGATATTTTTTTATAACCCAACCCTGATCTGTACTTTTCCACAACTTTGTCCCTGACCTGTTTGGAGAGCTCCTTGGTCTTCATGGTGCCGCTTGCTTGGTGGTACCCTTTGCTTAGTGGTGTTGCAGACTGTTTGGCAAAGTTGAAGTAGGCTGTGATTCGATGGTAAATTAACAGGCACCGCTTTGATTATATGCAACGCAGGACAAGCTAGTTAACCTAGTAATATCATCAACCATGTGTAGTTAACTAGTGATTATGTGAAGATTGATTTGTTTTTTATAATATAAGTTTAATGCTAGCTAGCAACTTACCTTGGCTCCTTGCAGCCACAAGATCCTTTTGATGCTGCACTCGTGTAACAGGTGGTCAGCCTGCCACACAGTCTCCTCGTGGATTGCAATGTAATCAGCCATAATCGGTGTCCAAATAGGCCGATTACCGATTGTTATGAAAACTAGAAATCGGCCATAATTAATCGATAATGCCGATTAATTGGTCGACCTCTAGCCACTATAGAGGTGAACGGAACACCGCACACTTTCCCTCTTTCTCACTTTTGCTGGCACATTGTAGAACAGATGTCCACAGACAGAAAGTGTATAATGTGCATTGTAGCCCAAAGATATTGTTTTTGTTGTGTTGAACTTGACAGTAACACGTGTGAGTGAGGGGGAATTATACTTTTCTTTTACTCGGTAAACGTTACTTTTGCACACATGTAGCCTTGTGCACTTTATCGATGTCTATAGTGGCCACTATAATAGAGCAAAAATAGAATGCCTGTTTGTTTCATTCTATTTCTACTTTAAGATGTTTTTTTCCCAAGTGCAATATTCAGATGTGTGTGGTCACAAGTGTTCTATTATAAAGGCTGTCATGGCTAACTGCAATATTAGTGTATTGTTTATTCTCAAGACTTGAGTATCATTTGCAGTAAAGTCTAGGCAACAAATAACATTGGATTGCTTTCTTTACATTTTTTTAGCTGTGAGTTGGGTTTACATTAACCACTTTTTTTATTTTACACACAGAGACTGATCATGTAGATCATATTCTTTGTTGTTTAATTAGTTAAAACCTGCATTTCCATCGAGCAGGGATCCCTGATGCATAGGTCATATGAAGTGGAAGTAAAGGGCCAACAGTATCGAAGGAACCGGAGGGACATACGCCCAGTTCAGGAGAGCATAGGGCACAGGAGGTCCACATGGGAAGACTGTGAATATCCTCTGGATGGTGTGGGCAGGACAGGGGAAGACCCCACCAGGGCAGTTATCTCTGCCGACTGTGCCTCGACAATTTCAGGAGGATGTGGAAGAGGAAGGAGAGGCCCTGAGGCTCCCAGAGGTGCCCAATATGCTACCAGTGTGCCACACTAGGACAAGGGCTAACATAAGACCACCCCTGTCTATGTCCCTTAAGAGATGGAGATTTTTTTTAATCTATAAATACATTTTAAAAAATAAGGTGTTGATAATGTAAATAGGTATTTTCACTGTGGTATTAAAATGGTATGAAGTGCTCAATCTAATTCTATATGAAAAGGAAGATGTTGATAATGGACATAATGCGAACCTAGAGATGGCGCTAGTGGGGCACCGATCTAGGATAGATAAACAGGTGCATTATGAGTGTCTGATTAGGGTGTAGTGACCTGTAACATGTAATACATGAGTAAAGGATTATGCTTGTATCTTATCTAACTCTCTGACGTGAGTTATTCACATACACATATTAACAACCATCTGGCAGTCTGACGGACAAATCTGGGTTTGACGGATGCCAGGAGAACGCTACTTGCCCGATTGCATAGTGCCAACTGTAAAGTTTAGTGGAGCAGGAATAATGGTCTGGGGCTGTTTTTCATGGTTCAGGCTAAGCCCCTTAGTTCCAGTGAAGGGAAATCTTAATGTTACAGCATACAATGACATTGTAGACGATTCTGTGCTTCCAACTTGGCGGCAGTAGTTTGGGGAAGGCCCTTTCCTGTTTCAGCATGACAATCCCCCCGTGCACAAAGTGCGGTCCATACAGAAATGGTTTGTTGATCTGTGTGGAAGAACTTGACTGGCCCTGACCTCAACCCCATCAAACACCTTTGGGATGAATTGGAACACCGACTGTGAGCCAGGCCTAATCGCCCAACATCAGTGCCCGACCTCACTAATGTTCTTGTGGCTGAATGGAAGCAAGTCCCCACAGCAATGTTCCAACATCTAGTGGAAAGCCTTCCCAGAAGAGTGGAGGCTGTTGTAGCAGCAAAGGGGGAATAACTCCATGTTAATGCCCATGATTTTGGAATGAGATGTTTTACAAGCAGGTGTCCACATACTTTTGGTCATGTAGTGTACCTTGAATGGTTGGAGCTTTTCTGTCCATGGTGGAAAGACAGTGGGAACAGAACCAGGTTTCAACCAGCCAACGTCATTTGGCCAACGTCATTCAGCTACTCGACTACTAACGCTATTCGCCTACACTTACATTACTTCAGAGATTACTAACCGCTAGCCTAGCTAGCTACCATCTTTGTTTTTTACTCCCTTTTGTTCTGATTTCCTTTCTTGAAGACCGATATAGTAAGACGCTCATTCGCCCTGCCTCCAGTAATTATCCATCTTAGAACCACGAAGAAGAGTATGTACCAGATTACAAACTATATGGAAGACCTTTGTAGGTCTTTGTTTTTTATACTTTTTACATTAAACAACACATTTATTTGGCAAATCAATGCCTAGACATCAATCATTTTTTATGTAATAATAACTACACAGTTTTTTATGCTTTTTAGGTAATTTTAGAATTTCAGCATTTTGATATAATAATACAGAACTCTAAATACTCCAACAATGGACCTAAAAACTGTCTGGGGTACTGACAAACAGCCAGAAGTGCCCAGAAGTGTTTTTGGGTCAACTTCCCCTTTAAGTCGTTTTGCACAGATGGAGGTTGAGGATACGTGTTAAGAGAGCTCGGAAAAGATGTCTAGTTGTGTACATAGATTGTGAATAGGGTGTGTACTGTATGTGCATGTTAATGTGTTCGTTTGCGAAATGTGAATTTATATTGTGTGTGTGTGTGTGTGTGTGTGTGTGTGTGTGTGTGTGTGTGTGTGTGTGTGTGTGTGTGTGTGTGTGTGTGTGTGTGTGTGTGTGTGTGTGTGTGTGGGGAGAGAGAGAGAGAGAGGGAGAATAGAGCCCTTGTGTCAAGTCCAACATCACTCAGAAAACAATGATGCATTGTGGGTGAACACATCTGTTGTAGCAGTCCATGCATGAGCCCATTGTTCTGCCATGAGTAACATGGTACGGCCTGTGTGTGCTTGTGCGAGTGGGCAAGTGCGCACGTCACATTACGTCAATTTTACTGAAGTCAACAAGACCTCACAAGCTCGCTGTCTAAGACCACCTGACACTACTTGGCCAATCAGTTCACTCCAAAAGCCCAGAAGAAGATAGTGACAAGGGGCTTGAGAACGAGATAATGGCACAAGATAAAGAGATCCACCTAATCCCAAAATCAGCCTCTATATATAGTGAAAATGTCATGCTGTCCTAGCTAGATGAAATCAAAAACAAACAGGGTGTCTTTAGAGATGGGCTCCTCAGTTTGGTGTTCCACCCCTCAGCAGGGAACAGGCTGTCACATGGGTCACCATTTTAACACTACACTCCTGACCTGCCTCTGATACCAACATATTTTATATCCTTCACCAGAACTGTCCTTTCTCTCACATTCTCTCTCACACACTCTTTTGAGTCTCTTCCTCTATATCCCTGTCTCTTTCTCTCTCCCCTTTTCTCTCACTCTGCATCTTGTCTCTCTTTCTGTCATCTACTCCCCTCTCTTTCTTTTTCTCTTTGTCTCCTCTGTTTCTCTCTCTCTCTCCCTCTCTCTCTCTCTCTCTCTCTCTCTCTCAGCATCTTATGTTTCTCTTTCTATCATTTACCCCCCCCCTCTCTCCCTCTTTCTTTTTCTCTTTGTCTCCTCTACTCTATTTTCTCTCTCTGCATCTTGTGTTTCGCTTTCTATCACTTACCCCCTCTTTTCTTTTCTCTCTCCACCACTCCTCAGCTTCATCCTAAATGTGCCTGTTACTGCTGTTTCTGCCTCTCCGTCTCCGTTCTTAGCATCAAAGTAAGAGAAGGGAAAAAAGACAGAACAAAAGTCACACTCAAGAAAATACCCTGAATTCAGATCTCTCCTAGGCCCTCTTTTTATCCAGAGGCGAGAGAAAGGCTGGTTTGATGAATAACAGACAGGGACAGAGCTAAAAACTCCCTTCAGATAGAACAAGACTTGCTCCGTGTGTGTTTTTCCCCTTAGGTAGTTTAGAGAGGGGGAAAGAGAGGGACGGGGGATATAAACACAGATTTGGAAAATGATGCACGCTCTCTCTCACTTTCTCTGAACACACACTCTGCCTACCCCCAGATGCCGATTGCTAACGAGCGCTAGTGGCTTTTTCCTAACAGCCTAAACAGCGCTGTATGCAGGGCTGATCTGGCTAGGGAGATAGCATAACTTAGCTTTGCTCCCCTGTGTTGAAGTGCTCTCAGTGCAGCTTCAGGTAGTCAGTGACCTACTGAGGTTGGCCAAGAGAAGCTAGGAGAAGCCTAGTTGGCAGTGAATAGTAGAGGGTTTTAGGTGCTCTCTCTCTCTCTCTCTCAGGGAGGGTAGAGGTTGAGTAAGGCTGTCACTCAGGTGATCAGATACAGCCACTTGACTTGGCCCAGGCAGAAAGGGCCTTTGTGGTGTCCAACACACACACACACCCACACACACAGTAAATCTCTGGCCCACAGAGGTCTTTCAATCACAGCAGAATTGTTCTAGCCTTTGGCATGTGTGTTTGCCTGCGCATGTGTGTGATTTCCCATATCCTTCACCATATGAGTTTGTCCTCTGCTTCTAGATCTTGTGGGAGTGTGTGTGACCTTCTGGTGAATGTGATGACGACTGTCTGTCTCAGGCTCTGCTAGGCTGGGTAGTGACAATGCCCTAGCTTACACAACTGGCTGCTTACTAATCCTCCTCTTTTTATCTATCCCCCCTGCTGTCGCTCTCCCTCCGTTTTCCCTTCTCTTCCATGTCCTCTAATGCCTCCCTCCTTTCTTCTTTCTCTTTCTTTCTCTCCCTGTTCCGCCTCTAACCACCTCTTTCTATATACCCCTCTCTTTCTCTCCATTCATCCTTCCCCTGCCCCCCAATCCTATCTCTTTTTTTCCCTCTTCCCTCTTTCCCTCCCTGTAGAAGTGTTCTGAAGCGGCAGCCTCTCCCTCCTCAAAGGCTGCTGAGAAGAACAGGCAGGGGGTCTGACGTTTTACCGTCATGCCACCTGGTGTTGTGTTGTGTTGCTTACCTGTGCAGTGCTGGTCCTTTCTGTGTGCTGGGCTCTGCTACGCTGTGGTGCTCTTTCTTGTAATGGTTTTCCAATGCCCCCTCATCACATACAGCACCATCACAGTACACTTCCAAGTGTGTGTGTGTGTGTGTGAGTGTTTGCAGCATGCTTGTAGGGCTGTGACGGGCATGGAATTTTGGATGGAGGTAATTGGCCAGCCAATTGACCGCGGTCTCTGTAATAACCGTTCTAATAAAAGATTTGGACGGCGATCTTCATCCGTAACCATCGGTTATACAGTAATTGTGCCAGCCCTACGTGCATGACATGAGGGAATTTGTATTTATTTATCCTTTATTGAAGTAGGCAAGTCAGTTAAGAACAAATTCTTATTTACATTGACGGTCTACCGGGGAACAGTGGGTTAACTGCCTTGTTCAAGGGCAAAACGACTGATTTTTACCTTAGCTCGGGGATTCGATCCAGCAACCTTTCGGTTACAGGCCTCAATGCTCTAACCACCAGGCTACCTGCCGCCCCAACCACCTCAATCCTGAATGAACCCCATGGTGAAGAGGTTGAATGGCTGAATAATGGAGGCTGCTAATGGATGCACCAGCCCACTGCCCCTCACTAAGCACAATGACTCAGACAGGGAATCATCAAGCTCTTATTGCTCTGAAAGAGAAGACGGTAACTCCATATGAGATTTGAATTGCTCATAGCTACACTAAATTGTTCCACAAGAGGGCAAATCGTCTGAAAGAGAAGGTGTGAGAGTTTATACACGTGTCGGTGTGAGTGCAGCTGAATCACTTCTCTTGCCGTGCGTGTGCCACTGTGTAAAAGTGAATAAGGGGTAAACCTATTTTTAGGGAGTTTTTCAACCTCTGATGAATTTGTTTGTGTGTGTGTGTGTGTGTGTTTCTTAATTCAGACTGTGTGTGCCCCATCCAGGTGTGTTATTTTATGTGTTGTCATTGCTGACCTAACCTCCAGTGTCTATTTCTTGATAGACGGAACGAGAGAAGAAGAAGGAGGAAAAGAAGGGAGGAAAGGACTCCTCTGGGAAGGTAAAGACAAGACGGTAGTTTGGGGTCATGGTGAGTCACGTGCATGTATTTATGTGCACACTCACGCACGCGTGCTTGCGGAGCTTTTCCTGTTCGGACTGAGTGGCTCTAGGCCATGGTGAATAATGCAGTGTCTGCGCGCGTCCACGCCATTCTCGCATTCGTTCGACAGGCTCCTGACAGACTGTGCGCTGCACTGTTGGGAAGGGCCTGTTAAGTAAGCATTTCATTGTTAGTCTACACCTGTTGTTTAAGAAGCATGTGACAAATACAATTTGATTTTTGTGTGTGTGTGTTTGCTGGGTCAAGGTTAGTTATGTGAATAATTCCATGGCCTGTGGAATAGTGTGCTCTGTCTTGGTTTATATAGTGATGATGGGGCTTTCTGCTCCACTGGCCACAGGGAATAGAGACTGCCTGGAAAAAAACACTGTACTGTACCCAGGCTTTACTGAACACTACCCATACTGAACACACACTGAACATTCTCTAGTTCTGTTGCTTCACACCCGCTACTCAACACACACTGAACACAGTCTGAAACACTACTCTAAGTACTCTTAGTCTTAGCTGAACACATACTGAACATAAACTGCTCTTACTGAACATGGAACATCCAACCCTCTTGCTGAACACACAGGGATCCTAAATTGTGACTCACTGAACACACACCAGCTATCCACAGCTTTATTTCAACAACTTCAATGACGCAACAGTGAGTGACCCGGCTTAGTCCTTTTCTGACTCCACCCGACCTTGTCAGAGACCCAGACTCAAGGCAAAGCATGCTGGGAATCAGAAAGCAGGAGAATGTGCCCTCTGTGCTGACCTGCAGTCTGAGAGCAGATTGATTGACGTGGTGTGTGTGTGTGTGTGTGTGTGTGTGTGTGTGTGTGTGTGTGTGTGTGTGTGTGTGTGTGTGTGTGTGTGTGTGTGTGTGTGTGTGTGTGTGTGTGTGTGTCCGGCTGTGTGGTGACAGCTGTGTGTGTGTCTATGTGATGACAACTGTGTGTGTGTGTGATGCAGCAGTGTGTGTAGTGGATTTGCAGTTCTGTCACTTGCTCATCTCTGTTCCTCACTTATGCTTATCAACTGGGCTCCTGCTGTCGATCGGACCCGGAGTCTAGGAGATATTTTAGTGTGTGGGGCTGTATGTTTATGAGGCTGTGTGTTTGTTGGGAAATATTTATGTGTGTGTGTGTGCTTACGTGTTTCTTTCCGTATACTGTATAAGCTCAAGGGTCTGTGTGTGTGGTGCTGACACGCTAAAAGCTTGCTAATCTCAGAGAGGATAGCAGAGGGAACATGCTGACAGCCTGGCTCTTCTCTCTCTCTCTGTTCATCCCCCTCCTTGAATGTGTCATTTTATGACTCCATCCGAGCCCTCTCTCTAAATGACCACACTCACACACACACACACGCAATCTGTAAGTGGTTGCACACACACACACACTCACTCACTCTAATCGTCCCAACGTCCGCACTCCCACGCACTGAATCCAGTTATAGAACACCCCAGCAAGGGGAGAGGAGGAGGGGGAGGGAATGAGGGATGGGGAGAGGAGGAAGGGGAGGGAATGAGGGATGGAGAGAGGAGGAGGGGGGAGGGAATGAAGGATGGGGAGAGGAGAGGAGAAGGGGGAGGGAATGAGGGATGGGGAGAGGAGAGGAGGAAGGGGGAGGGAATGAGGTAGAGGAAGAGGAGAGGAGGAGGGGGAGGGAATGAGGGATGGGGAGAGGAGAGGAGGGGAGGAGGGGGGAGGGAATGAGGGATGGGGAGAGGAGAGGAGGAGCGGGTGGGAATGAGGGATGGGGAGAGGAGGAGGGGAAAGGAATGAGGGATGGGGAGAGGAGAGGAGGAGGGGGAGGGATGGAGAGAGGAGAGGAGGAGGGGGAGGGAATGAGGGATGGGGAGAGGAGGAGGGGGAGGGAATGAGGGATGAGGAGGGGGAGGGAATGATGGATAGGGAGAGGAGGAGGGGGGAGGGAATGAGGGATGAGGAGCGGGGAGGGAATGGGGAGAGGAGGAAGGGGGAGGGAATGAGGGATGGGGAGAGGAGGAGGGGGAGGGATGAGAGATGAGGAGAGGAGAAGGGGGAGGGAATGAGGGATGGGGAGAGGAGGAGGGGGAGGAGGGATGAGAGATGAGGAGAGGGGGAGGGAATGAGGGATGGGGAGAGGAGAGGAGGAGGGGGAAATGAATGAGGGATGGGGAGAGGAGGAGGGGGGAGGGAATGAGAGATGAGGAGAGGAGAGGGGGGATGGAATGAGGGATGAGGGGGGAGGGAATGAGGGATGGGGAGAGGAGGAGGGGAGGGAATGAGCGATGGGGAGAGGAGGAGGGGGGAGGGAATGAGGGATGGGGAGAGGGGGAGGGAATGAGGAATGGGGAGTGGAGGAGGGAATTGAGGGATGGGGAGAGGAGGAGGGGAGGGAATGAGGGATGGGGAGAGGAGAGGAGGAGGAGGGAATGAGGGATGGGGAGAGGAGGAGGGGGGAGGGAATGAGGGATGGGGAGAGGAGAGGAGGGGGGAGGGGGGAGGAGGAAAGGAAGATGGGACATTTAGAATAATTGCTCCTCTCAAAGCAGCAGGAATTCAAGGTAAAGGAGGATGGGAGGAGATGTGCACATCCTGTATTTCTTAGAGATGGGACTTAGAAACAACCTTACGCTACTTTTAGAATGATTATGCAGTCATATTGTTTCACACCGTCACACGAAGCACTGGATATGTATGTGCATCAGTTAATCAATCAACAAATCAATCAACCAATCAATCACACACACATTTCCATGACATGTTTTACCTCTGTTCCATAGCTAACCCTGCTGCTTTGTCTTCAGAAAGTATTCAGACCCCTGACCTTTTCCACATATTGTTGTTACAGCCTGAATTTAAAATTGATTACATTTAGATTTTGCTTCACTGGTCTACACACAATACCCCATGATGTCAAAGTGGAATTATGTTTTTAGAAATGTTTACAAATTAATACATTAAAAGCTGAAATGTATTGCGTCAATAAGTATTCAACCCCTTTGTTATGTCAAGCCTAAAGAGTAAACATGTGCTTAACAAGTGTCACGGCCCTGACACAAGTCAGATAATTAGTTGCATGGACTAACTCTGTGTGCAATAATGGTGTTTAACATGATTTGTGAATGACTACCCCATCTCTGTAACCCACACATACCATTATCTCTAAGATCCCTCAGTCGAGCACTGAATTTCAAGCACAGATTCAACTACAAAGACCAGGGAGGCCACACAAAGAAGGGCACCTATTGGTAAAAAATAAAAAAGCTGACGTTGATTATCTCTTTGAGCATGGGAAAGTTGTTGCACTTTGGATGGTGTATCAATACACCCAGTCATCACAAAGATCTAGGACTCCTTCCTAACTCAGTTGCTTGAGAGGAAGGAAACCACTCAGGGATTTCACCATGAGGCCAATTTTAATCCAGTTGCAGAGTTAAATGGCTGTGATAGGTGAATTGAGGATGGATCAACAACATTGTAGTTATCCACAATACTTACCTAAATGACAGAGTGAAAAGAAAGAAGCTTGTACAGAATAAAAAATATTCCAAAACGTTCATCCTGTTTGCAATAAGGCGTTAAAGTAATACTTAAAAAAATGTGGCAAAGAAATTCACTTTTTTTGTCCTGAGTACAAAGTATTATGTCTTACACAACACATCACTGAGTTCCACTCTTCATATTTTCAAGCATAGTGGTGGTTGCACCATGTTATATGTATGCTTGTCATCGGCAAGGATTAGGGAGTTTTTTAGGATAAAAAGAAAAGGAATAGTGCTAAGCACAGGTCCTAGAGGAAAACCTGGTTCAGTCTGCCTTCCAACAGACACTGGGAGACAAATCCACCTTTCAGCAGAACAGTAATCTAAAACGAAGGGCCAATTACACGCTGGAGTTACTTATCAACGTTGAATGTTCGTGAGTGGCCTTGTTACAGTTTTGACTTAAATCAGCAAGACTTGAAAATGGCTGTGTAGCAATGATCAACAACCAACTTGACAGAGCTTGAAGAATCTTTTAAGGAATAATGGGCAAATATTGTACAATCCAGGTTTCAAAGCTCTTAGAGACTTACCCAGAAAGACTCACAGCTGTAATCGCTGCCAAAGGTGATTCTAACATGTGTTTTTGGTTACTTCATGATTCCATATGTCTTATTTCATAGTTTTGATATCTTTACTATTATTCTACAATGTAGAAAATAGTAAAAAATTCAGAAAAACCCTTGAATGAGTAGGTGTCTGAACTTTTGACTGGTACTGTATACAAAAGTATGTGGACACCCCTTAAAATTAGTAAATTCGGCTATTTCAGCCACACCCGTTGCTGACATGTCTATAAAATCGAGCACACAGCCATGCAATCTCCATAGACAAATATTGGCAGTAGAATGGCCTTACAGAAGAGCTCAGTGACTTTCAACGTGGCACCGTCATAGAATGTCACCTTTCCAAAAAGTCAGTTCATCAAATTTCTCCCCTGCTAGAGCTGCTCCGGCCAACTGCCCCAGTCAAGTGCTGTTATTGTGAGGTGGAAACATCTAGGAGCAACAACGACTCAGCCGTGAAGTGGTAGGCCACACAAGCTCGTAGAATGGGGCCGCTGAGTGCTGAAGTGCGTAAATATCATCTGGCCTCGGTTGCAACACTCACTACCGAGTTCCAAACTGCCTCTGGAAGCAACGTCAGCACAAGAGCTGTTCTTCGGGAGATTTTTGAAATGAGTTTCCATGGCCGAGCAGCTGCACAGAAGTCTAAGGTCATCATGCGCAATAACAAGAGTCGGCTGGAGTAGTGTAAAACTCGCCACCATTGGACTCTGGAGCAGTGGAAACGCTTTCTCTGGAGTGATGAATCACGCTTCGCCATCTGGCAGTCCGACGGACAAATCTGGGTTTGGCATATGCCAGGAGAACGCTACTTGCCCGAATGCATAGTTCCAACTGTAAAGTTTGGTGGAGGAGGAATAATGGTATGGAGCTGTTTTTCATGGTTCGGGCCCCTTAGTTCCAGTGAAGGGAAATCTTACTCTACAGAATACAGTGACATTCTAAACGATGTTGTGTTTCCAACTTTGTGGCAACAGTTTGGGGAAGGCCTTTTCCTGCTTCAGGCATGACAATGCCCCGTGCAAAAAGCGAGGTTCATACAGAAATGGTTTGTCAAGATTGGTGTGGAAGAACTTGACTGGGCTGCACAGAGCCCTAACCTCAACCCCATCGAACACCTTTGGGATGAATTCGAAAGCCGACATGCGAGCCAGGCCTAATTGCCAAACATCAGTGCTCGACCTCACTAATGATCTTATTGCTGAATCGAAGCAAGTCACCGCAGCACTCTTCCCAGAAGAGTGGAGGCTGTTATAGTAGCAAAGGGGGGACCAACTCCAAATGAATGCCCATGATTTTGGAATGAGATTTTTGACCAGCAGGTGTCCACATACTTTTGTCTTCTAGGATGATTCAGAGATAGGGGAGAGATATGGTATAATCAATGTTATGAGATGCAGAAAGCGTTGCACAGTCTATGGTTTAGATGCTTTTCCATTAGGGACCACTAGCAGATAGATACTAGATAATGTTTTGATGGGGTGATAACGTATAGAAGATGTTAGATGAGGACGTATAGACCTAGGCTCAGCTGTAAAGACTATAGCAGGGATGGTCTACTTTGATGGGAGTGGGGGCCACAAAAGACCGGAACTCGTCATGAGGGTCCTCAGTGGCTCGTTGGTTTGCATTCCCCGCCCCCCCCTCCCCTTTTAAAATGTACGTTTTAAAGTTAATTTGATGAAATTCCCCGCTTTTTGCCATGTGATGTGATAACTGATGATTCATGGGCCCCACGCTGGTCAGTAATTTGGCCATGCCTACTAGAAGTTTAGATAGCTGGCCGCTAGACTAATTTACCAATCAAAAAAACAAAATCGCTGACATGAGCTAATTGAGTGACTGCTGATGCACAAGCACATTTCGAAATTGCAACTTGTGTATTCTCTCTCTCAACAGTAAATTGAGACCTTGGCTGAGTTCCAAAAAAACATTGGGTCCGCGTCCAGGCCGCCAGTTGCCCATCCGTGGACTAGTGGTATGAAATAACATCTGGCTGCTGTTAGGTAACTTACTTGCATCAGAGTGATCCTCCCTCAGCATCTGATTAGTTGGATAGCCTACTGACTGGGTTTAACTAGTATTATTATGATTCTCTTCGCTATTGAAGGCTATGTAGTTCTACATTTTGATAAACAAATTCAACGTGCACAGATGCTTTCTCACCTATTCTTTTCCATCTATCCATCACACCCCTCTCTCTCATCCCTTTGCCCTTCCTTTTCTCTCTCCATCTGTACTCTCTTTTCCTCTCTCCTATCTCTATTACCCCCCCTCCCCCCCTCGTCCCCTGTATGTCCACTGCCTTTGGGCTGTAGTCCTAATTAAGCTCTAGCCATGATTCTGGCCATCTGCTGGCCTCTCTCTGTGTCAATTCTCATTGGCTGAATTCTGGCTGAGTGCAAAGTCAGAGTGTGACACCTGCAGTGAGTGTGTACGTGTGATAGTGTGTAGGATGTGAGGGAAGAGGGGTGGTGAGGCAGTGTATTTTATTGGGAGGGGGAAGGGTACAGAGATGGAGAGGGCAAAACATGTACACAAACTGCGGTACATTTTGAGGTAATGGCATATACAACAGTGGTGTGATTTCGGGTGACACACAGGTGTGTTGCCTTGTGCATAGACAGCCATGCACAAGGCAGTCCCTCTATCTATCCTTTCCACTCACTCTATCATTCACAAGCTTTTCTGAGCTCTCTCAGTTTCTGTCTCACCGTCTCTCTCTCGTTCGCTCTCTGTTTCCCTCCCTCCTGCCAAACAACAAGGCTTCTCCCTCCCATCGGAGCGGAAGCGTATGTTTTATTTTTTTCAGTCCTTAAATAAATATCAAAGGAGAACTAGTGCTGTTCCCTGCATCGATCGTGTGTGTGTGTGACAGCTACTGTAACAGTCTGGGGATTCAGGGGTACTGTATCAGGGACAGGGGGGCACAGCACATCTGGGCAGGGATGGGCTCTGAGAGGGATATAGGATACAACACACACACAGAGACGTCACATACACATACTACACCATGTGCTATCTCTGGTTGATAGGAGTTAGTTTGCGCAAATGGTTTGAATGGGGCTCAAAGCAGCAGTATCCTGTGACTAACAGCCTACCCCTCTTGCATGCACACTCACACACACACGAACATGCACACACATGTACTGGCAGCCCAAACGAGCAGCATCCAGGTGACTAATAACTGCCTCCCCCTCTTTACACACTCACACACAGAGACCGCGCTCTTCTCTCAGTGGGGGGATAGCGGGCCATGGATCGATAGCATAGCCACAGGGAGGCTAGTCGATAGCCTCGATATACACTGCTGGAGAAGGAAGATCAGCTGAGACCGTTTCAAGGGCAATTTTTTGCCTGAGCCCTACCATGCCTACAACGTTCATGCCTACCCTACCCAAGCCCGGTTGCTTCTGCCAAATTCAAGGCCCGGCCTGAAATCAGAAATCACTTCCTCCATTAGTAAATCCATTAGATTCTCTCTGTCTGTCACTCGCTCCCTGCGCGCTGCTCATGGTGGCTCTGAGTTGGTGAGTATCCATAGCAACCAGTGGAGACTGCTGAGGGAAGGACAGCACATAATAATGGCTAGAATGGAGAGTAATGGCTGAAATGGAATGGTTTCAAACACATGAAAAGCATGTTTGATTCCAAACATTGCTCAATGAAGAGACATGAGACAGCAGTTCGCTGTAAGCTACTTTTCGTCACTCTAAACCCCAACAAAACTCAAGAAACATTATTATTTATTGTGTAATAATCTGTACTGTCTTATATTTGACGAGGTTGAAGAACTTGTTATATGTTATGATCTTAGTCAGATAAGACTGTATTGCGCAGCAGAGCACGAGCAAATGGCACAGCTTCAAAATGTTAGTGATCCCTGAGCTCTGCCCTTACCCTAGTTATTGATTTTATAAAAACATTTAAAGGCCCTACCTGATGTTCCCTTTTTTGCGAGGCATTGATAAACCTCCATGGACTTTGTGGTTGAATCTGTTCAACTGAGGGACCTTACAGTTAACTGTATGTGTGGGGTACAGAGATGAGGTAGTCATTTCAAAATAATGTTAAACACTATTATTGCACACAGAGTGAGTCAATGCAATTTATTATGTAACTTGTTAATTTTTACAGCTGAAGTTATTTAGGCTTTCCATAACAAAGGACTCAAGACATTTCAGCTTTTCATTTTTTATTAATTTTTAAACATTTATCCACTTTGACATTATGGGGTATTGTTTGTAGACCAGTTACACAACATCTCAATGTAATTCATTTTTTAGTTTAGGCTGTAAAAACAACAAAATGTGGAAAAAGTCAAGGGGTGTGTAGACTTTCTGAAGGCACTGTACACACACACGGAGAGACGTCCCATACACATGCTACACCACATCTCTGGTCCATGGGAGTTGGTTTGAGCACATGGTGTGAAAGCAGAAGTACCCTGTGACTAACAGCTTACCTCCTTGCTTGCCCACTCACACAAACAGGGCTGGCCTAGCCTTTTGGGGGGCCCTAGGTGAGATTTGTATAGGCTATATCTCAAACGCTCTCAACCAGAGCACACCCTGGGAAAATACAGTAAAAAAAGAGAGCTGAATTTCCAGGAACTCTACATTTCTACCTTCTGTCCTTTCTGAGTGTGTGTGAGTTTGAATGTGTGACTTGTCCAACCACAGTCAGCTCAGCATTGAGCTCGTTTGGTCTTTCACCATGACTGACTCAAACAGTGTTCGCTCTGTTCCTGCGAAGCCAAGAGATAAGCATTTATAAAGCCTTTTGTGTAAAAACTCGCAATTAAAACTTTATCTCTCGCAGACAGGGAGCGAATGACCACGTATCTGCCCTTTGTGCGATAGCACACACAGCATCGCAATACACACAGACACACTCGAATTACACACAAACACACCAAAGAGTCTCTAATTCAGGCTTATATGAAAGTATTCTGTGACACCCCCTGTGCGGGCGAGCTGGGATGGGGTGTAAAAAAACATACATCGAATTACTTTATGCGAGGTGGCTGAATAATGTTGTATAATAAGAGCAAAATTGGAAAACAGGGCTGCATTCGCTTGCGTTGAACAGTGCCCTGTGAGCCTATCACGGAGGTCTTTAATGTGGGAATCTGCAAAGAGATGGAGAGAGAGGTAGCTTTAGTGTGAGCTCAGTCTAAACAACTCACCTCCAAGCCAAGCAGCTACACTTAAAAGACACACACACACACACACACACACACACACACACACACACACACACACGTTCTCTAAAGCCCAGCTTTATAGCCACTGTCTGGCAGTTTCCACATTTGCAAGCTTTCTGCATTGTTGGTGTGGAACTGTACAGATATCAGTGGCAGGCTTTCACACAACACACAGACACACACACACACACTTGCACGTGCGCACACACGCGTGTTGACTCCTGTTTCTGAATGGTCCCCTCATCAGCTCTGTGCGTCTGCGTGTACAAAGAGTGTGTGTGTGTGTGTGTGTGTGTGTGTGTGTGTGTGTGTGTGTGTGTGTGTGTGTGTGTGTGTGTGTGTGTGTGTGTGTGTGTGTGTGTGTGGGGGGGGGGGATTTGATTCATTTTTTTCACATCAACTCCCAAACACTGGCCCTGGCCTTTCTCCAACAATCTAGAGGTAGACTCAAGGGGGTGTGAACATCGTTTGTGTGTGTGTGTGTGTGTGTGTGTGTGTGAGACTGTCAGATTAATTTAGCTCTGGAAGAAACACTCCTGTGTGGCAGCTTAGGATCTTCCCTCTGTGACAAAACCTCTTAGAGAAGCTGTGTGTGTGTGTGTGTGTGTGTGTGTGTGTGTGTGTGTGTGTGTGTGTGTGTGTGTGTGTGTGTGTGTGTGTGTGTGTGTGTGTGTGTGTGTGTGTGTTGAGCCTGTCAGAGACTGTTAAAGTCTGTCAGGCTGCAGCAGTTCTGAACCATTCACCACAGTAAGGCTCCATCACCCCCAAACGCCACCACACACATACATCAAACAACCAAGACTCCCAGCCCAGAGAAACATTGCAGATACCCTGGGCTTGATGAATAATGCTTGGGTTCAGGTGTGTTTCAGAACAGGTTTCTAGTCAGTCCATGATTTGGAGAGCTGTTTTGTGTTTCGACTTAAGCTTCAATGTTATGTATAGTGTTGCTATGGAGCTGTGTGTCCTACTTTTGATGAAGACTTGTTTTTCCTTACAGTGATGCTTCAGTGTCAGTCCTCTCCTATTTCATAATGCCCTTCGTTGTCTTTTAGTTTTACTAAAGAGCATTTTAAAGTCGTAAAGTCTCTCTCTCTCTTTCTCTCCGTCTCTCCTTCATTCCGGGGCTGTCTTGACACACAACTCCAGACAGTGGCAGCTTTATCAATGTCTTTTGTAGTGTTAATAAGGCAGCTGTCGGGCTGGCTGGTGACATCTCTGTGTGACAGAGGGGGCCAGACTCACAGAACTGTTTGTTTTTCTCCAGCTTAAGCTTTTTTCCCAAAGATGAGAAGCACAGTATCAGGGAACTGTGTATACGGCTTCTTCCTCCCTGTTGGTCTCTGTGATGTTAATGTGTAGGGTTTGGTAGACTTGGTTGGTTTGTAGTAGGCTATATTGGTTTGTGATGGTATTTTTGGGGGTTGGGTTTAGAGTTTGA
This sequence comes from Salmo salar, assembly GCF_965601325.2. Classification (NCBI taxonomy): domain Eukaryota; kingdom Metazoa; phylum Chordata; class Actinopteri; order Salmoniformes; family Salmonidae; genus Salmo; species Salmo salar. The sequence goes on along the minus strand of NC_138291.1, from coordinate 64,181,477 downwards.
CCGATTATGGTTTTTCAATGCCGATGCCGATTATTGGAGGACCAAAAAAAGCCGATACCTGTTAATCGGCGGATTTTTATATATATATATATTTGTAATAATGACAATTACAACAATAATGAATGAACAATGAACACTTTTATTTTAACTTAATATTATACATCAATAAAATCTATTTAGTCTGAAATAAATAATGAAACATGTTCAATTTGGTTTAAATAATGCAAAAACAAAGTTTTGGAGAAGAAAGCAAAAGTGCAATATGTACCATGTAAAAAAGCTAACGTTTAAGTTCCTTGCTCAGAACATGAGAACATATGAAAGCTGATGGTTCCTTTTAACATGAGTCTTCAATATTCCCAGTTAAGACGTTTTAGGTTGTAGTTATTATAGGACTATTTCTCTCTATACCATTTGTATTTCATATACCTTTGACTATTGGATGTTCTAATAGGCACTTTAGTATTGCCAGCCTAATCTCGGGAATTGATAGGCTTGATGTCATAAACAGCGCAATGCTTGAAGCATTGCGAAGAGCTGCTGGCAAATGCAGGAAAGTGCTGTTTGAATGAATGCTTACGAGCCTGCTGTTGCCTACCACCGCTCAGTCAGACTGCTCTATCAAATCATAGACTTAATTATAATATAATAACACACAGAAATACGAGCCTTAGGTCATTAATATGGTCAAATCCGGAAACGCTAATTTTGAAAACAAAACGTTTATTCTTTCAGTGAAATACGGAACCGTTCTGTATTTTATCTAACTGGTGGCATCCATAAGTCTAAATATTGCTGTTACATTACACAACCTTCAATGTTATGTCATAATTACATACAATTCTGGCAAATTACTTCGCAACGAGCCAGGCGGCCCAAACTGTTGCATACACCCTGACTTTGTGTGCAATGAACGCAAGAGAAGTGACACAATTTCCCTAGTTTAATATTGCCTGCTAACATGAATTTCTTTTAACTAAATATGCAGGTTTAAAATATATATACTTCTGTGTATTGATTTTAAGAAGGGCATTGATGTTTATGGTTAGGTACATTTGTGCAATGATTGTGCTTTTTTCGCAAATGCGCTTTTGTTAAATCATCCCTGTTTGGCGAAGTTGGCTGTGATTCAATGATAAATTAACTTCTTTGGGCTAGGGGGCAGTATTTTCACATCCGGATAAAAAACGTACCCGATTTAATCTGGTTACTACTCCTGCCCAGTACCGTGCGCGCGACTGTTATTTACCATTGGGATAGTGTCTGGGACTCACGAACAAAACGTCGCTGTTGGAACATAACTATGGATTATTTTGGACCAAACCTACATTTGTTATTGAAGTAGAAGTCCTGGGAGTGCATTCTGACGAAGAACAGGAAAGGTAAGACCATTTTTCTTATAGTAAATCTGATATTGGTGAGTGCTAAACCTGCTGGGTGTCTAAATAGCTAGCCCTGTGATGCCGGGCTAGGTACTTAGAATATTGCAAAATGTGCTTTCACCGAAAAGCTATTTTAAAATCGGACATATCGAGTGCATAGAGGAGTAATGTATCTATAATTCTTAAAATAATTGTTATGCTTTTTGTGAACGTTTATCGTGAGTAATTTAGTAAATTGTTAGTAAATTCCCCGGAAGTTTGCGGGGGGTATGCTAGTTCTGAACGTCACATGCTAATGTAAAAAGCTGTTTTTTGATATAAACATGAACATGATTGAACAAAACATGCATGTATTGTATAACATAATGTCCTAGGTGTGTCATCTGATGAAGATCATCAAAGGTTAGTGCTGCATTTAGCTGTCTTCTGGGTTTTTGTGACATTATATGCTAGCTTGAAAAATGGGTGTCTGATTATTTCTGGCTGGGTACTCTGCTGACATAATCTAATGTTTTGCTGTCGTTGTAAAGACTTTTTGAAATCGGACAGTGTGGTTAGATTAACGAGAGTCTTGTCTTTAAATAGCTGTAAAATAGTCATATGTTTGAGAAATTGAAGTAATAGCATTTCAAAGGTTTTGAAAATCGCGCCACAGGATTCAACTGGCTGTTACGTAGGTGGGACGAATTCGTCCCGCCTAGCACAGAGAGGTTAACAGGCACCGCATCGATTATATGTAACGCAGGACAAGCTAGATTAACTATTAATATCACCAAACATGTGTATTTAACCTCTACGGGCTAGTGGGACGCAAGCGTCCCACCCCTGGTACACCCTATCAACAGCAGGTGAAATATCAAGGGCGCCAAATTTGAAAACAATTAAATGTCATAATTCAAATTTCTCAAATATACAACTATCTTACACCCTTTGAAAGATAAACATCTCCTTAATCTAACCACGTTGTCCGATTTCAAAAAGGCTTTACGGCAAAAGCATAAAGTTAGATTAAGTTAGGACAGTACATTGAAAATAGCTGTGTGTAATGTTTTGTCAATGCAAAGACAGGCGTCACCAAAAGCAGAAAACCAGCTAAAATTATGCACTAACCTTTCACAATCTTCATCAGATGATACTCCTAGGACATTATGTTAGACAATACATGCATTTTTTGTTCTATCAAGTTCATATTTATATCCAAAAACAGCGTTTTACTATGGCGTTGATGTTGAGGAAATATTTTCCCTCCAATACCGCCAGTCAATCGGCACAACAAATTAAATAATTACTATTCGAAAACATTGGTAAAATATTATATTGTCATTCAAAGAATTATAGATTAACCTGTTATGGCTAGGGAGCAGTATTTTCACGGCTGGATAAAAAACGTGCCCGATTTAATCTGGTTACCACTCCTACCCAGTAACTAGAATATGCATATACTTATTGCATATGGATAGAAAACACCCTAAAGTTTCTAAAACTGTTTGAATGGTGTCTGTGAGTATAACAGAACTCATTTGGCAGGCAAAAACCTGACAAGGTTTCAGGCAGGAAGTGGCCTGTCTGACAAGGTGTCGTTCTTCTTGTCTCTGTTTATTGAAGAGTGAGGATCTTAGCTGTCCCGTGACACTTCCTACGGCTGCCATAGGGTCTCAGAAGGCGGTAAAAAGCTGAATCGTGGCTTTGCAGGCTCTGGCTGAAACAAAGTAGCGTGTTTGGGTAGTGGCTGGTTACAGTACTGTGAGACTCAGGCGCGTGCCCGCGTCGACCGAATGCTTTGTTTTCTTTCCTCTGTTTAGCTAAAAGGAGATTCCCGGTCGGAATATTATCGCTTTTTTACGAGAAAAATGGCATAAAAATGGATTTTAACCTGTTAGGGCTAGGGGGCAGCATTTGCACGTCTGGATAAAAAAAATGTACCCGATTTAATCTGGTTACTAATCCTACCCAGTAACTAGAATATGCATATACTTATTATATATGGATAGAAAACACTCTAAAGTTTCTAAAACTGTTTGAATGGTGTCTGTGAGTATAACAGAACTCATTTGGCAGGCAAAACCCTGAGACATTTTCTGACAGGAAGTGGATACCTGATGTGTTGTATTGACTTTAAACCTATCCCATTGAAAAACACAGTGGCTGAGGAATATTTTGGCACTTCCTATTGCTTCCACTAGATGTCACCAGCCTTTACAAAGTGTTTTGAGTCTTCTGGAGGGAGATCTGACCGAACAAGAGCCATGGAACGATGATGGCCCATTAGACACCTGGCGCGCGAGTTCATGTTGGGTACCCTCGTTCCAATACGTTATAAAAGAGTATGCATTCGTCCACCTTGAATATTATTCATGTTCTGGTTAAAAAAGGCCCTAATGATTTATGCTATACAACGTTTGACATGTTTGAACGAACGGAAATATATTTTTTCCCCTCGTTCATGACGAGAAGTCCGGCTGGCTTAGATCATGTGCTAACAAGACGGAGATTTTTGGACATAAATGATGAGCTTTTTTGAACAAAACTACATTCGTTATGGACCTGTGATACCTGGAAGTGACATCTGATGAAGAGAATCAAAGGTAATGGATTATTTACATAGTATTTTCGATTTTAGATCTCCCCAACATGACGTCTAGTCTGTATCGCAACGCGTATTTTTCTGGGCGCAGTGCTCAGATTATTGCAAAGTGTGATTTCCCAGTAAGGTTATTTTTAAATCTGGCAAGTTGATTGCGTTCAAGAGATGTAAATCTATAATTCTTTAAATGACAATATAATATTTTACCAATGTTTTCTCATTTTAATTATTTAATTTGTGACGCTGACTTGACTGCCGGTTATTGGAGGGAAACGATTTCCTCAACATCAATGCCATAGTAAAACGCTGTTTTTGGATATAAATATGAACTTGATAGAACTAAAAATGCATGCATTGTCTAACATAATGTCCTAGGAGTGTCATCTGATGGAGATTGTAAAAGGTTAGTGCATCATTTTAGCTGGTTTTATGGTTTTGGTGACCCTGTCTTTGACTTGACAAAACATTACACACAACTCTTGTAAATGTACTGTCCTAACATACTCTAAATTTATGCTTTCGCCGTAAAACCTTTTTGAAATCGTAAAACGTGGTTAGATTAAGGAGATGTTTATCTTTCAAATGGTGTAAAATAGTTGTATTTTTGAAAAATTTGAATTTTGACATTTATTTGGATTCAAATTTGCCGCTCTTGAAATGCACCTGCTGTTGATGGAGTGCACCACGGGTGGCACGCTAGCGTCCCACCTAGCCCATAGAGGATAAACAGCGGTTGACATGCTTCGAAGTACGGTAATGGAATATTTCGATTTTTTTTGTCACGAATTGCGCCACGCGCGCGACCCTGATTTACCATTTCAGATAGTGTCTGGGACGCATGAACAAAACGCCGCTATTCGGATATAACGATGGATTATTTTGGACCAAACGAACATTTGTTATTGAAGTAGCAGTCCTGGGAGTGCATTCTGACGAAGACAACAAAAGGTAATCAAACTTTTATAATAGTAAACCTGATATTGGTGAGTGCTAAACTTGCCGGGTGTCTAAATAGCTAGCCCGTGATGCCTGGGCTAGGTACTTAGAATATTGCAAAATGTGCTTTCACCAAAAAGCTATTTTAAAATCGGACATATCGAGTGCATAGAGGAGTTCTGTATCTATAATTCTTTAAATAATTGTTATGCTTTTTGTGAACGTTTATCGTGAGTAATTTAGTAAATTCTTAGTGAATTCGCCGGAAGTTTGCGGGGGGTATGCTAGTTCTGAACGTCACATGCTAATGTAAAAAGCTGGTTTTTGATATAAATATGAACTTGATTGAACAAAACATGCATGTATTGTATAACATAATGTCCTAGGGTTGTCATCTGATGAAGATCATAAAAGGTTTGTGCTGCATTTAGCTGTCTTCTGGGTTTTTGTGACATTATATGCTAGCTTGAAAAATGGGTGTCTGATTATTTCTGGCTTGGTACTCTGCTGACAATCTAATGTTTATTTCGTTGTAAAGCCTTTTTGAAATCGGACAGTGTGGTTAGATAAAGGAGAGTCATATCTTTAAAATGCTGTGAAATAGTCATATGTTTGAAAAATTGAAGTTTTTGTATTTTTGAGGAGTTTGTATTTCGCGCCACGCCCATCATTGGATGTTGGAGCAGGTGTTCCGCTAGCGGAACGTCTAGATGTAAGAGGTTATTAACATCTCGTGAACGCAACCGCATTGCCAGATTTAAAAATAACTTTACTGGGAAATCACACTTTGCAATAATCTGAGTACTGCGCCCAGAAAAATACGCTTTGCGATACAGACTAGGCGCCATCTTGGAGTCATCTAAAATCAAAAATACTATGTAAATAATCCCTTACCTTTGATTATCTTCATCAGAAGGCACTTCCAGGAATCCCAGGTCCATAACAAATGTAGTTTTGTTCGAAAAAGCTCATAATTTATGTCCAAAAAGCTCCATGTTGTTAACGCGTCCTGTAGGATACTCAAAAACATGAACGTCACCCGCCAGACTTGTCTTATTAATCAAAGAGGGAATAAAAAATATTTACGTTCGTTCACACATGTCAAACGTTGTATAGCATAAATCATTAGGGCCTTTTTCAATCAGAACTTCAATAATATTCAAGGCGGACGATTGCATTCTCTTTTAAAACGTATTGGAACGAGAGTACCCAAACATGCACACGCGCGCCAGAGCAGTATCGGCCATCCGCTTATGACCAACGTTCCAAGTCTCTTGTTCCGTCAGTTTTCACAGTAGAAGACTCAAACCACTTTGTAAAGAATGGTGACATCTAGTGGATGGCGTAGGAAGTGCTCAATGATTAATACGTCCCTGTGTGTTTCAATGGCATAGGCTTAAAAGTAATTCAACACATCAGATATCCACATCCTGTCAGAATTTGTCTCAGGGTTTTGACTGCCATATGAGTTCTGTTATACTTACAGACACCATTCAAACAGTTTTTGAAAATTCAGAGTGTTTTCTATTCAAATATGTTAATAATATGCATATCCTAGCTTCTGAGTTGGTGTAGGAGGCAGTTCAAAATGGGCACATATTTTTTTCAAAATTCTCAATACTGCCCCCTAGCCCCAACAGGTTTTAACTAGTGATTATGTTAAGATTGATTGATTGTTTTTCATAAGATAAGTTTAATGCTAGCTAGCACCTTACCTTGGCTCCTTGCTGCACTCGCATAACAGTTAGTCAGCCAGCCATGCGGTCTCCTCGTGGAGTGCAATGTAATCGGCCATGATCGGTGTCCAAAAATGCCGATTACCGATTGTTATGAAAACTTGAAATCGGCCCTAATTAATCGGCCATTCTGATTAATCGGTCGACGGGTTAGTTTGTGCTGATCTTCGCAGCATTTCAGCCTCGTCTGCTTTTTAGCTTTGTGTGGGTATTTAGACTACTTTGTGTGGGCATTTAGGCCAATTTGTGTGGGTGTTTAGGCTACTTTGTGTTGTCGTTTAGGCTACTTTGTGTGGGCCGTTTAGGCTACTTTGTGTGGGCTTTTAGGCTACTTTGTGTTGGCGTTTAGGCTAATTTGTGTGGGATGTTTAGGCTACTTTTTGTTGGCGTTTTGGCTACTTTGTGTGGGCGTTTAGGCTACTTTGTGTGTTGGCGTTTAGGCTACTTTGTGTGGGCGTTTAGGCTACTTTGTGTGGGCGTTTAGGCTACTTTGTGTGGGCCATTTAGGCTACTTTGTGTGGGCTTTTAGGCTACTTTGTGTGGGCCGTTTAGGCTACTTTGTGTGGGCGTTTAGGCTACTTTGTGTGGGCCGTTTAGGCTACTTTGTGTGGGCTTTTAGGCTACTTAGTGTGGGCCGTTTAGGCTACTTTGTGTGGGCGTTTAGGCTACTTTGTGTGGACGTTTACAGCTTTCAACTGTCCTCTACTTGATATGCAGTTCTGTGATGCTCTGCTGTAGATGTGAAAGGTGATGGTAATGGGCATGGAAGGCAGTGTGCAGCTTGTTTTCCTTCCTAGCAGGATGGTGACAGATTAGAATGCTCACTTTGTTTGACCGGTGTTGCTGAAGTTGTATCGATCTCTGGGCTCACTTCAGATTAGGTTTCCACTGTCAACAACAAATAGGCCTAGCCTGACAGCCGAATTGCCAATCACAAACTAGAGCCAGTTCTTACATCCAATCACAATTTAGAGCCAGCCCTGATAACCAGTCAATAAAGCTAGAGCCAGTCCTTACATCCAATCACAATCTAGAGCCAGCCATGAGATCCGGTCACCAACTAGTCAGCGATGATGGCCAATTACAATCAGTTAGTCCCGATTCCTAGAGATGTAAACCGTTTACGAAAGAGGGCATATGCCAATGTGTGTCTGTGTTTCAGAATGACTACTGTAGGCCTTTGTGTAGCTCAACTATGTAACCATAACTGTGTGCCTGATGAACATGGAATGATAATGGTGCACAGTAATTCTGCTCAACCCTTTACAACAATATACAACTGTCCAACCATATGGAATCCTGTTTAGACCTGTGTAAATGTGTTTCTTAGTGCTGTGTTCTACATATCTTTGATTGTGTGCTGACTCTGCTCTCTCTTTGCTCTTCCTTCCAGTCTTCACAGAAGAAGGTGGAGCTTCAGACAGAGTCCAAAGTCAGTCCCAAGAGGAGCCCCAAGTCAGCCATCGACCTTCTAGGCCTGGGTAAGGCATGACCAACATATCCCAGATCCTAGAAATGGATACTCCAAATGCCCGACTCGCTCCCTCGCTCTGTCTGTCTGTCTCTGTCTTTCTCTCTCTCTCTCTGGAATTTGAGGTTACGGTAATTTGGAGCATATCAGACTCAAAAGAAACACATGGCTTTTCTGCTACTTCACTATTACCATTACACTTCATTATTATCAGTAGCATACACTTTTCTTTTACATGGATATGCTTCTTAATGAAACCTATTTCAAACAAGACATTACACTTCACTTCTTTCATGGCATTTCATATTACTCATAACTATTAATCCACAAATGGAGAAATGCCAGGTTGGAGAGGATCTATCGCATTTTTTCAGATTGACACAACATTAGCGCATGACGAGGTCAAAATAAAGATATATGCCTACCTTGTCCTTGTCTGTTGGCTTTTCTGCAAATAAAAAAAATGAATACGATCCTATTTCGACGCATAAATGAATTACAATTTTTAAAGGAACTTTTTGACTTTGTCTTAGCTAGCTAGGTCTTTTTATTTTGTCTAAATTTGCACTCAGAATGGCATAATCAAGTATTGTGAATGGTGGCGGTACAATGCTTGTTGCGTGTACATAGCAGTCCTACCTAGAATAAGATGTTCCATCAGTAACACAACTGGAATTGAAGACTCACCAGTATATCAGTGCATCATCAGATCAAGGTACTGTAAACCTTGTAAAAAAAAGAATTTATTTGCCTTCAAAAGTATGTCCTTTTTTAAAGTTAATAATAAACAACCCGGCAGACAACCTAATGCAGCTATGTAGCTAGCTACTTCCTGTATAGTGTTTCTTCACTCATGTCACTTTGATAAATTCCTGACTTGGACATAATTGTTCATTGTTTTCTTAAAGGTATTTTTGAAGTCTGTTTTTTTTCAGTTTTTTTTTTTCAGAAACATTACCATAAAGGCTGCTGCGTTCATCGATGGCAATAGCATTGGTATGGTGTCAAATCCGATTCAAAAGTCAAATGGGCGCAAGATGGCGCACGCGAGCAAGATGAAACATCATTGAGTGAGAGAGCAAGTCCTGCGAGCGCAGGCCAGCGTGGTGAGCACAAATTTTAACTTGAGAGCTGGCGAGTGTGGCTTTGAGTGAGCAGAACTGCATTTCCGCATGCAGTAAATTACTTACTACATGTCAAAACTAAAAAATTACTGCACTCTCACAAATACACCACGTCCTGACTCCCTCTCACACCCATTTTCCAGCTCGCTCTCCAAAATCCATTTTGCTCTCACAACCACTTACTATAATTTTATAACAAGGAGAAATTCTAGCCAAGGAACATTGTAGCAGTCTCCTGAAATGCAATTGGTCAGGTCTTTGGACAAATCACAGATTGACTGCTCCATAACCAGATTTTTGACCATAGAGATGAAAGGTAAAAGATGGCTGACAATAATAAACAGGTAAGTTCTATAGTTTTTCAGTAGAGAAACTAGCTAACCAATTAGCCAGCTAATCAACTATGACTTCAATTTCAATACTGAAATAAGTAGTTATTTGTTCTTCTGTTATTAAACCAGGCTATTGGTGAGGCAAGCTAGGTTAATGTCAGCTAGCTACAGTTGAAGTCGGAAGCTTACATACACCTTAGCCAAATACATTTAAACTCAGTTTTTTGCAATTCCTGACATTTAATCCTAGTAAAAATTCCCTGTCTTAGGTCAGTTGGGATCACCACCTTATTTTAAGAATGTGAAATGTCAGAATAATAGTATAGAGAATGATTTATTTCAGCTTTTATTTCTTTCATCACATTCCCAGTGGGTCAGAAGTTTACATACACTCAATTAGTATTTGGTAGAATTGCCTTTAAATTGTTTAACTTGGGTCAAACGTTTCGGGTAGCCTTCAACAAGCTTCCCACAATAAGTTTGGTGAATTTTGGCCCATTCCTCCTGACAGAGCTGGTGTAACTGAGTCAGGTTTGTAGACCTCCTTGCTCGCACACACTTTTTTAGTTCTGCCCACACATTTTCTATAGGATTGAGGTCAGGGCTTTGTGATGGCCACTCCAATACCTTGACTTTGATGTCCTTAAGCCGTTTTGCCACAACTTTGGAAGTATGCTTGGGGTCATTGTCCATTTGGAAGTCCCATTTGCGACCAAGCTTTAACTTCCTGACTGATGTCTTGAGATGTGGCTTTAATATATCAACATAATTTTCCATTCTCATGATGCCATCTATTTTGTGAAGTGCACCAGTCCCACCTGCAGCATAGCACCCCCACAACATGATGCTGCCACCGCCGTGCAAGCCTCCCTCTTTTTCCTCCAAAAATAACGATGGTCATTATGGCCAAACAGTTCTATTTTTGTTTCATCAGACCAGAGGACATTTCTCCAAAAGGTACGATCTTTGTCCCCATGTGCAGTTGCAAACCTTAGTCTGGGTTTTTTATGTCTGTTTTGAGCAGTGGTTTCTTCCTTGCTGAGCGGCCTTTCAGGTTATGTCGATATACAGTTGAAGTTGGAAGTTTACATACACTTAGGTTGGAGTCATTAAAACTCGTTTTTCAACCACTCCACAAATTTCTTGTTAACAAACTAAAGTTTTGGCAAGTCGGATAGGATATCTACTGTGTGCATGACACAAGTAATTTTTCCAACAATTGTTTACAGACAGATTATTTCACTTATAATTCACAATTATAACAATTCCAGTGGGTCAGAAGTTTACATACACTAAGTTGACTGTGCCATTAAACAGCTTGGAAAATTCCAGAAAATGATGTCATGGCTTTAGAAGCTTCTGATTGGCTAATTGACGTAATTTGAGTCAATTGGAGGTGTACCTGGGGATGTATTTCAAGGCCTACCTTCAAACTCAGTGCCTCTTTGCTTGACATCATGGGAAAATGAAAAGAAATCAGCCAAGACCACAGGAAAAAAAATTGTAGACCTCCACAAGTCTGCTTCATCCTTGGGAGCAATTTCCAAACTCCTGAATGTAACAAGTTCATCTGTACAAACAATAGTACGCAACTATAAACACCATGGGACCATGCAGCTGTCATACCACTCAGGAAGGAGACGCGTTCTGTCTCCTAGAGATGAATGTACTTTGGTGCGAAAAGTGCAAATCAATCCCAGAACAACAGCAAAGGACCTTGTGAAGATGCTAGAGGAAACAGGTACAAAAGTATCTGTATACACAGTAAAACGAGAATGACTTCAAACAATTTCTCTTGCTCCATCCCTCTTTCCATGCAGTCCACTGTTACTAATATGTGGTGGTGAAGTTGTTCTCTGCTCAGCTGACAGAGACAGATGATACAGAATTCCATTATATTGGCTCTCCTCTATGCACAGCACTCTTGGGACTTCCTGTAGGTAACCATGACATCCACCAATCACCCCCGTAACGTAATCATTAGTGGTACTGAGATTTCCTCTCATTTCTTTGATGCTGTATGAAGGCAGTGTGCATAGGACATTTGTCACGTAGAGAGGATGATGACCAGCTGCTAACTGTTAACTTTATTGGTTAGAAAGATGGTTCTATTCTGCGTTTTTGTGAAAGTTATTAACCATGTTTCCATCCTCAGTTTTTATGCGAGTAAAGTAATACCGTATATAAAAAAAGTGTACGACAGCTGTGATGGAAACAAGAAGTTTAGTTACAATTTTATAAATGCAGAAAGATAATTTGTTTGTTCTACATGGTGGGATCTTTTTGTGTCGGTAAAAGGAATTATGCGAGAAATGACAGCGTAAACACCTTTATACTCAAATATTGATATAATATCTAGTGATGCACCGATATGACATTTTTGGCCGATACCGATATCCAATATTTTCCTTGCCCCAAAAAAACGATACTGATAACCGATATCAGTCACTGGCTTTATCAGTAAGTGCATCGATGACGTCGTCCCCACAGTGACTGTACGTACAAACCCCAACCCGAAGCCATGGATTACAGGCAACATTCGCACTGAGCTAAGGGTAGAGCTGCCGCTTTCAAGGAGCGGGACTCTAACCCGGAAGCTTATAGGAAATCTCCCTATGCCCTCCGACGAACCATCAAACAGGCAAAGCATCAATACATGACTAAGATCGAATCGTACTACACCGGCTCTGATGCTCGTCGGATGTACCAGAGCTTGCAAACTATTACAGACTACAAAGGGAAGCACAGCCGAGAGCTGCCCAGTGACACAAGCCTACTAGACGAGCTAAATAACTTCTATGCTCGGGTCGAGGCAAGTAACACTGAGACATGCATGAGTGCATCAACTATTCCGGATGACTGTGTGATCACGCTCTCCTCAGCCGATGTGAGTAAGACCTTCAAACAGTTCAACATTCACAAGGCCGCTGGGCCAGACAGATTACCAGGACGTGTACTCCGAGCATGCACTGACCAACTGGCAAGTGTCTTCACTGACATTTTCATCCTCTCCTTGTACGAGTCTGTAATACCAACATGTTTCATGCAGACCACCATAGTCCCTGTGCCCAAGAACACTAAGGTAACCTGCCTAAATGACTACCGACCTGTAGCACTCACTTCTGTAGCCTTGAAATGCTTTGAAGGGCTGACCATTTTTATTTATTTTTTATTTTTATTTCACCTTTATTTAACCAGGTAGGCAAGTTGAGAACAAGTGCTCATTCACAATTGCGACCTGGCCAAGATAAAGCAAAGCAGTTCGACACATACAACTACACAGAGTTACACATGGAGTAAAACAAACATACAGTCAATAATACAGTAGAAAAGTAAGTCTATTTACAATGTGAGCAAATGAGGTGAGATAAGGGAGGTAAAGGCAAAAAGTCCATGGTGGCAAAGTAAATACAATATAGCAAGTAAAACACTGGAATGGTAGATTTGTAGTAGAAGAAAGTGCAAAGTAGAAATAGAAATAATGGGGTGCAAAGGAGCTAAATAAATAAATAAATAAGTACAGTAGGGGAAGCGGTAGTTGTATGGGCTAAATTATAGATGGGCTATGTACAGGTACGGTGATCTGTGAGCTGCTCTGACAGCTGGTGCTTAAAGCTAGTCATGGCTCACATCAACACCATTATCCCAGAAACCCTAGACCCACTCCAATTTGCATACCACACCAACAGATCAACAGATGATGCAATCCCTATTGCACTCCACACTGCCCTTTCCCACCTGGACAACAGGAACACCTATGTGAGAATGATATTCATTGACTACAGCTTTGCGTTCAACACCATAGTGCCCTCAAAACTCATCACCAAGTTAAGGACCCTGGGACTAAACAGCTCCCTCTGCAACTGGATCCTGGACTTCCTGACGGGCCGCCTGCAGGTGGTAAGGGTAGGTAACAACACATCCGCCACGCTGAATCTCAACACAGGGGCCCCTCAGGGGTGCGTGCTCAGTCCCCTCCTGTACTCCCTGTTCACTCATGACTGCACGGCCAGCCACAACTCCAACACCATCATTAAGTTTGCTGATGACACAACAGTGGTAGGCCTGATCACTGACAACAATGAGACAGCCTATAGGGAGGAGATCAGAGACCTGACCATGTGGTGCAAGGACAACAACCTCTCCCTCAACATGATCAAGACAAAAGGAGATGATTGTGGACTACCGGAAAAAGAGGACCGAGCACACCCCTCAATCTCATCGATGAGGCTGTAGTGGAGCAGGTTGAGAGCAAGTTCCTTGTCGTCCACATCAACAACAAACTAACATGGTCCAAGCACACCAAGACAGTCGTGAAGAGGGCACGACAAAACCTATTATCCCTCAGGAGGCTGAAAATATTTGGCATGGGTCCTCAGATCCTCAAAAGATTTTACAGCTAAACCATCGAGCTCAGACGGGTTGCATCATTGCCTTGTATGGCAACTACTCAGCCTCCGACCTCAAGGCACTACAGAGGGTAGTGTGTACGGCCCAGTACATCACCGGGGCGAAGCTTCCTGCCATCCAGGACCTCTATACCAGGCGGTGTCAGAGGAAGGCCCTAAAAATCGTCAGACTCTAGCCACCCTAGTCATAGACTGTTCTCTCTGCTACCACACGGCAAGCGGTAACGGAGCGCCAAGTCTAGGTCCAAGAGGCTTCTAAACAGCTTCTACTTCCAAGCCATAAGACTCCTGAACAGCTAATCAAATGGCTACCAAATGGCTATCAAATTTGAACCCCCCCCACAGCTTTGTATCTTTTTTGACACGCAAAGACCCAAATGGCATTCCATAGTATGTATGTCGTGAAGCTAATAGCAGTGACGCTATTACTGTGTAACTCCAGTAGGGCAACATCTGAAAAATAGCGCACTTGGTAGTGTGTACCAGTGCTCGACCAGTTGGCGAAAGCCATCATCACCCACGACAGAGAACGATTGATTGTCAAGGGCAATGAATTCCATTATTTTGGCTTTAATGGATTTCACCTTTGAGTTTTCTCGCTGAAATGTTCTTACTCTTTCAAATGACTGCTCAACCACACAGCAGACATTGTGGGCTAGGTTAGGAATGCTGTGTTGCACGTGTTGTGCAAAATTTTACGTGGCATCATTACATCATGTACCTACGTTATATAGGTATGCACGGTAGCTTTGACATCGGTTTTTAACATCGCCGTTAAACTAGACATCGGGCGGATACCAATGTTGCCATATTTAACTATTATCTGCCGATTCCGATATGTTCACCGATATATCGTGCATCCCTATTAATAACTATCATATCGAAGTAAACTTGGAGTCACGCAACGAAATGGTGTGTGGTCCTCCCACTATGACTCTGGAACCCATGCAGTTTATTAAACTACAGATTAAATAAATTATGATGAACTTCACAGGGTGGTGAAAGTGCAAGGTATGAGCTTGATGCTTCTTTCCAATAAATGTCCAATAAATTATTCTGGTGACATGATGATCGATGCTTGACTGCTGTTTGACAAATAAAAATATTCTCGCTCTTATCCATTATCATCTCATCATGTAGACTAACCTACCTGCAGAGCGCACATGCCAAGACCAGAGTAGGCACCTTTTCTATTTAAAGCAACAGTTAGTTTTGTTACAATCAGTAGAATTGAAAATACAATGGAAACACATTGAACATTAGATTTTTATTCCACAGTAACAGAGTACTGCTGAGACTCAGATTTTTCCATTTAAAAGATGTCAAAGAAACCAATGATTGCAAATTGTTAAAAGTAGTCATTGTGCATAGAGTTATACATTTTGTTTCACTTTGACATCATTGGTTTTTGTTTGACATACATTTTAAAGTGAAAAATCTGACTCAGTGGAATTGCCCTAAAGCTCGACTCAGTTCAGTCCCACATGGTGTTATCACTCATTTGGCTAAATTATTATCCATAGTTGCCTCTTTTGACACAGCCACAGCAGTCTTAAAATGGACTGTTACCTTGAATGTAACATTAAGATACTAAAACATTTCAACTCCAATTGAACTCTGTCTGTGACATTTCCAGACATCTTATTTTCCTCTCTCTCAATCCAGTTGTTTTCAGGAGACAGGTCCGTATATGTAGAGAGAACACGTTTGACCAGGTGGAGCCAGGACCACTACACCAATGAGGCAGAGGACGCCAAGTTTGGACCAGCTAGTCACCAACTCATCTTACGCCTTACATGCTGACCAGACCGGACACGTCGCGTGCGTGAGCGTTGCAAAATAAATGTAGAAATCAATGTTATTCAATTATTGCACCCACACTCCTCGCGTGCGCCAACGAGCGTCTGCGTTGCCAAGGGCTAAAATAGAACTCCTTCCTATTTCTGACGCAGATCGTGCTGAAAGTCCTGCCTCTCCCATCTCCTCATTGGTTTATAGAAGCAGGTACCCACGTGCCAGCTCCTCATGGTTATACCCACGTGGGTGATTGAAAGACGAACTGTTTTGCCGGTCATTGTGGTAATACTATGAAAGTTAAGATGCCAATCACCATATAAGTTCAAAGATGAAAAAGCCTGGAAGGAGGAGAGATGACTAGAAACTATTCAGTTGACCATTTTATGTGTGGATTAGGTAAAATAACAACTCAATGTTTATATCCCAGGAAAAATTTGCTAGCAACAGCAAGCTAGCTAAATAGGACAAATTAGCTAGCAAGTGCAAGCTAACTAGCTAAATTGCTGTACATGTTTAATGCTTTTCGACCTGCCTCTAAATTAATGTAATTGGTACAGAGTTTGTTTTGATATTTTAACCTGCGTGTCGTGATCGCGTTTGGTGTAGGGGGACAAAATAAATGTATGCATGATAGCGCACAATGGCGCACGTGCACAGCCGGTTTGGGTTCCGTGTTACACAACTCAGCACCTATGTGTCGCTCCACCTTCCTCAAACTCCAGTGCCCTACTTTTGTTTACCTTTTTACCAATGTCTATGGATTGTACAAGGATTTTAAGTTGGGACTTTGATTCCATTTTAAATCTAATTCCAGCTCCTGTATCGTTCTGCCTGTCTATAGATTATGCTGATGCCCCACTGTAAGAACTTGTAGGTATTCACTGGTTCTGAGGGAGGTAACGTGGCCACAAACAGTCACTGGGACACCTTCCAGCGCTACCGCTGTCTGGACAACAGCCAGAGGGTGATCAAGACATCTGCTGAAACATCATCTTTAGTGTGTCAGCTCTGCTGCACCTGGGAGCTAAAGGTATGGCACCACACTCCCAACAGTCATGTATGCGTGAACATACATGCTCATTTAAGTGTTTCTTAAAGTGGAAATCAGGAGCTGAACAATAACAAAGCCTTCTCCCCGCCCCTGTTTAGGTAAAAAGCTGAGGGATGGGGCTGGAGACACTAAAATTCATAGGCAGTGCTATAGATGCAATGACTGACCATCACACCTCCTTCTAAAATCCCATTGGAGGAGACGACCGAAGGTTCCCCGCCTCAGACAGGTTTTGAGAAGGAGGCAGGTAGAGAGGAAGTGAGGAGTTAAGCAGAGATGAATTGTTTTAGGTGGGAACTTATGTTGAATGGTACATTTATTCTGTTTGCACTTTATCTTTGTTCTACTTGTACTTTTTCCACAGATGGCTCTGGCTTTCTGATAACATCTGATCTGCTGAGACTCCTTATGGTGTCTGCTATGACTGTCTGCTTTTGTTTTACAGACAAACTTTGCTGGCTAACACGTAATAAGCTAGCTAACTTTAGCGGGTAGATTACACTCAACTCACGGTATAAATAGTATACCCATTAGAACTTATTTCCGAATTAATTTGGCTAAACTGCTGGGTTTCCCGAGTCGTCCGGTGCTTACTGTTCAAACCGGGTAGCTAGCTTAACAGATGGCTCTGCAGTGCATCGCAAACAGAAGGCTAGTAATAGCCAATCACAACACTGGACTGGCCAATGTCAGGAATTTGTTAGTTCATTGACTCCAGTGTAAGTGGCCAATCTAAGGTTTCTAGACACGCACCCATCTTTAAGGCCACCCCCATCAGCCTGAAATCCAAACCCAAAGGTGCCAAGACATGAGAGAGAGAACTTGACAATTACAAGTGACTATTGCTGGTGGACAATTTACATGTTTAAATCACGTTTCTTTGCTTACAGTTATATATGTACTGTTTAAGAAATGTTTATTTTTGATCTGTGACAATGATGTTCTGCTCACTCAGTCACACAAGTTTAATTTGTGCTCTCGACTGGCCTGGGCACTCGCGGGACCGATCCTCTGATCGCTTGACCACATATCTTCTCTCTCGACTCAGTGTTTGCTCCCGTAATGATGTTTCATCTTGCTTGCACGCTCCATCTAGTGCTCGTTCGACTTTTTAATCAGATTTGACACCATCATTGGCATATATTCTTCAAAGAGAGGACGCTGTAATGAGAGAAATGATGTAGCCTAAGCTACTGAAAATAAGCCTTTTACAAGATGAAATCAGCATTTGATTCTTATTAAAGAGATGGAGTCCAGAAAGGCTACTTTAGGAAACTGAATGAACATTTACACTGAGTGTACAAAACATTAAGGACACCTGCACTTTCCATGACATAGACTGTCCAGCTGAATCCAGGTGAAAGCTATGATGCCTTATTGATGTTACTTGTTAAATCCACTTCAATCAGTGTAGATGAAATGTATTGTTTATTTATTTAACCTTTATTTAACTAGGCAAGTCAGTTAAGGACAAATTTTTATGTACAATGACGGCCTACCCCGGCCAAACCCGGACGACGGGCTTGGCCTATTTATCAGCAATGATTCATCTATAAATTAAGAGAAGACTCCGTGTCAAATTAGGCCGTGCTCAATTTGTCAACTGCTGTTGAATAATGAACGAATAGTCAGACACATCCAACCTTTTTTAAAAGAAGACTGATGTTATTTATTTACTAGCATGCTATGAAAATGCGCATTGTACAAAAGAAAGTACGCACATCAAGTGCCATAGCCTATAAGCTAGAGCTTCTACACACCCATGCATCTAGTGGTTTTGCTGCTGGAGCATCAAGTGACAGTTGGAAAGAGGAGGAGATGTAGACAGTTAAATAGACAAACTAAGTTAGCAAAACAATTGCTTATAATCATTAGTAAATACTCACGCAATTAGGTAAAGCTTATCTGCATGAAAATAATGTATATACATTTTTTTACAAATTTTTCGAAAAATGCATGCATGCCTTATTAAATGGTTTTGACAGTTATTTTATTTTCATGACCGTCTTCATCCATAATGGTCATTTATTCAATTACCAGTCACAGCCCGAGTCTCGCTCTCTCTCTCTGTTGCTCTCTTTCTCCCTGTCTCGCTGTGTGTGTGTCGGGGGGGTGGGAGTGTGACAGAGTGTAAGAGGCGTGTAGAGGCGCGAGAGGTGTCAAGTTGTTTAAACTGATGTGGCCAGGGGAGTGGGGTGGAGGATTGGGTCTGTCTGAAAGGACCCTCAAATTAAACCATGTGTCTTCCTAATGGAGCCCTGTACGTTTCCATGGCTCCCCCAGCCTTCGCTCCCAGAGTGGCCATCCCATAATTGATGGTCAGATGTAGCCGGCTGACTGAGATGATGGCCAACCTTTCACCATAAGAATGAAGGGAGGCTATTGTCAAGGGGAGAAGAGAAATTGAAAAGCCTGTGGCGCTGTCTCTCGTTTCATCGCCCTCTCCCTCTCTCTGGTCAAACTCCCCATCATGCACTCACGACTCATCCCTCTCTTTCTTTTTCTCTCTCTCTCTCTAAATGATTTCCCTTGTTCTGTCTCTCTCAAGGGGCTCAATTTTGTTCACACATAAAGGGATCAATTATGGGTGTTCTATCAGTGTTACAGTGCCTATATTTATTTTCTTACCCATCTACGCACAGTACCACATAAAGACAAAGTAAAAACATGTTTTTAGACATTTTTGCTAATTTATTGAATGTGAAATATAGAAATATCTCATTTAAATAAGTATTCACACCCCTGAGTCAATACTTTGTAGAGGTACCTTTGGCAGTGATTACAGCTGTGAGTCTTTCTGGGCAAGTCTCCTTCTTTGGGATAGGGGGCAGTATTTTCACGTCCGGATGAAAAGAGTGCCCAAAGTAAACTGCCTGTTACTCAGGCCCAGAATCTAGGATATGCATATAATTGGTAGATAATGATAGAAAACACTCTAACGTTTCTTACACTGTTAAAAAGATGTCTGTGAGTATAACAGAACTGATATGGCAGGCGAAACCCCAAGGACAAACCACCCCCCCATCAGCTTACCACTATTTTCAATGGTGAGTACTATAATTATAAGCCCAAGTCCTCCCAGATTGCAGTTCCTAGGGCTTCCACTAGATGTCAACAGTCTTTAGTAAGAGTTTCAGGCTGGTTTTTGGAAATATGACCCAGAAATTGTAGTTTTTCTAGGTGGCTCCCATTTTGGCTGGAGTGTTTCCAAGCGTGTGGAAGAAAGTGCATTCTTTTTTATTTATCTCCGGTAATGAACATACTATTCTCCATCTTAAATTTTATCGTTTATTTGCGTATTAGGTTACCTAAGGTTTGATTATAAACATTGTTTGATTTGTTTGGAAAAGTTTATTAGTAACGTTTGGGATTCATTTTGTATGCATTTTGATGGAGGGAAACTGGATTGATTATTGACTGAAGCGCGCCAGCTAAACTGAGTTTTTATGGATATAAAGAAGGACATTATTGAACAAAAGGACCATTTGTGATGTAACTGAGACCTTTTGGAGTGCCAACAGAAGAAGATCATCAAAGGTAAGGCATGAATTATATCGTTATTTCTGACTTTCACACCTGCCTGGTTGAAATATGTTTTTCATGTGTTGGTATGTGGGGTGCTGTCCTCAGATAATCGCATGGTTTGCTTTCGCCGTAAAGCCTTTTTGAAATCTGACACGGCGGCTGGATTAACAACAAGTTAAGCTTTATTTTGATGTATTACACTTGTGATTTTATGAAAGTTAAATATTTATAGTAATTTAATTTGAATTTGGCGCTCTGCAATTTCACCGGATGTTGTCGAGGTGTCCCGCTAGCGGCACACCTTTCCCAAATTAAGAGCTTTACACATCTGGATTGTGCAACATTTGCCCATTATTAAAAAAAAATGTCATGCTCTGTAAAATTGGTTGTTGATTTTCCAGTAGATTTAATTAAGACAAAACTGTAACTCGGCTAGGAACATTCACTGTCTTCTTGGTAAGCAACTTCAGTGTAGATTTGGTCTTGTGTTTTAGGTTAATGTCCTGCTGAAAAGTGAATTCATCTCCCAGTGTCTGGTGGAACGCAGACTAAACTAGGTTTTCTACAAGGATTTTGCCTGTGCTTAGCACCATTATGTACATTTTTTATCCTGAAAAACTGCCGTCCGTACCGATTACAAGCATACCCATAACATGATGCAGCCACCACTATGCTTGAAAATATGAAGTGGAATTCAGTAATCTGTTGTATTGGATTTTCCCCAAACTTAACACTTTGTATTCAGGACAAAAAGTGAATTGCTTTGCCACATTTTTTTTCTGTATTATTTTAGTGCCTTGTTGCAAACAGGATGGATGTTTTGGAATGTGTTTGTACACATAGTAACTACATTACTGTTGATCCATCCTCAGTTTTGTCCTATCACAGCCATTAAACACTAACTGTTTTAAAGTCACCATTGGCCTCATGGTGAAATCCCTGGGCGGCTTACTTCCTTTCCGGCAACTGAGTTAGGAAGGATGCCTGTACCTTTTATAGTGACTGGGTGTATTGATACACCATCCAAAGTGTAATTAATAACTTCACCATGCTCAAAGGGATATTCAATGTCTGCTTTTTGAACGTTTACCCATCAAGCAAAAGGGGCCCTTCATTGCGAGGCACTGGAAAACCTTTGTGGTTAAATCTGGGTTTGAAATTCACTGCTTGACTGAGCAACCTTATAGATAATTGTATGTGTGGTGTACAGAGATAAATTAGTCATTTAAAAATCATGTTAAACACTATTATTGCGGTTTAAAATTATGCAATTTATTATGTGACTTGTTAAGCACATTTTTACTCCTGAACCTATTTAGGCTTGCCATAACAAAGGGGTTGAATACTTATTGACTCAAGACATTTCAACTTTTCATTTTTTATTATTTTGTAAAAATGTAGAGGAAAAAAACAGAATTCCACTTTTACATTATGGGGTATTGTATGTAGGGGTCCCTGGTTCAAATGTTTAAGATATGAGTGCATCGGTCTGTGGGAGCCCAAACCGATCCAAATGAAGCGTGCATAGGTCAGAAAACCAATTCAAACGTTATGAATCTCCAGTTCACTGTTATTTTACTCATATTTTCTTCTTCTGAAAATACCTCTTATCTGTTGTGACTTAATTGAAGGGTCCTCTCCTTCAGTTCGGTAGCCTATCAAACTTTTATGCATGTAACTGTGAATGACTGTCAGATAAGTGCGCACAGTGGGGGAGATACAGCTGCGCCAATGAGAGGCAGGTCTGCCCGTTATTCTAATAGGCTATTCGTACATCTGGCCCCTTCAGCATGTAAAATGGCTTTCGCAATGTCAAATCATAGGCTTTATCAGTTGAGTGACAACCATTGTAATTTGCTGGGTTACCTAATGCACTGTAGAAAATTGTGTTTTACCTGAGTTGTGTAGCCTACTAGAGTGGACGCAACTCACATCCAACTGCTGATTGGGGTTTTCAATCATTCCGATTTTATTTAGGCTGTTCAGGTACTCCATAAGACATAATTTTGCTTTAAACAGTTAGTATATTTGGTCATTTTTACATGAACAGGTTTGGACCCTAATTTCATAAAGGACAGAAATAATTTCACATTTATTGGTCAGCGCAGGAGAAGCTATCTGTAAAATTCCAAACAGCCTAAATCATTCAATTTCGAGACTGGAGTAAAATCCAAAGCTGCATTATGTTAATTGGCTAAATTACATGCTGATTTCAAAATATAACAAGTTAATCAGTGGGTTATTTAAGATAAAAGGTGGGGGGACAAAATGCCTACATTTCCCCCACCCCTAATCTGATAGTGGGGCGGTAGATGCTCAGTCTGTCCAATGGCTCAGCTCAGAGAGGCCCAGCTCCTGAGCTCCCATCACCAGCAGATATGAATTTAAAATAGAAAATGAATGTTCATGCAAAAATGTTAGTGTATCGAACCCAAATCACATCAATTCGTTCTCCGAATCAAAACGAATCTCACTGATTCATGTCAAACTAAAAGGTATCATTCCTGTCTCTTATCGGAGCCCATGCATCTAGATGCGTATCGAGGCGTTCATGAAATGAGAGATGCACATCCCTACATAATCCCCATCATATACATGTATATCCTCCGTATGACTTGTCTTTGGAATTCTGATTAATGGTTCCAAAAATAATGTATCCACAAATTCAATTCCATTTGAACTTAGGAAGTGAAATCACTGAGGATTCAATTAATTAAAATCCATATCCAACAGAAAGGAATGGTAAAATGGTACAATAGTTATTATTTCTCTTAGTTGACTGTTTTGAGATGGCATTGTTTCGAGAGAGATGACTGTGCTTTTTCGTTGCACATTGAGGTTCTGAACCCCACATAAATCCATCTCTGAAAACATCCTCCTACATCTTGAGGAGGGAAGGGGTGTAGGCAGCACACATCATGGATAACCAGGAGTCTCTCTCTCACACACACACACACACACACACACACACACACACACACACACACACACACACACACACACACACACACACACACACACACACACACACACACACGACAGATAAGACTTTACACCCAATCAATCCTGCCTACAAGTCAATGTTTAATCTCTCTCTCTCTCTCTCTCTCTCTCTCTCTCTCTCTCTCTCTCTCTCTCTCTCTCTCTCTCTCTCTCTCTCTCTCTCTCTCTCTCTCTCTCTCTCTCTCTCTCTCTCTCTCTCAGATGCACCTGCAGGCAGAGCTGCAACCAGTTCGGCTGCTGCACCCATCAGCGATGAAGACATCTTTGGTCCAATGGTGTCCAACCCTCTGCCGTCCTCCGACAACACTCAGATACCACCTCTCCCTCCAGAGCACGTCAAACTCATTCCGTGGAAGGCCTAGCGTCTGCAGGTTTTCACTCCTCCCTTGTACTTAATTGATGAGTTAAGGTCACTGATTGGTAAGGAACTCTCCTCAACTAGTTGTTTAGGTGTTAATTGGACACAAATTGAAAGGAGAAACCAAAAACGAGAAGGCACTGGGCCCACCATGGAATGAGTTTGACTCCCCTGCTCTAGCGCACCCAACATCTCCACAATCCCATATCTCACAATCTTCTTTCTCACCACTCTCCCCATCAACCTCCCAGTGTTGTCTGCCTATGTCCTCTCCCCTATGGACACAATTGCTGTGTTCAGTGAAGACAGACTGCAGCACTGGGCTTTGTTTTCCTCTGCAGTAAGAACACACACACACCTCTGTATTCATTCATACACACACACACACACACACACACATTGACCCTAGTTCAAACACCCCTCACACACACACACAGTGTGCAGTCTCCCATTCCATGTCCTCAGAGAGCTGGAGCGAGGTTGGAGTGCATTGTTAACATTTCACAGTGTAAACAAAGGCAGTGTGTTCCAGCTCGCCAGCCACAGCTAACACTGTCGGTTACAGGTCTGTCAGAAGAAAGGACACACCTCAATAATGTCTGTACATTACCACGGGGGAGGAGAGGGAAGAGGATGAGAGGGGAACGGAGAGGGATGGAGAAGAGGGAGATTGGGACGGAGTGCAGGAACAGAAAGAGAGTATAGTCTGAGAGTCGTACAGAGACTGGAAGAGACGAGCTGGCATTCTCAGCTGTCTCACCAGTCCGAGAACAGATGTGGAAAAAAGAGAGAGAGGGAAAACAGTTGTTTAAATTAAACTTTTGTCAATGAGGTGTGTTTGAGAGGTGCCACAGTTATTCCCCCACCCCTACCTTCGTCCCCATCCCACTCCCCTATTCCCTTGGCCCTCCCCTGCCGACACACAGAACATGGATCTCCCCTCTTTCGTTGAATGGCTCCCAGCACACGCCGGCTACATGCCACCTGGGAGCCCCGACAACCCGCTACACGTACCTCAAACTACCACTGCTAGCCTGGTACCAACCCCCTGCATTCTCTCTCTCAGCCTCTCCTTTGATCTCTAAACCCCTCTCCTCCCTCCATCCCTCACTCATCCCCACTACCCTCCATCCTCTCCTCCATCCATCTCTACCCCTCTCCTCCCTCCATCTATCACTCAACTCCTCTCCTCCCTCCGTCCCTCCTTCCATCCTTCCTCCTTCTGTCCTCTCTGCTTCCCCCCCTCCCCTTGATTTCCCATCCCTGTCTCCCCCTCCCTGCCTTCATACCGTGCATCTAGAACACACTCAATACATTTGCACTGCTTGCATGTGGAATGAATTCGGACACACAAAGAAAGAATACACATGAATACACACATCACTTTCCTACTGGCTGCCCATTATTATTTTGTGCTACTGGTTTGAGCTGTGGCTGCACACACACACACACACACACACACGTACACACACACGTACACGCACACGTACACGTACACGTACACACACACGTACACACACGTACACACACGTACACACACACGTACACACACACACACACACACACACACACACACACAAGACAGCACTGAGCTGCTTTCCCTCAACTATAAAACAGGATTTCGGGTATGCTCTGCTATCTCTGAATATGTCAATTATAAAAATATGATTAGAGCTCTTCATGATCTGGGATTTGTGTTATCCCCAGCTTTTCAACCAAGCATGCCTTTTTTCTCTCTGAATATTCTGGAAAAACAGAGGCTGACAGATTGGAGTGGGAAGAGAAATATTGATGGAGATGGAGAGAAATAGAGAAGGGGTTCTCCCACTAGTCGGTTTTTAGTCTTTCAATCTGTTCTCTCTTTTTTTCTCTCTTTCTTCCCTGGCCAGTAAAATAACACCCCCGCCCCTCCACACACACACACACACACACACAGACACACACACAGACACAGACACACACAAAACCTTCTGTCTGTCGGACACATTGCTCAGTAGGATTGTTGACTGCAGATGGTGTATCAGAGGGGGATAGTGTGTGCCTGCATGCCTGAGTGTGTGTACATTCTGCCAGATTCAGGCTGGCTGGAACACACGCTGCTAGTGTTTGTGGGTCTGAGTGTAGAAGTGTATGAATACTGACACAGTGGGAAATGGCTGTTGGATGGAAATGCCACTTCTAATTCACAGCTTTGTGGGGATTCAACAGAGGGGAATATAATATGGATACTGGAACAACGTGTGCTAAAGTGGGAGCCCAGCTATGCACAGATCTGTGTGTGTGTGTTGTGTACCTGACTGTGTCCACTAGAAGGACAGTCCCTGCTTTGCAGTTTTTTACGATTGCTTACACACTCAAATGTAACTTTTCCCACAATTAGCAAAACCTTACACTCAAGGAGCAAAACACAAGGCTAGATTTGCACAACTGTAAGCACATTGTCAGCTTCACACTATTTGCAAAACATTACACACAGTGATTTGCAAAACACTAAACACACTTGTATACATCAGACACAGAAGTATATCATGATGTCACTTCCTTGCAATTCCAAAGCACTGACTGTCAAATTACCACACCTATGAGCCAATCTGTTAAACACAGCCATCAGGTGCACAAACACATGATTGCTAAATTGTAGACACACCAATCAGGTTTAAGCACTATAAAAATGCTGCAGGTAGGTTCACCTGCCTTCAACCAAAATGGAAGAAGTCAGAAGAAGAGTGAGGGTGAGAGGAGGAGTACACAGAGGAGGAGGAGGAGGAGGAGGCAGAGGCAGAGGCAGAGGCAGACCTGAAGCAGGAGGAGAACGTGCACAAAGAAGAAGAGGACCAAACTTAGCAAATTACATTCATGCAACACTAGTGGACCATGTTGTGAACCACGGATTGACGCTGAGGGTGGCTGGACTGAGAGTTCATCCAAATCTTAGCAGATATACAGTGGCATCTGTCATAAGGACTTTTCGACAGGAAAACATGTAAAAGATCTGTCTACAGTTACAGTAATCAGCCGCTTATTGTATGCACCATATCAGCACTTGTGATACCCCTTCCTGTGTCATTGTACAGTAAGTTACATGTATTATTCTCTACATAGGACTGAGGGTCGGGAACGACAAGGAGGAAGGGGGCCCATATTCACGCAAGAACAAGAGAGAGAGATAATAAACATGGTTTTGGCCAATAATGCTATCAGGCTCAGAGAACTACAAGCCAACATTATCGGTGACCATAGCATTTTCAATAATGTCCATCAGGTCTCTCAGTTAACACTGGCACGCATCCTGAAAAGACATCAGGTTCAAATGAAACAACTTTATAGAGTGCCTTTTGAGTGGCATTCCGAGAGGGTCAAACGGCTGCGGCATGAGTATGTGGAGGTTTGTATTGTTCACTTTAGCACTGTGATGTTGCATACTGCACACATTACTTTTTTACATTGACTGTATACTAGACCGATCCTGAACTACACAATCTTGTCTTTCTCTGTATTTCAGGGAGTTTTGCAGATGGATGCTGAGGAAATTCTGTATGAATTCATATATATTGATGAGGCAGCGTTCAACCTCACAAAAGCAAGAAGGAGAGGCAGAAATATCATTGGCCACAGGGCTATACTCAATGTCCCAGGGCAACGTGGGGGTAACATCACCCTTTGCGCTGCCATTTCACAGCATGTGGTTTTCCTCCGTCATGCCAAAATGGGCCCTTACAACACCTCACATTCTCGCATTTTTGGACCGATTGCACCACATCGTCACAGCAGGTAATGAAATGCACCAGATGCATTACACTGTCATCTGGGACAATGTGTCATTCCACCGCTCTGCTTTGGTCCAGAACTGGTTTCAACACCATCCACAGTTGACAGTACTATACCTTCCACCATACTCTCCGTTTCTAAACCCTATCGAAGAGTTTTTCTCTGCATGGCGGTGGAAGGTTTACGATCTCCAGCCCCAGGTTCAGGTACCCCTCATTCAGGCCATGGAGGACGCCTGTGACCAAGTCGACGCCGCAGCTGTGCAAGGATGGATTCGACATTCAAGACGGTTTTTCCCATGTTGTCTTGCTAATGAGGATATTGCTTGTGATGTTGATGAAATTCTCTGGCCAGATCCAGCTAGGCGAAGAGATAATGTATAGTATGTTTACTGTAGTATTTTCTGTACAATATTGTCAGTTTTTTTCAGATTATTTTTTTATGTTTTTTGTTGTTGTTTACTGTAATTGTAACCTGTACTGGATACAGTATTTTACGTTTGTCTGTTTGCTGAGCTACCAGTGTTATGCACACTACTGTAGTAGCGTGAAAACTGGGACATGTTTTGTTGTGATTCTCCATGTTGACATGTTGACTGATTTGGGTATATGGAGAGAAATAAATGATATTTTCCTCAGTCTGCAGCAGTGGTCTTGTGTAGTGTTTGTATAGTTGCACTTTCTCTGTGTACTTCATTTAAGGTACTCTAATCACTGACAATTAGACTTGCAAAAAGTGTTTTAGGTTAGCAACAGCAGTGTGTAACTGGTTCAAAAAGATTGAAGTCATATGAAATGTGTGTTTCGTATGGTAACAAAATATTGTTTTTATGAAGTCGTGTATAGTTTTGACAAAAGTGTTCCATTTTGCAAATGATCTGAAGTGTTGTGCTACTTTGGTGTAGGGTTGTGCTAATTGTGTGTAGTGTTTTGACAAACCGGGCCCTGTTTTCAAAATTGTGCTTAAACAATTGGAAAAAAAACTACAGTGGGGGGAAAAAAGTATTTGATCCCCTGCTGATTTTGTACGTTTGCCCACTTACAAAGAAATTATCAGTCTAATTTTAATGGTAGGCTTATATGAACAGTGAGAGACAGAATAACAACAAAAAAATCCAGAAAAACGCATGTCAAAAATGTTATAAAATGATTTGCATTTTAATGAGGAAAATAAGTATTTGACCCCTCTGCAAAACATGACTTAGTACTTGGTGGCAAAACCCTTGGCAATCACAAAGGTCAGATGTTTCTTGTAGTTGGCCACCAGGTTTGCACACATCTCAGGAGGGATTTTGTCCCACTCTTTGCAGATCTTCTCCAAGTCATTAAGGTTTCGAGGCTGACGTTTGGCAACTCGAACCTTCAGCTCCCTCCACATATTTTCTATGGGATTAAGGTCTGGAGACTGGCTAGGCCACTCCAGGACCTTAATGTGCTTCTTCTTGAGCCACTCCTTTGTTGCCTTGGCCGTGTGTTTTGGGTCATTGTCATGCTGGAATACCCATCCACGACCCATTTTCAATGCCCTGGTTGAGGGAAGGAGGTTCTCACCCAAGATTTGACAGTACATGGCCCCGTCAAATGATGCGGTGAAGTTGTCCTGTCCCCTTAGCAGAAAAACACACCCAAAGCATAATGTTTCCACCTCCATGTTTGACGGTGGAGATGGTGTTCTTGGGGTCATAGGCAGCATTCCTCCTCCTCCAAACACGGCGAGTTGAGTTGATGCCAAAGAGCTCCATTTTGGTCTCATCTGACCACAACACTTTCACCAGTTGTCCTCTGAATCATTCAGATGTTCATTGGCAAACTTCAGACGGGCATGTATATGTATTCTTGAGCAAGGGGACCTTGCGGGCGCTGCAGGATTTCAGTCCTTCACGGCGTAGTGTGTTACCAACTGTTTTCTTGGTGACTATGGTCCCAGCTGCCTTGAGATCATTGACCACATCCTCCCGTGTAGTTCTGGGCTGATTCCTCACCGTTCTCATAATCATTGCAACTCCACGAGGTGAGATCTTGCATGGAGCCCCAGGCAGAGGGATATTGACAGTTCTTTTGTGTTTCTTCCATTTGCGAATAATCACACCAAATGTTGTCACCTTCTCACCAAGCTGCTTGGCGATGGTCTTGTAGCCCATTCCAGCCTTGTGTAGGTCTACAATCTTGTCCCTGACATCCTTGGAGAGCTCTTTGGTCTTGGCCATGGTGGAGAGTTTGGAATCTGATTGATTGATTGCTTCTGTGGACAGGTGTCTTTTATACAGGTAACAAACTGAGATTAGGAGCACTCCCTTTAAAAGTGTGCTCCTAATCTCAGCTCGTTACCTGTATAAAAGACACCTGGGAGCCAGAAATCTTTCTGATTGAGATGGGGTCAAATACTTATTTCCCTCATTAAAATGCAAATCAATTTATAACATTTTGACATGCGTTTTTCTCTATATTTTTGTTGTTATTCTGTTTCTCACTGTTCAAATAAACCTAACATTAAAATTATAGACAGATCATTTCCTTGTCAGTGGGCAAACATACAAAATCAGCAGGGGATCAAATACTTTTTTCCCCCACTGTAACTTCCTCTTTTACCTATTTATTCCCTCCACATTGACCAGACACACCCCCCCTTCCTCCCTCTCTCTCATCCTCTCTCTCCTACTCCCACTTCGCTAATGATCCAGAAGGTAGTCAGGCAGACACACAGATCCAACATTAGGAAAATGCTCCTCATTGGGCCACATGCAAATGCCTGGGTATTTATAGAACATTGATACCTATTTCAACACTCCAGAGCCGCCTGCTTGTCACCTTAATCGGTCTCTGCCCTAATACAGTGCAAATGGACCGTGTGTGTGTGTGTGTGTGTGTGTGTGTGTGTGTGTGTGTGTGTGTGTGTGTGTGTGTGTGTGTGTGTGTGTGTGTGTGTGTGTGTGTGTGTGTGTGTGTGTGTGTGTGTGTGTGTGTGTGTGTGTGTGTGTGTGTGTGTGTGTGTGTACAGTTACTACAACCAAGTCCAAATAATTGGCATCCTTGATAAAGATGAGCAAAAAAGACTATAAAAATCAAATAATACATATACTGAGCTATATTGTATTCTCAAAAACAAGTAATTACAAGTATTGGAACCCCTGTTTTCAATATCTTTCAATACCTCACCTTGCCAGGATAATGGCACAGAGCCTTTTTTTCTAAAATGTTTTATGAGATTGGAGAACATTAGGAGGGATCTTAGATCATTCCTCCATAAAAAAAATCTTTCCAGATCCTTGATGTCTTTCGTCTGCGCTTCTAGACTGCCCTTTTCAATTCAAACCACAGGTTTTTAATGGGGTTCAAGTCCAGAGACTGAAATGACCATTGCAAAATGTTGATTTTGTGTTCTCAAATCTCATAAAAGATTCTAGTCTCAGTGCCGTTATCTTCCAAGGTGAGGTATTGAAAACAGGGGTGCCAATAATTTTGCCCCTTCTCTTTTTGAGAAAAAGTAATTACTTGTCAAACAAAACACACTTTCAGGTCTTGCCATAGATTTTCCAGTAAATCAAAAGTGTAACTCGGCCACTCAGGAACATTCACTATCTTCTTGGTAAGAAATTCCAGAGTAGATTTGGCCATGTGTTTAAGGTTATTGTCCTTTTGAAAGGTGAATTCATCTCCAAGATTTTGTCTTTGCACAGCTCCATTCTGTTTATTATTTTTTTTAAGGATTACAATCATACCCATAACATGATGCAACCACCACTATGCTTGAAAATATGGAGAGTGGTACTCACTAATGTGTTATATTGGGTTTGCCCCAAAAATAACACTTTGTATTCAGGAAAAAGTTAACTGATTTTTTGCAGTATTACTTTAGTACCTTGTTTCAAACAGTAGGCATGTTTAGGAATATGTTTATTCTGTACAGGCTTCCTTCTTTTCACTCTGACAATTAGGTTAGTATTGTGGAGTAATTACAATGTTGTTGATCCATCATGAGTTTTCTCCTTTCACAGGCAATAAACTCTGTAACTGTTTTACAACATTGGCCTCATGGAAGGGCCTAAGGCACTGCAGTCTAAGGCACTGCATCACAGTGCAAGCTGCATCACTACAGATCCTGGTTTGATCCCAGGCTCTATCACAGCCGGCCGTGACTGGGAGACCCATGAGGCGACACACAATTGGCCCAGCGTCGTCCGGGTTAGGGGAGGATTTGGCCGGCCGTGTTATCCTTGTCCCATTGCGCTCTAGCGACTCCTGTGGCGGGCCGGGTGCAATGCACACTGACACGGTCACCAGGTATACGGTGTTTCCTCCAACACGTTGGTGCGTCTGGCTTCCGGGTTAAGCGAGCATTGTGTCAAAAAGCAGTGCGGCTTGGCGGGGTTGTGTTTCGGAGGACGCACGGCTCTCGACCTTCACCTCTCCCGAGTGTGTGTGTGTGTGTGTGTGTGTGTGTGTGTGTGTGTGTGTGTGTGTGTGTGTGTGTGTGTGTGTGTGTGCACAGACAGTAGAAGGTCATGCTCATGGATGTTTAAGTCCCTGCTCCAATTACATATCATGTGCTTAATCACCTGCTTGTGTCTGTATCAGCTGTCTGTCTCAGTCTCTGTGTTTGTACAAGGGCATGTGTACAGGTGTGAGTACGAGACACTGCTCGTCTACTTCGCTCTGTTCATACCCTCAGTGTTCAAAGGGACTGCAGACAGATGGGAGTCCAGCACTGCCTGCTAAGCAGCCGAATGCCACAAAGCCCTTCCTGTGTGTGTGTGTGTGTGTGTGTGTGTGTGTGTGTGTGTGTGTGTGTGTGTGTGTGTGTGTGTGTGTGTGTGTGTGTGTGTGTGTGTGTGTGTGTGTGTGTGTGTGTGTGTGTGTGTGTGTGTGTGTGTGTGTGTGTGTGTGTACAGTTACTACAACCAAGTCCAAATAATTGGCATCCTTGATAAAGATGAGCAAAAAAGACTATAAAAATCAAATAATACATATACTGAGCTATATTGTATTCTCAAAAACAAGTAATTACAAGTATTGGAACCCCTGTTTTCAATATCTTTCAATACCTCACCTTGCCAGGATAACGGCAGAGAGCCTTTTTTTCTAAAATGTTTTATGAGATTGGAGAACATTAGGAGGGATCTTAGATCATTCCTCCATAAAAAAAATCTTTCCAGATCCTTGATGTCTTTCGTCTGCGCTTCTAGACTGCCCTTTTCAATTCAAACCACAGGTTTTTAATGGGGTTCAAGTCCAGAGACTGAAATGACCATTGCAAAATGTTGATTTTGTGTTCTCAAATCTCATAAAAGATTCTAGTCTCAGTGCCGTTATCTTCCAAGGTGAGGTATTGAAAACAGGGGTGCCAATAATTTTGCCCCTTCTCTTTTTGAGAAAAAGTAATTACTTGTCAAACAAAACACACTTTCAGGTCTTGCCATAGATTTTCCAGTAAATCAAAAGTGTAACTCGGCCACTCAGGAACATTCACTATCTTCTTGGTAAGAAATTCCAGAGTAGATTTGGCCATGTGTTTAAGGTTATTGTCCTTTTGAAAGGTGAATTCATCTCCAAGATTTTGTCTTTGCACAGCTCCATTCTGTTTATTATTTTTTTTAAGGATTACAATCATACCCATAACATGATGCAACCACCACTATGCTTGAAAATATGGAGAGTGGTACTCACTAATGTGTTATATTGGGTTTGCCCCAAACATAACACTTTGTATTCAGGAAAAAGTTAACTGATTTTTTGCAGTATTACTTTAGTACCTTGTTTCAAACAGTAGGCATGTTTAGGAATATGTTTATTCTGTACAGGCTTCCTTCTTTTCACTCTGACAATTAGGTTAGTATTGTGGAGTAATTACAATGTTGTTGATCCATCATGAGTTGTGTGTGTGTGTGTGTGTGTGTGTGTGTGCACAGACAGTAGAAGGTCATGCTCATGGATGTTTAAGTCCCTGCTCCAATTACATATCATGTGCTTAATCACCTGCTTGTGTCTGTATCAGCTGTCTGTCTCAGTCTCTGTGTTTGTACAAGGGCATGTGTACAGGTGTGAGTACGAGACACTGCTCGTCTACTTCACTCTGTTCATACCCTCAGTGTTCAAAGGGACTGCAGACAGATGGGAGTCCAGCACTGCCTGTTAAGCAGCCGAATGCCACAAAGCCCTTCCTGTGTGTGTGTGTGTGTGTGTGTGTGTGTGTGTGTGTGTGTGTGTGTGTGTGTGTGTGTGTGTGTGTGTGTGTGTGTGTGTGTGTGTGTGTGTGTGTGTGTGTGTGTGTGTGTGTGTGTGTGTGTGTGTGTGTGTGTGTGTGTGTGAAGCTCGGTAATCACGCACAACTTCCATCCTGTCTCACCTTATCTTATTCATCAGCTCACTCCGTTTTTCTGCTCTCTCCTCTCTTTCCCTCCTCTCATTTCACCTGTCCTCTCCCCTTTGCCTCTCTTCCTCTCGGCAGCCTCTACCTTAGCCCTCCCTGCCTACATACATGCACCTTTTCATATTCGCCCTCCCCATCCATTAGACTTAATGGGTGTCGGAATTGGGAAGGTATATTTCTGTTTAAAAGTTTTTTTTATAAAGGGTGTGTGTCTCCTCATGCTCAACCTCACTTCATCTTTCTCTCCTGTGCCAGTCTAATTAATATCGTCCAACTCACTTAAGGTGACAACACCTCTTCTTGGCACACATACACACATACACAATATATGTCTCCAATTGTCTCAAGGCTTAAAAATAATTATTTAACCTGTCTCCCCCCCTTCATCTACACTGACTGAAGTGGATTTAACATTGGATTTAACAAGTGACATCAATAAGGGATCAAAACGTTCACCTGGATTCACCTGGTCAGTCTATGTCATGGAAAGAGCAGGTGTTCATAATATTTTGTACACTCAGGGTATATCCATTGTTTTGGTCGAGATTGCTGAAGAATTTGGTTGGGAATATTGTCTCAGATTTTCAAGCAAATTTAAGTCAGGACTGAGACTGGACCATTCGGGAACACTCAGCACCTCTTGGAAAGCTATTGTGGTGTGTCTTTGAAATTAACATTGTGTAATTGTCACACTATATTTATTTTTTTGTCCTGGGATTAGGTTGAAGTGGGTTTTCCTCTCTTATCTGGCCTTTGCTCCTTTCACATTTTATTTTGGTCTGGACAAACTCCCCCATCCCTGCCAGTGACAAGCATACCTATAACATGATGCTGTCACCACAATACTTGAAAATGCAGAGGGTTTCTGTGTGGCTCAGTTGGTAGAGCATGGTGTTTGCAACGCCAGGGTTGTGGGCTCGAGTCCCACGGGGGACCAGTATGGAGAAAAAAAATGTATGAAATGTATGCATTCACTACTGTAAGTTGCTATGGATAAGAGCATATGGTGAATGACTAATATGTAAAAATAAAATGTATTAGATTTGACCCAAACCTGT
This sequence comes from Salmo salar, assembly GCF_965601325.2. Lineage (NCBI taxonomy): Eukaryota > Metazoa > Chordata > Actinopteri > Salmoniformes > Salmonidae > Salmo > Salmo salar. Next base: position 64,146,577 of record NC_138291.1, on the reverse strand, counting down.
TGTTTTAAATGTAGGCCAAAAAGTTAATTTCTTTGTCATGATGTCACATTCACTCTGGAGTGCCAGACTGCGCTCTGGGCATTCGTAAATTCAGAGCGTTGTCAGATTGTCTGTTCGTAAATTCAGAGCGTTTCACTGTCGGAGCATTCAGAGCGCACACTGGACGCTCTGGCAAAGGAGTAGGGTTCATCCGATCGTTCTGTCCTCAATGGCAGTCAAACACCCATGCTAACTGGCTAAAGTTAGCAAGCTTGCAAGCTACTTCCAGACAAAAATGAGAGAACACCTCACTCTGACCATTTAACTTGCCCTAGCAGAGCTGGTTAGGCTGTTTTCACGTTATCCAGAGCGTTGGTGACTGCAACTGTGCTGCTGGCAACAATTTAATTATGCTTTTTTGCCGACTTTACTGACACCGGACATATTCAACACGTGTTTTGTATTTGTAATTTCGTCAGTTATTCTGTGCTCTGGCACACTCAGACGAGAGCGCTCTGAAATCTGAGTAGATAGTCAGAGTGAATTTACAAACGCACCCTTACTTAATGGCCTTGTTGCAAACAGAATGGATGATTTAGAGTGGCTATTTTAGCACAGGCTTCATTCTTTTCACTTTGTCATACAAGCCAGTGACGTGGAATGAATGCAATGTTGTTGATCCTCTATATTTTCAAGTATTGTTGTGGCAGAATCATGTTATGGGTGTGTTTGCAACCAGCAGGGACCAGTGAGTTTGTCAGAATCAAAAGAAATATGAAAACCTAACCCTGAGGTAGAGTGGTATTTTTTAGTGGAACAATTACACTCATTTTAATGCCAAAGACAGACACACCAGAATGGCTTTCCAAGACGCGTTGTGTTCCTGAATGGTACAGTCCCAGTCCTGGCTCAAATCTGCTTGAAAATCTGAGAAGGTTTGAATATTGCTGTCCATCAATGATTCTCAACCAAATTTACTGAGCTTGAGCAATTTTGACAAAAACAATGGATATGTTGCCCTAAGAGTTGTGCAAAGTTGATATAATCTTATTCCAAATGATTCACAGCTGTAATGGCTGCCAAATGTGCTTCAACCAAGTATTAGCTCTGAAGTGTGAAGACATCATTTGTTATTAATTTGGAGAATGTAATCCCTTTTTAGATTTAAACTCTTTGGCATCAAAATGTGAAGCAAAGAGTGTGTAGACTTTGCAATATATGTGTGTTGGTGCATTCTGCTCATGGTTGACGTCAGTAAATACATTTGGTCACATTTCTCTCTCTCTCACTCACTCACTCACTCACTCACTCACTCACTCACTCACTCACTCACTCACTCACTCACTCACTCACTCACTCACTCACTCACCTACTCACTCACACACACACACACACACACTTACCCATTCTCTCTGATGTTCCTATGTGTTGTTCTGTCCCTCCAGGCCCTCTCCTGTGCAGTCCCAGGTGCCCCAGCGGTAGCAGCATCAATGGGGGTATCAGGGGGTGCAGCTGCCCCCCAGGCTGATCTGGACCTCTTCAGTGAGAAGAACAGTAGCACCACCAGCAGCATCAAGACAGAGGAGGTGACCAAGAAACTGCTCTCCAAGGACTCCATCCTCTCCCTCTAGAGCAACACTATGGTCAACCCACAGCCTGCTGCCCCAGGTAACGTTACATACATACATAGTACATACACAGTAGTGTGAACCCATTCTTTATGTAGTGTTATTGCAGCAGAAATCGAGTGCAGGTAACCTTGTGGATGTATTGCCTCTGCTAATATTAAGTGTTGACCCAAATTCTTTCCCTTTCTGTGTGTATTTGTGCGTATCCTCTCCTCCTGCTGCTGCTATTTATATGGGCCAGCCTCAGATGCAGCAGTTCCCCAGCCAGCCCTCCGGCCAGCCAACCTTCCAGACCTTCCTAGGAGTGGGCGGAGCTATGCCACCCACCACCATGATGGGTGGGGTTATGGCCCAGGGAGGAGGAGCCATGATGGGGCAGAACTCTGGTGTGATGGTCGGCCTGACGATGCCCAACAGTTACATGGGCATGCAGCAAGGCATCACGGGGCCTGAGGGCGGAGCTATGCCAGCGGGGGCGGGTACTCCCCGGATGTACGCTGCCATGCAGCAACAACAACAGCAGGGGCAGTGGAATATGAACCAGGTAACTAACATACACACCCCCTCTCACACACATCAGTGATGCAGCAACACAGTGGGTGAACATGGGGGAACCCCCCCCCCCCCCTGTGTGTGTCCCTGTTCCCTTATCCGACCGCTGTGTGTGTGTGAGCTCTTGTCATTATCCTGATGACTGCAGGAGGTTAATGAGAGATAATAAATCACTGTGCTCCCACTGACAACGCACACACACACATATATACACACACACCAAACACCGACACACACACAGACACTCTGCCTTTGTCAAGTACGTGATATGATCGGTCGTGTGTGTACTGTAATGGGTTCAGGGCAAGCTGTTGGACTTTAACCTTTGGGAAGGATGGGGGGGGGGGGGGGGGGGGGGGGGGCGACACTCCGAAGTGCTCTGGAGTCATTAGGCTCGTCTGTGTTACACACACAAACACACGCGTCTCACACAAGCCTGATAGTTCAGACATTGGAAAGGCATCGTTTTTATTTACCAGACTCATATGCATTGGGGAGTTACCTAATTAGGGTGTCCCCCCACAGTGCACAGAATGACAGACATCACATTTAGAATATGGTAACTCATATGAACAGGACATGCAAGTGGAGGATGCCACTATGTGTGGTCCTTCTTATTGAATTCTGATGTGCACTTTGAACATGAACTATCCTCATTAACTTTTCCTCAGCCAACAAGACGAGTAACGAACAGCAAAATCACTAGCCTATCTCAATCTACTATAGTAGAAAAGTTTAGGCTACCTGTTCTATTCATCAGCTGGTCGAGAAAGAAATGGCTTATTCCAAGCAGACTCTGGGACAGTTGTGGGACAATAGAGCCCAAATTCATACAACCAGTAGGCCTAGGCTACAGAAAATAAAAACGTTAAAAAGATATGAGTCTGATGCAAAAGATCAGAATGTTTAGCTTAAAATGTTGATAAACTATTTCTTCACAGTATAAGAGCAGCAATGTGCACAATGCAGTAGGCTACGCATTTGTTCCAATGTTCGTTCCATAATGCAATTAGCGGGAAAACACCATTGTCAAAAGGGCACTGTACATGCGAGCGGTTTCATGTGACATACAGTACCAGTCAAAGGTTTGGACACACCTACTCATTCCAGGGTTTTTCTATATTTTTATTATGTTCTACATTGTAGAATAATAGTGAAGACATCAAAACTATGGAAGAACACATATGGAATCATGTAGTAACCAAAAAAGTGTTAAACAAATCAAAACATATTTTATATTTGAGATTCTTGAAAGTAGCCACCCTTTGCCTTGATGCCAGCTTTGCACACTCTTGGCATTCTCTCAACCAGCTTCATGAGGTAGTCACCTGGAATGCATTTCAATTAACAGGTGTGCCTTGTTAAACCTGTTAGGGACAGACGTTCCGCTAGCGGAACGCCTCACCAATATCCAATGGTACAGCGTGGCGCGAAATACAAATACCTTAAAATGCTATAACTTCAATTTCTCAAACATATGACTATTTAACACCATTTTAAAGACAAGACTCTCGTTAATGTAACCACATTGTCCGATTTCAAAAAGGCTTTACAGCGAAAGCAAAACATTAGATTATGTCAGGAGAGTACCCTGCCAAAAATAAATCACACAGCCATTTTCAAAGCAAGCATATATGTCACAAAAAACAAAACCACAGCTAAATGCAGCACTAACCTTTGATGATCTTCATCAGATGACACTCCTAGGACATTATGTTATACAATGCATGTATGTTTTGTTCAATGAAGTTCATATTTATATCAAAAAACAGCTTTTTACATTAGCATGTGATATTCAGAACTAGCATACCCACCGCAAACTTCCGGTGAATTTACTAAATTACTCACGATAAACGTTTACAAAAAACATAACAATTATTTAAAGAATTATAAATACAGAACTCCTTTATGCAATCGCAGTGTCAGATTTTAAAATAGCTTTTCGGCGAAAGCACATTTTGCAATATTCTGAGTAGATAGCTCGGCCATCACAGGCTAGCTAATTTGACACCCACCAAGTTTGGTGCTCACCAAACTCAAATTTACTATAAGAAAAATTTGATTACCTTTGCTGTTCTTCGTCAGAATGCACTCCCAGGACTTCTACTTCAACAACAAATGTTGTTTTGGTTCGAAATAATCCATAGTTATATCCAAATAGCTCTGTTTTGTTCGTGCGTTCATGTCAGTATCCAAAGGGTGACGCGCGGGCGCATTTCGTGACAAAAAATTTCAAAATATTCCATTACCGTACTTCGAAGCATGTCAAACGCTGTTTAACCTCTTATGGCTAGGGGACAGTATTTTCACGGCTGGATAAAAAACGTACCCGATTTAATCTGGTTACTAATCCTACCCAGTAACTAGAATATACATATACTTATTATATATGGATAGAAACCACCCTAAAGTTTCTAAAACTGTTTGAATGGTGTCTGTGAGTATAACAGAACTCAAATGGCAGGTCAAAACCTGAGAGATTCCTTTACAGGAAGTGGCCTGTCTGACCATTTCTGGAACTTCTTTGCCATCTCTATCTTTTACTAAGGATCTCTGCTCTAACGTGACATTTCCTACGTCGTCCATAGGCGCTCAGAGCCCGGGAAAAACCTGAATGTCGTCATCCCAGCCCCAGGCTGAAACACATTATCGCCTTTCTCAAGTGGCCGATCAAGGGACTGTGGGCTTAGGCGCGTGACCTGGCTGCCCCCGTCTTTGTGATTTTTTCCTCTGTTTGCCGAAAAGGAGATTCCCGGTCGGAATATTATCGCTTTTCTACGAGAAAAATGGCATAAAAATTGATTTTAAACAGCGGTTGACATGCTTCGAAGTACGGTAATGGAATATTTAGATTTTTTTTGTCACGAATTGCGCCATGCGCGACCCTTCTTTACCATTTCGGATAGTGTCTGGAACGTACGAACAAAACGCCGCTATTCGGATATAACGATGGATTATTTTGGACCAAACCAACATTTGTTATTGAAGTAGCAGTCCTGGGAGTGCATTCTGACGAAGACAACAAAGGTAATGAAACTTTTGTAATAGTAAATCGGAGTTTGATTGGTGTCTAAATGGCTAGCCGTGATGGCTGGGCTATCTACTGAGAATATTGAAAAATGTGCTTTCACCGAAAAGCTATTTTAAAATCGGACATATCGAGTGCAAAAGGAGTTCTGTATCTATAATTCTTAAAATAATTATGTTTTTTGTGAACGTTTATCGTGAGTAATTTAGTAAATTCACCGGATGTTTGCGGGGGGTATGCTAGTTCTGAACGTCACATGCTAATGTAAAAAGCTGGTTTTTGATATAAATATGAACTTCATTGAACAAAACATGCATGCATTGTATAACATAATGTCCTAGGGTTGTCATCTGATGAAGATCATCAAAGATTAGTGCTGCATTTTGCTGTGGTTTTGTTTTTTGTGACATTATATGCTAGCTTGAAAAATGGGTGTCTGATTATTTCTGGCTTGGTACTCTGCTGACATAATCTAATGTTTTGCTTTCGCTGTAAAGCCTTTTTGAAATCGGACAGTGTGGTTAGATAAAGGAGAGTCTTGTCTTTAAAATGCTGTGAAATAGTCATATGTTTGAAAAATTGAAGTTTTTGTATTTTTGAGGAATTTGTAATTCGCGCCACGCCTATCATTGGATATTGGAGCAGGTGTTCCGCTAGCGGAACGTCTAGATGTAAGAGGTTAAAATCAATTTGTATGCTATTTTTCTCGTAAAATAGCAATAATCGAGTCGTCTCGTGCACTCCACTGTCATTGTTCCCTGCCTGACCACTCACAAAAACCCCTGCTTTTTTTCGCCCAGAGACTGCAGAGACGTCATTCCGCTTTCTGGCGCCTTCTGAGAGCCAATGGAAGCCTTAGAAAATGTCACGTTACAGCAGAGATGCTGTATTTTTGATAGAGATGCCCTAGAAGGACAACAAATTGTCAGACAGGGCACTTCCTGTATGGAATCTTCTCAGGTTTTGGCCTGCCATATGAGTTCTGTTATACTCACAGACACCATTCAAACAGTTTTAGAAACTTTAGAGTGTTTTCTACCCACATCTACAAATTATATGCATATTCTAGTTTCTGGGCAGGAGTAAGAACCAGATTAAATCGGGTACGTTTTTTATCCGGCCGTGAAAATACTGCCCCCTATCCCAAACAGGTTAAAAGTTAATTTGTGGAATGTCTTTCCTTCATAATGCATTTGAGCCAATCAGCTGTGTCTTGACAAGGTAGGGGTGGTATACAGAAGATAGGCCTATTTGGTAAAAGACCCATGTCCATATCTTGGCAATAACAGCTCAAATAAGCAAAGAGAAATGATAGTCCATCATTACTTTAAGACATGAAGGTCAGTCAATCCGGAAAATTTCAAGAACTTTGAAAGTTTCTTCCAGTGCAGTCGCAAAAACCATCAAGCGTTATGATGAAACTGGCTCTCATGAAGACCGCCACAGGAAAGGCAGACCCAGAGATACCTCTTTTGCAGAGGATAAGTTCATTAAAGTTAACTGCACCTCAGATTGCAGCCCAAATAAATGCTTCGCAGAGCTCAAGTAACAGACACATCTCAACATCAACTGTTCAGAGGAGACTGCATAAATTTGGCCTTCATGGTGGAATTGCTGCAAAGAAACCACTACCAAATGGCACCAATAAGAAGAAGAGACTTGCTTGGGCCAAGAAACACGAACAATGGACATTAGACTGGTGGAAATCTGTCCTTTGGTCTGTTGAGTTCAAATGTTTTATTTTTGGTTCCAAGCGCCGTGTTTTTGTGACACGCAGAGTAGGTGAATGGATGATCTCGGCATTTGTGGTTCCCACCGTGGAGGAGGAGGTGTGATGGTGTGGGGGTGCTTTGCTGGTGTCACTGTCTGTGATTTATTTAGAATTCAAGGCACACTTAACCAGCATGGCTACCACAGCATTCTGCAGCGATACGCCATCCCATCTGGTTTGTGCTTAGTGGGACTATCATTTGTTTTTCAATGACCCAAAACACACCACCAGGTTATTTGACCAAGGAGATTGATGGAGGTCTGCTTCAGATGACCTGGCATCCACAATCACCCGACCTCACCCTAATTGAGATGGTTTGGGATGAGTTGGACCGCAGAGTGAAGGAAAAGCACCCAACAGGTGCTCATGTGGGAACTCCTTCAAGACTGTTGGAAAAACATTCCAGGTGAAGCTGGATGAGAGAATGCCAGGCGTGTGCAAAACTGTCATCAAAGCAAAGGGTGGCTACTTTGAAAAATCTAAAATATATTTTGATTTGTTGGTTTCTTGGTTTCTACATGATTCCATATTTGTTAATTCATAGTTTTGATGTCTTCATTATTATTCTACAATGTAGAAAATAGCAAAAATAATGAAAAACCCTTGAATGAGTAGATGTGTCCAAACTTTTGACTGGGACTGTATATGAAAATATCTGTTAGAAATGTAGATCTAATAGGCTACTTTGAAGCAAGGTAAGATATGACTCATAATATGTATTAAAACATTCCGATTTCAAACAATTAGTAAGTATATGTTTAGAAAAAGGCATACTGCCTCTAGCACATTGCAAAGGGGTGTGTGATGTGCTGATGATGCCTGCCTTCTGTTCGCGTTTGATGCCACGTTCAAAACAACTGGGAATTGGGAGAAGAAGAAAAAATCTCAGACAGGGAAAAATCACTTTGAACAATCACCAACTCGGAATTTGAACTCGGGCCTCTTTCTAGAGCTCCGACTTGAAGATCACTGAAGATCACTGACGTCATGATTTTAACTCGCATTTTTCAGAGTTTCCAGTTGTCTTGAAAGCACCACAAGATGCAGCAGCAGCTTTTGCGTTTATCTGAAAGATGTTCCACTCAAAGGTTCTGTATCTGTATGCTGTGTGCATGTGATAAATAAGATATACAACAAATATACTGTACACACGCGGCAATGGAATTCCACCAAATTATGCTAATTAACCTATAGACCGATAAGCATGACCAGTCAAATGTATTTCCATCAACTGGTATTTCCATCAATGAATAAGCTAGAAAGCATTATTTCGCAATGGGATTTTTTTATATCGGCTTTTCCCACCAAAAGAAATGCGGACCAAAGCGGCTAATGGAAACCCCTGGCATGAAGGTGCATTTATAATGGTTTGGAACTGGACAGGAGGCAAGAGAGGAGAGGGGGGAGGAGAGCAGAGGAGAGATAGGGAAGGGAGAATTGATGGGAGTGAAATAAAGGAAATGGACTGAGAAGGAGAAAAGAGAGAAGGAGGGTCTACTCTCTGGTCCTTATATATGCAGTAAGGGAATAATGTCTGCTGTGTTAAGCAGGTTGTTCATGTTATTCTAGAGTTCTTTAACTGGGTTTGTACAACCCTCTAACCTTTCTGTTTTCTCTGCCCTGCCCCCTCTCTCTCTCTCTCTCTCTCTCTCTCTCTCTCTCTCTCTCAGATGACCCAGCAGATGTCGGGCATCGCCATGAGTGGTAGTGTGTCAGCGCCACCCAGCTTTGTCCAACCAGGTGCTCCTGTAGGGGGGTGGGTGGGACCCCCCTCGGGCCAGACCCTCAGCACCCAGCTGTGGAAGTGAGGGAGGGGACAGGGGAAAAATGTGAACGGGAGGCAGAGCTTCCATGTACCCCCCAAATCCCCTCCTTTACCTTCTCCCACCAACCCCAAAACAGGAAACACACAGATGGTAATCTATGGACTGCTCCACTGTCCTCCCTCCTTCCCTTTTATCATTCCTTTAGAGACCTTCCCTCTACCTCTCTCTACCTCTCTCTGTGTGTTGAGGAGAGTCAAAGGGAAAGGGGGCGGAGTCTCGAGTGAAAACAGACTGGCATCTCTACATGTGACTTTCACTTTCATCTTCTTTTTACCTTTTTTTCATTTGGTAAAAAAACAAAAACATATTGGCGAAAGAGAAACAAGCGTCTAATAATAATAAGGTATCATTACCAAAACCGATAGAGATTAAATAGATATTGAAATGGAAGATAAGGCTATCATGTTGGTGACCCAATCAATCTCATGTGTGTATATTGTACTGTACCCTCCCCCTTCCTCCCCTCTGGGCAATCAGAGCCCCTGTAGCAAAACATTGTATGATCCAGTACTGTATTACTGTATGTGTGTCTGAGATAGAGGCCTCCCACCTATCCCTCCCCGTCATGTTGTGTTCTACTGTCCCCTATCTTACTGTGGTGTTTGGTTGTGTGCAGTACAACAAGACCCACAGTTATGTATGATTCACACTATATAGAGCCAAGCCTGGTTACGTGTTCACATTAGTTGCTAGAACCGTGCTGGACATGACAATGTGAAAAGACAATATCTGAGCCGGCGCAGTATGGTTCGGCTCGGCCATATAGTATGAATCAGACATTAGATTGAGGCAAACAAACCTGGAAGACAGTCAGTGGGGCAAGGAGCTAACAAGGGATGGGTGGGGAAGGAGACCAGACTGATATGAAGAAAGATATGATAACAGTGACGACATAAAGCTCCAGATGATTCAGGAACTGTGTTGACATTGGGAACCGAATGGAGCTGTCAGGGATTGGAACAGTTGTCTCAAAATCATGTGTACTTCCTGGTCTCTATTATGTCATAATCTCTGTCTAATCCTGCTTTGTGTCATTCAATAGATTCTATAGTGGGGAAATAGGAAATCCAAGTAAAGAAATACTATAGGACATGGGGGAATATGGGACAAACATACAACAGAACAAACACACCCAATCACAGACATACACACACAGAGATATTGTGTAGTGTAGTTCTAAGGTGGAGATTCTATCCCTCTGCCAAGCAATAACGAGAGAACACACAAACACACATATATACACTCATGAGAACACACACATACACACAGCGCGTACTCCAGGTTTATTTCTAATGGTGTTTACATTTTCTGGTGCCTAGTACAGAGAAAAAAAGTTTCCGTGCATTAAACAGTGAATAGCCATGAACTGTGTGACCATTTTTGTCCAATGACTCTTTTATTGTAAAGTTGTAGTTTATCTTTTGGTTATTTTCTTTTCTTTTTTCCTTCTTTTACAAGAGGGTTCATTTGGAATCAAAGTTGTACTCCTGGAGTTTGTTCTTTGTAGTCCAGTGTGTCAGATCCACAGACACTTGAAGCCAAGAAGACCAAAATTAATGTCGGCAGTACACAACTGGTGGCTATCCTGTCACCTCTGACCATAGAACATCCGATTGCATTTTCTGGTCCTTTCCCAACTATTCAACATGTTGAATGTCCACCGTTCATCGGCACCCAGCAAGTGATCTACTTCGCACTTCCTTTTACAGATAAACACACATACTGAACACAAATCTTGTTCCGTTTCATACAAACTGAACTTACATACTCAATGATCAGGCACACACAGACAGACACACACACAGACAGACAGGTTTACCCCACATACTTCAGAGGAAGTCCCCTCATAAGGGACTGGTCCACATATTGCAGTACAAGAGCAGAGTCCACTGGGAATGCACAGGTCACCTCAGTGCATTTTGGTCCACTTTGAGTTACAAATGAATCGGGGACCTCATTGAGCCAATCACAACATTCAGGCAGCAGTTCCCATCCATGCAATTGGTCTAAAGTGTCCATCGTAGTGTAGTCAAGGTTATGGTCAAGCAAGGTGCTATCTGTAGTGTAGTTCCATAAATTACTGGCAGTCTGTCCGACCAATGGGCTTGTTTATTCCTCCCTGGTTATCCCGCCCCTTAGACCTCGATGACCATACTGTCCTGTCGATGTTTGGGCTCGTTGCCCAGATTCACCTTCTCTGTACGAGTGTGCCACACCAACACCTGAGACAGAGGGGGAGAGAGGATTAGAGTGCACACCAGTGAACTGATATAATTGGGTATGCGAAAGCAAGGGTTCCACTATAGCAGAGACAACCCTGTGAAAAGGAATGGTGCCTGTTCAAATGCTGAGGGAGTGTTTCAGACTGAACAGACTGATAGTTCTACCTTTGACTATAGTACATGTGGAAGTGGCTCACTTCTATTTCCAACCCAGTCGATGGTGGTCATTTCTGTGTTCACACACACATGCAGTGATTGATTGTTTGGTGTGTGGTGCTATCCGTTCCCGTCTCCACATGTAATTTCCTGCACGTGGCTGCTAATTTTCCCGCTGTGCATATCCAATGAGACCAATGCTGCAGCCAGCGAAGCGGTGCAGAGGGTGGGGAGCAGCATGTGTGTGTCAACATTTCTGCGCAGTTTGTGTGCATTCCATTGTTCTCCCGAACCCCAACCAATATTCTAGTCCTGTCTGTAGGGAAGATCAGAATCTAGTTAGAATCCATGTGTTATAAGATGTTCTGGGAGAGGTTGGGAAGAATTGGGGGGTGGGGTGGGGGGGGTGCCTGCGTGCAGTCCAGTCTGTTCACACCCAAAGTGTGGACAGACTGCCCTGTGCCAGTGTGTCTAGTGATAAGTCTCCTCAATCACGCTGTCTGCAACCTGCCCGGTACAGTTGAAACCGGGATTTAGCCGTGAAGAGCACCCTTCTCCAGCATTTCTATGGCCATCGAAGGTGAGCATCTGGCAACTGATCTCTGTTCCAATGCCGAACTGCAGTCAGGTCAAGACCCTGGTGAGGACGACGAGCACACAGATGAGCTTCCATGACAGTTTGTGCAGAAATGATTCAGTTGTGCAAACCCACAGTTTCATCAGCTGTCGGGGTGGCTGGTCTCAGACGATCCCGCATGTGAAGAAGCCGGATGTGGAGGTCCTGTGCTGGAGTGGTTACACCTGGTCTGCGCTTGTGAGGCCGGTTGGATGTACTGCCAAATTCTCTAAAACAACGTTGGAGAGGCAGCTTATGGTAGAGAAATGAACATACAATTATCTGGTAACAGCTCTGGTAGACATTCCTGTAGTCAGCATGCCAATTACACGCTCCCTCAAAACTTGAGGCATTGTGATGGCATTGTGTTGTGTGAAAAAATTGCACATTTTAAAGTGGCCTTTCATTTTCCCCAGCACAAGGTGCACCAGTGTAATGATCATGCTGTTTAATCAGCTTCTTGATATGCAACACCTGTCAGGTGGATGGATTATCTGGACAAAGTACAAATGCTCAATAACAGGGATGTAAACAAATTTGTACCCAATATTTGAGAGAAATAAGCTTTTTGTACATATGGAACACTTCTGGGATCTTTTATTTCAGCTCATGAAACCAAAACTTTATATGTTGTTGGTTTTTTTGTTCAGTATATTTCCTCTCTGATGCTTAAGGTTAGCATGTGAAGAATGTAAGCTTATCCCAGATCTGTAACTAAGGGAAACCTACTGTACATGGAGCCTGGCTGGGTTGTTATTAGGGATGATGTCACGTCCTGCTGGCAATGTAACCGTGGGTGATAAGTGATGATGTCACATCCTGCTAATGGTGTATATTAATATCAGCCTACAGCGGCCCCATTAACTTAATGGGCTGATAATGATGATGACTCTACTAGTGTCTTATGCTGCACAGGAGAGGAGGGAGAGGGTTAGCCTAACTGATGAGATGACACAGTCAGACAAGAGGCTATATTAGGAGATTGCGTTTCATCCCAGAAAGTTTAACCAATGGAAACAGTGTTGCTGTCAGGACAACTTTTTTGTTGTTGACCTAATAACACTGTTGCCACGGTAACAGTGATAGGCTAGACTACTCACCCTTGTGCAGTTGTTGGCTTTCGGCTCCAGGTCTCCCACCTTTGTGATCTGCTTCAGGAAGTCAGACTCCTGCATGCCGGGCTGGGAACCCCTGCGCTTAAACAGCGCCCGCGGGCTCCCCAGAACCACCTGGAGGTTTACTGCAAAACCTGGAGAAGAGGAAGAGGAGGGTTTAAGGCCTTCTATGATCATGGTCAGAGGATTACACAAAAATTCAGTTGGATGTGCTATACTGTTCGGAGAGAGCAATTGAGAGGGGCAACAGGATCAATTCATTTCTTGCATCACTCCTTGACGTAATTATATACAGATCATTGATAACCTTGAACTATTGGAACTGGGTCCCTATCCCACTATGGTGAACTGCATACTAGAGATCAGGTAAGACATTTGAGTGTGTGTGCACGTGTGTTTGTTGTTCATGACTATGCATTGAGAATGCCAAGCTTTGACACAGGAAGAGCCCGCTACAGTATCTCATATTACCCTCCTTATCTCAGTTACAGTATACACTGAGTGTGAAAACCATTACAAACACCTTCCTAATATTGAGTTGCACTGCCTTTTGCCCTGAAAACAGCCTCAATTCGTCATAGCATGGACTACAAGGTGTCAAAAGCATTCCACAGTGATGCTTCCCACAGTTGTGTCAAGTTGGCTGGATGTCCTTTGGGTGGTGGACCATTCTTGATACGCACAGGAAACTGAAAAGTCCAGTAGCGTTGCAGTTCTTGACACACTCGAACCGGTGCACCTGGCACCTAATACCATACCCAATTCAAAGGCAGTTAAATCTTTCGTCATGACCTTCACACTCTGAATGGCACACATACACAATCCATGTCTCAAGGCTTTAACATTCTTCTTTAACCTGTCTCCTCCCGTTCATCTATACTGATCGAAGTGGATTTAACAAGTGACATCAATAAGAGATCATAGCTTTGAACTGGATTCACCTGGCCAGTCTGTCATGGGGTTCCAGCAAGTGTTCCTAATGATTTGTACACTCAATGAATATGCCATCCTACTGAGAATGGGGTGTGCTGATGGCTGCATGGAATAGCGTATTATGTGTCCTTGCCTCCTCGTTTCCAGTGAGCACACTGTTTTCTAGGCCAAAAAACTACTCACATGGGTATGCTACTTCTCCACTGAGACATTGTGAGATTGTTTGTGTGAGAGTTTATGCGTGAGTGTGCATGCACGTTTATGTGTATGTGCGAGAGTGTGTTGTGTATTTCCTGTATTTTGAAGTCACCAGTTTAACACACAGATCCACAGTGTATGAGTTAGTCCAGTGAGATCTGCCTATTGGGTCAGTTCTAAATCAAATCAAATTTTATTTGTCACATACACATGGTTAGCAGATGTTAATGCGAGTGTAGCGAAACGCTTGTGCTTCTAGTTCCGACCATGCAGTAATATCTAACAAGTAATCTAAGAAGTTCACAACAACTACCTTATACACACACAAGTGTAAAGGAATGAATAAGAATATGTACATATAAATATATGGATGAGCGATGGCCGAACGGCATAGTCAAGATGCAGTAGATGGTATAGAGTACAGTATATACATATGAGATGAGTAATGTAGGTTATGTAAACATTAAATAAAGTGGCATTGTTTAAAGTGACTAGTGATACGTTTATTACATCCAATTTTTAATTAGTAAAGTGGCTAGAGATTTGAGTCAGTATGTTGGCAGCAGCCACTCAATGTTGTGATGGCTGTTTAACAGTCTGATGGCCTTGAGATAGAAGCTGTTTTTCAGTCTCTCGGTCCCAGCTTTGATGCACCTGTACTGACCTCACCTTCTGGATGATAGCAGGGTGAACAGGCAGTGGCTCGGGTGGTTGTTGTCCTTGATGATCTTTTTGGCCTTTCTGTGATATCGGGTGGTGTAGGTGTCCTGGAGGGAAGGTAGTTTGCCCCCGGTGATGCGTTGTGCAGACCTCACTACCCTCTGTAGAGCCTTGGGTTGTGGGCGGAGCAGTTGCCGTACCAGGCTGTCATACAGCCCGACAGGATGCTCTCGATGGTGCATCTGTAAAAGTTTGTGAGTGTTTTTGGTGACAAGCCAAATTTCTTCAGCCTCCTGAGGTTGAAGATGCGCTGTTGCGCCTTCTTCACCACGCTGTCTGTGTGGGTGGACCATTTCAGTTTGTCCGTGATGTGTACGCCGAGGAACTTAAAACTTTCCACCTTCTCCACTACTGTCCCGTCGATATGGATAGGTGCGTCCTCCCTCTGTGTTTCCTGAAGTTCACGAACATCTCCTTTTTTTGTTGATGTTGAGTGTGAGGTTATTTTCCTGACACCACACTCCGAGGGCCCTCACCTCCTCCCTGTAGGCCGTCTCGTCATTGTTGGTAATCAAGCCTACCACTGTAGTGTCATCTGCAAACTTGATGATTGTGTTGGAGGCGTGCATGGCCACTCAGTCATGGGTGAACAGGGAGTAGAGGAGAGGGCTGAGAACGCACACTTTTGGGGCCCCAGTGTTGAGGATCAGCGGGGTGGAGATGTTGTTTCCTACCCTCACCACCAAGGGGCGGCCCGTCAGAAAGTCCAGGACCCAGTTGCACAGGGCAGGGTTGAGACCCAGGGTCTCGAGCTTAATGACGAGTTTGGAGGGTACTATGGTGTTAAATGCTGAGCTGTAGTCGATGAACAGCATTCTTACATAGTTATTCCTCCTGTCCAGATGGGTTAGGGCAGTGTGCAGTGTGATTGCGATTGCGTCGTCTATGGACCTATTGGGGCGGCAAGCAAATTGGAGTGGGTCTAGGGTATCAGGTAGGGTGGAGGTGATATGATCCTTGACTAGTCTCTCAAAGCACTTCATGACGACAGAAGTGAGTGCTACGGGGCGATAGTCGTTTAGCTCAGTTACCTTAGCTTTCTTGGGAACAGGAACAATGCTGGGCCTCTTGAAGCATGTGGGAACAGCAGACTGGGATAGGGATTGATTGAATATGTCCGTAAACACACCAGCCAGCTGGTCTGCGCAAGCTCTGAGGACGCGGCTAGGGATTCCGTCTGGGCTGGAAGCTTTGCGAGGGTTAACACGTTTAAATGTTTTACTCACGTTGGGAATGGGGTGTGCTAATGGCTGCATGGAATAGCGTATTATGTGTCCTTGCCTCCTTGTTCTATCAGGCATATTACTGAACAATAAGTGATACCACAGTGAAAGCCCAGAAGCTGTAACAGGTGTGATAGATGGGTATGAAAGCCATTATAAAATAGACTCTTAATCTCTTAACCTGCAGCTAAAATGGTATGAAGATTTGTGCATCTGTTAGCAATGCCTGCCTGTTATCAATGCAGTTTCTGTCTCAATAGTTTCATCCAGCTTCCTTTCCTGGCTTCATTTCCTTGTGTCCTTTTCTCTATGTTTCTGTTTCTGTGCATCATATGTAAAGTAGTGAAAGTCTACACACCTTTTGCACATAACATGATGCTGCCACCACAATACTTGAAAATACACAGGGTTTCACTCTGAGCTATGTTGTATTGGATTTGACCTGATCCTGTAGATTAAAATGTTTGCTGTTTTGTCTTGCAGTAGTACTTAACGTCCTTGTTACCAACAGAATGGATGAGCTTGAGCGATTTCTACAAAAACAATGGATATAGAGTATGTTACCCTAAGAGTTGTGCAATGTTGGTAGAATCTTATTCAAAATGATTCACAGCTCTAATGCTGCCAAATGAACTCTGCAGTGTGAAGACATACTATTGGAAAATGTCACCGGAGGGGATGGCTGCCGTTTTACAGGCTCCTAACCAATTGTGCTATTTTGTGTGTTTTTTACGCATTGTTTATAACTTATTTTGTACATAATGTTCATGCTACCGTCTCTTATGACCGAAAAGAGCTTCTGCATATCAGAACAGCGACTACTCACCTCGAACTGGACAAAGATTCTTTCTTTAACCTCTATGGGCTAGGTGGGACGCTAGCGTGCCACCCGTGGTGCACTCCATCAACAGCAGGTGCATTTCAAGAGCGGCAAATTTGAATCCAAATAAATGTCAAAATTCAAATTTTTCAAAAATACAACTATTTTACACCATTTGAAAGATAAACATCTCCTTAATCTAACCACGTTTTACGATTTCAAAAAGGTTTTACGGCGAAAGCATAAATTTAGAGTATGTTAGGACAGTACATTTACAAGAGTTGTGTGTAATGTTTTGTCAAGTCAAAGACAGGGTCACCAAAACCATAAAACCAGCTAAAATGATGCACTAACCTTTTACAATCTCCATCAGATGACACTCCTAGGACATTATGTTAGACAATGCATGCATTTTTAGTTCTATCAAGTTCATATTTATATCCAAAAACAGCGTTTTACTATGGCATTGATGTTGAGGAAATCGTTTCCCTCCAATAACCGGCAGTCAAGTCAGCGTCACAAATTAAATAATTAAAATTAGAAAACATTGGTAAAATATTATATTGTCATTTAAAGAATTATAGATTTACATCTCTTGAACGCAATCAACTTGCCAGATTTAAAAATAACCTTACTGGGAAATCACACTTTGCAATAATCTGAGCACTGCGCCCAGAAAAATACGCTTTGCGATACAGACTAGACGTCATGTTGGGGAGATCTAAAATCGAAAATACTATGTAAATAATCCATTACCTTTGATTCTCTTCATCAGATGTCACTTCCAGGTATCACAGGTCCATAACGAATGTAGTTTTGTTCAAAAAAGCTCATCATTTATGTCCAAAAATCTCCGTCTTCTTAGCACATGATCTCAGCCAGCCGCACTTCTCGTCATGAACGAGGGGAAAAAATATATTTCCGTTCGTTCAAACATGTCAAACGTTGTATAGCATAAATCATTAGGGCCTTTTTTAACCAGAACATGAATAATATTCAAGGTGGACGAATGCATACTCTTTTATAACGTATTGGAACGAGGGTACCCAACATGAACTCGCGCGCCAGGTGTCTAATGGGACATCATCGTTCCATGGCTCTTGTTCGGTCAGATCTCCCTCCAGAAGACTCAAAACACTTTGTAAAGGCTGGTGACATCTAGTGGAAGCAATAGGAAGTGCCAAAATATTCCTAAACCCCTGTGTTTTTCAATGGGATAGGTTTAAAGTCAATACAACACATCAGGTATCCACTTCCTGTCAGAAAATGTCTCAGGGTTTTGCCTGCCAAATGAGTTCTGTTATACTCACAGACACCATTCAAACAGTTTTAGAAACTTTAGAGTGTTTTCTATCCATATATAATAAGTATATCCATATTCTAGTTACTGGGTAGGATTAGTAACCAGATTAAATCGGGTACATTTTTTTTATCCAGACGTGCAAATGCTGCCCCCTAGCCCTAACAGGTTAACGAGTCTGACGCAAAGGATATAATGTTGCTCCCGGAAAAGGTACAAATCACTGTCATTCACATTAAGAAAAGAAGATACTGGGGGTGCAGATCAGGGTGCCTTGTGAGAATTAGTCGGCAAGTGGGTAACCCGCCTCTACCATCTGTTCTATTGGCCAACGAGCAATAACTGGAGAATAAACTGGATGAGCTCCGTTTGAGACTATCCAACTAACGGACATTAAAAACGGCAATATCTTATGTTTTACCAAGTTGTGGCTGAACGACGACACGGATAATATACAACTTTCCGGTTTTCCGGGAAATAATATTAAGGTTGTCTTGAGGTGTTGCTCGTCTTGAGGTATTGCTCACACATAGAGATGCGTACAATGCTCTCCCTCGCCCTCCATTTGGCAAATCTTACCATAATTCTATCATCCTGATTCCTGCTTACAAGCAAAAACTAAAGCAGGTAGTACCAATGATATGTTCAATATGGAAGTGGTCAGATGACGCGGATGCGTATTTTGCTAGCACAGACAGGAATATGTTCTGGGATTCATCCAATGGCATTGAGCAGTATACCACCTCAGTCCCCGGCTTCATCAATAAGTGCATCGACGACGTCATCCCCATGGTGACCGTATGTACATATCCCAACCAGAAGCCATGGATCACATGCAACATCTGCACCGAGCTAAAGGCTGGAGCTGCCGCTTTCAAGGAGCGGGATACTAATCCAGATGCTAATAATAAATCCCGCTATGCCGATCGAACCATCAAACAGGCAAAGCGTCAATACAGGACTAAGATTGAATCCTACTACGCCGGATCTGTTCCTGACGACTTTGTGTTCACACTCTCCGTAGCCGATGTGAACAAGACCTTTTAAACAGGTCAAAATTCACAATGCCTTGGGGCCAGACGGATTACCAGGACATCTACTCAGAGCATGCGTTGACCACATGCCAAGTGTCTTCACTGACATTTTCAACCTCTCCCTGACCGAGTCTGTAATACCTACATATTTCAACCAGACCACCATAGTCCCTGTGCTCAAGAAAGACTGTTGGAAAGCATTTCTCATGTAGCTGGTTGAGAGAATGCCAAGAGGTTGTGCAAAGCTGTCATCAAGGCAAAAGGTGGCTACTTTGAAGAATCTCAAATAGAAAATATATTTTGATTTGTTTAACACTTTTTTGGTTACTACATGATTCCATATGTGTTATTTCATAGTTTTCATCTCTTCAGTATTAGTTTAAAATGTTGAAAATAATAAAAATAAAGAAAAACCCTGGAATGAGTAGGTGTGTCCAAACTTTTGACTGGTACTGTATGTGAGAATGCTGTTCATTGACTACAGCTCAGTGTTCAACACCATAGTGCCCATAAAGCTCATTAGTAAGCTAAGGACCCTGGGACTAAACACATCCCTCTGCAACTGGATCCTGGACTTCCTGATGGGCCACCCCCAGGTGGTAAGGGTAGGCAACAACACATCTGCCACGCTGATCCTCAACATGGGGGCCTCTCAGGGTTGCGTTCTTAGTCCTCTCCTGTACTCCCTATTCACCCACGACTGCGTGGCCAAGCACAACTCCAACACCATCATTAAGTTTGCTGACAACACAACAGTGGTAGGCCTGATCACCGACAACAATGAGATAGCCTATAGGGGGGAGGTCAGAGACCTGGCAGTGTGGTGCCAGGACAACAACCTCTCCCTCAACATGAGCAAAACAAAGGAGATTGTTGAATACAGGAAAAGGAGGGCCAAACACGCCCCCTTTCACATGGGAGCGGGTCAAGAGTTTCAGGTTCCTTGGTGTCCACATCACCAATAAACTATCATGGTCCAAACACACCAAGAAAGTTTTGAAGAGGGCACGACAACGCCTTTTCCTCCTCAGGAAACTGAAAAGATTTGGCATGGGTCCCCAGATTCTCAAAAGGTTCTACAGCTGAACCATTGAGAGCATCCTGACTGGTTGCATCACTGCCTGGTATAACAACTGCTCCACATCCGACCGGAAGGCACTACAGAGGGCAGTGCGTATGGCCCAGTACGTCACTGGGGCCAAGCTTCCTAACATCCAGGACTTATATACTAGGTGGTGTCAGAGGAAGGTCCCAAAAATTGTCAAAGACTCCAGTCACCCAAGTCATAGACTGTTCTCTCTGCTACTGCATGGCAAGCAGTACTGGAGTACAAAGTCTAGGTCCAAAAGGCTCATTTACAGCTTCTACCCACAAGCCATAAGACTGCTGAACAATTAATCAAATGGCCACCCGGACTATTTGCATAGCCTCATTATTGTTTTTTTATTGTGTTACTTCTTTTATTTTTTACTTCAGTTTATTTAGTAATTTTCTTAACTGCATTGTTGGTTAAGGGCTTGTCAGTAAGCATTTCACGGTATTCGGTGTATGTGACAATTAAAATGGTATTTTATTTGATACGCAATCAAGACATCTTCGTTTTGAAATGTTTATTACTTACCAGGTAAAATAAGGGTAGAGATGTACAGAATTGTGTGTGTTTGTGCCTACACCAGAAGAATACTAAACCATCTCCACATTCTCTGGTCGAATTGTGGCCTATTAAATGGGATGGAGTAGAGATGGGACAGCTTAGTTGGCTCACTTAGCTGCTAACAATAGCCTCCAATACCACAATACAAGTTATTAAGGCAAACGCTGCAATTTATTCACTGCTCAACACTGCCCATTCTACATTGGATGTATATGTATAGTGATTAAAGGGGGTTATTGTGCATGTGTATGCAAGCACACGTGGGTGTCTTTGTGTGTATGACTTGTCTGGCTGTGTCCATTTATGTGCACGCTTGAGTGTTAGTGTGTGTGGTTAGTGGGACCATTAATGCCGGAGGGACCACTAGATGGGTTTGTTTTGTGCAGAGAGCAAGAGAGAGACAGGAGAAAGAGAGAGAGGGGGCTGAAGTGGTGAGCAGCATCACAGCGTCCCACTTAACTTTTAAATGTGCTTACAGAAGCTTGCCCCTGACTGACCCTTTCAGAGAGGGAACAAAAACAGTCTCCCACTCCTCACCCCAAACACAAAAGGCCATTAATAGTGTGGAGCAGTTTACACCACCAAGATGGGATGCATCCCAAACTTAAAACGTACAGTTATGACTATAACAATTGTTTCCTGAAAGAGGGAGCTTGGTACAACACAGCTATCGGGAGTTTGTGCGCTACGAACCTCTACTGAAGAACATTAGAATCATGCCTGACAAGGCCAATGAACACAGGGCCTCACCGGAAGCCCCGCCTTCCACAGGTGATAAACACCAGGCACAAATTCATTCTTTCAATTCAGTACCGCTCTTCACCAAGCCCAGAACTGGGCGGAACGGGTCCGAATAGCTGTTGTTCCTCGTTTCCCTCCTTCAGAGAACAGTAGTTATAGTCATAACTGTACATTCCCTTTCAGTCTGACAAATCGGTACAACACAGCTATGGGGATATGAAATCACGTCCTGGCCCGACTTTTGCTGACAAAATATGAAATGGCCTACCGGCAAACCATTCAGAGTTCCAACCCAATAGGAAATCCTGCTGTACCTGTGTATTTCACAATCTGCGCGCTGCCTAATGACCCTCTCCTGCCCCAGCCATAAGGGCAGATTGACAGATTTTTCACCTTGTCTGCTCGGGTATTAGTACCAGCGACCTTTCGATTATTGGCCCAATGCTCTAACCCCTAGGTTACCTGTGGTCATAGGCTACCTGCACCCAAATCCCGAGTGGGCGCAATTGGTTTAGAAACCCGCCTAAGACTGCTCATACCTTTTAAAAACTGCACTGCCAGGGGATGAGCCCCTGGAGTGGCACCATCAATTCCCACATGACATGCTGAAATAACTCCTGTATGCATGTAAAACATTTTTTTTTATCATAGAGGTTATCATGCCCACCAGTCATAGGTACCGGTGACACTGCACCTTGTAACCCAGCTGGAAAAAGGGACAGACAGCGCTGAAAAATGTACCCATCGGTGATAACAGACAGGGCGATACATAATTGAATCCAATTCCCAGGAATGAAACGCATTGACCAGGAGACAGACAGCTCATTTTGGAGTTCATAAGAACCACAGCGACAGTGTGTGGGATAAAAGCATGATTGCAAAACCACCTACCGAGTCCATAATCTGTATCACTAAGCACCTCAAAGGGACTAGTGAGCTAGAGGGAGGAATCAGCAATGAATCCAGTAATATGCCACCTGTGGGGAGGGGTGCGCTCTTTTGAGCAAAGAGCGCCTGGTACTGTACAGCCCGCCTGAAACCTGGCCCTTTAATGGGTACAGGAACTCCAGCAATGGCCGACAATGTACCCAGGTCGGCCATAGCCAAACACGGAGGCACTGTTGTCACAGTACCGTATGCTAGCCAACGTCAGCCATACAGCTTCTTAGTCTTGCTATGCCAGAACCCAGCTATCTGCATTATCCTCGTGGGCTAGCACTTGCAAAGCCCGCTGCCAACAAAGAACTAGCCAAAGAACAATGAATGGTGTCTTCCTTCGGTCTCGATCTCTCCGAATGCAACACGGTTCATCTAAAATAACCAAGTGACTGAAAGCTACGTGTGCTAAACGAGAGAGAGAGATTGCGCTACACAAAAAATCCCACCATGGGAGGTAGGAATAGCCAGTGGCAGTACACTAGCTCGCCTTTAAAAGTCAGCTAACCTGGCTAGCATGCTATGCAGCGCTGTTTAGCTAGCCTGATCCCGTCCACATAAGATTGGATAATCAACCAAGTCTGGGAAGAGAGGTGAACGGTGCTTGACTGAGGCAGGCACAGGCGGCAGGCAGGGAGTGCTCACTGACCCCACTGCCCTCTCCCTTCAAGTCGCCTCACTTCGCCCTTAGTTGGCGACAGAGCGCACAGCAACTGGGTTGAGTTAGGGCAGTTTCTGCATGCCTCAGCCCAGGCAGACAAGGCATTTGATCCGGCCCAGGCCCCAATTCATCCCCGGGTCCCTTTACTCAGACCTAGCCAAGGTATGGGCACCTGTGAGAGGAAGCCATAAGAATTCCACACGTTTGCCAAGGGAACCTGCGCACACCATGGACTAGGGGAACAGTGCCAGCCGCCGGGCAAGTCACTGTTACTGACCCGAGCGGAGGCAGCCGTAGCATGCACCACACCGAGACATACCAGGCAATAAAATGTGAGTTTCTATTAATGTTATTTGGCCATGGACTTGAACCCAAACTCAGCTTGTTAGCCTTCATTGTTTTACTGAGTTACAGTCCGTATAAGGAAATCAGTCAATTTAAATAAACGAATTAGGCTCTAATCTATGGATTTCACATGACTGGGAATACAGATATGCATCTGTTGGTCACAGATACAGTACCTTTGAAAAATAGGTAGGGGCATGGATCTAAAAGGGGAGGGGTGCGCTCTTTTGGGCAAAGAGCGCCTGGTACTGTACAGCCCGCCTGAAACCTGGCCCTTTAATGGGTACAGGAACTCCAGCAATGGCCGACAATGTACCCAGGTCGGCCATAGCCAAACACGGAGGCACTGTTGTCACAGTACCGTACCGTTGAAAAATAGGTAGGGGCATGGATCTAAAAGGCTCTGATCAGGCCCTACACCCAAACAAGGGCACTCCGTTCATCCACCTCTGGCCTGCTCGCCTCCCTACCTCTGAGGAAGCACAGTTCCCGCTCAGCCCAGTCAAAACTGTTCGCTGCTCTGGCACCCCAATGGTGGAACAAGCTCCCTCACGACGCCAGGACAGCGGAGTCAATCACCACCTTCCGGAGACACCTGAAACCCCACCTCTTCAAGGAATACCTGGGATAGGATAAAGTAATCCTTCTAACCCCCCCCTTAAAATATTTAGATGCACTATTGTAAAGTGGTTGTTCCACTGGATATTATAAGGTGAATGCACCAATTTGTAAGTCGCTCTGGATAAGAGCGTCTGCTAAATGACTTAAATGTAAATGTTAAATGTAAAAACCAGTCAGTATCTGGTGTGACCATCATTTGCCTCATGCAGCGAGACACATCTCCTTCGCATAGAGTTGATCAGGCTGTTGATTGTGGCCTGCGGAATATTGTCCGATTCATCTTCAATGCCTGTGCAAAGTTTCTGGATATTGGCGGGAACTGGAACACGCTTGGAAGTACTGGGACATTTTCAGCTTCCCGGAATTGTGTGCAGATCCTTGCAACATTGGGCCGTGTATTATTATACTGAATCATGAGGTGATGGCGGTGGATGAATGTCACGATAATGGGCCTCAGGATCTCGTCACGGTACCTCTGGGCATTCAAATTGCCATCAATAAAATATATTGTGTTCGTTGTTTGTAGCTTATACCTGCCCATACCATAACCCACCGCCACAATGGGGCAATCTGTTCACAACATTGACATCAGCAAACCGCTCGCCCACACGCCATCTGACCGGTACAGTTGAAACTGGGATTCATCAGTGAAGAGCACACTTCTCCAGGGTGCCAGTGGCCATAGAAGGTGAGTATTTGCCTACTGAAGTTGGTTACGACGCCAAAACTGCAGTCAGGTCAAGACCCTGATGAGGACAACGAGCACACAGATGAGCTTCCATGACAGTTGACAGTTTGTGCAGAAATTCTTCAGTTGTGCAAACCCACAGGTTTATCAGCTGTCGGGGTGGCTGGTCTCAGACGATCCCGCATGTGAAGAAGCCGGATGTGGAGGTCCTGGGCTGACATGGTTACAGGTGGTCTGCGTTTGTGAGGCCGGTTGGTCATACTGCCAAATTCTCTAAAACAACATTGGAGGCAGCTTATGGTAGAGAAATGAACATTAAATTATCTGGCAACAGCTTTGTTGGACATTCCTGCACTCAGCATGCCAATTGCATGCTCCCTCAAAACTTGAGACATCTGTGGCATGTGGTGTGACAAAACTGCACATTTTAGAGTTGCCTTTTATTGTCCTCAGCACAAGGTGCACCTGTGTAATGATCATGCTTTTTTAATCAGCTTCTTGATATGCCTCACCTGACAGGTGGATGGATTATCTTGGCAAATAAGAAATGCTCACTAACAAGGATGTAAACAAATTTGTGTACACAATTTGAGATAAGTAGTCATTTTGTGCGCATGGAACATTTCTGGGATTTTCATTTCAGCTCATGAAACATGGGACCAACACTTTACATGTTACGTTTATATTTTGGTTAGTATAGTTACCAAACTTTACCAAACTCAACATCCAGAAGGATGAGCACGCCCTCCTTACGTGGGACAATTAAGTTGGAGCAAAGCCTGATACATTTAGTCTTCCAACGTTTAAAAAAAAAAAATGTGAGTCACGGTGTTCATTGGCAATGTCAGGCATGATTCTAATGTTCTTCAGTAGAGGTCGCTAGCAAACTCCCCATAGCTGTGCTGTAAGAAGTTGAACAACTGAAAGGGAACCACTGGTGTCTGTTCCTCTACCGTAGATGACTAACTACAGTAAATGCGCTTTACCTGCCATGTCGATGGCGAAGGGACGGTCGGGCCTCCAGCCAGTGTACCAGCCCACCACTTTGCCCTTCTCCACTATGGGACGCTCGTACCGCCGCCCACTGACCAGCCCAACCGGCCACACTGACACACCCCGTGTTGAACGCATCTAGAGACACAGAGAGGTAGAGAGAGTTAGACACACAAACACAAACACACAGAAGCCCCATGGGCCACACAGACAGACACACTGATCTGAAAACACAGGAGAGGTCAAAGCAATAGGATTCTTGGTGTGAATTTTCTCCAGGCTTGTCCAGCTCTTTCATATCAGTGTAGATAGAGGATAGCAGACAAGAAGGCTGTTATAGACTTTTGAGATGTGTCCATATGTAGAACTCCCTGCCCCCCTAAAAAAAGATAAAGCTATGAAGTTGATCAACAACCACATTTATTTTGTGGAAAACCAAAAATATAATTTTTTTGATATTATCTTCACTGAAAAATATAATTTTTCAAGAAAAATGTGTACCCACACACTGAAGGCTGCAAACGTCTGTGTACGCTATCCCTGATACAGTGATAAAATACAACAAATAAAACATTTAAGTATGTTTTATGCAACATCTTTTTGAGTGCAGACCCATCACACCCTTTTGCTTATCTGAAATTATGGGTTTTACACACCAACCAAACTTCTGGGAGAGCACTATGGTTCCCTTTAAATTAGCTTTCGTGGAAAAGCAGAGATGTCTGATGAAATCTGAAAAGAGGAAAATAAGCTTGGCTAGACGGCTTTCTTCTCGGGATTCTACACTAAATGGTACATTTTCACTGTGAATGAATTCACACACAGACGGGAGCAGTGTAGATCCAGACTCTGTGTGGGGAAGTGTGTAGCCTTGGAGTGTGTGTGTGTGTGTGTGACAGTTACTACAACCAAGTCCAAATAATTGGCATCCTTGATAAAGATGAGCAAAAAAGACTATAAAACAAATAATACATATATATACTGAGCTATATTGAATTCTCAAAAACAAGTAATTATTTTTTTTGCTCAAAAAGATAGGGGTCAAAAGTATTGGAACCCCTGTTTTCAATACCTTTCAATACCTCACCTTGCCAGGATAACGGCACAGAGACTTTTTTCTAAAATGTTTTTTGAGATTGGAGAACATTGGGAGGGATCTTAGATCATTCCTCCATAAAAAAATCTTTCCAGATCCTTGATGTCTTTCGTCTGCGCTTCTAGACTGTCCTTTTCAATTCAAACCACAGGTTTTTAATGGGGTTCAAGTCCAGAGACTGAAATGACCGTTGCAAAATGTTGATTTTGTGTTCTCAAATCAAATAAAAGATTCTAGTCTCAGTGCCGTTATCTTCCAAGGTGAGGTATTGAAAACAGGGGTGCCAATAATTTTGCCCCTTCTCTTTTTGAGAAAAAATAATTACTTGTCTGTCACGCTTGTCGTCGGTGAAGGAGGACCAAAACGCAGCAGGTAAGTGCAGGCTCATCTTGACGTTTATTTATTTTCAAAATGAATACCAAAATAACAAACCACTAGAACGAACGAACAACAACAACAACAACAACAACAACAACAACAACAACAACAACAACAACAACAACAACAACAACAACAACCAGTCTGGCAAAGCATAAGGCTCAACACAGAACAATCACCCACAAATCACAAACACAAACACACCCTAATATATGGGACTCTCAATCAAAGGCAGATAGACAACACCTGCCTTCAACTGAGAGTCCCAACCCCAATTAACCAAACATAGAACCAGACATACTAGACTAAACATAGAATACATGGAAACCAAACAGTGCCAAAAAAACCCGGAATACTAAATCAAATGCCCCTTCAACAAAAACACCACCCCGAACCACATAAAACGAATACCCTCTGCCACGTCCTGACCAAACTACAATACTAATTAACCTTTATACTGGCCAGGACGTGACAGTACCCCCCCCCCCCCCCTTAAAGGTGCTAACCCCGGAAGCACCTTAAAAAACAAAAAAACAAAAAAAACAACCCCAAACAACAAAACCAAAATTCCTCTCTACTGAAGGGAGGGAAGGGAGGGTGGCTGCCGTCAACGACGGCACTGTGCTACACCCCCCCTCCCCAACCCACCTATATCTGGAGGTGGCTCTGGTTCCGGCCGTTCCAGGCTGTCGGGCCACTCTGGCATCGCCGGGGGGCAGTCGGGCCAGTCTGGCAGTTCGGGACAGTCTGGGCAGTCTGGCAGTTCGGGACAGTCTGGGCAGTCTGGCAACTCGGGGCAGTTCAGGGCAGTCTGGCAACTTGGGGCAGTTCAGGGCAGTCTGGCCGCTCCGGCAGTTCAGCGCAGTCTGGCCGCTCCGGCAGTTCAGCGCAGTCTGGCCGCTCCGGCAGTTCAGCGCAGTCTGGCCGCTCCGGCGACTGTTGACTGGCGGGCAGCTCCGACGACTGTTGACTGGCGGGCAGCTCCGACGACTGTTGACTGGCGGGCAGCTCCGACGACTGTTGACTGGCGGGCAGCTCCGACGACTGTTGACTGGCGTGGCTGGGTTTCCGCACTTGAAGGCTAGTGCGGGGAGCGGGAACAGGACGAGTCGGACTGGGTTGACGCACTTCCGGGTCCGCACGAGAGACAGGAGCTGGAAACCAAGGGCTATGGAGGCGCACAGTCGGTCTTGATCTTACCTCCTGCACAACCCGTCTTGGCTGGATGGAAATAGTAGCCCTGTACGAGCGGGGTGCTGGTACAGGGCAGACTGGGCTGTGCAGGGGCCTGATGGTAGCCGTGCGTAGAGCGGGAGTTGGGTAGCCTGGTCCTCGGAGGCGTACCGGCGACCAGATGCGCTGCGCAGGCATCCTCCTACCAGGCTGGATGCCCGCTCTAGCACGGCACCTGCGAGGGGCTGGAACAACGCTCACCGGACTGTGCGTGCGTATGGGTGAGATAGTGCGCTCCTCAGCGAAACATGGCGCTCTCCACCCCATACGCTCCTCCATATAACCACGGGTAGCTGGCTTCCGGCTCTTCCTATGCCTAGCCAAACTACCCGTGTGCCCCCCCAAAAAAAATTCTTGGGGGTGCCTCTCGTGCTTCACCCTCAGCGCGTCCATGGCCTCGTACCTCCGCCTCTCTGCCTTGGCTGCCTCAATTTCCCACTGCGGGCGGCGATAATCCCCAGCCTGGTGCCAAGGTCCGGCCCCGTCCAGAACTTCCTCCCAGGTCCACTTCTCCCGCCAGTCCAACTCGAAGTCCCTCTGCTCCTTCTTCTGCTGCTTGGTCCATAGTTGGTGGGTGATTCTGTCACAGTTGTCGTCGGTGAAGGAGGACCAAAACGCAGCAGGTAAGTGCAGGCTCATCTTGACGTTTATTTATTTCAAAATGAAAACCAAAATAACAAACCACTAGAACGAACGAACAACAACAAACAGTCTGGCAAAGCATAAGGCTCAACACAGAACAATCACCCACAAATCACAAACACAACCTAATATATGGGACTCTCAATGAAAGGCAGATAGACAACACCTGCCTTCAACTGAGAGTCCCAACCCCAATTAACCAAACATAGAACCAGACATACTAGACTAAACATAGAATACATGGAAACCAAACAGTGCCAAAAAAACCCGGAATACTAAATAAAATGCCCCTTCAACAAACACACCACCCCGAACCACATAAAACGAATACCCTCTGCCACGTCCTGACCAAACTACAATACTAATTAACCTTTATACTGGCCAGGACGTGACATTGTCAAACAAAACACACTTTCAGGTCTTGCCATAGATTTTCCAGTAAATCAAAAATGTAACTCGGCCACTCAGGAACATTCACTCTTCTTGGTAAGAAATTCCAGAGTAGATTTGGCCATGTGTTTAAGGTTATCGTCCTTTTGAAAGGTGAATTCATCTCCAAGATTTTGCCTTTGCATAGCTCCATTCTGTTTATTTTTTTTAAGGATTACGATCATACCCATAACATGATGCAGCCATCACTATGCTTGAAAATATGGAGAGTGGTACTCACTAATGTGCTGTATTGGGTTTGCCCCAAACATAACACTTTGTATTCAGGAAAAGGTTAACTGCTTTATCACATTTTTTGCAGTTTTACTTTAGTACCTTGTTTCAAACAGTAGGCATGTTTAGGAATATTTTTTTTTCTTTACAGGCTTCCTTCTTTTCACTCTGACAATTCGGTTAGCATTGTGGAGTAATTACAATGTTGTTGATCCATCCTAAGTTTTCTCCTTTCACAGGCAATAAACTCTGTAACTGTTTTACAACATTGGCCTCATGGAAGGGCCTAAGGCACTGCAGTCTAAGGCACTGCATCACAGTGCAAGCTGCGTCACTACAGATCCTGGTTTGATCCCAGGCTCTATCACAGCCGGCCGCGACAAGGAGACCCATGAGGCGGCACAAAATTGGCCCAGCGTCGTCCGGGTTATCCTTGTCCCATTGCGCTCTAGCGACTCATGTGGCAATGTACGATGACACGTTCACCAGGTATACGGTATTTCCTCCGACACATTTGTGCGTCTGGCTTCCAGGTTAAGCGAGCATTGTGTCAAAAAGCAGTGCGGCTTGGCAGGGTTGTGTTTCGGAGGATGCACAGCTCTCGACCTTCGCCTCTCCCGAGTGCGTACCAGAGTTGCAGCGATGGGACAAGACTGTAACTACCAATTGGATATCCCGTAATTGGGGAGAATTGAAACAAACCCCAAATATATATATATGTATTTTTCTTAAATATTGGCCTCATGGTAAAATCCCTGAGCGGTTTCCTTCCTCTCCGGCAACTGAGTTAGGAAGGACACCTGTGTCTTTGTAGTGACTGGGTGTATAGATACACCATCAAAAGTGTAAATAAGTTCACCATGCAGAAAGAGATATTGAATATCTGCTTTTTTTATCCAACTACCAATAGATGACCTTCTTTGCAAGCCCTTGGAAAACCTCCCTGGTCTTTGTGGTTGAATCTGTGTTTGAAATTCCCTGCTCGACTGAAGGACCTTACAAATAATTGTAGGTGTTGGGTACGGAGATGAGGTAGTTATTCAAAACTAATGTTAAACACCATTATTGCACACAGAGTTAGTCAATGCAACTTATTATCTGACTTGTGTCATGGCCATGACACTTGTTAAGGACATTTTTACTCTTTAAGTTATTTAGGCTTGACATAACAAAGGGGTTGAATACTTATTGACACAATACATTTAAGCTTTTAATGTATTAATTTGTAAACATTTATAAAAACCTAATTCCACTTTGACATCATGGGGTATTGTGTGTAGACCAGTGACACAAAATCTAAATGTAATCAATTTTAAATTCAGGCTGTAACAACAATATGTGGAAAATGTCAGGGGGTCTGAATACTTTCTGAAGACAAAGCAGCAGGGTTAGCTATGGAACAGAGGTAAAACATGTCATGGAAATGTGTGTGTGATTGATTGGTTGATTGATTTGTTGATTGATTAACTGATGCACATACATATCCAGTGCTTCGTGTGACGGTGTGAAACGATATGACTGCATATTCATTCTAAAAGAAGCGTAAGGTTGTTTCTAAGTCCCATCTCTAAGAAATACAGGATGTGCACATCTCCTCCCATCCTCCTTATTATTGCACACAGAGTGAGTTAATGCAACTTATTATGTGACTTGTTAGCAAATGTTTATTCCTGGACTTATTTAGGCTTGTCATAACAAAGGGGTTGAATACTTATTGACTCGACATTTCAGCTTTTAATTTTTAATTAATTTGTAAGAATTTCCAAAAACATAATTTCACTTTGACGTTATGGTGTGTAGGCCAGTAACAAAAAATATCACTTTACTCCATTTCACTGTATCAAAATAAAATATGGAAAATTCAAGGGTTGTGAATACTTTCTGAAGGCACTGTATATGCTTGCTTGTGTGTGCATATGTACCCTTGTGTGTGTACGCTTGTGTGTGTGTGTGCCATTTCATTCCTTATTCCAACCCCACTACGGATCCCATTCTAGTGCAATTCTCTTTACAGAACATCAAACCACCTGAAAGAAGTCACTTGTAAGGGGCAAAACATACAAAACAATATTGGATTACAGAGCGACAATGTTGCTGTGTGATTTGTCACACAAACGGTCAGGGCAGGGCCTACATCTTTCATGTCTCCTCTCTTACTCTCAACACTCAATAGACTGATGGGAAGGCTCTCTCTCTCTCTCTCTCTCTCTCTCTCTCTCCTCTCTCTCTCTCTCTCTCCTTCCTTCTCCCCCCTTTACCCCTGAGCGATGGACACATCTTTGAAGCCCTCTCTTCTAATGCTGTGGCCCTTGACCTTGCGCGACACTAAAACCCTTCCCCCCTTTCTGTTTCCACTACAGTTTTTTGCTCCAAAAGGCTTCTGGTCGGGTCTATAAAAATGGTAACGAAAAGAGAGAGAGTGTCCGTTCACTCAATGTTTTCTGCTCCCGTGTGTAGTCTTATTTTAGCTTCGTGGTACAGCATCGTTTCTACCTGTAACGGTCTTTGAATGGTTTTTAACCTGAGTAGCCTGATGACGACTGTTGTGGATGAATCATATAGATGACACTAGGGAGCAGCAAAATAAATGAGTGGACATTCATTTGGTTCTAATTAGGTTTTGTCCAGCTTCTGTGGCCCATTTGGATATGCATAATTCCTCCAATTAATGGAGACTAAGGGATGGTTCAGGTGTTTAAAATGCATCCTTAAAAATGCATCCAGTGTATTTTGACTTACAAATGTACTTCTTGTCCTACCCACAAGGCACTCCTATAAGTCTGACATGATTGGATAGTTGTGAGCAATATAGTGGAAATTCCTCCCAGCCTTTCAGAAGGAAACGTCTATCATAGTGTTGCTTCTCTCTGATACTTTCAGATCTACAGGAGTGCCTACGGGGGTAGCAGTCATATGTTAATCTGAGAGAATAGCATTGACGAGAGCAGCGGGATGAAAGAACTGTGGTTTCATTTATCCAATCACATACAGATCAGTGATTACTTCAAGGAAGGGAGGAAAGAAGGATGAATGTTCAATTGGACCAGCGCCTCAAAGCGAAAAGCATAGGGAGACCTGGGAACTGTAAAGATTGACTAAAAGCTCCAGCCTCTGCAGCCATAGACCCAGACTGTCAAAACCAACATCAACCTCTAACACCTGAGTTAGTCAATACCCTTCAGACAGAATCCATCTGCAGAGAATTCTAGCTATAAAAGTGGAAAAGTGAATATTAAAAAAATATTGTTTTTGTGAGCCATAACATCCAATGGCTCTTTGATAGCGATTTGGGACATGGAGGAAACCAGAACCCATTAAGTTGGAGTGAGACACAGTGGCTGAGTTCCCGGTCTCTGTCTGAAAGGGAAGTACTGTCCAGAGGCATCATCTGACTGAGTGGTAGAGACCAGAACCAGGGGAATGGAGGAATACAGCAGGTTACCATTTGAGATGCAGCCATGTCATCTATCTAATATTGAGTAGCAACTTAGTCAGTGAATGCCTAGGCTACCTTTGTTTACACCATATTAACAGAGGTAATATATGAAGGGTATGCATATACAATGGGACTTTAAATTATGCAGTACAAATCCATTATAAATGTGTTTCTCCCCCAGAGAAGAAGCTGTCATTTCATTGTGTGCTCAAATGCACTTTCGGATTTTAATCAAGCCTTCTCCATGTGTCATTAATATGCATAGCAGGAGCAATGAGAGAGCGAGAGGGAGAAAAAAATAATGAATCAAATTAGAGGAGAGAAAATTAAGAGGTTATGAAATTGTGATGCAGTGATGCATGATGTGTTTGTGTGGGGGATGGAGGTGAGTTTGCTGTGTCTGCGTGAATAATAACATGTGTGCGCGCAGGCGGGCGTGTGTGTGTGTGTGTGTGTATGCGCGCGTGTGTGTGTGTGTTTGTGTTTGTGTTTGTGTTCTAAGGGCATTGTTTCTATCTCTTTCCTTTCAAACCAGCTGGGGGTGGGTTGGGATCAGGGTTGAAGGGTAGACAATGCCAGCATTTAGACAGACTCACACTGCTCCTGAGGGAATAGACAAGGACAGGGATGAGGAGGGGGGGAGCAGGGGGTAGAACATGACAGGGATGTGAAAAAAAGGGAGAGAAGGAGGACAGAGAAGAGGGGGAGAGTATGGAAAAGGAAAGAAGGAAGGAAATGGGAGAGGACAGGATGGAGGAATAAATCTAATCACATGTTATTTGTCACATGCTTCGTAAACAACAGGTGTAGACGAACAGTGAAATGTTTACTTACGGGCCCTTCGCAACAATGCAGAGACAAATGGAAAAATAATAGAAAAAAAGAATAACACGAGGACTAAATACACAATGAGGAATTATAACTTAGCTATATACAATATACATATGTTCATGTGAGTAAGGGTAAAGTGACTAGGTAACAGGATAGATAATAACAGGATAATGACCCTTTTTTCATTCTGTGAAAAAAGGGTCAATGCAAATAGTCTGGGTAGCTATTTGGTTAACTATTTAGCAGTCTTATGGCTTGTGGATAGAAGCTATTCAGGATCCTGTTGGTTCCAGACTTGGTCAAATCAAATCACATTGCATTGGTCACATACACATGGTTAGCAGATGTTATTGCGAGTGTAGCGAAATGCTTGTGCTTCTAGTTCAGACAGTTCAGGAATATCTAACGTGTAATCT
Organism: Salmo salar; assembly: GCF_965601325.2. Classification (NCBI taxonomy): domain Eukaryota; kingdom Metazoa; phylum Chordata; class Actinopteri; order Salmoniformes; family Salmonidae; genus Salmo; species Salmo salar. The sequence continues at coordinate 64,112,122 of NC_138291.1, read as the reverse complement.
AGCAATTCCACAACAACTACCTAATACACACACATCTAAGAAAATGAATGGAATAAGAATATATACATATAAATATATGGATGAGCAATGACAGAGCAGCATAGGCAAGATGCAATAGATGGTATAAAATACATATATACATATGAGATGAGGGATGCAAGATATGTAAACATTATTAAAGTGGCATTATTAAAGTGACTAGTGATTCATTTATTCAAGTGGCCAATGATTTCAAGTCTGTATGTAAGCAGCAGCCTCTCTGTGTTAGTGATGACAGTTTAACAGTCTGATGGCCTTGAGATAGTAGCGGTTGTTCAGTCTCTCGGTCACAGCTTTGATGCACCTGTACTGACCTCGCCTTCTGGATGATAGCGGGGTGAACAGGCAGTGGCTCGCGTGGTTGTTGCCCTTGATTATCTTTTTAGCCTTCCTGTGACATTGGGTGCTGTAGGTGTCCTGGAGGGCAGGTAGTTTGCCCCCGGTGATGCATTATGTAGACTGCACCACCCTCTGGAGAGCCTTACGGTTGTGGGCGGTGCAGCTGCCATACCAGGCGGTGAAACAGCCCAACAGGATGTTCTCAATTGTGCATCTGTAAAAGTTTGTGAGGGTTTTCAGTGATAAGCCACATTTCTGTTGGGCCTTCTTCACCACACCGTCTGTGTGGGTGGACCATTTCAGTTTGTCCGTGATGTGTACGCCATGATGTGTTCCTCTTGTCCAGGTGGGAGAGGACAGTGTGGAGAACAATAAAGATTGCGTCATCTGTGGATCTGTTGGGGCGGTATGCAAATTTGAGTGGGTCCAGGGTGTCTGGGATGATGGTGTTGATGTGAGTCATGACCAGCCGTTTAAAGCATTTCATGGCTACAGATGTGAGTGCTACATTTTGCATTTTATACATTTAGCAGCACGATTTAGATAGCTAGGAGGGACAACCATACATCAAAGGCATAGAACGTAGATTTTTCTTCAATAACGTAGCTACCAGTAGAGTCAGAGCTAGAACGGGGTTGGTGTGGGGGGGTGGCGTTCAAGTGCAAGTGCTGGTTAAGTGTTTTTGTTTGGGGGGGGGGGTCAAGGTGAGGAGGAGGATTATTTAAGATACTGTTTGAAGAGATAGGGTTTCAGATGTCTTCGGTAGATGAGCATGGACTTTACTGTACTAGCTTCAAGGGGAAGCTGGTTCCACCATTGTGGTACCCGGACAGAGAAGAGCTTGGACTGGGCTGAGCGGGAGCTGCCCAGTCCAGGGGTGGGAAGGCCAAGAGAACTGAGGTCGCAGAACGGAGTGCTCGGGTTGGGGTGTAGGGTTTGAGCAAAGCCTGAAGGTGGGGTGGGGCAGTTCCTCTTACTGTTCCGTGGTCTTGTAGTGGATGCGAGCTTCGACTGGAAGCCAGTGGAGTGTGCGGAAGAGCGGGGTGACGAGAGAACTTGGAAGGTTGAAAACCAGGCGGGCTGCTGCGTTCTGGATAAGTTGCAGGGATTTGATGGCACAAGTGGGGAGCCCAGCCAACAGTGAGTTGCAGTAGTCCAGACAGGAGATGACAAGTGCCTGGATTAGGACCTGCACCGCTTCCTGTGTGAGGTAGGGTCGTACTCTACTGATGTTGTAGAGTATGAACCTGTAGGAGCGGGCCACTGCTTTGATGTTTGCAGAGAACGACAGGGTGTTGTCCAGGGTCACGCCAAGGTTCTTTGCACTCTGTGAGGGCGACACTGTGGAGTTGTCAACCGTAATGGAGAGGTCATTGAGCTGGCAGGCCTTCCCCTGGAGGAAGTTCTGCATTCATCAACCCTCTCACCTCCACCTTTCTCACCCCTCTATCTTCTTCAGTACAATACCCTTCTCTTTCTCCCTTCTCCCCTCTATCCACTCAGCCACAGACAATTTCTCTCTGTGAGATTCTCTCCTTTCTGCTTTAGCTCCCAGAGAGAAGAAAACTATCCAGTATGTAATTATGATAATTGCTCACATCGGTTTGATGGAATTGGATTTTGCTCTTCTGTTCTTTCTTGCGGTTCCTTTGTGCCCTCTCTATGGGCCTACTGTACACTCCGAAACTATGGCCCTTGATTTAATTTGTCCTGACGATGTGTCAGTGTATTTCAAGTCCAATTATTGTCACGTATGTATGCCTATCTTCACACCAATTAATATTCTTCTCATTTCGCAAGTCGTTTATACCCATGTTGAGGCAGGAGAGATCAAATTGTGTCCTCTTCTTTTCAGCCATTGGTAAGCCTTTAAGTGAACAGGTTTATTTGACAAGCTGTCTGGTTGCAGTAATTTTCAAGTCAGACAAATACATATTTCTGACTGACAGACTATGTTTAACTAAACACTTGGGAGCCATTCAGTATTGACTACGATGCTGCAGTTCTACCGCTACAGCTAGCTCACGACTCCCTACAGCCCGAGGGCAAAATGCAATCTCACCGAAAGTAGCCGTCTGGCCTGTCTGTGAGTGGGGAGAGGAGAGAGGTAGGCTAGGCTATGATGTGGACGACTCTGTTTGCTGACACCCCATTTCGAGGCAGCAAAGCTGGCGGAATGTCTTGCGCACATAATGAATTGCACCGAGCCGTGACTTGTTAATGCTTCAGAACAGAGAAAACAACAATAATCTGTCTTTATGCAAATTGTTTCTGGATGGTTTCCTCTTCAACTCAGACATAATACATAAGAGAGTAATAACAGAATCTCTTTCAGGTGTTGTTTCATCGCGTCGAGGATGATAAAATACCTCTTCTAAAATCAGTAAGCCTATAGTGACGTCACTCACTCACTTAGTAGTAATTGAATAGTGGTGGTATTGTGAGAGAATTGAATAGGATGTTATTAAGAATGCATTTATAGGCTATTCATAATGTTTTTGCTCATTGACTACAAATTCAGTTCTAATGTGGTCTATCTCTATATTATTTATTTTGGACACAAAACTGCTAAATGAAAAAATGTGCCTATGTTTGACAGCAGCACTATTTGTGCAATGCTAAAATCAACAGCATAACATGTTTGACAGGTTATTACCACTATGTGTCAGGTTATTATCACTATATGACAGGTCATTACCAAACTATGACAGACTATTACCATGGAGAGGAGTTCTGTAATGTCCTGGATGAGGTGGGGAGAGCAGGCTGACTATCAGCCAATCATATAACTGATATTTACACAGGCCTATCTTTGGAGCTGTAGCTAGACATTGCCATTAAGCACAGATTAAGGCTCTTTATCTCCCCAAATCGTAACTTAAGACAGACTTTCCCAAACTTGTTGGGGCACGGGGACCCCTTTTTTGATAGCACTTTCATCAGGGACCCCTTCAAAATCATAACACAGCTCCGACTTTTAGAGTTCGATAAAAATAGCATACAAGGAGTTTTACTATGACTGCTGCAGGACATGACCGGACTAGATGGTGCCAACAGAGAGGGCCGCCTCACTTCTAGTCCTTAGGAATCTTTGCAGTATTTAGTTTTTTATGTATTATTTCTTACATTGTTAGCCCAGAAAATCTTAAGTGTTATTACATACAGCCGGGAAGAACTATTGGATATCAGAGTGACATCAACTTTACAGCATTGCGACCAGGAATACGACTTTTCCGAAGCGGTTCCTTTGTCCAAAACAGCCAGGGCATCTGAACTGATTCCAGAGGCTGACCCAAAACAACGTCGCTGCAGAAGAGGTAGACGGAGCGGCCTTCTGGTCAGACTTCAGAGGCTCGCACACCACCCACCACTTCCGAGTATATTACTCACTAATGTCCAGTCTCTAGATAACAAGGTAGACGAAATTAGGGCAAGGGTTACTTTCCAGAGAGACATCAGGGATTGTAACATACTCTGTTTCACGGAAACATGGCTCTCTCGGGATATGCTGTCGCAGTCGGTACAGCCACCGGGATTCTTGTGCGTCGCACCGACAGAAATAAACATATCTCTGTGAAGAAGAAGGGTGGGGGTGTATGTTTCATGATTAACGACTCATGGTGTAATTGTAACAACATACAGGAACTCAAGTCCTTTTGTTCACCTGACCAAAAATTCCTTACAATCAAATGCCAACCGTATTATCTCCCAAGATAATTCTAATTGGTTATTGTCACAGCCATGTATATCCCTCCTCAAGCCGATACCACGACGGCCCTCAAGGAACTTCACTGGACTTTATGCAAACTGAAAACCATATATCCTGAGGCAGCCTTTATTGTAGCTGGGGATTTTAACAAAGCAAATTTGAGAACAAGACCACCTAAATTCTATCAGCATATTGACTGATTGTAGTACACGTGCTGGCAAAACTCTGGATCACTGCTACTCTAACTTCCGCGATGCATACAAGGCCCTCCCCCGCCCTCCCTTCGGCATATCTGACCACCACTCCAATTTGCTCCTCCCTTCCTATAGGCAGAAACTCAAACAGGATGTACCCGTGACAAGGACTATTCAACGCTGGTCTGACCAGTCGGAATCCACGCTTCAAAATTGTTTTGTTCACGCGGACTAGGACATGTTCCGGATAGCCTCAGAGAATAATATTGATTTAAATGTTGATTCGGTGAGTGAGTTTTTAGTGCCTAGGAGATGTTCTACCCACTGTGACTATTAAAAACTACCCTAACCAGAAACCGTGGATAGATGGCGGCATTCGCGCTAAGCTGAAAGTGCAAACCACCGAATTTAACCATAGAAGGTTGACTGGGAATATGGCTGAATACAAACAGTGTAGTTATTCCCTCCGCAAGGCAATCTAACAAGCGAAATGTCAGTATAGAGACAAAGTGGAGTCGCAATTTAACGGCTCAGACAAGGGACATATATGGCAGGGACTACAGACAATCATGGACTACAAAAAGAAAACCAGTCACGTCACGGACACCGACGTCATACATCCAAACAAACTAAACGCCTTCCTTGACCGCTTTGAGGATAATACAGTGCTAACGACACGGCCTGCTACCAAGGACTGTAAGCTCTCCTTTTCCGTTGCTGACGTGAGTAAGACATTTAAGTGTGTTAACCCTCGCAATCCCTAGCCGCATCCTCAGAGCATGCGCAGACCAGCTGGCTGGTGTGATTACGGACATATTCAATCGCTCCCTATCCCAATCTGCTGTCCCCACATGCTTCAAGATTGCCACCATTATTCCTGTACCCAAGAAGGCAAAAGTAACTGAACTAAATGACTATCTCCCTGTAGCACTCACTTCTATCATTATGAAGTGCTTTGACAGACTAGTCAAGGATCATATCACCTCCACCTTGCCTGTCACCCTAGACCCACTTCAGTTTGCATATGCCCCAATAGGTCCACAGACGATGCATTCGCCATCACACAGCAGACTTCCCTATCCCACCTGGACAAGAGGAATACCTACAGTTGAAGTCGGAAGTTTACATACACCTTAGCCAAATATATCAGTTTTTCTCAATCCCTGACATTTAATCCTAGTACAAATTCCTTGTGAGTTAGAAATGTCAGTTAGGATCACCACTTTATTTTATGTGAAATGTGAGAATAATAGTGGAAAGAATGACTTATTTCAGTTTTTATTTATTTCATCACATTCCCAGTGAGTCAGAAGGTTACATACACTTAATTAGTATTTGTTAGCATTGCCTTTAAATTGTTTAACTTGAGTCAAACATTTCGGGTAGCTTTCCACAAGATACCCACAATAAGTTGGTTGAATTTTGGCCCATTCCTTCTGACAGCGCTGGTGTAACTGAGTCAGGTTTGTAGGCCTCCTTGCTCGCACACGCTTTCAAATGTTCTATTGGATTGAGGTCAGGGCGTTGGAATGGCCACTCCAGTACCTTGACTTTGATGTTCTTAAGCCATTTTGCCACAACTTTGGAAGTATGCTTGGGGTCATTGTCCATTTGGAAGACCCATTTGCGACCAAGCTTTAACTTCCTGACTGATCTCTTGAGATGTTGCTTCAATATATCCACATCATTTTCCTGCCTCATGATGCCATCTATTTTGTGAAGTGCACCAGTCCCTCCTGCAGCAAAGCACCCCCACAACATGATGCTGCCACCCCCGTGCTTCACGGTTGGGATGGTGTTCTTCAGCTTGCAAGCTTCCCCCTTTTTCCTCAGAACATAATTATTGTCATTATGGCCAAACAGTTATATTTTTGTTTCATCAGACAAGAGGACATTTCTCCAAAAGTACAATCTTTGGCCCCATGTGCAGTTGCAAACCGTAGTCAGTTTTTTTTTATGGCGGTTTTGGAGCAGTGGCTTCTTCCTTGCTGAGCAGCCTTTCAGGTTATGTCGATATAGGACTTCTATTACTGTGGATATAGATACTTTTGTACCTGTTTCCTCCAGCATCTTCACAAGGTCCTTTGCTGTTGTTCTGGGATTGATTTGCACTTTTTGCATCAAAGTACGTTCATCTCTAGGAGACAGAAAGTGTCTCCTTCCTGAGTGGTGTGACGGCTGCGTGGTCCCATGATGTTTATACTTGCGTACTATTGTTTGTACAGATGAATGTGGTACCTTCAGGCATTTGGAAATTGCTCCCAAGGATGAACCAGACTTGTGGAGGTCTACAATTTTTCTTTTGAGGTCTTGACTGATTTCTATTGATTTTCCCATGACGTCAAGCAAAGAGGCACTGGGTTTGAAGGTAGGCCTTGAAATACATCCAGAGGTACACCTCCACTTGACATGATGTCAATTAGCCTATCAGAAGCTTCTAAAGCCATGACATAATTTTCTGTAATTTTCCAAGCTGTTTAAAGGCACAGTCAACTTAGTGTATGTACATTTCTAACTCACTGGAATTGTAATATAGTGAATTATAAGTGAAATTATCTGTCTATAAACAATTGTTGGAAAATGACTTGTGTCATGCACAAAGTAGGTTGTCCTAACCGACTTGCCAAAACTATAGTTTGTTAACAAGAAATTTGTGGAGTGGTTGAAAAACGAGTTTTAATGACTCCAACCTAAGTGTATGTAAACTTCCGACTTCAACTGTATGTAAGAATGCTGTTCATTGACTACAGCTCAGCATTTAACACCATAGTACCCTCCAAGCTCATCATTAAGCTTGAGGCCCTGGGTTTAAATCCCGCCCTGTGCAATTTGGTCCTGGACTTCCTGACAGGCCGCCCACAGGTGGTGAAGGTAGGAAACAACATCTCCACTTCGCTAATCCTCAACACTGGGGCCCCACAAGGGTGTGTGCTCAGCCACCTCCTGTACTCCCTGTTCACCCATGACTGCGTGGCCATGCACGCCTCCAACTCAATCATCAAAATTGCAGATGGCACAACAGTAGTAGGCTTGATTACCAAAACAAACTAGACAGATAATAGGGAGGAGGTGAGGGCAATCGGAATGTGCTGTTAGGAAAACAACCTCTCACTTAACATCAACAAAATAAAAGAGATTATCGTGGACTTCAGGAAACAGCAGAGGGAGCATCGATGGAACAGCAGTGGAGAAGGTGGAAAGTTTTAAGTTCCTCTGCGTACACATCACGGACAAACTGAAATGGTTCACCCACACAGACAGTGTTGTGAGGAATGCGCAACAGTGCCTCTTCACCCTCAGGAGGCTGAAGAAATGTGGCTTATCACCTAAAACCCTCACAAACTTTTACAGATGCACAATTGAGAGCATCCTGTCTGACTACATCACCACCTAGTATGGCACCTGCACCGCCCATAACCTCAGGGCTCTCCAGGGGTGGTGTGATCTGCACACCGCATCAACGGGGCAAACTACTTGCCCTTCAGGACACCTACAACACCTGATGTCACAGGAAGGTCAAAAAGATAATCAAGGACAACAAGCAGCCGTGCCACTACCTGTTCACCCCGCTACCATCCAGCAGGTGAGGTTAGTACAGGTGCATCAAAGCTGGGACCGAGAGACTGAAAAATAGCTTCTATCTCAAGGCCCTCAGACTGTTAAACAGCCATCACTAACACAGAGAGGCTGCTGCCTACATACAGACATGAAATCATTGGCCACTTTAATAAATGGATCACTAGTCACTTTAATAATGCCACTTTAATAATATTTACATATCCTGCATTACTCATCTCATATGCATATAACGTATTTTATACCATCTATTGCATCTTGCATATGCCGCTTAGTCATTACTCATCCATATACTTATATGTATTTATTTTTATTCCATTCCTTTACTTCGATTTTTTTGTATTAGGTAGTTGTTGTGGAATTGTTAGATTACTTGTTAGATATTGCTGCACTGTCGGAACTAAAAGCATAAGCATTTCACTACACTCACAATAACATCTGCTAACCATGTGAATGTGACCAATAAAATTTGATTTGATTTGACTAACCAGGTCTTGGGCCCCCTCTTCAAATCCAATAATTTCTGTCTAGTTTTCAAGGTAATTTCCTGCAATTCTACACATTTTCCTATGGGGCATAGCGACAATTTAGCAGTTTCAAATCTTAAATTACAGGTCATTTGTCACACCCTGATCTGTTTCACCTGTCGTATGCTTGTCTCCACCCCCCTCCAGGTGTCGCCCATTTTCCCCATTATCCCCTGTGCATTTATAGCTGTGTTTCTGTTTGTCTGTTGCCAGTTCTTCTTGTCTCGTCAAGTCTACCAGTGTTTTTCCCGTACTCCTGTTTTTCTCTCTAGTCCCTGTTTTCTAGTTTTCCCGGTTTTGACCATTCTGCCTGCCCTGACCCTGAGTCTGCCTGCCTGCCGTTCTTTACCTTTCGGACTTTGCTCTGGATTACTGACATCTGCCTTCCCTGTCGTTTGCCTGCCCCCTGTTTATGTAATAAACATTTGTTACTTCGAACTGTCAGCATCTGGGTCTTATACTGAGGTCTGATGGCATTTAGGTTAAAAACCTAAGGCCACCCTCTTGACAGTGAAGAGAAAACATTGATGTTTTACATTTACATTTACATTTACATTTCCTGCAATTCTACATATTTTGTAGAGAAATTGTTGCAGTTTAAAGCAAGTTTTCTGTAATACTACACATCTTCCATAGGGTGGAGAGAATATTTAGCAATGGTATAACTAATTTCATGCATTTCTAGAACATTTTCCATGGGGCGGAGAGAAAAATTAGCAGTTTTACAGCTAATTTCCTGCAATTCTACACATTATGTCATGGGGCGTAGGGAAAATGTTGCAATTTTAAAGCAAGTTTGCTGTAATACTACACATTTTCTATGGTGCGGAGAGAAGATTTAGCAATTTTCTAATTCATTTCATTCAACAACAAAAAATGTTAATCAGTGGGGTGCAGTGAACATTATGTCATGGGGCGTAGGGAAAATGTTGCAGTTTTAGAGTAAATTTCCTGAAATTCTACACATTTTGCCATGGGGCGGAGAGAAGTTTTTGCAATTGTATAACTAATTTCATGCATTTCTATAATCTTTTTTCGTGGGGTGGAGAGAAAAAAATTGCATTTTTACAGCTAATTTCCTATAATTGTACACATTTTGCCATAGGGTGGACACAAATGTTTGCAGTTTTTAATGTGATATCTATGATCAATGGCGCCCCCCAGTCGGTTATTCGACCATAACTAAGACAAGTTTAGATAGCAGGCCGCTAGGCTAATTTACCAATCTAAAACGTTTTAGCTGACATGGGCTAATTGAGTGACTGTCAGTGACTAACATAACAAGCGAAAAACTGCTGATGCACAACCACATTTTTAAATCAATGAGAGATGAGCCCCTGCTGTCGATGAGGTTATTTGAATAGAAAATTATTTAGAAGATCACAGATCCAACTTGCTCGAAACAAGTTTTAGGCAAATTAACTCTGGGTTTGAGTTAAAATTACTCAAATGTAAAATGTATGTGCAGGTTTTTGTTCTATCCAGAATCAGTGCCTGGACACAGTGGCCCTCAAGGACCTTAGATGACCCTTGAAGATATCCCGCGCTTATTTCAATACGTTGTCTGATTGCACAGATAGGCTATCTGAAAACTCTTGTACTAGAAAACTGATAAGTTTTGTTGTGTGTGTGTTAATGACATCACATGCCATGTAGCCTATCCGTCATTAATGTGCTTTATTACCTCTTCAAACAGTTCCAGACTGTATGTGTTGTCATCATCTGCGAAGAATACCACCCCCACGTCCTTCCGCGAGCGATGCGACCGTAGCCACGACAGAGCCGTGTTCCTCTGCTCAGTAGCACGAGGCATCCCGGTCCGTTTGAATCGGCGGGGTGTAAAGATGTTCAAGTGTGTGTATGGCATCCCGGAGCGGGAGAGAAAGCGAGCCACCAGCTCTGTGCGCACGCTCGAGTCCTCCACTACGATCCAGTGGAAGCGAGGAACCTGGCAGAAGGTGTTAGCGAGCCGGGTAAGTTCAGCTTTCTGGACTGGCCGGTTGTAGGTCGGGGTGATGGCGTAGATTACTTGGAGAGCGGAACGATTGGCCCGAGGAAGTCTGGTTCTGTCATGCTGCTGTGCGCCCCCAGCGCGGCCCAGGACTGGACTTCGGACGGGTGTCCTCTTGGTGTCAATATCGATCATGATGATGACGATGAGGACCCAGGGCAGGAGAATGAAGAAGCGGCTGTAGAAGAGCGATTTCATTTTGCCGAAGTTAGGTGATAAACGAGCCGTGCACTCACTCTATTTCACTCACTCCATCACATCCAAGCATCCCACCACGATCGTGCAACAACAATTTGCACTCTCCAAAGCGATTTTAAGTGACCACGTAAGACCCATTTTTAGAAATGAGGACTTTGTTTATCTCCAATAAACTAATAAATATCAAAATTCATCCCGTTTAGGGTTATGAACACATAGTCACGTCCGCGTCCCGTAGGGACTGTTTGCTGATGAGTCTCCTCCCAGATGAAAGTGGAGAAGTGCCTCATATCCCTCGAACGAGAGAGCGACAAAACGAACCCCTCAACAACAAAAAAACATTTAATCCCAAACGCAATCTTCACATGCGTTCAGCCCACAACCTTTTCGATAAACCAGAAATAGCTTTTCGCAGATATCCACCGGCCGCTACTCCCGTAGTGTCTGGGAGAAAGGGACATCATTCCCGGGCTGAATGCGGCTTAAGTCGGTGTCTGATGGGCAGTGGGGAGAAGCAGGTGCGGGAGCGTCAGTGCAGAGAGAGGAGAGACAGCGATGAGAGGGGACGGGAAAGATTGGAATGGACAGGGAGAGAAAGAGAGGAGGAGGGGAGTGAGAAAGGGAGACTTTGTTATGCTGCTAGAGAAGCACGTCAGTGTCCGCTGAGGATGGAGATAAACTCACCCTACAGACAGACAGAGAGAGAGGGAGAGAGAGAGAGCGAGAGAGAGAGAGAGAAGCACCATCTTTTGATAAAACGTTTGCTTTCGTTCTAAATGATAATCGGAAACTTTGATTTGAACTGCAAGTTGTCCACACCAGACCGATTGAGCTGGCAGCGTTCAATGAATAGAAATAAAGACATCTCTCTGGAAGCTAGGGAAATCAGTAGCCTACAGCATGACATTAATTTAGACTCGGTCTCGTTGCAACCCACTATCGTAAATAATCTTGAAATAAACACTAATTACTTATGTGAACAAGTGTGTTTTATATTAGTTGCAGGAAATAGGCTTTCAGTTTGATGCTGATCATCCTTACATGGTTGTGGGCACTTGTCACCAGCTATTTGGATATTCAGGAGGTTTTTCCCATATCAGGTACCCTATTTGTTCAGATGCAATTAATTGCTTGTGCTTGGAAAATATTGAAAACAAAGATGGTGTTATTTATTATCCTATAGTGATAAGGAACACTCATACACTCCTAATCTCGTATGTAGCCTAACAGTCTAAATTGGACTGTAGCTTCTGTTATGCCAGACTCTGGTATTTTATAAATAGAGCAAAAAAATAGAGCCTGATTTGCATTTCATTATTGTCAATTGGTTTAAAAGATTAAATCTATACCAGTACATAAATATTGAAATATTGAGTGCATTTTTCAATGTCAGCATGAAGTGAAATCTCTTCTTTGAGTTATGACTAGTCAGTTACTCATTCCCCACATCTAGCTCCACCCTCCTCTCCCCCTCATAGGCTCTGTGCAATCAGCATGTACCTGTCATTCAACTGTCAGACTGGGGTCTTGTCAGTGCCCCAGTTCCATCAGATACTCCATTCTTATTGGGTATTGACATTGACAGTGCTCTCTGCTATTGGGAATTACATGATGAGGGGTTCTATGAGAAATGGATGCCTCACTATCAGTTCTGATGGTGGAAATCAGAGCTGGGTTCTGTTGTTTCTTTGCCCAAGGGATTGGCTATTATCTGACATCATGTCAAATGTCACAGGAGTTGGTCTGAGTAAGAGAGACAAGGGAGCATGAAACAGAGTGATGTGTTTGCTAGAGGCAACAATTAAGTGTATAGCCTATCTCACCTGTCTGGAGAGGCCTCAGTAATAGACAACACGCACGCACGCACTCACACACACACACACACAAAAACACAAAAGAAGGTAGCATCACCAGACACTTGCAGGAGAACAATAGTGGCACAGATAAAGAGTGTGTGTTTGTGAGAGAGAGAGAGAGAGAGAGAGAGAGAGAGAGAGAGAGAGAGATAACCCTGGGTCCAATCTACTCTTTGTCATCCTGGTAATACAGCATAGAGAGTGAAAGAGAAAGAAAGACAGGGAGAGAAAACGATGGCGGGGGAAGGAGGTGGATGTTTACTGATGGAGAGAAATATCTAGTTAGCTCCCAGACCAACTGAAGACTCCCTACATCCCAAGACAACAAACGAGTCTTCCATCGTATATGCATAACTCACTATGGAACCCGATTTAAGTGATAATTTAGAGTACAATTCAATTTAGAGACAATTCAGATCCTCTCAACAAATGGAAAGTCTACAAGGCATTTGTCAATGCCATTAGCATTGAAATGACTTTCCGTCCTCCCTATTGTGTAAATTGGAGACAAGCTAATACATTTCCCTCCAGCATAACTCAGTTGGCACAGGTTTGCAGTTGATGACATTAGTTGTTTTATGGGGAAGAGGATGGAGATGCTATTGAATTTACTCCCAGCCCCAAAATCGATCCCGGAAAATGTATTTATTGGAATTTCGCAAATACTTATTTTTTTTTTATACCCAATTTCATCCTCCTAAGAGGTGATGGAGGTTTCTGTTTATGTACTTCATCCCTCCATATACTGTAATGTAAAGTGGTGTGCTGTATAGAGGCAATTCTAGGTCTAATCAATTGGCTTGATACCAGCATCTACATCTCAAATAGAATTTACCAATAAAGGTAAAACCAGAGAGGAGTAAGGGAGTCTTTGTTTGTCAACCTGTCGACCACAGCTTTCCTCAAGATTTTCTCTAGAGCTTATGTCATTCCCCTTGTCAGCAACAAGACACACACACGCACGCACGCACGCACGCACACACACACACACACACACACACACACAGTGTCAATTAAGACTCATAATCCCATTAAATGACCCATCTGCCACTATAAAGGAATCGATTCCTAGGATGCTCATTGGTAGAATGTCTGTCAAGCACCTTTTAAAATGTACTTATCTAAGCATTTACACGCACCCACACTACGTAATGGATGGAATTCAGTCCTACCTGTCATTCAATAGAATCTGACACAGTCCTATATCACTTACAGGCTAAGTCAGTTTGAAAAATACATTTACTAACAGCGTCACATAATGACTTTGACTGCAGTACCAGAGTGAGTGTGTTGTTTGTGAGGAAATGAAAACACTCACAGCATAGCGACCAAACAAGCTGGTGTTAGGCTAACCTTGAGTCTCTGGCAATATCTTTTCTGATTTACATAACAGAAGAGAGCTTCTCTCTGAACGCAGTGTGCTGTAAAGTAGTTTTTCCGCTTTGCATTGTGAGAGAGAGCGAGAGAGAGAGATCGTGAGAGAGACAGAGAGAGAGAGAGAGAGAGAGAGAGAGAGAGAGAGAGAGAGAGAGCGCAATCAGAGCAGTCAAAGCATGCTGATGCTATCTCTGGCTCCAAACTTTTATGTTAGAGAGAGGCTGAGAAAGTGTGTGTGTGTGGTTTAAGAATTCTAATGACATCCAACAGAGGTGCCAAACAGAACTTCATTCCTCTGTATAAATAATGAAGGGCTGTGATTGAGACGGGCAATTCAATAGACTGCTTTGTCCTGTGAAGGACCCACTGATGTGTGTGAAATTAATGCGTCAAGAAGGCAGAACTCAGGGCTTTAGTCTGTGGTTAGTGACCGCTCCACATGCTGTAACAGTGTAATCCGTTATTGTGACACTTTGTCGGTAACCATGCAGACGAGTGACAGGGTGAGCGATTGGAAGCCTCACCCACCTCTACACAACACAGATGACAGGGAGATACATCCTGTGTCTGGTGTTACATCAAAATGTGTCCCCCCTATAGAGCACATAATGGACCTTGGGAGCCCATAGAGATCAAACTGCCTGGATGGCTGAGGGATGGGACTCCATTTGGCTTAATTTCTATGCAGCAGGTGTGTCTGTTCTCTGCTATCCTTTCCTATCCAATCCTCTTCTCCGCCCCTCCCAACTGCTTCCCTCACTCTATCCGTGGTGCTGATGAACAGCTCCTCCTCATCCCCATGGGATGAAAGCTGCACCCCCCCAATCACTCACACACACACACACATACACACACGGACACACACACCCTCTCAGTAGAGTGGTTCCTTGAAGCTAGCCGAGGTAATTAACATGTTGTTAATGCTAATGTCTACACCTACAGGCACCCTCTCACCTCAGTCCAGAAACACGTGTAACAGCTCCCATCAGCCACACACATGCATGCATGCACACACACACAGGTACATACACACACACACGCAGTCACACACACAGCAAGTGTGGTCCATTCCCCATCAATCTATTTGAAATTAGTCTACTGTGTAATATCAGCTAGGTTAAGTGTGCTCCAAGCTGAGATAATGATACTGAGAAAAATAGTCAGCTCAGTATCTATGGTCTCTCTACATTACGTGACTCTGTGTGTATTTGCAGATATTGGATTATGAGAAAGTATATTTTCTTCACACTGTTTTCGGTTTCATTTGACTAATGGCATGTCATCCTTAATTCCCACCACTCTGATAATGGCTCATCTGTAGGCGCTGCCACACTCTACGTTGTCTCTATCTCTCTCTCTCTCTCTGTCGATTCAATTTCAATTTAAGGGGCTTTATTGGTATGGTTAACATATGTTTACATTGTCAAAGCAAGTGAAAGAGATAATAAACAAAAGTAAAATAAACAATTAAAAAAATAACAGTGAACAATACACTCACAAAATAATAAAGACATTTCAAATGTCATATGTCTTTATACATTGTTGTAATGATGTGCAACTAGATAAAGTACAACAGGGAAACTAAGTAAACATAAATATAGGTTGTATTTACAATGGTGTTTGTTCTTCACTGGTTTGTCTCTCTCTCTGTCTCAAGCATTATTCTATCCACCCTTCTACCAAAGAAATGTCTCCCCTGGCAAATGATCCAAAATGTCAACCAAAAAATCCCCATGGACTGCTCCTCACTAGTAAATGTCAGCATCTCTCACCACCACATCCTGACATGTGAGCACTTGTACGACCATGTACACCTGGACCATGAGGGAGTCTTTGCCAAGAACCTGAAGGATGCCACATTAGACATCTCCGGCTCCTACCAACATGTCAGAGCCCAGCAGTGCTAGACCCAGACCAGCTCAGCCCGGCAGTGCCAGAACCAACCAGGCTCAGCCCAGCGGTGCTAGACCCAGACCAGTTCAGCACAGCGGTGCCAGAACCAACCCAGCTCAGCCAAGTGGTGCCAGGACCAACCCATCTCAGCCCAGCGGTGCCAGAACCAGCCCAGCTCATCCCAGCGGTGCCGGTCACAGCTCAGCTCAGCCCAACACTTCACAGCACTGGACTGTACTCTAGGGGTTGGACAAATAGTGGCCAACAGGAGGGTACCCCAGCCCAGACCATACTTCAGCCTCACTGCCAGCCCACATATGCAGAGGCAGCCTCTGGTAAGAGACATATAGACCCTTCAGCCATCGGAGAGACGACCATACCCGGCCCGCATCAGTACAGCTCAATCAGACCCGGCCCATCACAGCACAGCTCAACCAGACTTGGCCCACCTCAGCACCGCTCTACCAGACCCGGCCAGCATCAGCATAGCTCAACCAGACCTGGTCCATCACAGCACATCTCTACCAGAACAGGCCTGCCTCAGCACAGCTCTACCAGACCCGGCCCATCACAGAACAGCTCTACCAGACTAGGCCCATCACAGCACAGCATAGCCAGACCCGGCCCATCACAAACAGACCCAGCACACCTCAACACAGCTCTACCAGACCAGGCCCGCCTCAGCACAGCTCTACCAGACATGGCCCACCTCAACTCAGCCCAGTTCTACACAGCACGACCACTACAACAGAGTCTGGCAAAACACTGTTGAGGGTGGTGCACCACATGATGCAGTCTGCACCATGTATCATTCTCATCATCAGCCCTCATATGCTGAGAGTTTGGAGCTTCACCAGCCAAACTGCCCTCTACACCACCCTCCTCAATTCCCCCCACAACCTCCCTCCCAGGCTAGTTTTGGTTACTCTACCTACTCCCATCACCATAACAGGCCTAAGACACTCCTTCTCCGAATGGCAGCCCCAACCCTGCAACAGGAGCCCCACCAAGGCCTCCTGCTGTGCACACCCAGAATGGAGCATTGGCAGCCACTCCGGTCCCCTGCAGCAGCTCCACTCCTTTGGCGGGAGCTTCATCCGGGTGGACTGAGTTCTGCCAAAACTGATCTTCCAGTTCCCGCCCCAGCCCCTGCATCAAGCGACTTGAGGGAGGTCTGTCAAATGCTCAGTCTGCTCTGCTCTCACGTGGTTGGCCAGGGACACGTGAGATAACTGCAGGTGACCCTATGCCTGTTAGATCTGATGGGAATGAGCTGAATACCCCTCTGACTTGAAATCTCATAGAGGGTATGGGATAATGCACCTAAATGTGTAAAGTATAATTAAAAAAATGGACACAATTGACATTTGGGTACAGGACTCATGTCCTGACATTTTGGTTCTCTCAGAAACATGGTTTAATGGTTCTGTATATGTGACAGATTATAGAAAGGGGGAGGTGTGGCCGTATATGTAAAATCTAATTTCCTGTCATCTCAATTTTTAAAAATATTTCTGTTACCAAGAAATTCAAGCTCCTGGTTGTAGTAGATGTGTCCATAAACCAGAATACACATTTATTTGTTGTTGAGATTTACCGCCTCCCTGCTGTCATGGCGGATGCTATTGCTGCTATTTCTTACTAATAACGCCTTAAATATTTGTCTAGTGGAGCATTTGCATATAATCTCAGTGATTATTGTCCCATAGTATGTATTAGAAATACGAAACAGCAAAATACTAATCCTTGTTTAATTAAGAAGAGAAATGTTAAAAAGTTCTCTCCTCAAGGATTCAAGATGGCGCCGACAGAGATGGTTGCCTCGCTTCAAGTTCTTAGGAAACAATGCAGTAATTGTCACAGTTTCTGTTTTATTTGATTGTTGTTTCCTTAGGTTACCACTGGAGGGCACCTTTACCTTGTTTTCTAGTTTACAGGTTACCCTGATTATTACTTATTTGTTTCACCTGTGTTTATTACCTTCTCTGTTCACCTGGTTGCCTTGCTATTTAGGTTCCTCAGTTGGCCTGTATCTGTGCTTAGGTCTCATGTTTTGTTTGTGTACTCTTGTGCGGTTGCCTTGTTTCTATCAAAACTTTAAGTAAAAGATCTGAATTTACCCTCACCTCTACTTGCTGTGTTTCTCTGCGCCTCTGTTTGAGCTCATACAAGCATTATTGTACCAGTAATTAGTTTTTTTATGTATTATTTCTTACATTGTTAGCCCGGAAAATCTTAAGTGTTATTACATACAGCCGGGAAGAACTATTGGATATAAGAGCGAAGTCCATTTACCAGTATTACGACCAGGAATATGACTTTCCCGAAGCAGATCCTTTGTTTGGACCTCCACCCTGGACATTCGATCTAATCCCAGAGGCCGACCCAAAACAATGTCGTCACCGTAGGAGAGTCTGACCTCCTGGTCAGACTTAGTAGGAGATCACACTACCCTTCGCTTCCAAGCTTATTAGTCGCCAATGTCCGGTCTCTAGACAACAAGGTGGATGAAATTAGGGTACGAGTTGCCATCCAGAGAGACATCAGAGATTGTAACATTCTCTGTTTCATGGAAACATGGCTCATGGAAACATGACAATGTTGTCAGAGTCACTACAGCCACCGGGTTTCTTCATGCGTCACGCCAACAGAAACAAACATCTCGCTGGTAAGAAGAAGGGTGGGGGTGTATGCCTCATGATTAACGACTCACGGTGTAACAATAACTACACACAGGAACTCAAGTCCTTTTGTTCACCTGACCTAGAATTCCTTACAAAAAAATGCAGACGGCATTATCTCCCAAGAGAATTCTCTTTGATTATAGTCACCGCCGTGTATATCCCCCCAAGCAGATACCTCGACAGCCCTGAAAGAACTTCACTGGTCTCTATGTAAACTGGAAACCATATATCCTGAAACTGCATTTATTGTAGCTGGGGATTTTAACAAAGCTAATTTGAGAACAAAACTACCTAAATTCTACCAGCAACATTGACTGTTGTACCTGCTTGAGCAAAACACTGGACCACGGCTACTCTAACTTCTGCGATGCATACAAGGCCCTCCCCCGCCCTCCCTTCGGCAAATCCGACCACGACTATCTTGCTCGTACCGTCCTATAGGCAGATTCTCACAGGATGTACCTGTGACTAGAACCATTCAATGCTGGTCTGACCAATCGGAATCCACGCTTCAAGATTGTTTTGATCACGTGGACTGAAAAATGTTCCGGGAAGCCTCAGACAATAACATCGATTTATTACGCTGACTCTGTGAGGGAGTTTATTAGGCAGTGCATTAGAGATGTTGTACCCACTGTGATTATTAAAACCTACCCCAACCAGAAACCGTGGATAGAAGGCGGCATTCAAGCAAAACTGAAAGCGCGAACCACTGCATTCAACCATGGAAAGAGGTCGGGGAATATGACAGAATATAAACAGTGTAGTTATTCCCTCCGCAAGAAAATCAAACAAGCGAAATGTCGGTATGGGGACAATTCAACGGCCCAGACACGATACATATGTGGCAGGGTCAACAGGCAATTACGGACTACAAAAAGAAAACCGGCCACGTCACGGACACCAACGTCTTGCTTCCAGACAAGCTAAACACCTTCTTTGCCTGCTTTGAGGATAATACAGCGCCACCAACACGGCCCGCTACCAAGGACCTATGTAAGAATGCTGTTCATTGACTATAGCTCAGCATTCAACACCATAGTATCCTCCAAGCTCATCATTAAGCTTATGGCCCTGGGTCTCAACCCCGCTCTCTGCAATTGGGTCCTGGACTTCTGACGGGCCACAGGTGGTGAAGGTAGGAAACAACATCTCCACTTCGCTGATCCTCAACACTGGGGCCCCACAAGGGTGCGTGCTCAGCCCCCTCCTGTACTCCCTGTTCACCCATGACTGCGTGGCCATGCACGCCTCTAACTCAGTCATCAAGTTTGCAGACAACACAACAGTAGTAGGCTTGATTACCAACAACGACGAGCACCGCCCCATCCACATTGACGGGACAGTAGTGGAGAAGGTGGACAGTTTTAATTTCCTCTGCGTACACATCACGGACAAACTGAAATGGTCCACCCACACAGACAGCGTTGTGAAGAAGGCCTCTTCAACCTCAGGAGGCTGAAGAAATGTGGCTTGTCACCTAAATCCCTCACAAACTTTTACAGATTCACAGTCAAGAGCATCCTGTCAGGCTGTATCACCACCTGGTACGGCAACTGCACCGCCCTCAACCGCAAGGCCCTCCAGAGGGTAGTGCGGTTTGCACAACGCATCACCTGGGGCAAACTACCTGCCCTTCAGGACACCTACAGCACCCGATGTCACAGGAAGATCAAAAAGATCAGAAGGTGAGGTCAGGAGGGGTGAATCAAAGCCGGGACCGAGACACTGAAAAACAGCTTCTATCTCAAGGCCATCAGACTGCTAAACAGCAATCACTATCATAAGGAGGCTGCCGCCAACATACAGACTTGAAATCACTGGCCACTTTAATAAAGGTAATAAAGGTTTAATAAAGGTTTAATAAAGTCACTTTAAATAATGCCACTTTAATAATGTTTACATATCCTACATTACTCATCTCATATGTATATACTGTGTTTCATACCATCTATTGCGTCTTGCCTATGCCGCACGGCCATCGCTCATCCATATATTTATATGTACATATTCTTATTCCATCCCTTTACATTTGTGTGTATAAAGTAGTTGTGAATTTGTTAGATGACTTGTTAGATATTACTGTACTGTTGAAACTAGAAGCACAAGCATTTCGCTGCACTCGCATTAACATCTGCTAACCATGTGTGTGTGACAAATAACATTTGATTTGATTTGATTTACATGTCAATTTCTACTCTGATTGATCCACTGTCTCCTGTATTCCTGGCCCTGAGTTGTCTCTTGGAAAATTCTCCTACATATTTATTCATCTGACATATCAACACTCCCCTTATATACAATTCAGAGTGAAAGATAGATCTAACCCTTGGATTTCGTCTGAGCTATCTGAGCTCATTCAGATGAGAAATCAGGCCTGAGCCAAAGCAAGGAATATTGACTCTGTAGTGGACTGCAAATTTTTAAGACAATTGAGAAACATACTATATACGCAATAATATAGTAATATGTCATATCTCGATTAAGAACGCTAAATCAAGCAACTTTTTAAGCTCAATCTCTGACACTGCTAGTGAGCCTTCTAAATTTTGGGAAAACAGTACATGCATTAAAGTGTCCAAATTCCTCTTCTTCCCTGCCAAGCAAGTTCTGTCTGACTCTGGCATCATAACTGAGAAGAAGGGGACAAGTGATGCTTTTAAGAGAAACAGTGGTTTAATTGACCTTGGCCCGTCAATCAACTGCCCTTCCCTCTGCCAGCCTCTAGCTGACCAGACGGTTAATACGTCAACTTCTAGTGAATTTTGTTTTCATTTCAGCAATTTACTCTCTGTAAGGCGCAAGATGCCATGCTCAAGATTGATGTGAAAAGAATCCACTGGGGCTGATATGCTTGATCCATTTTTGCGGCAGCTCTCTGACCCCTTGATTGCTGAATCATTAACCCATATTTTTAACCTAACAATTATATCTGGTACTATCCCCAAGGTTTGGAAGGTGGCCCATGTACTCCCCCTTCACAAAAGTGGTGATCCTTATGACCTAAATAATTATCGCCTTATTTCTAATCTTTCTTGCCTAGATAAAATATTAGAATCCTTGATTCATTATCAGCTACAATCTTTCTTATCTTTGAAATGTATTCTAAATGGACATCAGTCGGGTTTTAGACCATAGCACTATCTCTACTGCATCCCTAGTTATAAATGATGAAGTTAATTGTATGGATAAAAGGCAACATTATTCTGCCCTCTTCATTGACCTGTCAAAGGCTTTCGATACTGTTGATCACTCACTGCTAATTCAGAGGTTTTCCTCAATTGGCCTAGACCAGGATTCGTGTAAAAGGTTTAAAAATTACTTGACAGAACTCAATGTGTATCTACTGATGGTGTTAGATCAGGTTTCCTGGATATTACAAAAGATGTCCCACAGAGGTCGATTTTGGGTCCTGTACTTTTTACTGTTTACATTAACAATATCGACTTGTAACCTGTGCTTGTATGCTGATGATACTGTTGTGTATGCTATTGTCCCTACCGTTGACAGGGCTCTCTGAACAACAGTCTGCCTTCATTGTATTAAAAAAAAAAATCATTGACCTGAAATTAGTATTGAATGCAGGTAAAACTAAGTACATGTTGTTCTCTGATGATTTACAGTGGCTTGCGAAAGTATTCACCCCCTTGGCATTTGTCCTATTTTGTTGCCTTACAACCTGGAAGTAAAATGGATTTTAGGGGGGTTTCTATCATTTGATGTATACAACATACCTACCACTTTGAAGATGCAAAATTATTTTTCTTGTCAAACAAACAAGAAATAAGACCAGAAAAAAATAAACTTGAGCATGCATAACTATTCACCCCCCCAAAGCCAATACTTTGTAGAGCCACCTATTGCAGTAATTACAGCTGCAAGTCTCTTGGGGTATGTCTCTATAAGCTTGGCACATTTAGCCACTGGGATTTTTGCACATTCTTCAAGGCAAAACTGCTCCAGCTCCTCCAAGTTGGATGGCTTCTGCTGGTGTACAGCGATCTTTAAATCATACCACAGATTCTCAATTGGATTGAGGTCAGGGCTTTGACTAGGCAATTTGAAGATATTTAAATGATTCCCCTTAAACCATTGACATGTTGCTTTAGCAGTATGCTTAGGGTCATTGTCCTGCTGGAAGGTGAACCTCCATCCCAGTCTCAAATCTCTGGAAGACTGAAACAGGTTCCCCCACAAGAATTTCCCTGTATTTAGAGCCATCCATCATTCCTTCAATTCTTACCAGTTTCCCAGTCCCTGCCGATGAAAAACAAACTCACAGCAGGGTGCTGCCACCAGGTCTTGGGTTTGCGCCAGACATAGTGTTTTCCTTGATGGCCAAAAAGCTCAATTTTAGGTACCTTCTTCCATATGTTTGGGAGTCTTCCACATGCATTTTGGTGAACACCAAACGTGTTTACTTATTTTTTTCTTTAAGCAATGGCTTTTTTCTGGCCACTCTTCCGTAAAGCCTAGCTCTGTGTAGTGTGTGGCTTAAAGTGTGTGGAGTGCAGTGTGGGGTGCAATAGAGATTGCATCATCTGTGGATCTGTTTGGGCGGTATGCAAATTGGAGTGGGTCTATGGTTTCTGGGATAATGGTGTTGATGTGAGCCATTACCAGCCTTTCAAAGCACTTCATGGCTACGGACGTGAGTGCCACGGGTCTGTAGTCATTTAGGCAGGTTGCCTTTGTGTTCTTGGGCACAGGGACTATGGTGGTCTGCTTGAAGCATGTTGGTATTACAGACTCAATCAGGGACATGTTGAAAATGTCAGTGAAGACACCTGCCAGTTGGTCAGCACATGCCCAGAGCACATGTCCTGGGAGTCCATCTGGTGCCGCAGCCTTGTGAATGTTGACCCGTTTAAAGGGCTTACTCACGTCGGCTACGGAGAGTGTGATGACACAGTCGTCCGGAACAGCTGATGCTCTCATGCATGCCTCAGTGTTGCTTGCCTCGAAGCGAGCATAGAAGTGTGATTTAGCTCGTCTGGTAGGCTCGTGTCACTGGGCAGCTCGTGGCTGTGCGTCCCTTTGTAGTCTGTAATAGTTTGCAAGCCCTGCCACATCCGACAAGCGTTGGAGCCGGTGTAGTATGATTCAATCTTAGCCCTGTATTGACGCTTTGCCTGTTTGATGGTTCGTCGCAGGGCATTGCGGGATTTCTTGTAAGCTTCTGGGTTAGAGTCCCGCACCTTGAAAGTGGCAGCTCTACCCTTTAGCTCAGTGCGAATGTTGCCTGTAATCCATGGCTTCTGGTTGGGGTATGTACGTACGTACAGTCACTGTGGGGACGACGTCCTCAATGCACTTATTGATAAAGCCAGTGACTGATGTGGTGTATTCCTCAACTAGGAAAGCTGACAGTAACGTCAGCTTTCCTAGTTGCCTTATTCGGGTCCGGACGAGGCATCCCGCTCTTCTTCCTCTGCGTCGCTTCCAATTGTGAATAATTGGGATGTCTGCCCTGTGGGGTGTTTGGAGAATATCGTGTGAGTCCTGCTTGCTGCTGTTGTTGTTGTTGTTGTTGAAAAAATCTTTGTCTAATCCGAGGTGAGTGATCGCTGTCCTGATCTCTAGAAGCTCTTTTCTGCCGTAAGATACGGTCCCGCTTGCTTGGTGGTGTTGCAGAATCTGGGGCCTTTCAGAACCGGTGTATACAGTTGAAGACAGAAGTTTACATACACCTTAGCCAAATACATTTAAACTCAGTTTTTCACAATTCCTGACATTTAATCCTAGTAAAAATTCCCTGTCTTAGGTCAGGTAGGATCACCACTTTATTTTAAGAATGTGAAATGTCAGAATAATAGTAGAGAGAATGATTTATTTGAGCCTTTATTTCTTTCATCACGTTCCCAGTGGGTCAGAAGTTTACATACGCTCAATTAGTATTTGGTAGCATTCCCTTTAAATTGCTTAACTTGGGTCAAACGTTTCGGGTAGCCTTCCACAAGCTTCCCACAATAAGTTGGGTGAATTTTGGCCCATTCCTCCTGACAGAGCTGGTGTAACTGAATCAGGTTTGTAGGCCTCCTTGCTCGCACACGCTTTTTCAGTTCTGCCCACACATTTTATACAGGATTGAGGTCAGGGCTTTGTGATGGCCACTCCAATACCTTGACTTTGTTGTCCTTAAGCCATTTTGCCACAACTTTGGAAGTATGCTTGGGGTCATTGTCCATTTGGAAGACCCATTTGCAACTAAGCTCTAACTTCCTGACTGATGTCTTGAGATGTTGCTTCAATATATCCACATAATTGCCCCTCATGGTGCCATCTATTTTGTGAAGTGCACCAGTCCCTCCTGCAGCAAAGCACCCCCACAACATGATGCTGCCACCCCCGTGCTTCACGGTTGGGATGGTGTTCTTCAGCTTGCAAGCATCCCCCTTTTTCCTCCAAACATAACGATGGTCATTTTGGCCAAACAGTTCTATTTTTGTTTAATCAGACCAGAGGACATTTCTCGAAAAAGTACGATCTTTGTCCCCATGTGCAGTTGCAAACCATAGTCTGGCTTTTTTATGCCGGTTTTGGAGCAGTCGCTTCTTCCTTGCTGAGCGGCCTTTCAGGTTATGTCCATGTAGGACTCGTTTTACTGTGGATATAGATAGTTTTGTACCTGTTTCCTCCAGCATCTTCACAAGGTACTTTACTGTTGTTCTGGGATTGATTTGCACTTTTCGCACCAAAGTACGTTCATCTCTAGGAGACAGAACGCGTCTCCTTCCTGAGCGGTTGACGGCTGCGTGGTCCCATGGTGTTTATACTTGCTTACTATTATTTGTACAGATGAACATGGTACCTTCAGGCATTTGGAAATTGCTCCCAAGGATGAACCAGACTTGTGGAGGTCTAGGCTGATTTCTTTAGATTTTCCCATGATGTCAAGCAAAGAGGCACTGAGTTTGAAGGTAGGCCTTGAAATACATCCACAGGTACACCTCCAATTGACTCAAATGATGTCAATTAGCCTATTAGAAGCTTCAAAAGCCATGACATCATTTTCTGGAATTTCCCAAGCTGTTTAAAGGCACAGTCAACTTAGTGTATGTAAACTTCTGACCCACTAGAAATTCTGATACTGTGAATTGTAAGTGAAATAATCTGTCCGTAAACAATTGTTGGAAAAATGACTTGTGTCCTGCACAATATAGATGTCCTAACCGACTTGCCAAAACTTTAGTTTGTTAACAAGAAATGTGTGGAGTGGTTGAAAAACTAGTTTTAATGACTCCAACCTAAGTGTATGTAAACTTCCGACTTCAACTGTAAATACTGAGATCATGTGACAGATCATGTGACACTTAGATTGCACACAGGTGGACTTTATGTAACAAATTATGTGACTTCTGAAGGTAATTGGTTGCACCAGATCTTATTTATGGGCTTTCTAGCAAAGGGGGTGAATACATATGCACGCACCACTTTTCTGGGTTTTATATTTTTTATTTTTTGAAACATTTTATTTTTTTCATTTCACTCCACCAATTTAAACTATTTTGTGTATGTCCATTACATTAAATCCAAATAAAATTACATTTAAATTACAGGTTGTAATGCAACAAAATAGGAAAAACGCCAAAGGGGATGAATACTTTTTCATGGCTCTGTAAGCATATGTATTTTGTATGGTGTCCATATTGATCATGTTCCTGCTTACAAGTATCTGGCTAGATGAAAAGCTATCTTTTACAAAGCATATTGACGAGTTAGTTAAGAAGCTGAGAATACAAATTGGCTTCTCTATATAAATAGGTCCTGCCTCTCGATAAATAGTATAAAGCAGATTATTCAGTCGACGTTCCTATTGGTCCTAGACTATGGCGACATCATCTATATGAACACAGCTGCTACTTCATTAAAATCCGTTAGATGCAGTTTATCATAGCGCAATGCGCTTTATTACAGAAGACAGTTTTAGCACTTTTTAGCACTGCATTCTTAAAGTTGGTTGGTAGGTTGATACATTGCTATGTTTTCATTTATAAAGCCCTTTTACAAAAAGTCCCACTGTACCTAACATCATTACTAACCTTTAGACATATGAGTTACAACACCTGGTCTCAGGGATGGCTAACTCTGGAAATTCCTTTAGTCTCTACCAAGTAAGGTAAATCAGCTTTTAGTTTTTTTCCCACCTTATTTGTGGAACAATCTTCAAAATGTTGCTAAAATAAAGGTTAAATAAAATAAATAAAAAGTATCTGTCTCTCTCTCTCTCTCTGGCTCTGTCTCTTTTTCTCTCTCTGTCTGGGTCTCTCTCTCAGTCTCTCTCAATTCAATTCAAGGGTTTTATTGGCATGGGAATCATATGTTAACATTGCCAAAGCAAGTGAAGTAGATAATAAACAAAAGTAAAATAAACAATAAAAATGAACAGTTAACATTACATTCACAGAAGTTCCAAAATAATTAAGACATTTCAAATGTCATATTATGTCTATATATAGTGTTGTAAAGATGTCTCTCTGTCTCTATACTAATGGTGTAGTTGAAGGAATCATTAGTGTAGTCTGTTTCAATGATATGCATATTTATTCCCTATTATTTTATTTTATTCCAAAGATAAACGTTTGAAATAAAATATGGCTGAACAATCGAGCATAGAGTTAGTGTGCCAGTAATGTATTCAGGCTTCTTGCTTTCTGGCTAGGAGGACTTCCCTGTATTTCATGGATTATCTCCACTAGCTAGGTTTCCATCCAATTGGCGACAGATTTTCATGCAAATATTCGAAAATCTGCATAAAGAAAATGTGGGCATTTTTCCACCAGGCTAGTGTTTCCACCAAACAGACTTGATGTAGATACAAATTAGTGTGATGACGTAGTGCACACAAAAATGTATTGTTTTCGCTTAAGTTTCCATGAATGGAATAAACATCTAAAGTGCAATGTGTTTCCATTGCATGTTCGACTCTACCAATAGGTTTTGTCACAAAAACGATTGTGTTAAATAGCAAATGTGACTACTCTGGTCTTGGCACGTGCGCTCTAGCCAACAGCTAGTAGATATAGTGTGGGTAGGTCAGTCTTCCTGATGAGATTATTATGGATAAGAGCAAGAATATTCTTATTTGTCAAATGGCAGTCAAGCATTGATCATCATGTCACCAGAATAAGACCCTATATATTTTATTGGAGAATCAAACTCATCACTGTGCGCATTCACCACTCTGTGAAGTTCATCATAATTTATTTCAACTTTAGCCTAATAAACTGTATAGTTTCCTGAGTCTTAGTGGGAGGACCACACGCCATATCATCACGTGACTCCAAGTATACTTCAATATGATAGTTATTATACCAATATTTTTTGCAGAAAGGTGTTTCTGCCGCCATTTCTCGCATAATTAATTTTCACCGACACAAAAAGATCCCACCATGTCTAACAAACAAATGATCTGTCAGCATTTATAAAATTGTACTGAAACTTCCTGTTTCCATCTCAGTTGTCTTGATTTTTTTAAATACAATATGACTTTACTCGCATAAAAACTGTGTATGGAAACGTGATTACTGTCATCTGGTGCTTAACTGCAAGATTGCAAGAGTTCGATTTTGCCACTGTCCATGTTGCTGAATCTCCGACCCTCATCTATTTGTTTGTTTGGGCCTTCTACAAAGTAAGCTCACGCACAGACAGACAGGGCTCTCTTTCGGTCTCTCTCTCTTTTGTCTCTGTTAATTGTCATGAAGATGACTTTAATGCACAGCCTGAAGTGTCAGTAGAAATGGGCTATGCATTATTTCCAGATTAGAGTTTGGAGATGAAGGGAAAGGAAGTGGGGGATACTGGATAGCCTACATGGAAATGGCACTTGGAGATTAATAGTGCTGCAACAATAGAATTACATATTAGAACTCAACAAGTCATTTAATATGATACTGTTTATGTGGATGTAACAGGCTT
This sequence comes from Salmo salar, assembly GCF_965601325.2. NCBI lineage: Eukaryota > Metazoa > Chordata > Actinopteri > Salmoniformes > Salmonidae > Salmo > Salmo salar. The sequence continues at coordinate 64,083,798 of NC_138291.1, read as the reverse complement.
TCTAAGGAGTCGAGACCCATGTTGCTATAGTATAATATATTACATAGGAAATGCTGCCCTCATGTGGTTGTGATTAGCATGACATTCTGGTTCCTGTCTCACTGAATGTTGACCTTTGTACATAACATTTGATGTCAGTTCTGTTGTATTTGTATTATCCAGTTCTGTTGTATTCTATCAGCAACTAATGGTGCATTTGACTTTGATCCCTCTCCAACTCCAACACTGCTTGTGCAGGCTATATCATGCTTTACTATGTTTGTCTCTGTGTTGAGTACATCAAAGCTCATCCCTTAGGAGGAATGCCCTCATTTAAATGTCGATTTGAGTAGCAAATTGTAGCCTGTTGATTAGCCTACATAACTAGAAAAAACACTGCATATAGTGTGTCTGTGTGCTACACGTGTGTGCTTTATAGCCTACCAATAGACAGACCCACGTGGCCAATTCCTACAACAATGGCTGCAACTTTAGGTTAACTCGATGGAGGAGTGTATGTCAGTAACCACGTTTGCATCCACAGTTTTTGTGAGTAAAGTCATACCGTCTAAAAGGAAGTCATGACAGCTGTAATGGAAACAGGAAGTTTCTGTAAAATTGTATAAATGCTGGCAGATCATTTGTTCACTTGACACGTTGGGATCATTTTGTGTTGGTAAAGTGTATTAGGCGAGAAATGGGTGGAAACGCCTTTATCGCAAATATTTATATAAAAACCATCATATCAAAGTAAACTTGGAGTCACGCGATGATATGGTGTGTGGTCCTTCCACTATGACTCCGAAACCATGCAGTTTATTAGGTCATAGATTAGATAATTGATTATGAACTTCACAGGGTGGGGAAAGTGCCCTGTGATCTTGGTGCACCTTTCCAATAAATATAGAGGGTCTTATTCTGCTTGACTGCCGTTTGACAAATAAAAATATTGTTAATAATAATCTCATCATGTAGACTATACCCGCACAGCCTAGCGCAACTGTATCTGCTATATGTTGGCTAGAGCGCAGGTGCCAAGACCAGAGTAGGCACATTTGTTGTTTAACGCAACAGTTTTTGTGACAAAGCTATCTGTAGAGTTGAACATGCAATGGAAACATTTGAACTTTAGATTTGTAGATTTGCACATGAAAACTTAAGCGAAAAAGTACATTGTGTGTGCATTACGTCACGCACTGATTTTTATCAAAAAAGTCAATTTGGTGTAAACACACCACTGGTAGGAAAATGCGCATATTTTCCAATGCGGATACTAGAGTATTCGCATGAAAATCTGTCGCCAATTCAATAGAAACCTAGCTAGTGACCGAAAGAGAGAATGAGTATTTGTTGTCCATCTGACATTGAGGATCTCAGATGTGACACTGGTTAACCCCTGTCCCACTGTCGCGGAGCACGTGGTCATCTTTGGTCCTGATGCTGTGACCGCTTTCCTCCGCACGCGCCGCGCTTTTAGGGGTGTGTTCACCGTGTACTAGCAAGTCTGGATCGGAATTTTCCTCAGCCTGCCAGGCCGACTGCACGGCAAAATATGTAGGCTAGAAGGACACAGAGGACGGCGCGACTCGGTGTAGGCGGGTAAATGGGAAATCTGATGGGCAGTTTGCGCTACAAGGAGCCGAGAACTGTGGAGGAATGCGACTCGACATGGGAGTCAGATTCGGAAAGCGACGAGCAGCCGGGTGATGAGGACAGCGGGATATCGGAGTGTGTCAGCCGGTTTGAGACAGGGAGATGCGGCGAACAGGCGAACATGTCCCCGAAGGTAAATAGGCTACCAACAAACTGGCACACAGAAAAGAACCCACACACAAACAATAGGAAGAAGAGCAGACTGCAATGAGCTAAATTAGAAAATGGAAATGGCACAGCTGCATAGCTGACTCGCTGAAGATGTCAACATCCCAGACAATAATGTCGGGAAACCAAAATTAGGATTGTATGTAGGCTAGTAGCCTAGTTGAGGCCTATGTCCCAAAGTAATTGTCCTCAACGCATATGTTGTTGCCATGTCTACGCTACGTTCAATGTCATTGCCAGGCATCCAATTGATGTGGTCTTATGCATTGCCAAAAGTGGCAATCTTATAGCGCATAATTCTATATCGTTCAGTTTTAACCAAAATGTTGTACATCGCTGTCTTGTTTTATGTCCTCGTTTCGTGTCCTCAATGTCCTGCGTGAACACGCGGAGGGAGAGTAGCTTAGTGTTGCGCGCAAGTGAGACAGTGACCTGATAAAAGTGACCTATTTTTTTTAATACATAAAATATAATAGGGTCAAATAGGGGAACCCATCTTCCATCGTTTGATTTGGGAAAAATTACACAGTATGCCCATTCCCCAAATCCTTGCTGTTTTCAGTCAGGATCTCCTCAAGCCTTTAGGCTTACTATTTATTTTCAAAAAAAATCTGAAAAATGACAATAGGCAACAACCCTACAACTTTGATGGGATGCATCCATGTTCATAAGTATAAAAGAGATAAACAACAGTATTTGTTTGTAATGAGTCAATTGCCTTTATAATACCTCGATATGCCTTTATATGGTGCATTTTCCTTCATGTTAATCTGACTGTGAGTGCATGGAAGCCTGCATGAAGTTAGAATTGCTTTCATGGGGAAGAAATTGGCAGATTATTATTCTACCTACACCAAAAATAGTTCATTCCAGTTCAGTTACGAACCCACTCAACCCAGATATCTGCTATGTTGTTATGGGTTTGTGTGTCACGTTGTTGATATCATTGTTGCTATCTATTTCAGTCAGTGTTCATTCACTATCTTCTTTCACTATCTTCTTTCCCCTCTCTCTTTTTCTCTTTCTCTCATAGCTCTCTGACTCTAAGTCCAGCACCAAGATGAAGAGGAGTTTTTATGCTGCAAAAGATCTTTACAAATATCGCCACAGCTACCCGGTACGGTACACACCACACGCACCGCACACGCACACGCACACACACACACACTAGCCTGATTCTTCCTGACTCTTCCTCCTCATCCTCTCCCTCCCTAGAACTACAAGGCGCCCCGGCTACCTAATGACTACCGCAACCTCCGCTTCTACCTGAACAAGATCCCTCTAATACCAGACGGTCAGTACACACACACACTAACACACAGTGACAAACAGCAACACACACCCGTCGGACACACAGCAGAGTGTTACTGGCTCAGGGCTTAGAGAGTTTTGATTGGCCTTGGGTCATGTTTGAACAGAGGAGTCCAGAGGATTAAGAGCTGATCTACTGTTTAAACATTAGCCTGCAGACACACACACACATTTTATGCTGACCCCAAACAGGGCAGGTGTGTTTTCCTGCATCATTTATGTGATTGACCTGAATCCCTCTCTAGGTATCTTCATTGAGGAGATCCTGACCAAATGGAGAGGAAATTATGACAAACTGGAGCACAATCACACCTACATACAGTGGTAAGAGGCCCTTCGAGGCACTATGGATGGGTGTGTGTGTGTGTGTGTGTGTGTGTGTGTGTGTGTGTGTGTGTGTGTGTGTGTGTGTGTGTGTGTGTGTGTGTGTGTGTGTGTGGGGCATGCACACCTGTGACTACGTATCAGACCGGGGTTCAAATACTATTTGAGTTTTAGAACCAATCAAGCACAGATTAAGTATTTCAAATGATTTCAAATCGAATTTGAACCCAGGTCTGTAACATATGTATGTTTGGACATAGAAATGTATCTCACCCTTTTTTGCAGGAGCAGAAAGCAGAAAAGAGAACAGCAAAGTACAGCCAATGCTTTCTCTGACACAGACCTACATAACTTAGAGACCTACATAACACCAGGAGAAAAAAACATAGTCACACCAGTGGGATTCACATATCCTGCCAATCTCACTTACTCCCTGCAGCGCCAACCTTATTATCTCTCACTTTCTCTCGTTCTCTCTATTCTGACAGAGCAGTTCATTAGCATAATATCAATTAGTGGGTGTCTAAGCAGAGTGAGCGTGTGCAGATGAGTGGCTGTCGCTCATTGAATTTACTTACAGTGCCTTGCAAAAGTATTCATCCCCCTTGGCATTTTTCCTATTTTGCGGCACTACAACCTGTAATTTAAATTGATTTTTATTTGGATTTCATGAAATGGACATATACAAAATAGTCCAAATTGGTGAAGTGAAATGAAAAAAATAACTTGTTTCAAAAAATTATAAAACTGAAAAAACTGAAAAGTGGTGTGTGCATATGTATTCACCCCCTTTGCTATGAAGCTCCTAAATAAGACCTGGTGCAACCAATTACCTCCAGAAGTCACATAATTAGTTAGATTGCACACAGGTGGACTTTATTTAAGTGTCACATGATCTGTCACATGATCTCAGTATATATACACCTGTTCTGAAAGGCCCCAGAGTCTGCAACACCACTAAGCAAGGGGCACCATGAAGACCAAGGAGCTCTTCAAACAGGTCAGGGACAAAGTTGTGAAGAAGTACAGATCAGGGTTGGGTTATAAAAAAAAGATCAGAAACTTTGAACATCCCATGGAGCACCATTAAATCCATTATTTAAAAATTGAAAGAAAATGGCACCACAACAAACCTGCCAAGAGAGGGCCGCCCACCAAAACTCACGGACCAGGCACGGAGGGCATTAATCAGAGATGCAACAAAGAGACCAAAGATAACCCTGAATGAGCTGCAAAGCTCCACAGCGGAGATTGGAGTATCTGTCCATAGGACCACTTCAAGTCGTACACTCCACAGAGCTGGGCTTTACGGAAGAGTGGCCAGAAGAAAACGCCATTGTTTAAAGAAAAAAAGAAGCAAACACGTTTGGTGTTTGCCAAAAGGCATGTGGGAGACTCCCCAAACATATGGAAGAAGGTACTTTGGTCAGATGAGACTAAATTGAGCTTTTTGGCCATCAAGGAAAACACTGTCTGGCGCAAACCCAACACCTTCCATCACCCCGAGAACATCATCCCCACAGTGAAGCATGGTGGTGGCAGCATCATGCTGTGGGGATGTTTTTCATCAACAGGGACTGGGAAAATGGTCAGAATTGATGGAATGATGGATGGTGCTAAATACCGGGAAATTCTTGAGGGAAACCTGTTTCAGTCTTCCAGAGATTTGAGACTGGGACAGAGGTTCACTTCCACCACGACAATGACCCTAAGAATACTGCTAAAGCTACACTCGAGTGGTTTAAGGGGAAACATTTAAATGTATTGGAATGGGATAGTCAAAGCCCAGACCTCAATCCAATTGAGAATCTGTGGTATGACTTAAAGATTGCTTTACACAAGCGGAACCCATCCAACTTGACGGAGCTGGAGCAGTTTTACCTTGAAGAATGGGCAAAATCAGAGTGGCTATATGTGCCAAGCTTATAGAGACACACCCCAAGAGACTTGCCTCTGTAATTGCTGCAAAAGGTGGCTCTACAAAGTATTGACTTTGGGGGGGTGAATAGTTATGCACGCCCAAGTTTTCAGATTTTTTGTCTTATTTCTTGTTTGTCTCACAATAAAAAATATTTTGCATCTTCAAAGTGGTAGGCATGTTGTGTAAAGCAAATGATACAAACCCCCCCAAAAATCTATTTTAATTCCAGGTTGTAAGGCAACAAAATAGGACAAATGCCAAGGGGGTGAATACTTTCGCAAGCCACTGTAATAAGAGACAGCAGTGGGAGAGAGATGCGTGTATAGAGGAAAAGAGGACAGTGGGGAAGAGCAAGAGAATAAAGACAGGCAAGAGAGGACAGGGAGACGTGCATAGAAAAGTCAAGGGGAGAGAGTTATCCTCACTCTTTGACAGTCTTCTCTCTCTGTCTTTATTGCAGGCTTTTCCCTCTGAGGGAGCAAGGGCTCAACTTCTATGCTCAAGAACTCACTCAGGAGGAGATCAAGGTAAAGACAATAACAAGACTTAACCATGTGGTTTGACTGATCTGAAAATGTCAGTATGCTATCATGTTGTACAGGAATTTTGAATATTGTGGGATCTACTTATTCTTCCGGCTGATCTTTGCTGTGTCCCATAGGAATTCCAAAGCACTCGGGAGGCCAAGCGGCGATTTCTGCTGGCGTACACACTCATGCTAGATTTTTACGGGATCAAACTCCTGGATAAAAGTGGAAATGTCGCCCGAGCTTCCAACTGGCAAGAACGCTTTCAGCACCTCAATGAGTGAGTGGTAAACACAAGTGTACTTACACACACGCACACACACACACTTTCTATCTGGGTCTATAGCGAAGGTTACGCATCACCAAACCACCTATCTCTCCCTCTCTCCCCAGGTCCCAGCATAACTATCTGCGGATCACGCGCATCCTCAAGTCTCTGGGTGAGCTGGGCTTCGAGGCCTTCAAGGCCCCCCTGGTGCGTCTGCTGCTGGATGAGGCTCTGTGCCGGGGCACCCTGCCCAACATGTTGCACAGCACCCTGGAGTATTACGTCTACACCATCCGCCTCCGCTCCCACCGCCGCAGTCTGCTCCGGTACGCCCGCCAGCACTACCAGCCGGCCAACACCTTCCTCTGGGGGCCCCCGGCCAGGAGGAGAGGAGTTGAGGCAGGGCCAGGAGGCAGGGTGGCAGAACCCACCCCAGAGAGGGAGAGGAGAGGAGGAGACCCCCATAGGGCTCGTAGTCCACTTACGAAGAAGGACTCAGTGGGAGGGGGGGGTGGGGGAGGAGATGGGAAGGGAACCAAGGGCTATACCGTCTCCACCAAAACCCTCCAGGAGGGGGTGATGGAGAGGGGTAGGGGGGACAGGGGAAAGTACATTGAGACTGTTCCACTGTAGGACTGTAGGGAGAATAGTTTTGGGACGAAGTGGTGTATGTGTGTCTTGATTGATTGGGGGGTGGGGGGGTTATTGTAGCAATACTGGCCCATGCCATGTTTTTATGGACTCAAAGTCGTAGCTAAGTTGTAGTAGCTAAGTTTAGTATTCAGCACAATCCTTAACGTTAAACTACTCTTGCAATGTTTTCTCTCTGTCACAATGTCATTCTTCCTTTTGTGTAGATTGACTGCACTTGGTAATCCACTAATTGTACAGAACCTTCTAGCCAAGCAGATCACATGTAGGGCTTCGCATACAACAAGCAGCCTGATTGGTTGGAAGTATGAAACAAATAATCTGATAGGACATGAACAACTGCTTGAAAGGGCGGCTGCTGTGTGGAATCTTGCACCTTTGACAATCTGTCTTCCTATATGAAATATATCTGTTACTTCCTGAGCTGATCTTTCTATTGACTGCTGAGCCTGGCGATGACGGTGAAACTTTGGGCGCCGGATCCCATCTTCCTACACAAAGCCTTCTGTAGCTTTCCGAGCAGCCAAGCTAGTCAGACGCACAGGCTCATATGAGCTTTTCAGGTATACTGTAATGTGATTGATAATATGGGCTCAAGTATTAATACTGTAGCTATCAGTGTGTTGAGACTGTAGTGTGTGTGTGTGTGATAGGCAATTTGTGTACCACTATCTGAAGTGCCTCTTTTTCTATTAATCTTTTACTGGTTGATTGTTTGCCATTAGGGATGTGTGTGTACTTAGCAGTGTTTGAGTTAAAGGGTGTTTTCGTGTATGAATTTGGTTACCTGTTGGGTGTTAGCGAAAAGGTACGATTTGCATTCATAAGGACAGAACGTGACCATTTCAGTGTACCGGTATGCTTATAACACACAAATAACTTGACGGCAGCTTGACATAGCTCTTTTTTGAATGGCACACATTTCACATGATTCGCAGTAACGGGTGACAACAATACCTGGCACTTGGGTCCTGATCCTGGACTAATCTATTGGGGATGTGCAAGACTTTAATTTGATCCGAATCCAGGATGGTGATATGGCTGTTTTTTTTTTTATTGGGAAAAGAAAATGCATAACTGTTGAGTGTATGTAGATACAAATAAGCATTTATAGTAAAGCCTATACACACCTTTTTATTCATACAGACAGATTTACTCACTCTTACCCTCACCCATAGACCCATACACAATAGAGTATCTCTTCTTTGTATACAGTGCGTATCTGTTTTATAGGATTTCTCTCTCTCACACACTCTCTCTTTCCCTTCCTACTCTTCATCTACCACTTCTTCCGCATTTGCAAGAATTAAAGGAGGCTGAGTGGATGGCTTGAATCCAACTCTCTTTCTTTCTTGTTCTCTCTCATTCTATCTCTCTCCTTATCTCTAGCCATACAGTTGGTTGGCATTGGCATATTAAAGTAATGTGCCAATGAAGACCAGTTAAAATGCCTAATTTTCTCTCTCTCCCACCCATCTTTCAGAGGAAACTTAGATTATGATAAAGAAGAATCTATTCCGTCTCTGTTTCTCTCCAGACCCTCATTGTTTAACTGCCTCTATTGTCATCTGGGCTAAGATGACACAATTTGGGAGGGGATGGAGGATTGGCACGAGAAACAGGAATGAGGAGAGGGACTAACTGTAAATCCAGTCTATGGAATTCTGGAAACTCTTCAAATGTTTTACTTCCATATACAATGTATAGTGGTCTGTTTCAGGGATAGATGCATCTCTCTCTCTGTCTGCGTCCATCCTTGTGACTGACTTGTCTCTGGATGTGTAAAGGTTCCCTTCAAAAGTATGTTTTGTAACTTGTATCAATTCTTATGATTTGTATAGAAAGTGTATGGAGACAAATTTGTTGCTGTATTAAAATATGGCAAGTCAAAAGGAAAAGACAATGTGTACTTTCTTGTGCGTATGTGTGTGTGTGTTGTGTGTAAGAGAGAGAGTATATGGGAGTAGAGAGCTGTCACATCCTGACCCTAGTAAGATGTCATTTTCTATAGTAGAGTAGGTCAGGGCGTGACAGGGGGTGTTTTGGGGTTTCTATGTATTCTATTTCTATGTTTTAGTTCTAGTTTTTCTATTTCTATGTTGGGGTTGTTTTGGTTGATCTCCAATTGGAGGCAGCTGATCCTCGTTGCCTCTGATTGGAGATCATATTTAAGTAGGGGTTTTTCTTCCTGGGTTTTTGTGGGTTGTTTTCTGTTTAGTGTATGTTCACCTGACGGTACTGTTGTTGGTCGTTTTGTTGTTTTTGTTACGTGTTTCATTAAAAGTAAATATGAGCACTTCACACGCCGCACCTTGGTCTCCTTTAGACGACCCGCGTTACAAGAGCACTGATGGCAAGACACTACAGACAAACCCAACCAGCTACATTTCTCATTGTTCGACATATACTAATGACAAATTATATTGTCACCCTTAGATGGATAGAACATGTCTGTTCAAGCCATTCTATGAGCCTGACCTACTATGACCCTGACTGCCCCACGGCAGTTTACAAGACCACAGAAGGCGAGTGTATAGACAGCAGCACATATATGAGTACAAAGAGTGCCATGGATATCCAGAGTTATGGCAATTTCGGTTAACAGTAGAGATTTTAAAACGTAAATACTCTGAAGTAACACACACAGGTTGGTGTAAATTGAAGTGTGTGGTGAGAAGAACAATGTGTGTGATATGATGTGTGATCTTTCACACACGCAAACACACACACACAAACACACACATGCAAACACACATACACAAACATACACACGCAAACACACACAGGCAAACACACACACGCAAACACACACACACAAACACACACACGCAAACACACACACACAAACACACACACGCAAACACACACAAACACACACACACAAACACACACACACAAACACACCTACACAAACACACATACACAAACATACACACGCAAACACACACAGGCAAACACACACACGCAAACACACACACACAAACACACACACGCAAACACACACACAAACACACACACGCAAACACACACAAACACACACACAAACACACACACACAAACACACCTACACAAACATACACAAACACACACACAAACACACACACACAAACACACCTACACAAACATACACATGCAAAAGGCAGTTATACAATTTCAAAAACATTACAATACATTTCACAACAGATTTCACAACACATTAAGTGTGTGCCCCGTCCACTACTCTACTACCGCATATCTACAACGCAAAATCCATGTGTACATGTGTGTATAGTGCGTATGTTATCGTGTGTGTGTATGCATGTGTCTGCAACTGTGTGTGTGTATCTTCACAGTCCCCGCTGTTCCATAAGGTGTATTTTTATCAGTTTTTTTTTTAAATCAAATTTTACTGCTTGCATGAGTTACTAGATGTGGAATAGAGTTCCATGTTGTCATGGCTCTATGTACTACTGTGCGTCTCACATAGTCTGTTTTGGACTTAGGGACTGTGAGGAGACCTCTGGCCACATGTCTTGTTGGGTATGCATGGGTGTCCAAGCTGTGTGCTAGTAGTGTAAACAGACAGCTTGGTGCATTCGACATGTCAATACCTCTCCCAAATACAAGTAGTGATGAAGTCAATCTCTCCTCTACTTTGAGCCACGAGAGATTGACATGCATATAAAATATGCATAAAAAACATGCATAAAAAAATAGTATTAATGTTAGCTCTCCATCTACAGTAACAGTCAAAAGTTTGGACACACCTGCTCATTCAAGGGTTTTTCTTTATTTTTTACTATGTTCCACATTGTAGAATGATAGTGAAGACATCAACACTATGAAATAACACATATGGAATCATGTAGTAACCAAAAAAGTGTTAAACAAATCAAAATATATTTTATATTTGAGATTCTTCAAAGTAACCACCCTTTGCCTTGATGACAGCTTTGCACACTATTGGCATTCTCTCAACCAGCTTCATGAGGTAGTCACCTGGAATGCATTTCAATTAACAGGTATGCCTTGTTAAAAGTTAATTTGTGGAATTGCGCCCCTGTCGTCCACTATCATCCTCAGTAATTTTCCATCCAAGTTGTCAGACCCAGGTAGTTTGTCATTGTTGATAGACAACAGTAGTTTTTTCATCTCTTCCACACTCACTTTACAGAATTCAAAATTAAAATAATTTGGTCAGTTATGCATGGATATGTGGGTTCCGAATTTGTTGTTGGCATGTCTTACCTAAGTTTGCTAACCTTGCTAATGAAAAAATCATTAAAGTAGTTGGCAATATAAGTGGATTTTGTGATGAATGAGCGATCTGATTCAATGAATGATGGAGCAGAGTTTGCGTTTTGCCCAAAATGTCATTTAAGGTGCTCCAAAGCTTTTCAAAATTAAATATTTATTTGTCCCATGCGCCGAATACAACAGGTGTAGTAGACCTTATCCTGAATTGCTTACTTACAAGCCTCTAACCAACAATGCAGAGTAATAAAATATTTGCTAAATGAATTAAAGTAAACAAATAAAAATAACACAATAAAATAACAATAACGAGGCTATATAATCAAATCAAATCACATTTTATTAGTCACATGCTCCGAATACAACAGGTGTAGACCTTCCAGTGAAATGCTTACTTACAAAGTGACTATGCATAGATGACAACAGAGAGTGGCAGTGGTGTGGGGAGGGGGGGGGGGGGGGGGGGGGGGGCAATGCAAAATAGTCCGGGTAGCCATTTGATTAACTGTTCAGCAGTCTTATGGCTTGGGGGAAGCTGTGAAGAATCCTCTTGGACCTAGACTTGGAGCTCCAGTACCACTTGCCGTGCGGTAGCAGAGGGCATAGTCTATGACTTGGGTGGCTGGAGTCTGACAATTTTTAGGGCCTTCCTCTGACATCGCCTGGTATAGAGGTCCTGGATGGCAAGAAGCTTGGCCCCAGTGATGTACTGGACCGTTTGCACTACCCTCTGTAGCACCTTGCGGTCGGATGCTGAGCAGTTGCCATACCAAGCGGTGATGCAATCACTCTGGATGCTCTCGATGGTGCAGCTGTAGAACTTTTTGAGGATCTGAGGACACACGCTAAATCTTTTCAGTCTCCTGTGGAGGAATAGGTGTTGTTGTGCCTTCTTCACAACTGTCTTGGTGTGTTTGTACCATGATAGTTTGTTGGTGATGTGGGCACCAAGGAACTTGAAACTCTCAACCCGCTCCACTACATTCCAGGTGGGAAATTCAGTGTGGAGTGCAAGAGAGAATGCGTCATCTGTGGATCTATTGGGGCGGTATGCAAATGAGAGTTTGTCACAGGTTTCTGGGATGATGGTGTTGATGTGAGCCATGACCAGCCTTTCAAAGCACTTCATGGCTACAGATGTGAGTGCTACGGGTTGGTAGTCATATAGGTTACCTTGGCGTTCTTGGGCACATGGACTATGGTGTTCTGCTTGAAACATGCCTCGGTCATGGAAAGGTTGAAAAAGTCAGTGAAGACACTTGCCAGTTTTTACTATCATTCTAAATATAATTTATCCACAGGGATTTAACAGTTTTTCCAGTAATTTTCTTAATGGGTGCATACTAATTAGTAACTGGAATAAGCAATTTCATAAGTGTGTCAAGTGCAGCGTCTGGTTGCTCCTCATTACACACCACAGAGCAGCAAATATTCTTTACATCTTCAACATTGGAATTACTACAAAACTTATTGTATGACCTCTTACACACTGTTTTAGGCTCAAGATTTAGAACTTTGGTTTTCCTAGATATGGCTACTATATTATGATGACAATATCTGATGGATTTAGATACTGCTTTAGAGAAGATTTCTGTAGCATTACTAAAGATGTGATCAATACATGTGGATTATTTAACTCCTGTGCTGTTTGTAAATACCCTGGTAGGTTGACTGATAACCTAAACCAGTTTGCAGGCACTGGTGACAGTTTGAAGCTTTTTCTTGAGTGGGCAGCTTGATGAAAGCCAATCAATATTTAGGTCACCCAGAAAGATGTACCTCTGTTGATATCCCATACAGTTGAAGTTGGAAGTTTACATACACTTAGGTTGGAGTCATTAAAACTTGTTTTTCAACCACTTCACAAATTTCTTGTTAACAAACAATAGTTTTGGCAAGTCGGTTAGGACTATTTCACTTATAACTCACTGTATCCGATTATTTCACTTATAATTCACTGTATCACAATTCCAGTGGGTCAGAAGTTTACATACACTAAGTTGACTGTGCCTTAAACAGCTTGGAAAATTCCAGAAAATGATGTCATGGCTTTAGAAGCTTCTGATAGGCTAATTGACATCATTTGAGTCAATTGGAGGTGTACCTGTGGATGTATTTCAAGGCCTACCTTCAAACCCAGTGCCTCTTTGCTAGACATCCTGGGAAAATCAAAAGAAATCAGCCAAGACCTCAGAAAAAAATTGTAGACCTCCACAAGTCTGGTTCATCCTTGGGAGCAATTTCCAAACGCCTGAAGATACCACATTCATCTGTACAAACAATAGTACGCAAGTATAAACATCATGGGACCACGCAGCCGTCATACCACTCAGGAAGGAGACGCGTTCTGTCTCCTAGACAGGAACGTACTTTGGTGCGAAAGGTGCAAATCAATCCCAGAACAACAGCAAAGGACCTTGTGAAGATGCTGGAGGAAACAGGTACAAAACTATCTATAACCACAGTGAAACGAGTCCTATATCGACATAACCTGAAAGGCTGCTCAGCAAGGAAGAAGCCACTGCTCCAAAACCGACATAAAAAAGCCAGACTACGGTTTGCAACTGCACATGGGGACAAAGATCGTACTTTTTGGAGAAATGTCCTCTGGTCTGATTAAACAAAAATAGAACTGTTTGGCCATAATGACCATCGTTATGTTTGGAGGAAAAAGGGGGAGGCTTGCAAGCCGAAGAACACCATCCCAACCGTGAAGCACGGGGGTGGCAGCATCATGTTGTGGGGGTGCTATGCTGCAGGAGGGACTGGTGCGCTTCACAAAATAGATGGGGGAAGAACATTTTGTGGATATATTGAAGCAACATCTCAAGACATCAGTCAGGAAGTTAAAGCTTGGTCGCAAATGGGTCTTCCAAATGGACAATGACCCCAAGTATACTTCCAAAGTTGTGGCAAAATGGCTTAAGGAAAACAAAGTCAAGGTATTGGAGTGGCCATTCCAAAGCCCTGATCTCAATCCAATAGAAAATGTGTGGGTAGAACTGAAAAAGCGTGTGCGAGCAAGGAGGCCTACAAACCTGACTCAGTTACACCAGCTCTGTCAGGAGGAATGGACCAAAATTCACCAATCTTATTGTGGGAAGCTTGTGGAATGCTACCCGAAACTTTTGACCCAAATTAAACAATTTTAAAAGCAAAGCTACCAAATACTAATTGAGTGTATGTAAACTTCTGGCGCACTGGGAATGTGATGAAAGAAATATAAGCTGAATTAAAACATTCTCTCTACTATTATTCTGACATTTCACATTCTTAAAATAAAGTGGTGATCCTAACTGACCTAAAACAGGGAATTATTATTACTAGGATTAAATGTCAGGAATTGTGAAAAACTGAGTTTAAATGTATTTGGCTAAGGTGTATGTAAACGTCCGACTTAAACTGTACGTTATCAAGCACGTTATCACACCTTTTTAACAAGTAATCTTTCATTATGTTGGCCAATAAAAAGTTTAATCTCTAACACATTGTTTTATGATATTAATAATATTATTCATTCATTTGACGGAGGTGCATATGATGCATTGCATCAGATTTAGCATTCACTTGTTCTCATCTACAGGTACATGTATTAAATCAGAGACATTTAGAAAGTGTATACTGCCTGTGTGTGAGACTTTTGCCTTGGCTTCTTGATGTTTTTCTCCTTTTTTTGTTTCAGTTTCCTCTCAAATTTGGACTGGAAACTTCTGCAGGTGTTGTGTCTGCACCTCATAAGAAGTGTGCTACTTCCTGTATGTACCACCAGTGGGCTCCAGGGATTTGTCTCTGTCAGAGTTGGTGTGATCATCATCCTTTTCTCACATTCACACCTTTTTAACAAGTAATCTTTCATTATGTTGGCCAATAAAAAGTTTAATCTCTAACACATTGTTTTATGATATTAATAATATTATTTATTCATTTGAAGGAGGTGCATATGATGCATTGCATCAGATTTAGCATTCACTTGTTCTCATCTACAGGTACATGTATTAAATCAGAGACATTTAGAAAGTGTATACTGTACATAGGTAAACATTGTGACCTTGAAGATAAGATAACATGTGGCGAATAAGAAGGAAAATATAAATAAGAAAATCTTTATTGTTGGACATAGACAAGAAACTCACCACTACTGTGTAAAATCGATTAAATATTATAGGCCCAGTGCAGTCAAAAATGTAATTTCAATTAAATTGGCTTAAAAATCTACAGTGTATTCATCCCCATTGCCGTTTTTCCTATTTTGTTGCATTACAACCTGTCATTTAAATAGATTTTTATTGGGATTTCATTTAATGGACATACACAATATAGTCTAAATTGGTGAAGTGAAATGAAAAAAATTACTTGTTTAAAAAAAGAAGAAGAAAAAAAAAAGTTGTGCGTGCATATGTATTCACCTCTTTGCTATGAAGACCCTAAATAAGACCCGGTGCAACCAATTACCTTCAAAAGTCACATAATTTGTTAAATAAAGTCCACCTGTGTGCAATTTTACTGTCACATGATCTGTCACATGATTCCCCCATCAACACCACCCACCAAGCAGCACCATGAAGACCAAGGAGCACTCCAAACAGATCATGGACAAAGTTGTGGAGAAGTACAGATCAGGGTTAGGTTATAAAAATATATCCGAAACTTTTAACATCCCACGGAGCACCATTAAATCCATTATTAAAAAATGGAAAGAATATGGCACCACAACAAACCTGCCAAGAAAGGGCAGCCTACCAAAACTCACGGACCAGGCACGGAGGGCATTAACCAGAGAGGCTACAAAGAGACCAAAGATAATCCTGAAGGAGCAGCAAAGCTCCACTGATTGGAGTATCTGTCTATAGGACCACTTTAAGCTGTACACTCCACAGAGCTAGGCTTTACGGAAGAGTGGCCAGAAAACGCGCAAACCCAACACCTTTCATTACCCCGAGAATACCATCCCCACAGTGAAGCATGGTGGTGGCAGCATCATGCTGTGGGGATGTTTTTCATCGGCAGGGACTGGGAAAATGGTCAGAATTTGAGGAATGATGGATGGCACTAAGTACAGGGAAATTCTTGAGGAAACCTTTTTCAGTCTTCCAGAGAGGACAATGACCCTAGGCATACTGCTAAAGCAACACTCAAGTGGTTTAAGGGGAAACATTTAAATGTCTTGGAATGGCCTAGTCAAAGCCCAGACCTCAATCCAATTGAGAATCTGTGGTATGACTTAAAGATTGCTGTACACCAGTGGAACCCATCCAACTTGAAGTAGCTGGAGCAGTTTTGCCTTGAAGAATGGGCAAAAATCCCAGTGGCTAGATGTACCAAGCTTACAAAGGTGGCTCTACAAAGTATTGACTTCGGGCGGGAGAAGTTATGCATGCTCAAGTTTTCAGTTTTTTGTGTTATTTCTTGTTTAACAATAACAAATATTTTGCATCTTCAAAGTGATAGGCAGGTTGTGTAAATCAAATGATACAAACCCTCCAAAACTCTATTTTAATTCCAGGTTGTAAGGCAACAAAATAGGAAAAATGCCAAAAATGCCAAGGGGGTGAATACACTGGCAAGACTTGAAAATTAATTTCTTGCAATTTTCAACAACCAACATGTAATAACTCAAGTGTGTAAATACATATGTAAATGAGATATATTTAAGTATCTAACATTTCTAAAAACATGTTTTCACTTTGTCATTATGTGGGGCATTGTCTGTAGATGGGTAAGAGAAAAAAATCTATTTAATCCCTTTTCATTTCCAGCTGTAACACAACGAAATGTGGAATAAGTCAAGGGGTATGAATACTTTCTGAAGGCACTGTACAGTTTACCGCATCTGGTGCTAATAGTGGAATAATTGTGTTTCAAAGTACTACTTACCCGCCAGTGTTGATTGGCTGTGATATTCCACTATTGATTTCTCCCGCCGGAGCGGCAGTGTTGCCAACTTAGCAACTTTGTCGCTATATTTAGCGTGTATTCAGACCCCTCTAGCGACACTTTTACAAAAAAGCGACTAGCGACAAATCTAGCGACTTTTTCTGGTGTTATTGGAGACTTTTGGAGACGTGAAAGCATGTATCGCTCTTACTATTCTCAATGAGCAGCGGGTGCTGCCGTGGGCCCCACACCGTCCCAAAGCACTCATAGGTGGCCCAGCCCACTCGCAGCAGTTGCTGCAGTCAGAGCAGGAGATGTTCACCCCTCCACGTCCAGACTGCAAATGAATCCGCCGCTGGCTGATCCCGCCCTGGCTTACATTCAGGGCGGGATGTGAATGTAAAAAACTAAACTAACATTTTTTTTTTTTTTATTAAAAATAAAATAAAAAAATAAGTAACTCCGCCAGTGTCTCTTTTGGGTCACTTTTGCCAGTCCCAAGTCCGGATAAAGGAGGAGGGTTGGAATTGTGACATAAAAAAAAACAAGAATAGACAGAAGAAAGTTCATTTGTAGTTCTAAACATATTTAGGGTGTTTTTTACTCACTATTTGTCTCTCCCACAACCTTATTTCTCTCTCCTACAGCATCCATCACAATTACGTGCAGATGGCCAATTATGCAAATTAGGTGATGACGTCAGTTAGCGACTTCTAGCGACTTTTAGGACAGCCAATAGCTACTGTCCTAACTGAGGAGTTGGCAACACTGCGGATCGGCATTCTTTGTCAGAATGGGAAAGCTGTTCTGACTGTGGCAGTATTATCTAGTGGAAATCGTAGTTGCTTCCCTGTGGCTCAGTTGGTAGAGCATGGTGTGTGCAGGGTTGTGGGTTCGATTCCCACGGGGGGCCAGTACAAAAAAAATAAAAATGCATGAAATGAAATGTATGCATCCACTACTGTAAGTCGCTCTGGATAAGAGCGTCTGCTAAATGACTAAAATGTAAAATGAAATCGCTCTGTCATTTCCTGGTTGCTAAAATTCTATACTATTTGCTCACTTACAGTTTATGTGAGAAAACAAGCACTGAATAGTGTAGGGAATCATTGTACCATCTTAATCTCTGTGAAACTAAAAATATAGTTTTTACAGCTGTAACCTGAAATTGTGCGAACAGTGTAGAATTGTAGCAACCAGAAAATGGGTGTGATTTTAACTAGATAACACAGCCACAAAGTCGGAACAGCTTTCCTATTTTGACAACAGATGCTGCTCCGGCATTTGAAATCAATTGGCGAATATCACAGTCAATCACAACACTGGCAGGCAAGCAATACTGTGAAACACATCATTCCACTATTACTGCAGATACATTATATTATGGACATTTTCTGAAATTACAATGCAAACATGAAATAAAAACATCCTATATGTAGCACCTTTAAGGTTAGGTTTAAAATCAGATTTTATGACTTTGTGGCTGTGCAGCAGAGCTGCCTCCAGAACAAGATTCATGATGAAAAACACTAAACTGCGTTTCTTACCCGAAACTGGACTTGTTTAGGTTTCAGGGTTGCAGTCTGAGGTCAAAACTAGCTGTTACTCTGAGAGAACTTCTGATTTCTAAGGCACAGAAAGAGACGTGAAAAGAAGATAGGCCTACGACTGTAAGCACAAAGACAGTGCGTGTGTATGAAACATTTATTTGACCAAGGAGTTGACCATTAATTAAATAATTAATTATATATGGTTAAGGGGATTCACAGGAGGTTTCATGAGATGGAATAACACACACGCACGCACACAAACCAAACACACGCGCTGTACTTGTTTGACCTTTGGCAACCCTTCTGGCCAGACTGTTGTTTTGATCCAAACACTTAGCACAACTCTCACATAATCCTGCCTCTCCAGCTGTCCAAATACATGTTTTTCTGTATCTGTTTGTGACTGTGTTAATGAGTATAACAGCACTATGTGTGTGTGTGTGTGTGTGTGTGTGTGTGTGTGTGTGTGTGTGTGTGTGTGTGTGTGTGTGTGTGTGTGTGTGTGTGTGTGTGTGTGTGTGTGTGTGTACAGTGCCTTCAGAAAGTATTCATACCGCTTAACTTATTCCACATTTTGTACAGTCTGAATAAAAAATGGATCAAATGCATTTCTCTTCCATCGACATACAATACCCCATAATGACAAAGTGAAAACATGTTTTTTCGAAATGTTAGCAAATTGATAGAAAATGAAATACAGATATCTCATTTACAGTGCATTCGGAAAGTATTCAAACCCGGTGTTTCCTCCAACACGTTGGTGTGGCTGGCTTCCGGGTTAAGAAAGCAGGTGTTAAGAAACGCGGTTTGGGGGGGTCATGTTTTGGAGGACGCATGATATAACCTTCGCCTCTCCCAAGCCCTATGCGGAGTTGCAGTGATGAGACAAGATCGCAATTGGACATCACGAAATTGGGGAGAAAAAGGGGGTAAAATAAAACAAATAAAAATAAAACAAATAAAAAACAGAAATACCTTATGTACATAAGTATTCAGACCCTTTGCTATGAGACTCGAAATTAAGCTCAGGTGCATCCTGTTTCCATTGATCATCTTTGAGATGCTTGATTGGAGTCCACCTGTGGTAAATTCAATTAATTGGACATGATTTGGAAAGGCTCACACCTGTCTATATAAGGTCCCACAATTGACAGCATGTCAGAGCAAAAACCAAGCCATGAGGTCAAAGGATTTGTCCGTAGAGCTACAGGACAGGATTGTGATGAGGCACAGATCTGGGGAAGGGTATCAAAAAATGTCTGCAGAATTGAAGGTCCCCAAGAACACAGTGGCCTCCATCATTCTTAAATGGAAGAAGTTTGGAACCACCATGACTTTTCCTAGAGCTGGCTGGCCAAACTGAGCAATTGGGGAGAAGGCCCTGGTTAGGGAGGTGACCAAGAACCCAATGGTCACTCTGAACGAGCTCCAGAGCTCCTCTATGGACATGGGAGAACCTTCCAGAAGGACAACCATCTCTGCAGCACTCCACCAATAAGACCTTTATGGTAGAGTGGCCAGACGGAAGCCACTCCGCAGTAAAAGGCACATAACAGCCTGCTTGGAGTTTGCCAAAAGTTACCTAAAGGACTCTCAGACCATGAGAAACAAGATTCTCTGATCAGATGGAACCAAGTTTGAACTCTTGGCCTGAATGCCAAGCGTCACGTCTGGAGAAAACCTGGCACCATCCCTACGGTGAAGTATTGTGGTGGCAGCATCATGCTGTGTGGATGTTTTTCAGCGGCAGGGACTGGGAGATGAGTCAGGATCGAGGGAAAGATGAACGGAGCAAAGTAGAGAGATCCTTGATAAAAACCTGCTCCAGAGCGCTCAGGACCTCAGACTGGGGCGAAGGTTCACCTTCCAACAGGACAACAACCCTCAGCACACAGCCAAGACAACACAACACAGGAGTGGTTACGGGACAAGTCTCTGAATATCCTTGAGTGTCCCAGCCAGAGCCCGGACTTGAACCCGATTGAACTTCTCTGGCGAGACCTGAAAATATCTCTGCAGCGACGCTACCCATCCAACCTGACAGAGCTTGAGAGGATCTGCAGAGAAGAATGGGAGAAACTCCCCAAATACACGTGTGCCAAGGTTGTAGTGTCATACCTGAGAAGGTGCTTCAACATAGTACTGAGTACTTATGAATACTTAATACTTATGAAAACGTATCTAAATGTGATAAAAAAATGTAAAAAAAATATCTACAATCCCGTTTTTGCTTTGTCATTACGGGGTACAGTATTGTGTTTAGATTGATCAGATAAAAAACTATTTAATCAATTTTATAATAAGGCTGTAACGTAACAAAATGTGGAAAAAAAATCAAGGGGTCTGAATATTTTCAGAATGCACTATACATAAGTATTCACACCCCTAACTCAATACTAGAAGGACCTTTGGCAGTGAATACAGCTGTGAGTCTTTCTGGGTAAGTCTTTAAAAACCTCTTAAGGATCCGCCTCTTTTTTCAATTTTCGCCTAAAATGACATACCCAAATCTCACTGCCTGTAGCTCAGGCCCTGAAGCAAGGATATGCACATTCTTGGTACCATTTGAAAGGAAGAACTTTGATGTTTGTAGATATTTGAAAGGAATGTAGGAGAATATAACACAATAGATCTGGTAAAAGATAATACAAAGAAAAACCTACCGTTCTTTAAAAAAAAATTGTACCATCATCTTTGAAATGCAAGAGAAAGGCCATAATGTATTATTCCAGCCCAGGTGCAATTTAGATTTTGGCCACTAGATGGCACCAGTGTATTTGCAAAGTTTTAGACTGATCCAATGAACCATTGTATTTCTGTTCAAAATGTTGTATCAATACTGTCCAAATGTGCCTAATTTGTTTATTAATAACTTTTCATGTTCAAAATTGTGCACTCTCCTCAAACAATAGCATGGTATTATTTCACTGTAATTGATACTGTAAATTGGACAGTGCATTTCGATTAACAAAAATGTAAACCTTCAGCCAATATCAGATATGTCTATGTCCTGGGAAATGTTATTGTTACTGACAGCCTCATGCTAATCACATTAGCCTACGTTAGCTCAACCGTCCTGTGGACGGGACATTGATCCCAAAGAAGTTTAAGTGCTTTCCACACCTTGATTGTGCAACATTTGCCCATAATTCTTTAAAAACATTCTCTAACCTCTGTCAAATTGCTAGACAACCATTTTCAGGTCTTGACATAGATGTTCAAGTAACTAGACCACCCAGGAACATTCACTGTCTTCTTGGTAAGCAACTCCAGCGCAGATCTGACCTTGTTTTAGGTTATTGTCCTACTGAAAGGTGAATTCATCACGCAGTGTCTGGTGGAAAGCAGACTGAACCAGATTTTCCTCTTGGATTTGCCTGTGCCTCCATTCCATTTCTACTTTATTCTGAAAAACTTGCCAGTACTTAATGATTACAAGCATACCCATAACAGAATGCAGCCACCACTATGCTTGAAAATATGGAGAATGGTGACCAATTATGTGTTTTATTGGATTTGCTCTAAACATAACACTTTGTATTCAGAACAAAAAGTGAATTGCTTTGTCACATTTTTTGCAGTGTTGCAAACAGGATGCATGTTTTGTAATATTTTTATTCTGTATAGGCTTCCTTTTCACTCATCTAGGTTAGTTTTGTGGAGTAACTACAATGTTGTTGATCCATCCTCAGTTTTCTCCTATCACAGCCATTAAACTCTGTAACAGTTTTAAAATCACCATTGGCCTTATGGTAAATCCCTGAGCGGTTTCCTTCCTCTTCGGCAAATGAGTTTGGAAGGACGCCTGTATCTTTGTAGCGACTGGATGTATTGATAGACCATCCAAAGTGTAATGAATAATTTCACCATGCACAAAGCGATATTCAATGTCTGCTTTAAAATTTTTTTTTTTACCCATCTACAAATAGGTGTCCTTTGCGAGGGACTGGTAAACCTCCCTGGTCTTTGTGATTGAATCTGTGTTTGAAATTCACTGCTCAACTGATGGCCTTAGAAATAATTGTATGTGTGGGGTACAGAGATAAGGTCGTCATTAAAAAAAACGAATACTTATTGACTCAAGACATTTCAGCTTCATTTCTTTTATTAATTAGTAAACATTTGAAAAAACATAATTCCACTTTGACATTATGGGCTATTGTCTGTAGGCCAGTGAAAACAAATCTAAATGTAATCCTTTTAAATTCTGGCTGTAACACAACAAAATTTGAAATATGTCAAATGGTGTGAATAGTTTCTAAAGGCACTGAATGTGTGTGTGAGGCAGGTTGGTGAGCCAGCTCTTTCATTGACCACAGAAATACCCAGGTCAGCTCTACGTTACTCTACATTTCAGTTCCTCGTGGCAGAGAGAGACAAGGAGTGATATAAAGTTTGGAATAGAGAGAAAGCATGTGAATCCCCTAAACAGTTCAAGAGAGACCAACAGCACCGCAAGAGTTTCGAGGATAGAAAACCCATGAATGTTTCTCTCATTGAGACAATCACACACATTATTCATTACACAACAGCCTTTATTAATCATATTCAATAATAGATTAAAAAACATATTTTGACTGTTATTATGTTTACTAAGCACACACACTAACACAAACACTTTCACCTGTACCCTATTTGAATAGCTGGAGCGCACCCTGCTTAAATCTCTGCAGTCTTTTCAAACCTGCAATGGTGAGTCATAAAGGAAAGAGGGGAGAAAAGCAGTGTTCAATGTGGAATCAGGCCTATAGTATTCTGAATAATATCAGAGATGAAGAGGCAAAGCGAGAGGATTTACTCTGCCCAAAATATGGTCGTGTGATAAGTGGGGATTTTTTTGTATGGAGGTCTATGAGACAGATATGAATTACGTGAGGTTTATTTAATCTGATACAAGTTTCGTAATGTTTAGGCTGTTACAAATGTACTGATATAAGTGGATTCACGTGGAATTCCTGCACGACTTAGTTCAGGTTGGAATGGTCCCACCTGATCTTGCCTCCCGCCTGCATTCCATCGTTGAGGACATGTATTTCCAATGTTAGAGCAGTCACTTGACTATCTTGTCTATATAATAGATTGTCTTTGATAATACAGTATTTAATGCAGTAGTTATATGGCACTTCCTACACAATGTGTGATCTGCAAGGCTAGCCTGCCCTCTTCTGGTGAATTGAAGGGAAAGGCAATGCATTCAACATTGCCTTTAACAATGTAAACCATGGCGACAGGACACCCTCTAACCTAAATAAAGTCAAAGCTTATACACCACAAAAGTATGTGGACACCCCTTGAAATTAGTGCATTCGGCTATTTCAGCCACACCCGTTGCTGACAGGTGTTTAAAATTGAGCACACAGCCATGCAATCTCAATAGGAAAACATTGACAGTAGAATGGCCTGTACTGAAGAGCTCAGTGGCATTCAAAGTGGTACCGTCATAGGATGCCACCTTTCCAACATGTCAGTTAGTCAAATTTTTGCCCTGCTAGAGCTGCCCCGGTCAACTGTAAGTGCTGTTATTGTGAAGTGGAAAAGTCTAGGAGCAACAATGGCTCAACTGCTAAGTGGTAGGCTACACAATCTCACTGAACGGGACCTCCGAGTGCTGAAGCGTGTAAAAATCATCTGTATTCGGTTGCAACACTCACTACCGAGTTCCAAACTGCCTCTGGAGGCAACGTCAGAATAATAACTGTTTGTCGGGAGCTTCATGAAATGGGTTTCCATGACCAAGCAGCTGCACACAAGCCTAAGCTCACCATGCGCAATGCCAAGCGTCGGGCTGGAGTGGTGTAAAACCCGCCGCCATTGGACTCTGGAGCAGTGGAAATGCGTTCTCTGGAGTGATGAATCACGCTTCACCATCTGGCAGTCTGACGGACGAATCTGGGTTTGGCGGATGCCAGAAGAACGCTACCTGCCAGAATGCATAGTGCCAACTGTAAAGTTTGGTGGAGGAGGAATAATGGTATGGGGCTGTTTTTCATGGTTCGGGCTATTCCCCTTAGCTCCAGTGAAGGGAAATGTTAACGCTACAGCATACAATGACATTCTAGACGATTCTGTGCTTCTAACTTTGTGGCAATAGTTTGGGGAAGGTTCTTCCCTGTTTTAGCATGACAATTCCCCCGTGCACAAAGTGAGGTCCATACAGAAATGGTTTGTCAAGATAGGTGTGGAAGAACTTGACTTGCCTGCACAGAGCCTTGACCTTAACCCCATATGATCGCCAAACATCAGTGCCTGACCTTACTAATGCTTGCGCCTGAATGGAAGCAAGTCCCCGCAGCAATGTTCCAACATCTAGTGGTTAGCCTTCCCAGAAGAGTGGAGGCTGTTATAGCAGCAAAGGGGGGACCAACTCCATATTAATGCCCATGATTTTGGAATGAGATGTTCGACGAGCAGGTGTCCACATACTGTTTGTGTATTTCTGCCTCTGATGTCTGTATTGAAGAGAGAGAGAGAGGGTAAGACTAGGGAAAACAGAGAGTTAAATCCAAAAGAACATTGGGGTTAAGGAGTAATAACAGTAGAACAAGGGCACTAAAGCTAACCCATCCCATGGAGGAAGGGTGGGAGACATGGAGAGGGCTGTGTGTGTCTCTGTGGGGTCATCTGAAGGTATTTATAGCTACTTCCTCTTGCGCTCCCTGTTGCCATGACGTCATTCATGTAAGTCTGTGTGTGTGTGTGTGTGTTTCCTGTAGCGTGTCTGTTTAACATTTGAGTCATTGAGCACTCTCTTATCCAGAGCAACTTTCAGGAGCAATTTGAGTTAAGTGCCTTGCTCAAGGGCATATTTTCAGATTTTTCACAGTCGGTTCAGGGATTCAAACTAGCAGCCTTTAGGTTACTGGTCCAACGCTCTGAACCACTAGGTTACCTGCCTACAATTTACAATTTAGTCATTTAGCAGACGCTCTTATACAGAGCAACTTACAGTAGTGAATGCATACATTTCATGCATTTTTTTTTTTTGTACTGGCCCCCCGTGGGAATCAAACCCACAACCCTGGCGTTGCACACACCATGCTCTACCAACTGAGCCACAGGGAAGACATGCCTAGACACATCTGTTGTGAGATGGGTGGTCCTGTCCCACCAGCGCCGACATCAGCCGGTCACAGCCAATCAGATGGCGACCCCTCCCCGTTTCATGCTTCGGCTCGGCCGGCATTCCAAAAGCACGGCACTATATTCCGGGAGCGTTCCCGAGTCAGGCAGCGCAAACATCCCACTCCCGGCTGAAAGAGGGCACCGCTGAGAGTGTAGGATGTTTACACTGACTGAAGCCCGGAGAGGTCATAGGTCGGAAGTTAGAACTCACTCTTACCCACAGATCAAGGATAAGATTACCCTAATCATAAACTTTACAGGACTGCATACCAATACACCTTAACAGCGTACTTTCCTTGTCCCCTTTCCTTCAAGTACACTGTTTGGTAAAAGGACTTGACAAGTTTCCACCGTGTTGCTTGCCAGTGGTCAGAAAGGGAAGTAGATAAAGGTAGTATCCTAGACAAGGAAAGGAATTTCAAACTATTGAGATGCAGCCCATGATGAGGAAAACAAGATGGCAGACGACTCCCACGGAATAGCATTATCTGACATTTGAGATCCCTGGGCCCCTGTTCAGCTTTCCCTCATCCCTCCGCCTCTCTTCTCTCCTGAGGATGTAAAGTCTCCCTGCCACTGTTAATCAACTGGCCTGAACAGAGCCTGACAGTCATTTCCTATCCTCCCTCTCCCTTTCTCCCACTCTCTTATTCTGAACTCCTTTGGGCACAGTCATCAGAGATGGTGCTAACAGACACACAGCATAAGGAAAAGTAGCAGTGTGTGTGTGTGTCCAGTTTGTTCACTTTTCAGTGGTCATGAGGGAAAGGAGACACAGTAAGGAAACCATCTAACTGAACTAAGAGAATTGAGACTCATCCATATTTGTAATCACTGTGGGTTTGCTCCCCTGGGATGGCCTGTCAAACTGAGAGCTGTCCAGAGTGCTGAAACAGGGTGTGCGCCCCTAAACATATTTGGATTTAATTGATCAATTCATGTCACAGAATGCCTAGAGTCCACACTACAGGTCTAAGACGCTAAATAAAAGGGAGGCGTGACAATCAGTAGGAATGTGGCCCTTGCAGGAGTATGACTTATTGCTCTAGCTAGCGTACGCCTCTGTTTGGCTCTATGTGCGCGCTAGAGTAAACCTCTTTGTTTTTATGGCAGACACAGTTGACTCTGTAAGCCTAATAGTGATGGCTATAACAGTTGTTGCTATGTAAAAATATCTGTATAGTAGTTGCGATGATAATAGCAGTTGGCAGCTGCAAACATCCGACTGAAAGCCCTATATGAAACACCAGCTTTCAGTCAAGGATGTTTACAGTAGCCCATACTGCCAGTTGTCAGTTGTCCTGGAGAGTGTATATGCACACTGCTAAAACCACACACCAGGCATTAGTTGAACTATTCTTTAGTAACATACAGCATAGCCATATGTATAGCTCCAGTTCAGTTTGGCTAACTATCGCCATGTTAGCACCAAAGGTCCCACAACATGCTAACTACATTGTTATTGTATTGGAACAGTTGGTGTTGACATGGCGCCTTTCAAAAATCCCATATCTCCAACAAACTTGGCTCTATAGCTACAGCTCTGGAGTCCAGTATAGGGTCACTGGTCTCCAGTATGTTTTCTCTGCCTTTCCTTTGTTGTCCTGTAAGCATGTGACATTCCACGACGGCAGCCCCCCCACACAATGTACTGGCGTCATATTTCCCATGTAAACACCACACAGGGCTTCTGTTTAGCCATCACACACACTCCCACAGGCACACAAACACACACACAGATACATATAGGCTTACACACACACACACACACACACACACACACACACACACACACACACACCACACACACACACACACACCACACACACACACACACACACACACACAGTGAAATAAACTGATTGCCCCTTCACACAAAAAGCAGTGTGTCTGCACTGTAGAACTCTCTCCCAGTGGCCTTTCCACCCCTGATCCCTCAACCAAAACTCTGACTTCCTGCCTCCCCCTGTCTCCTCCTCCTCCTCCCACCATGCAATCAAAGTGGCCATTTCTGTGTTTACCATACACACTCTCCCACACCCGCCCTAACTCTGCTGTGTGACACTGGTGAGTCTCTAAATGTAGGGGATAAATGTCTATGCTGTGTGTAGTGTTCTTCAAAAGTTTTCCACAAGTGTGTGTGTGTGTGTGTGTGGGCCTACATGTGCTTGTGCATGTAATCACATGTGTATGCTGTGAAAAGATAAGGTGAGGAATGCATCACTACATTCTATAGCCCTCCCACCTTATTCCAAGTGCTCTACCACCTAATCCTGTTTTACCACAGGAACCAACTCTACCTTTAATTCACATTGAGTGGACAGTTTAAGTGTGTTACTGTTGGGCTAACGTCCTTGGAATGTCTGTTTTCCTCTTCACCTGTGATACCATCACTAGCATGGTCGGGTGTGTGTTTGTCTGTATAATATACACAGTACATGTACGTAAATGTATGCGTGGCTGTCTATGTGTATGTCATAGTCGTATGTATGTGTGTCTGGAAACTATGTACAGTACATGTGTCACAGTGTATCTGTGAGTGTGTGTATCTGTGAGTGTGTGTATCTGAGTGTGTGTATCTGTGTGTGTGTACCACGGCACTGCTCAGGCTGACACTCCATGCCTCCCTCCCAGTGCTCAGGTCACTGAGGGAACAAAGCAAACTTTATCAGAATACTGCAATCCCACATTCCCCGGATTCTTAGCACTTGGCAACCGGCGAGCACACAGAGCGGAGGAGGGAGATGGGGGAGGGAGGGAGGGAGAGAGAGAGGGGGGGAAGGGTGGGAAGCACTGCCTTTCAGTTCTATTTCCATACAGTAGCATTCCTCACTCTTCAAGACGGACCATTCCCGCTGTACTCATAGGTCCAAAACCTCTCCTGCTAAAAGTATCACGTCTGTAATGTGTTATGCATGTGTTGTAATTCCATGTGTCCCTTATGAGGTGCCTTCGGGGTCCTAAATCAAATACAATGTGTAAATGTGTCGGTCACGAACTGAGGGCAGTGTGACCTGTAAATGTTAACATGGTATACTGTATTGAGGGCAGTGTGACCTGTACATGTTAACATGGTATACCGTATCAAAGGTCCCACCCTTTTATAGTGCATTCTCTGTCTCCGTGGAAGGTGTCAAAGTCAAAGCAAGGTTATGACTCCACCCACAGAAGACAGAGTAGTGTGATATAGGAGGTCGTGGGATACAGTGAAGAAAGGGTTAACGTTAGCTTCTACAGTAGCAGACTGAGTGGCAGTGTGTGTCTGAGGACTTTACTGCAAACAAGCTGGTAATGAGAGGTGCTGAGTTTACAGTGCTCTATCTCTGGGCTTCTGTGAGCTCTTGGTCACTCTCAAATTAGAACACAGACACACAAACACTGGACGGAGAACCCTGAATCTTGCTCGGATCAAGGGCCTCAATCATCAAAGCATTCCACCTAAAATCACGCCTGAGCCACATTTCTCTTGCCTGCCTGTTGGCAGACACACACACACTGCAGCGTAGCAGACCTCACAAGAGGAGAAAGGGGGCCAACAAACAGACTATCACTGCCTCCAGTTGACAGGCTTCCTACAACAGCACAGTCTACAGATCTCAGTGACTACAGTGAAACCCACTAAGGTCAGGTTTGTATCGGTCCCATCACCATAGGATTGGATGATGCGTCACTGATCCTAGATCTGTGTCTGAGACAACTTGATCGTCTTCTGTTTAAGTGTTTAAGGGAGAAAATAACCTTTTAAAAAATCCATGTTCCTTATTTTCATTGTGGAATGAATCCTCCACTATGCAGAGTGGGTTTCTCTACTGTAGCCTCACATTCTTTTAATTGTACCTTTATTTACAATGACGGCCTACCCTAACCCAGACGACGCTGGGCCAATTGTGCACCGCGCTATGGGACTCCGAATCACGGCCGGTTGTGATACAGCCTGGAATCGAACCAGGGTCTGTAGTGACGCCTCTAGCACTGAGACGCAGTGCCTTAGATCGCTGCGCCATTCGGGAGCATGAAGACCTAGACATAATAATTATAAACACCATGCTCTTCGCCTATGCAGACTTGTGACATCCATACTCCTTGGCTATGCAGGCTTATAACCTCCAAACCACCTAGCATTGCAGATTATTGTTCCAGCCAGCGGCCACCATCTTTTGCTTTAACATAAACAACTCTCAACCATGCTCATAGCCGCTCTGCTGTAACCTCAACACTGCTCCTCTATGACAATTGATGACCTCATTCACACCACTAGCTTATGAAGTCATATGACCGCCACACTCCTTGCCTACGTAGGTTTGTGACCTTCCCATTCCGCAACCATGAATTCTTATGGAAGGCCCTAAAAATTGTCAAAGACTCCAGCCACCCAATTCATAAACCGTTCTCTCTGCTACCGACTATGTGACAGACCCTTTTTGCTCTTTTGACTCCTCACATACACTGCTGCTACTGTCTAATTCCTATCCTGTTGCCTAGTCACTTTATCCCTACCTATATGTACATATCTACCTCAATTACCTCATACCCCTACACATCGACTCAGTTATTCATTGTGTTATTATTTTTTCTATAATTTCTATTTTTTTCTCTCTGCATTGTTGGTAAGGGCCTGTAAGTAAGCATTTCACTGTTAGTCTACCCCTGCTGTTTACAAAGCATGTGACAAAAAAATGTGATTTGATTTATGACCTTCAATCTCCTGAAGCCTTATGAAGGCTTGTGGTTGTCACACTGCCTGGGATGTGTGTGTTTAGCTCAGTCCTTCGGTCCGGACATGTGTTTCCATACCCTATCTGATAGCACAGACCCTGCCCCCTTAACCCCCTCTCATCTTTTCTCGCTCAAGCTTTTTCCGAGAAACTCTGAGACGCCCCAGGGTGGCAGTCAGATGACCTTGGGACAGGGCTCTGCCGGGACTTTATCGAAACGCTGGTATTCCGAGCACGATCGTGAACGCTAACAGGACAGGTGAGCCATGACACTGGAACACTGATTAACACTGCTAACTCTCAAAGGTCTGCCAGGGGTTAACGTCCTGACACCCGTGATCCCAATACAAGTGGAGCAGAACAATTTCCTGCATAATACTAAGCTTGAGAGAGAACAATTTAACAGTCAGTCATGGTGGTGGGTCTAAACTTAATGGGTGAAAGAGTGTGTGTGCATGTGGATGTGTTTAACTATACTTGTGGGGTCCAGAATTCCCAACAAGAATAGTAAACTAACAAAAATGTGTCCAACTGGGGACATTTTGTTAGTCTCCACAAGGTCAAATGCTATTTCTAGGAGGTTTAGAGTTAAGGTTAGAAAAAGTGTTAGGGTTAGAATTATGTTTAGGGTTAGGAGGTAAGGTTAGGGCTAAGGTTAGGTTTTGGGGTTACGGTTAGGATATGGGAAAAAATGATTTTTAATGGGACTAAATTGTGTCCCCAAAAGGTTAGTTATTTAAGACTGTGTGTGTGTGTGAGAGAGAGAGAGTTGATGTGTATGTGCTTGTATGTGTTTGTGCTCTTGCATTCATGTTTGTGAGTGGGTGTGTCTCCACAGTGAAAGAAGAATGTCTAACTCACACTCCCGGCCCAGTATAAACTCCATACCCTGGCCTGTTCTGAGAGACAGGAAGTGCTCCTATCATCTCCATGGGAAAGAGTGGAGCCGGAGACCCCTCCTCAAACAGAAGGCGGGTTTAGATCAACACACAAAACAGGTTCTCACACACAAAGAGCTTCCCTTTACAATACCTTACAGAAAACCACTAACCCTTACAGTTTAACTATCACTCTTTAGAGGTGAAAATCATGTCATGCTTTTCAGATGGGTGTTATATAGACACATTTGGAGGTAGAAGTAAAATAAAGAGTACCTGAGCCATATCTATAACTTGGGGGTATAATAAACAATATATAAAAAGTCAGTTATAAGCCTAACTAGCACACTAGGCTATTTATCCCTGAATAAATTGTGCAATTTTTTGTTTTCAACAATCAATTCTTATTTATAAATGTTTCTAAGCATGATTTCCTTTGTTTCTAAAGATTCAATAATAGTCTTGTCTGCACCATGAAATAGAAGCGCTTTCTTCCCGCCATGAATGGCTGGCTATTCTCCGAGCCTTACAGCGCCATTGAACTGCTTGGGGATGCAATTGACACATCCCAGTGGAACTGCCGAGATGCGCCATGAATATTTTTTTCTCCCTGAGGAAACAGAGGAGGTGGAATAGGTGAGTGAGGTTTAGGCTCTTCCAAAAGCTATCATTGTTTTCTTTGGACATACTCTAGGCTACTTACCGCTTCACCTCATCAACGAAAATGTAAAAAGTTGACTGCGTTAGGCAAGTTATGCCGGTCCGGGACGAATAAACTCTCCGCTTTCACGGTACAGGCAGCCCGATATGTCTTGATAGATAGTAGGTTGTACCGTAGAGTTTGCAAGAATGGACAACCGCCGGTATCATGCTGCGTTAAAATCAGTCTCCGTAGTGTCTCTGACAATGCCAACCTGGACACAACATTCCCAGTCGAGGCAGTTCAGTTGTCTTCAGATAAAGTTCACAATAACACCAGAAAATTATCCAGAAAAACACACTTATCTGGCTGTAAAGTGTGGATGTACAGAACTGCAAAATGTTAAAATCTTCTGAGGGGACAGTTGCCGGGAAAAAGCGTCCTTGTCCTCCGTCTTTTTCGAGCTGTCACCCTTTCTTCCGTCCTGTCAGTCTGGAGTTTTTCTATTAAGATTCTTGGACTCGAGTCCCTCCCCTTTCTGGCAGAGCTGACCAATGGCAGACCGGACTGTGCGCATCAAAGGGGAAATAATAGCCTGTTCACTAACGTAACCTTGCGGGCGTCCTTCCGTTGCCATCCATGACCTCCAACTGTCCGTCGGTGTTCCAAGGCTCCGGAATAGCACCTCCATCCGTTATCTTTTACGCAGGCAACATTGAATTAGTGGTGAGTTGACAATTTCCCTTAAACGCACACACACACACACACACACACACACACATCCCTCTGCAATGTGTTCCTCTATAGTTTTCACCTGGCCTATGGAATCTGTGAAATGAAATGACCAATGTGCCCATTGCCCATTGCCCTACTGAAGAAATTAGAATAGTAGCCTCATAATAAACTGTCATTTTGGGTCAGATATTATAGATTAATAGGAGAACAGGAAATAAACTTTTTATGTCTCTGATGCCCTTGATCACTTTCACACATGCATGCAGATGCCCATGCCTCTCCCCCCTATTTCCAAAGCAATGTTTAGGACACAAACCAGCCTTGCCAGGAGAAACCAGCAGGGTAGTAGAGCAGGTTTGACTGTCAGAGGAGAGTTTCTGTGTTTGTACTCATAGCAGTAATGTGAGATGGGGGTTGTCTCAGAGTGAGTGGCAGTGACACCCAAAGCACCTTCAGATCCCTCTATACCACACATGTCCTGTCTCAATCAAATCGATCCCATTTTGGGGATGACATCTCAGGTGACAAATGGCATCATTTATCTCCTTTCGATCACCAATACTGATTTGAGCAGGCAGGATTGTTTTTTTTTGTAACACCAGTGCAGGGGAAGGATAGGAGACTGGAAGGGGACACCACTTCCGACTATTGAAATGAAACACAAGGGTTCAGTCAGAATTTCTAAACCCCTACATTTTACAGACTATTGAGATGAGATACAACGGAAACCAACTAAAGCAAATTGCTTTTGTGACAATCTTTATATTCTGCGCCATCTAGTGGAGTAAACCGAGCTGTACATGACCTTTGCCAGTAGGCCACAACACATGTAAGGTGAAAGGGACAACCCATATGTAACTTTGTCTGTAAATTTGCTAGTATTTATGGATGCCATGAACCATCATGGCTTTTAAGGACTCCAAATGAGACATAGTCTATGTTTGTTTCAAAAACAAGCTTTATTCCTGAATTCCCATATTTACATTTGATCAACACTTTCCAAATACTGGCTCTAAATATGAGCATTGATTTGAGGATTAGAAAACATTGCAATAATACTGATTGCTACACATTTATGGTAAGAGTCTATGGGACGGAAACATGTCAATTCAGTGCAGTCTATCAATTGTTTGTGTGTCTGAGTGTGTCGTCTAGGCTCTTCTATGCTCTTTCCATGCCTCCCTCTGTCCCTCTCTCTCTCTTTCCTATGTGTGTGTGTTAGTGTCAGTCATCTATACTCTGTATTATTTTGTTTTATTGTATAATAATGTACTATTCTCCACTACAAGCCATAGTGTTTTGTGTGTGTGTGTGTTTTAGTGGGGGTGGTCTATGCTCTTTGTGAAGTGTTCTCCAGTGTACAGGCCATCTGCAGGCTGTTGAAGCGAGCGGACCATAAACCATGGGGGTCCACCACCATTTCACCCAGACCTACCACACTCCTTCATATAGGCCGGGGCCTCGTCTGCTGCTGCCTTCTCACTGCAGGGTACACACACCAGGGAGAGCGGATGGATGAATTCATGCATGGATGAAAGTATAAATGGACAAATGAAGGAATGGATGTTTAGCCCAATGCAACATTACCGGCTTCAGTCTATCACTCTGTCTTTATAAATCATATGTGTGTCTGTGTGACACTGTGTGTTTGTGTGTGAGAGAGATAGTTACCTTGCTCCATGTGGAACAGGATGAGTTTAGCCATGAGTTTGGATGTGTGACCTTCATGATGGCTTCTCCATATCCTGTGGGGGACACTGCTCCCACCTTGTTATCAGCATAACCCCCACATCCTGACACACACACACACACACACACACACACACACACACACACACACACACACACACACACACACACACACACACACACACACACACACACACACACACCACACACACACACACACACACACACCCTTCTACGAAAGAAAAAGGATAAAAGTATTGGGACAGTGACACAATTGTTGTTGTTTTGGCGCTGTACTCTATCACTTTGGATTTGAAATTATACAGTGACAGGTGCAGACTGTCAGCTTTAATTTGAGGGTATTTTCATCCATATCGGGTGAAGATGTCCACTAAACATAGAATCACCGTGTATCCATCTCTGACCACAGATAACTTCAGAACAAATTTGACCACAAATATAAAGTTGCGAATGTCTTTGCAAGCGATGTATAAAAATATGCTTCTACTGAAAACAGAGATGACTGCATTAAAACATAAACAGTAGGCCAGGGCTGCCCAACCCTCTTCCTGGAGATCAACCGTCCTGTGGGTTTTCAGTCCAACCTTAATTTAACACACCTGAATCTACTAATTAGCTACTCAACAAGATCTTAACTAGCTGAATCAGATACGCTAAATTAGGGTTGGACTGAAAACCTACAGGACAGTAGATCTCCAGAAAGAGGGTTGGGCAGCCATGCAGTAGGCTATAGTCCTATTTATTCAATCATAGTGAATTACATTTCATGTTCAATCAATTGAGTTCTATTTTGCTACTTGTAGGCTACTGTGTGTAAATTGTCTCAATATATTTCATGATCTGTAGTCTAACGTGTGCAATGACGTGCCAAATCGGTGATTTTGTGAATTTTTATTGGGTAAGCTTAAGAATAAACTGCATCAATTTGCAGACTGTGGTCCATCTATTGTAATCTTTGCCTAGTCCAGATATTAGTCAGTCAGCCTATACATGTGCATGTCTAGACAGCTCAAGGTGTACTCTTAAGGAGGTTTACATACACATTAGCCAAATACATTTAAACTCAGTTTTTCACAATTCCTGACATTTAATCCTTCTAAAAATTCCCTGTCTTAGGTCAGTTAGGATCACCACTTTATTTTAAGAATGTGAAATGTCAGAATAATAGTAGAGAGAATGATTTATTTCAGCTTTTATTTCTTTCATCACATTCCCAGTGGGTGATAAATGTACTTACACTCAATTAGTATTTGGTAGCATTGCCTTTAAATTGTTTAACTTGGGTCAAACATTTCTGGTAGCCTTCCACAAGCTTCCCACAATAAGTTGGGTGAATTTTGACCCATTCCTCCTGACAGAGCTGGTGTAACTGAGTCAGGTTTGTAGGCCTCCTTGCACGCACATGCCTTTTCAGTTCTGCCCACACATTTTCTATAGGATTGAGGTCAGGGCTTTGTGATGGCCACTCCAATACCTTGACTTTGTTGTCCTTAAGCCATTTTGCCACAACTTTGTACGTATGCTTGGGGTCATTGTCCATTTGGAAGACCCATTTGCGACCAAGCTTTAACTTCCTGACTGATGTCTTGAGATGTTGCTTCAATATATCCACAAAATTTTCCTACCTCATGATGCCAACTATTTTGTGAAGTGCACCAGTCCCTCCTTCAGCAAAGCACCCCCACAACATGATGCTGCCACCCCCGTGCTTCACGGTTGGGATGGTGTTCTTCAGCTTGCAAGCTTCCCCCTTTTCTTCAGCTTGCAAGCCTCCCCCTTTTCCTCCAAACATAACAATGGTCATTATGGCCAAACAGTTCTATTTTTGTTTCATCAGACCAGAGGACATTTCTCCAAAAAGTACAGTCTTTGTCCTAATGTGCAGTTGCAAGCTGTTGTCTGACTTTTTTATGGCGGTTTTGGAGCAGTGGCTTCTTCCTTGCTGAGCCTTTCAGGTTATGTCGATATAGGACTCGTTTTAATGTGGATATAGATACTTTTGTACCTGTTTCCTCCAGCATCTTCACATGGTCCTTTGCTGTTGTTCTGGGATTGATTTGCACTTTTCGCACCAAAGTACGTTCATCTCTAGGAGACAGAACGCGTCTCCTTCCTGAGCGGTATGACGACTGCGTAGTCCCATGGTGTTTATACTTGCGTATTATTGTTTGTACAGATGAACGTGGTACCTTCAGGCATTTGGAAATTGCTCCCAAGGATGAACCAGACTTGTGGAGGTCTACAATTTCTTTCTGAGTTCTTGGCTGATTTCTTTCGATTTTCCCATGATGTCAAGAAAAGAGGTACTGAGTTTGAAGGTAGGCCTTGAAATACATCCACAGGTACACCTCCAATTGACTCAAATGATGTCAATTAGCCTATCAGAAGCTTCTAAAGCCATGACATCATTTTCTATAATGTTCCCAGTTGTTTAAAGGCACAGTCAACTTTGTGTATGTAAACTTCTGACCCACTGGATTTGTGATACAGTGAATTATAAGTGAAATAACCTGTCTGTAAATAATTGTTGGAAAAATTACTTGTGTCATGCACAAAGTAGATGTCCTTACCGACTTGCCAAAACTATAATTTGATAACAAGAAATTTGTGAAGTGGTTGAAAAACGAGCTTTAATGACTCCAACCTAAGTGTATGGAAACTCCCAACTTCAACTGTATGTTATTTTCAGTGGTAGACTGGCTCTGGCAGCCAAATACTCCATCTAAACTTGAATTGATTGTCAATTGAGGTACGGTTCTAGAAACATAAAGCCCTTTACTTTCATATCACATCAAATTAATTTCTCAAATGCTAAATATACACGTACTGTACACAAGACAGTTTTAACCTGCTTTATCACAGTTGCAGCCAACATTATTTTTAAGTGACAACATGTTTCTGGCGGCCTTCTTCTGTTACTGACAGGTGTTCTGAGCATGCGAGATAGCTAATTAGCACAGGTGGTCCCTCCGTCTTCCGTAAACACGCGCTGATACATGGAGATATGGCCGCGTGGGAACACTAACCCTATAAAAGTGTGTATCAATCACCTTTTGTTTTTTTGAAAATGATTTCTCGCTGATATGAAAGATTAGGTCTTTATGCTTCCAAAACTGTACCGCAAGCGATGTGTGTTAATGTTCAGACCGAGAGCTGGGGCTCTTAACAAAACTCCCCCTTACAGAAGATTCCTTCGTTCAATGACTTATGTGTAATGCAATGGAACTTAGAGTCATGATCAAGGCCTCTATGCATATCTGTATATTTACTGGCCTATTTACCCTTTTGAATGCCTTCACTCAGCTCACACAGTTGTGTATGGAATGCGTTGGCTTGTGGTGACAAACTTCTATTACAAATTACTCTTCTATCTACATCCATATATTTATATCTGCCTGGTTCAGACCACCTGTGGTGAGTTACCAACTCTACAGTCAGCATTCAATACAGTATATAGCGGTTTCTAGCTAGCCCATACATTACTTTATTTTTTACTAGTGATCTATGAAACTCTTGACAGTGATTCATTTCTAAAAACCATGTCAGTTGATGGCGATATTTTAGTGAATTGGGTAGCTGATCATTGGTTGTTGACCTGAGTGTATTGATTTACCAACATCACTGATTAACATGAGGAATGTTCCTTGACAGAAATTTCTCAACATGTGACTCCACTTACCACATTTGAAATTAAATGCATTTGAAGTAATAGATGTTTTAGCCCGTTCTGTGTATGTGTATACATGTGTTTTGCGTTTGAGTGTGGGTGTTTGTGTGAGTATGCTGTCTATGTACTGTATGCCTGTGCCTCTGCACCTTTATGAAGCAGTCTAGGAGTGTGAGGCAGCAGTGTGTGTTGTTCAGACTGCTGGCTGTAAAAATCTCCATAGTGAAACATTAATCCAGCAGGTAGTGAGTGGCTCCACACCAGCACACATTCCTCCACGTCCCAGGGGGTCAGGGTTCACCAAGCCACTCAGCTCCTACCACTGCGCCGCTTTCTGGATCACTGTTAAAGCTGCAGGTCTCTTTCTCTCCCTAGTTATTTTCCCTCCATCTGTATCTCTTCTTCCGCTACTCCTCTCTTTCTCTCTCCTACTTCCTCTACACATCTCTTAATCTGTTTAACCTCGTGACAAAACATCAGATGACTCACCGGTACAGGCTGTGTCCTCCAGCCTGCCCTCCATCTTGTTCAGCATGCTAGTGAAGGTCGCACAGGCTATGTTCCCTTCTGCATCCACCGCCCCTACCGTGCCCATCTTCCCCACACACAAACACACACTTCAATTAAAATGTAATTAACATACCTGTATATCATGTAATATCACCCGTATGTTATAATATTTGCATTAGGTTATGTCACCAATTGGATGGAAACCTAACTATAACCAGTTAAATCTGGTAGCACTTTATTTCATGGTAGTGTTTCTACTGGTATTTACCAAAAAATATAAGGTCAATTAATACTTATTTGGTAATTCCATATGTTATTATTGTGTAACTATTATCATGTA
Source organism: Salmo salar (assembly GCF_965601325.2). Lineage (NCBI taxonomy): Eukaryota > Metazoa > Chordata > Actinopteri > Salmoniformes > Salmonidae > Salmo > Salmo salar. Next base: position 64,045,022 of record NC_138291.1, on the reverse strand, counting down.
AGCATGCACCAAGTAAATACAACTATATAGATGAATAAGTGGCGCTATTACCTTATCTGGTGTTTTTTTCTGGCCATGTGACCTGGCTAGAAAAGACTCCAGGCCCTAGTCATGGGTGTGTGTTTACCTGAGTTGTAGTGGTGGTCATTCTCCAACAGAGTGACGCCTCCACCACGGCGTCCATGGCGCTGCCCCTGGAGTTCAGCGTAGCCCCTCCTAATTGCAGCCCAGACCCATGCACACGACAGCTCTGCATGCTCCTTAGGGATGTGCCTCGCTCCCCATAGACCAACACAGGCAACATGTCTGCCAGAGAGGCGGAGAGAGAATTGGTGAGACACTGTTACAGCGATATAAAGTGGTTATACTCAAGGTTTGTGTTACACATGGACTCCTGAGAATGCCCATATTGAATGCCCATATTTAAATAATGTTGAAATAGCGGTGTCCTGATTTGCCCAGTGTCTAATAACAATAAGGACACTCTGGATACTTGAACTACAGTCAGCACCAAAACACCTGATTCAAACCATTAGGTTGTGTTAGAGTTGGGCAGGAACAAAAGCCTTCACCCCCTGTAACTCATCACGACGGGTGGGTATACTTTGTGGAACGTTCCAACATGAATCTGTTCCAAAAACTACGTAAATAACAAGGTTGCCAACAAACAACCCATACAGGGTGTATAGCTGCAGAATAAGATACCGGGTAGGGTGGGCTATTGGGCTATATCATTAAGTTTTTCTCTCACCACATTCATTCCAAAAAATATCTGTCCTCACTCTGGTAGCCTATGGACAAACATTAAGAATAAGCTATGTGGTGAGTTGATGCCTATTCGGCAGCTAACTTAGCTCGGTGAATTGATCATGCTACTTTGTATGCGTTGTTTGTTGGCAACCTCATACTTTACGTTTTTGGAACAGATTCCTGTTGGAACGTTCCACAAATTATACCCACTCATCACGACCAGGTGGTGACCACTGGTGTACATCAATACTCCACATAGTGCCAATGCATCCGATCCAAAACGAATGAAGGTGGACTTGCTCAGACACGACGGAACGCATTCATGCAGCGCAAATAAATGGACCTATGGACACTCATATGAATGTGTGTACAGAATGACAGTTCTCAACGTTGATATACATTTGCATACACACTGAGATGGTATGCGTTTATACTTTTGCTAAGAACCTGTTCTACTGTTAATATGAATTTCTTACCAGATAGTCAGTCGCGGTTCAGAGGTTATCCAAGAAAACCACTGTCAACAGAAAAAATAATAATAATTATTGTTATTATTACTGTAATTATCATTGCTTGGAACGACAATGTGTAGCTTATGTTGTTTTTAAAATGCTACCATGTGTTGCAAGGAAGCATCGTGTAGGCCTAAATGAGAAACAGACACATGTTTATTATCAATCATTACAAGTTACAGCGAAATCACTTATGCACAGTGGTGATGTTAGCATGTAAATCTTGGTGGGTCAAACAAAAACAAAAAAGCTTGGAAAAGAGCCCCTTAAACCCAGAATTGGAACCACACACCCACTCCACTGAATAGCAGGCTAGTGATTGCTTTGCAATGCTTGCAGTTAGCCACTGATTCCTTCCAAACCAATCATTGTTGAATTTGCGATTTCAACTTGTTGTGTAATGTTTATGTCCAATGGCCGGTGAGCACCGATATGTTTTATCTATACTTTCTCTCATTATTTCTCTGCATATGACAAGGATTAAACAAGATTTACCAGTAGATTGTAGACTTCATTCATGATGATGACTGCTAGCTAAGATTTTGAAAGTATGATGTTGACATGTTCAGTCCAATCCAAGCTACTGTAGATATAACATGATTTGACATCATTTTATCTGTGACCAATGATCTTGAGCCTTCTTGGATAGGCACTTCTAATGTGCCCATCCACTTCTAAACTTCTAACTCTATGGCTGCATTCCAAACACTTACAATGCCTTGCAAAAGTATTCATACCCCTTGGCGTTTTTCCTATTTTGTTGCATTACAACATGTCATTTAAATTGATTTTATTGGGATTTTATGTAATGGACATACACAAAATAGTCAAAATTGGTGAAGTGAAAAGAAAAAAAATAACTTGTTTAGAAAAAAATGTAATAATTAAAAACGGAAAAGTGGTGTGTGCATATGTATTCACCCCTTTGCTATGAAGCCCCTAAATAAGATCTTGTGCAACCAATTACCTTCAGAAGTCACATAATTAGTTAAATAAAGTTAACCTGTGTGCTTTCTAGGTGTCACATGATCTGTAACATGATCTCAGTATATATACACCTGTTCTGAAAGGCCCCAGAGTCTGCAACACCACTAAGCAAGGGGCACCACCAAGCAAGCAGCACCATGAAGACCAAGGAGCACTCCAAACAGGTCAGGGACAAAGTTGTGGAGAAGTACAGATCAGGATTGGGTTATAAAAAAATATCAGAAACTTTGAACATCCCACGAGCAACATTAAATCCATTATTAAAAAATGTAAAGAATATGGCACCACAACAAACCTGCCATGAGAGGGCTGTCCACCAAAACTCATGGACCAGGCAATGAGGGCATTAATCAGAGAGGCAACAAAGAGACCAAAGATAACCCTGAATGAGCTGCAAATAGTTATGCACACTCAAGTTTTTTTTTTTTTTGGTCTTATTTCATGTTTGTTTCACAATAAAAAAAGATCTCATTGTTGTCGGTGAACAGGCCTACCACTGTTGTGTCATCAGCAAACTTAATGATGGTGTTGGAGTTGTTGTGTAAATCAAATGTTACAAACCCCCCAAAAATCCATTTTAATTCCAGGTTGTAAGGCAACAAAATAGGAAAAATGCCAAGGGGGTGAATTGCCAATCAGCCAGACTTATTTGCCATACCTTTTGCTTCATCCCTCTCAACCATACAATTTTTCAATTCCTCATCAATCCAAGGATATTTAACAGTTGTTAGTCATTTTATTACATGGGTGCGTGCTTAATAGTAACTGGAAAAAACAACTTCATAAATGTGTCAAGTGCAGCGTCTTGTTGCTCCTCATTACGCAGCACAGACCAGACAATATTCTTTACATCATCTACATAAGAATCTCTACATAGGGACCTCTTACACGCTATATTAGGCCCAGCCTTTGGAACTTTGGTTTTCCTAGACATGGCTACCATATTGTGATCACTACATTCTATGGACTTGAATGCTGCTTTAAAGCAAATTTCTGCAGCATTAGTAAAGATGTGATCAATACATGTTGATGATTTCATTCCTGTGCTACTAAATACCCCAGTAGGTTGATTGATTACCTGATTCAGGTTGCAGGCACTGGCAACAGTGAGCCAGTCAATATACCTCTCTGTTGATATCACATACACCATTAGGCATTTCACACATATTATCCAGATACTGACTGTTAGCACTTGGTGGTTTACAGCAGCCTCCCACAAGAATGGGCTTTAGGTGAAGAAGATGAACTAGTAGCCATACTACCTCAACAATATCTAACATTAGATTGTCTCTTATCTCTACAGAAATGCAGTTCTGAATATAGACCACAACATCACCCCGTTGGCATTTCTGTCTTTTTGGTAGATGTTATAACCATGTATTGCTACCACTGTATCAAAGGCATACAGTGAGCTTCAGAGATAGTCGGAATATGAATGCAATTTGTTACAAGCAAGTTGACTTCGTGAACCTTGTTTCTCAGGCTGCATATGTTAATATGGGCTATTTTTTGCACTTTTCTGGGTTGCTTGATTGTTTTTAATGCTTTACTGGGAAGATAATCAGAAGTAGACTTACTCCTGTTATTTATATTGGAGCTGATAGTGCAGGGTGAGCTGCACAAAGTGGTCTTCCCACTAGGACACACCACCTCAGTGCTAACAGTGTAACTCTGGTTCATAGGCTCATGATTACTGCTTACAATAGCTGTAGGATCAGAGGTATTCAGGGCAATTAGGGGGACATAAATTAAGTTACTTACATTGTGTCTGCCAACACCCCTAAGACAATTTACATTTGATGCAGCATTATGACGACCCATTGTCACAATGGTAGGGATTAACTGAGCTGGTCTTGGGCCATTAATAAGTCATTGTTTCAATGCAGCTTTGAAATGCATGGACAGAGTCCAGGACCCAAGATGATTTGGATGGAAGGTGTTTCCAGAAGGTGTCAAAGTTCTCTATAAAAGTAACCAGCAGAGCAACAGTAATCTTTTAGCTAGATGTATAATGAAAGTAGCATGCTGAATCTTTCACACCCACGGCCCAACGATGGTACTGGACCTGAAATGACTGGCTGTTTTTTGGGGTCTTTTAATGCTGAAATCATTTTTTTTTTATTATCCATTTTCAGATGTTCCAAGCTAGCCCTCCTGATGTCGTATGTTCTGGAAATGAAAGGTTGTGGTGTTCCACATACGCCATCCCAACTAGCCACCCATGGAGTTCGACTTCTGACTGTGTGAACGAGCAAGCTAATAACACAGACGCAATGGCTACCTAGTCAAGCTACACTGGTCATTCCCTTTGACAGGTTTGTTAGCTTGCTAGCCTAGCACGATGGAAGCAAAAGAGAATAGAATGTAATGGCTCCGATGTGCTTTCCTCTAATTTAATTATGAGCGGAAAACACGTTGTCCGAGAGCAGTCTATGGTCAGAGGAGTCAGCCTCTCCAGTATTGACTGTCAAGCAGGCTTTGCTTCAGCTCAGCGAACCACTCACCTGTGATTAATAAAAGCCTGCATCTTTACGATGGGTTTTACTAGCATCTATGTCGTGTTCAAAACAACTTAGAACTCGGTAATCTCCGACCTCAGTGCGTTCTAAACAACTCGGGAAAAACGAACTTCAACTGGGAATAAATCGATTTGAACGGTCATCCAACTCAGGAACTCTGGCCTCTTTCTAGAGCTCCGACCTGAAGATCACTGACGTCATGATTTGATCTCATATTTTTCAGAGTTTCCAGTTCTTTTGAACGTGACATTACCCCTCGTTTATTGCCAGTCAGTTTTAATTTCACTATTAGCTGCAAATGCATGTTCAACACTAGCTCAAAGGCCGGCAGATGGTGATATTGAACTGGTATTGATGGTTTCATCTACCTTCCAAAGGTGTTGTATGCAGCTGGCAAATCACTGGTATCCCCGTGGACCGGTTGGTACCTAAAACCTTCTCCATTCAGGCTGCAAGGTGTTGATTGCCTCTAATGGCAGAAAAAAACATGGAAAATATGCATACTTTCTTTATGAAACACCATTTTCCACCATCATGCTAGCAAAGATTTTTGTAACTAAACCAAGATAGACGACTGCCTGGCGTTTCCAATGGGAACAAAGGGGCAGAACAAGCAAGGAGGTGGGCAGAGCCAAGCATGAGCTAGCAAGTTCCTATTAGCCCGTTCTAGCAGACATCTACATATTTCCGTTAGGGAACGCCTACTCTGAAGTGCGTTTGTGCAAAAACTCAATTTGCCTTTGCGCTCCTAAACAACACCATTAATACATTTTTTTTTTACAACTTTGGCAAAGATTGAACTACGTTATGTAGACTTTAATCTGTTCATTACAGATTCTAGTTTTGGGAACAGAAAACTGTATTGATTATACATCTGGTGAAATACCTGTCTCATTGTTCAAATCAAATCAAATCAAATTTATTTTTATATAGACCTTCGTACATCAGCTGATATTCTCAAAGTGCTGTACAGAAACCCAGCCTAAAACCCCAAACAGCAAGCAAAGCATGTGAAAGAAGCACGGTGGCTAGGAAAAACTCCCTAGGAAAAACTCCCTAGAAAGGCCAAAAACCTAGGAAGAAACCTAGAGAGGAACCAGGCTATGAGGGGTGGCCAGTCCTCTTCTGGCTGTGCAGGGTGGATATTATAACAGAACATGGTCAAAATGTTAAAATGTTAAAATGTTCATAAATGACCAGCATGGTCAAATAATAATAATCATAGTAGTTGTCGAGGGTGCAACAAGCACGTCCGGTGAACAGGTCAGGGTTCCATAGCCGCAGGCAGAACAGTTGAAACTGGAGCAGCAGCACGGCCAGGTGGACTGGGGACAGCAAGGAGTCATCATACCAGGTAGTCCTGAGGCATGGTCCTAGGGCTCAGGTCCTCCGAGAGAAAGACAGAAAGAGAGAAAGAGAGAATTAGAGAGAGCATATTTAAATACACACAGGACACCGGATAAGACAAGAGAAATACTCCAGATGTAACAGACTGACCCTAGCCCCCCGACACATAAACTACTGCAGCATAAATACTGGAGGCTGAGACAGGAGGGATCAGAAGACACTGTGGCCCCATCCGATGATACCCCCGGACAGGGCCAAACAGGCAGGATATAACCCCACCCACTTTGCCAAAGCACAGCCCCCACACCACTAGAGGGATGTCTCCAACCACCAACTTACCGTCCTAAGACAAGGCCGAGTATAGCCCACAACGCCCCCCCCCTTGGCACAACCCAAGGGGGGGGGCGCCAACCCAGACAGGAAGACCACGTCAGTGACTCAACCCACTCAAGTGACGCACCCCTCCCATGGACGGCATGGAAGAACACCAGTAGGCCAGTGACTCAGCCTCTGTAAAAGGGTTAGAGGCAGAGAATCCCAGTGGAAAGAGGGGAACCGGCAAGGCAGAGACAGCAAGGGCGGTTCGTTGCTCCAGCCTTTCCGTTCACCTTCACACTCCTGGGCCAGACTATACTTAATCATAGGACCTACTGAAGAGATAAGTCTTCAGTAAAGACTTAAAGGTTGAGACTGAGTCTGCGTCTCTCACATTGGTAGGCAGACCATTCCATAAAAATGGAGCTCTATAGGAGAAAGCCCTACCTCCAGCCGTTTGCTTAGAAATTCTAGGGACAATTAGGAGGCCTGCGTCTTGTGACCGTAGCGTACGTGTAGGTATGTACGGCAGGACCAAATCGGAAAGATAGGTAGGAGCAAGCCCATGTAATGCTTTGTAGGTTAGCAGTAAAACCTTGAAATCAGCCCTTGCCTTAACAGGAAGCCAGTGTAGGGAGGCTAACACTGGAGTAATATGATCAAATTTTTTGGTTCTAGTCAGGATTCTAGCAGCCGTATTTAGCACTAACTGAAGTTTATTTAGTGCTTTATCCGGGTAGCCGGAAAGTAGAGCATTGCAGTAGTCCAGCCTAGAAGTAACAAAAGCATGGAATAATTTTTCTGCGTCATTTTTGGACAGAAAATTTCTGATTTTTGCAATGTTACGTAGATGGAAAAAAGCTGTCCTTGAAACAGTCTTGATATGTTCTTCAAAAGAGAGATCAGGGTCCAGAGTAACGCCGAGGTCCTTCACAGTTTTATTTGAGACGACTGTACAACCATCCAGATTAATTGTCAGATTCAACAGAAGATCTCTTTGTTTCTTGGGACCTAGAACAAGCATCTCTGTTTTGTCCGAGTTTAAAAGTAGAAAGTTTGCAGCCATCCACTTCTTTATGTCTGAAACACAGGCTTCTAGCGAGGGCAATTTTGGGGCTTCACCATGTTTCATTGAAATGTACAGCTGTGTGTCGTCTGCATAGCAGTGAAATTTAACATTATGTTTTCGAATGACATCCCCAAGAGGTAAAATATATAGTGAAAACAATAGTGGTCCTAAAACGGAACCTTGAGGAACACCGAAATTTACAATTGATTTGTCAGAGGACAAACCATTCACAGAGACAAACTGATATCTTTCCGACAGATAAGATCTAAACCAGGCCAGAACTTGTCCATGTAGACCAATTTGGGTTTCCAATCTCTCCAAAAGAATGTGGTGATCGATGGTATCAAAAGCGGCACTAAGATCTAGGAGCACGAGGACAGATGCAGAGCCTCGGTCTGACGTCATTAAAAGGTCATTTACCACCTTCACAAGTGCAGTCTCAGTGCTATGATGGGGTCTAAAACCAGACTGAAGCGTTTCGTATACATTGTTTGTCTTCAGGAAGGCAGTCAGTTGCTGTGCAACAGCTTTTTCTAAAATTTTGGAGAGGAATGGAAGATTCGATATAGGCCGATAGTTTTTTATAATTTCTGGATCAAGATTCGGCTTTTTCAAGAGAGGCTTTATTACTGCCACTTTTAGTGAGCTTGGTACACATCCGGTGGATAGAGAGCCGTTTATTATGTTCAACATAGGAGGGCCAAGCACAGGAAGCAGCTCTTTCAGTAGTTTAGTTGGAATAGGGTCCAGTATGCAGCTTGAGGGTTTGGAGGCCATGATTATTTTCATCATTGCGTCAAGAGATATAGTACTAAAACACTTTAGTATCTCCCTTGATCCTAGGTCCTGGCAGAGTTGTGCAGACTCAGGACAATGGAGCTTTGGAGGAATACCCAGATTTAAAGAGGAGTCTGTAATTTGCTTTCTAATGATCATGATCTTTTCCTCAAAGAAGTTCATAAATGTATTACTGCTGAAGTGAAAGCCATCCTCCATTTGCGAAGGCTGCTTTTTAGTTAGCTTTGCGACAGTATCAAAAAGAAATTTCGGATTGTTCTTATTTTCCTCAATTAAGTTGGAAAAATAGGATGATCGAGCAGCAGTGAGGGCTCTTCGATACTGCATGGTACTGTCTTTCCAAGCTAGTCGGAAGACTTCCAGTTTGGTGTGGCGCCATTTCCGTTCCAATTTTCTGGAAGCTTGCTTCAGAGCTCGTGTATTTTCTGTATACCAGGGAGCTAGTTTCTTATGACAGATGTTCTATCTGTGATGCTAGTGGCTAATGATACTTCCTGATGTTGTGTTAAACAAGACTGCTGTAACCTGATTGGCTGAAAGCGATACGCAACATCTGGGACTAGCATTCCTAGTCATTAACCACTTTAGCATGGTAGTGGACAATGACGTTTCATATAGAAAGTATGGATATTTTCCCATTTTTTTCACTTTCACGCCATTAAATCTAGGTAAGGAGGAACTCGACACCTTTGCAGCCTGAAGGTAGAATTTTAGGTACGATCTGGTCCACGGGGGATACGAGTGTATTGCCGGCTGAATACAATGCATTTGAACGGTAAGATGGAAACTACTCAATATCGCAATCTGCCGGCCTTTGGACAAAGTCGGCACACGAAACAAGTATTTTTGTCCATTTGAGCAATGATCAGTCAACAGCATGACGTGTCCCTATTGCCCTGAAGAGTTTCTCTGGTCTGTCTCAGGCATTTGAGATGTGAGTCACAAGTTGACATAGCTGTGATAGTGATTTCAAGACAAATTGGAACTCAGGGGGGAAAAAAAACAGATGTCAAATCATGACGTCAGTGATCTTCATGTCGGAAAGTTGGAGCTCTAGAAAGGTGCCACAGTTTCCGACTTGGAATTCCGAGTTTGATGCGGGGTGCTGCGTATTATTTATATATATGTTACAGTTGAAGTTGGAAGTTAACATACGCTTAGGTTGGAGTCATTAAAACTCGTTTTTCAACCACTCCACAAATTTCTTGTTAACAAACTATAGTTTTGGCAAATCGGTTAGGACATCTACTTTGTACATGACACAAGTAATTTTCCTAACAATTATTTACAGACAGATTATTTCACTTATAATTCACAATTATAACAATTCCAGTGGGTCAGAAGTTTACATACACTAAGTTGACTGTGCCATTAAACAGTTTGGAAAATTCCAGAAAATGATGTCATAGCTTTAGAAGCTTCTGATAGGCTAATTGAGATCATTTGAGTCAATTGGAGGTGTACCTGTGGAAGTATTTCAAGGCCTACCTTCAAACTCAGTGCCTCTTTGCTTGACATCATGGGAAAATCAAAAGAAATCAGCCAAGACCTCAGAAAAAGAATTATAGACCTCCACAAGTCTGGTTCATCTTTGGGAGCAATTTCCAAACCCCTGAAGGTACCGCATTCATCTGTACAAACAATAGTACGCAAGTATAAACACCATGGGACCACACAACCGTCACACCACTCAGGAAGGAGATGCGTTCTTTCTCCTAGAGATTAACGTACTTTGGTGCGATAAGTGCAAATCAATCCCAGAATAACAGCAAAGGACCTTTTGAAGATGCTGGAGGAAATAGGGACAAAGGTATCTACATCCACAGTAAAACGAGTCCTATATCGACATAACCTGAAAGGCTGCTCATCAAGGAAGAAGCCGCTACTCCAAAACCGCCATAAAAAAGACAAACTACGGTTTGCAACTGCACATGGGGACAAAGATTGTACTTTTTGGAGAAATGTCCTCTGGTCTGATGAAACAGAAATAGAACTGTTTGGTCATAATGACCATCGTTATGTTTGGAGGAAAAAGGGCAGAGGCTTGCAAACCGAAGAACACTATCCCAACCGTGAAGCACGGGAGTGGCAGCATCATGTTGTGGGGGTGCTTTGCTGCAGGAGGGCTGGTGCACTTCACAAAATAGATGGCATCATGAGGAATTCAAATTATGTGGATATATTGAAGCAACATCTCAAGACATCAATCAGGAAGTTAAAGCTTAGTCGCAAATGAGTCTACCAAATGGACAATGACCCCAAGCATACTTCCAAAGGTGTGGAAAATGGCTTAAGGACAACAAAGTCAAGGTATTGGAGTGGCCATCACAAAGCCCTGACCTCACATAGAAAATGTGTAGGCAGAACTGAAAAAGCATGTGCGAGCAAAGAGGCCTACAAACCTGACTACGTTACACCAGCTCTGCCAGGAGGAATGGGCCAAAATTCCCCCAACTTATTGTGGGACGCTTGTGTAAGACTACCTGAAACGTTTGACCCAAGTTATTAAACAATTTAAATGCAATGCTACCAAATTTGAATTAAAAAATATATATATTTCACCTTTTTTTAACCAGGTAGGCAAGTTGAGAACAAGTTCTCATTTACAATTGCGACCTGGCCAAGATAAAGCAAAGCAGTTTGACACATACAACAACACAGAGTTACACATGGAGTAAAACAAGCATACAGTCAATAATACAGTAGAAAAATAAGTCTATATTCAATGTGAGCAAATGAGGTGAGATAAGGGAGGTAAAGGCAAATAAAGACCATGGTGGTGAAGTACATACAATATAGCAAGTAAAACACTGGAATGGTAGATTTGCAGTGGAAGAAAGTGCAAAGTAGAAATATAAATAATGGGGTGCAAAGGAGCTAAATAAATAAATAAATACAGTAGGGGAAGCGGTAGTTGTTTGGGCTAAATTATAGATAGGCTATGTACAGGTGCAGTAATCTGTGAGCTGCGCTGACAGCTGGTGCTTAAAGCTAGTGAGGGAGATGTGTTTCCAGTTTCAGAGATGTTTGTAGTTCGTTCCAGTCATTGCAGCAGAGAACTGGAAGGAGAGGCGGCCGAAGGAGGAATTGGCTTTGGGGGTGACCAGTGAGATATACCTGCTGGAGCGTGTGCTACAGGTGGGTGCTGCTATGGTGACCAGCGAGCTGAGATAAGGGGGGACTTTACCTAGCAGTGTCTTGTAGATGACCTGGAGCCAGTGGGTTTGGCGACGAGTATGAAGCGAGGGCCAGCCAACAAGAGCGTACAGGTCGCAGTGGTGGGTAGAATATGGGGCTTTGGTGACAAAACGGATGGCACTGTGATAGACTGCATACAATTGGAGGCTATTTTGTAAATGACATCGCCGAAGTCGAGGATCGGTATTATGGTCAGTTTTACAAGGGTATGTTTGGCAGCATGAGTGAAGGATGCTTTGTTTCAAAATAGGAAGCCAATTCTAGATTTAACTTTGGATTGGAGATGTTTGATGTGAGTCTGGAAGGAGAGTTTACAGTCTAACCAGACACCTAGGTATTTGTAGTTGTCCACATATTCTAAGTCAGAACCATCCAGAGTAGTGATGCTGGACGGGCGTGCAGGTGCAGGCAGCGTTCGGTTGAAGAGCATGCATTTAGTTTCACTTGTATTTAAGAGCAGTTGGAGGCTTTTGAAGCTCGTCTGGAGGGTTGTTAACACAGTGTCCAAAGAAGGGCCAGAAGTATACAGAATGGTGTCGTCTGCGTAGAGGTGGATCAGAGACTCACCAGCAGCAAGAGCGACATCATTGATGTATACAGAGAAAAGAGTCGGCCCAAGAATTGAACCCTGTGGCACCCCCATAGAGATTGCCAGAGGTCCGGACAACAGGCCCTCCGATTTGACACACTGAACTCTATCAGAGAAGTAGTTGTTGAACCAGGCGAGGCAATCATTTGAGAAACAAGACTATTGAGTCGGCCGATGAGGATGTGGTGATTGACAGAGTCGAAAGCCTTGGCCAAGTCAATCAATACGGCTGCACAGTATTGCTTCTTATCGATGGCGGTTAAGATATCGTTTAGGACCTTGAGCGTGGCTGAGGTGCACCCATGACCAGCTCTGAAACAAGATTGCATAGCGGAGAAGGTTCGGTGGGATTCGAAATGGTCGGTAATCTGTTTGTTGACTTGGCTTTCAAAGACCTTAGAAAGGCAGGGTAGGATAGTTTGGCAGTCTGGGTCAAGAGTGTCCCCCCCCTTTGAAGAGGGGGAAGACCGTAGCTGCTTTCCAATCTTTGGGAATTTCAAATGACACGAAAGAGAGGTTGAACAGGCTAGTAATAGGGGTTGCAACAATTTCGGCAGATCATTTTAGAAAGAAAGGGCCCAGATTGTCTAGCCCGGCTGATTTCTAGGGGTACAGATTTTGCAGCTCTTTCAGAACATCAGCTGACTGGATTTCCGAAAAGGAGAAATGGGTAAGGCTTGGGCGAGTTTCTGTGGGGGGTGCAGTGCTGTTGACCGGGTTAGGTGTAGCCAGGTGGAAAGCATGGCCAGCCGTAAAAAAAATGATTATTTAAATTCTCAATTATCCTCTCTGGGCTATCGTCCCACCTACTCAACAGCCAGTGGAATCGAGTGGCGCGATATTCAAATACCTTAGAAATGCTATTACTTCAATTTCTCAAACATATGACTATTTTACACCATTTTAAAGACAAGACTCTCGTTAATCTAACCACACTGTCCGATTTCAAAAAGGCTTTACAACGAAAGCAAAACATTAGATTGTGTCAGCAGAGTACCCAGCCAGAAATAATCAGACACCCATTTTTCAAACTAGCATATAATGTCTCAAAAACCAAAACCACAGCTAAATGCAGCACTAACCTTTGATGATCTTCATCAGATGACACTCCTAGGACATTATGTTATACAATACATGCATGTTTTGTTCAATCAAGTTCATATTTATATCAAAAAACAGCTTTTTACATTAGCATGTGACGTTCAGAACTAGCATTCCCACCGAACACTTCCGGTGAATTTACTAAATTACTCACGATAAACGTTCACAAAAAACATAACAATTATTTTAAGAATTATAGATACAGAACTCCTTCATGCAATCGCGGTGTCCGATTTTAAAATAGCTTTTCGTCAAAAGCACATTTTGCAATATTCTGAGTAGATAGCTCGCCATCACGGGCTAGCTATTTTGACACCCACCAAGTTTGGCACTCACCAAACTCAGATTTACTATAAGAAAAATTGGATTACCTTTGCTGTTCTTCGTCAGAATGCACTCCCAGGACTTCTACTTCATCCACAAATGTTGTTTTGGTTCAAAATAATCCATAGTTATGTTCAAATATCCTCTGTTTTGTTCTTGCGTTCAAGACACTATCCGAATGGTGACGCGCGGACGCGTATCGTCACAAAAAATTTCAAAATATTCCATTAACGTACTTCGAAGCATGTCAAACGCTCTTTAAAATCAATTTTTATGCGATTTTTCTCGTAAAATAGCGATACTATTCCGACCGGGAAACCATGTTTTCGTTCAAAGACTCAAAGTTGAAAATGGAGTCGTCTTTTGCATGCGCGCCCCCGTCTCATTGTTCTCAGATCGACCACTTACCAAATGCAATACCGTTTTTCAGCCTGGGACAGCAGAGTCATCATTCAACGTTCTGGCGCCTTCTGAGAGCCTATGGGAGCCTTACAAAGTGTCACGTTACAGCAGAGATCCTCAGTTTTCAATAGAGTGTAGAAAGCCAAGAAATGGTCAGAGAGAGCACTTCCTGTTCAGAATCTTCTCAGGTTTTTGCCTGCCATATGAGTTCTGCTATACTCACAGACACCATTCAAACAGTTTTAGAAACTTTAGGGTGTTTTCTATCCAAATCAAACAATTATATGCATATTCTAGTTTCTGGACAGTAGTAATAACCAGATTAATTCGGGTACGTTTTTTATCCGGATGTGAAAATACTGCCCGCTACCCTAGAGAGGTTATAGTGGATTTATCGGTGGTGACAGAGTTTCCTATCCTCAGTGCAGTGGGCAGCTGGGAGGAGGTGCTCTTATTCTTCATGGACTTTACAGTGTCCCAGGACTTATTTGAGTTTGTGTTGCAAATTTCTGCTTGAAAAAGCTAGCCTTGGCTTTTCTAACTGCCTGTGTATATTGGTTTCTAACTTCCCTGAAAAGTTGCATATCACGGGGCCTGTTCAATGCTAATGCAGAATGCCAGAGGATGTTTTTGTGTTGGTTAACCTGTTAGGGCTAGGGGGCAGTATTGACACGGCTGGATAAAAAAACATACCCGATTTAATCTGGTTACCACTCCTACCCAGTAACTAGAATATGCATATACTTATTACATATGGATAGAAAACACCCTAAATTTTCTAAAACTGTTTGAATGGTGTCTGTGAGTATAACAGAACTCATTTGGCAGGCAAAACCCTGAGACATTTTCTGACAGGAAGTGGATACCTGATGTGTTGTATTACCTTTAAACCTATCCCATTGAAAAACACAGGGGCTGAGGAATATTTTGGCACTTCCTATTGCTTCCACTAGATGTCACCAGCCTTTACAAAGTGTTTTGAGTCTTCTGGAGGGAGATCTGACCGAACAAGAGCCATGGAACGATGATGGCCCATTAGACACCTGGCGCGCGAGTTCATGTTGGGTACCCTCGTTCCAATACGTTATAAAAGAGTATGCATTCGTCCACCTTGAATATTATTCATGTTCTGGTTAAAAAAGGCCCTAATGATTTATGCTATACAACGTTTGACATGTTTCAACGAACGTAAATATATTTTTTCCCCTCGTTCATGACGAGAAGTCCGGCTGGCTTAGATCATGTGCTAACAAGACGGAGATTTTTGGACATAAATGATGAGCTTTTTTGAACAAAACTACATTCGTTATGGACCTGTGATACCTGGAAGTGACATCTGATGAAGAGAATCAAAGGTAATGGATTATTTACATAGTATTTTCGATTTTAGATCTCCCCAACATGACGTCTAGTCTGTATCGCAACGCGTATTTTTCTGGGCGCAGTGCTCAGATTATTGCAAAGTGTGATTTCCCAATAAGGTTATTTTTAAATCTCGCAAGTTGATTGCGTTCAAGAGATGTAAATCTATAATTCTTTAAATGACAATATAATATTTTACCAATGTTTTCTCATTTTAATTATTTAATTTGTGACGCTGACTTGACTGCCGGTTATTGGAGGGAAACGATTTCCTCAACATCAATGCCATAGTAAAACGCTGTTTTTGGATATAAATATGAACTTGATAGAACTAAAAATGCATGCATTGTCTAACATAATGTCCTAGGAGTGTCATCTGATGGAGATTGTAAAAGGTTAGTGCATCATTTTAGCTGGTTTTATGGTTTTGGTGACCCTGTCTTTGAATTGACAAAACATTACACACAACTCTTGTAAATGTACTGTCCTAACATACTCTAAATTTATGCTTTCGCCGTAAAACCTTTTTGAAATCGTAAAACGTGGTTAGATTAAGGAGATGTTTATCTTTCAAAGGGTGTAAAATAGTTGTATGTTTGAAAAATTTGAATTTTGACATTTATTTGGATTCAAATTTGCCGCTCTTGAAATGCACCTGCTGTTGATGGAGTGCACCACGGGTGGCACGCTAGCGTCCCACCTAGCCCATAGAGGTTAACATTAGAAGCCTCCTCCCTAAGTTTGTTTTATTCACTGCTTTAGCACACTTTGCAATAATCTGAGCACTGCGCCCAGAAAAATACGCGTTGCGATACAGACTAGACGTCATGTTGGGGAGATCTAAAATCGAAAATACTATGTAAATAATCCATTACCTTTGATTCTCTTCATCAGATGTCACTTCCAGGTATCACAGGTCCATAACGAATGTAGTTTTGTTCAAAAAAGCTCATCATTTATGTCCAAAAATCTCCGTCTTGTTAGCACATGATCTAAGCCAGCCGGACTTCTCGTCATGAACGAGGGGAAAAAATATATTTACGTTCGTTCAAACATGTCAAACATTGTATAGCATAAATCATTAGGGCCTTTTTTAACCAGAACATGAATAATATTCAAGGTGGACGAATGCATTCTCTTTTATAACGTATTGGAACGAGGGTACCCAACATGAACTCGCGCGCCAGGTGTCTAATGGGCCATCATCGTTCCATGGCTCTTGTTCGGTCAGATCTCCCTCCAGAAGACTCAAAACACTTTGTAAAGGCTGGTGACATCTAGTGGAAGCAATAGGAAGTGCCAAAATATTCCTCAACCCCTGTGTTTTTCAATGGCATAGGTTTAAAGGTAATACAACACATCAGGTATCCACTTCCTGTCAGAAAATGTCTCAGGGTTTTGCCTGCCAAATGAGTTCTGTTATACTCACAGACACCATTCAAACAGTTTTAGAAACTTTAGGGTGTTTTCTATCCATATATAATAAGTATATGCATATTCTAGTTACTGGGTAGGATTAGTAACCAGATTAAATCGGGTACATTTTTTTATCCAGCTGTGCAAATACTGCCCCCTAGCCCTAACAGGTTTTAAGCAATGGCTTTTTTCTGGTCACTCTTCCATAAAGCCCAGCTCTGTGGAGTATATGGCTTAAAGTGGTCCTATGGACAGATACTCCAATCTCCGCTGTGGAGCTTTGCAGCTCCTTCAGGGCTTTCTTTGGTCTCTTTGTTGCCTCTCTGGTTAATGCTCTCCTTGCCTGGTCCGTGAGTTTTGGTGGGCGGCCCTCTCTTGGCAGGTTTGTTGTGTTTCCATATTCTTTCAATTTTTTAATAGTGGATTTAATAGTGCTCCGTGGGATGTTCAAAGTTTCTGATATTTTTTTATAACCCAACCCTGATCTGTACTTCTCCACAACCTTGTCCCTGACCTGTTTGGAGAGCTCCTTGGTCTTCAAACTAGTATTTTTTTTTCATTTCACTTCACCAATTAGGACTGTTTTTGGAATGTCCATTACATGAAATCCAAATAAAAATCCATTTAAATTACAGGTTGTAATGCAACAAAATAAGAGAAACGCCAAGGGGGATGAATACTTTTGCAAGGAACTGTATATTTACCAGACATCGTTGTGGGTGTAGCAAAGTGCTTGTGTTCATAGCGCCAACAGTGGAGTAATATCTAACAATACACAACAATACACACAAATCTATTTGTGAAATAATGGAATAAAAAAAAATAGAAATATTAGGATGAGCAATGTCAGAGTCCGGAGAATAAACATATGTATATACAGTGTATTCGGAAAGTATTCAGACCCCTTGACTTTTTCCACATTTTGTTACATTACAGCCTTTTTCTAAAATGGATTAAATAAATTGTTTTCCTCATCAATCTACACACAATACCCCATAATGACAAAGCAAAAACAGTTTCTTAGATTTTTTTCAAATGTATTAAAAATAGAAACAGATATACCTTCTTTACATAAGTATTCAGACCCTTTGCTGTGAGACTCGAAATTGAGCTCAGGTGCATCCTGTTTCCATTGATCAACCTTGAGATGTGTCTACAACTTCATTTCAGTCCACATGTGGTAAAATCAATTGACTGGACATGATTTGGAAAGGCCACACCTGTCTATTTAAGGTCCCACCATTGGCAGTGCATGTCAGAGCAAAAACCAAGCCACAAGGTCAAAGGAATTGTCCATAGAGCTCCGAGACAGGATTTTATTGAGGCACAGATCTGGGGAAGGGTACCCACAAATTTCTGCAGCATTGAAGGTCCCCAAGAACACGGTGGCCTCAATTCTTCTGAAATAGAAGTTTGGAACTACCAAGACTCTTTCTAGAGCTGTCCGCCCGGCCAAACTGGGCAATCGGGGGAGAATGGCTTTGGTCAGGTGATCAAGAACCCGATGGTCACTCTGACATCGCTCCAGAGTTCCTCTGTGGAGATGGGAGAACCTTCCAGAAGGACAACCATCTATGCAGCACTCCACAAATCAGGCCATTATGGTAGAGTGGCCAGACGGAAGCTACTCCTCAGTGAAAGGCCCATGACAGCCCACTTGGAGTATGCATCGTAGGAAACCTGGCGCCATTCCTACGATGAAGCATGGAGGTGGCAACATTATGCTGTGAGGATGTTTTTCAGAAGCAGGGACTGGTAGACTAGTCAGGATCGAGGGAAAGATGAACGGAGCAAAGTACAGAAAGATCCTTGATGAAATCCTGCTCCAGAGCATTCAGGACCTCAGACTGGGGCAAAGGTTCACCTTTCAACAGGACAACGATCCTAAGCACACAGCCAAGACAACGCAGAAGTGGCTTCGAAAATAGCTGTGCTGCAAAGCTCCCCATCCAACCTGACAGAGCTTGAGAGGATCTGCAGAGAAGAATGGGAGACTCCCCTACGCTTGGGTCCTGTCTAATTATTTCTGCAATTGGTTCAATTGCCAGTGGAAACAGGAGGTGGGGAGAGAGGAAATCCCTGTCTTGTACCCCTTTCTAAAGCAATATCCTCAGATAAGGTATTATTTGTGTGTATTTTTCCTTAGGTTTATTATATCATATTTTTATTAAATGTAATATTTCAGCTGGAATGTTGAAGGCTTCCAAAGTTTTGAATAGAAAATGCCATCAAGACCGGCAGAAGCCTTTTCGGCATCAACAGCCATTATTGATAAATCTATATCTTGTTTTTTATCATATTGTATTATACTGAAACATGGTCATGTATTTGTTTGTAAATCTATATTTTTAATAAAGTCTGGTAAGACTTTTGCCAATCTTTTGATTGATTAAACTTATGGGTCTGTAATCAGCAGGGAATTCTCCAGATTTTCCTAATTTTAATATAACTTAAATAACTGTTTGATACATAGAATAAGGAAGTACTGAATTGAGTGACATGTGTGTTGTCACTTGGGTAAATAAGGGCACTACTTTGTCCCAAATTTTAAATAGAATTCTACGGGAAAGCCTCCATTCCTCATACTTTTTTCCATGTGAATGTTTTAACAGTGTCTTATCTTTCTTTTTGGATGGTCTCTATTTTTTGTGATTCTTTTTTGTCTGCTGATAGTTGCTTCAGGGTTATTGAGTCTAAGGCTGTAGGATCAGTCCAGCTATTGTTTAATTCTGATTTATTAGATTTATATCGACTTTTTTAATTGTAATTTTGCTTATTTTTAGACATATTGTTTTGAAAGATTTACTCTTTCAGCACATCCAATATCCAGAGTGGGCTCTCTGGTACTTTTGTAGATATGACCCATTTTATATATACTGAACAAAAATATATAGATCAGGGTGTTGCCAAGGAGTCTTGTTCTGTGCACACACCGTGCAAGTGACGACGAATGCGGACACGTCAGGAATCATAGTAGGCCACCAACAACGCTGTCGCACAAAGGCCAGCGTCTGACGGACGCCTGGGCGTCAGGAACAAACATCCGGTTATCAGGCCCAAAACAGCTGATTCTCCAGAAGGTGTTGAAGGACCTGCCGGATGTGGAACACGTGTTCTTGAGGGGAGCGGGAGAAGACGAGGATGTCATCAATGTTGACGAAGATGAACCGGTTCAACATGTCGCGGAGGACATCATTCACCAGAGTCTGGAACACAGCAGGAGTGTTGGTGAGGCCAAAGGGCATCACCAGATACTCGTAGTGGCCACTGGCTGTGTTGAAGGCGGTCTTCCACTCGTCCCCCTCTCGTATCCGCAGTAGGTGGTAGGCGTTTCGTAAATCCAGCTTGGAAAACACAGTGACCCCCTGGAGCGGTACGAATGCCGAGGAGATGAGTGGTAGCAGAGGGGACTTGATGAGCAGGAACTGTATAGCCTCGCTGTGGTTCCTGACACCTGTAGGTTGATGGGAGTGGATTTGTGGGTAACTCGGGCCTATAGACCGCCCGTCCATTGCTCTAACGTCCATGGGAATGGAGAGGGGCTGAGGGGATGTTCAGCTCGGATGCCAGGGTAGCGTCCAAAAAGCTCTCGTCGGTCCCAGAGTCAATGAGAACCCGGAGAGATTTGGACTGGTCTCCCCACAGCAGAATGGCATGAAAATTGTGCGAGCCGGGGAAGCAGGAACGTTCTCCATATGACCCACCAGAGTACTTGCTTCTACCAGTGAGCCTGGTTTCTTTAAAGGACAAGTGGACACGAAATGACCAACAGTCCGGCAATACAGACAACTCTTCGTGTCAGTCCTGTATTGCCAGCCTTGCCTAGTGGCATAGGCTCAGGAAGCGGTGACTCAGCCGTCTTCCTCAGCCCTCGGGGAAGGTTGGGAAGTCTTGGGTTCTCTCGGCAACAAGACTGTTGGGATGTTCCGGGATGACTCGGAGGCAAGGTGGGATCCCTGGGTGTGCGAGCGAAATCCAAATTCCTCTCCCTCCGTCGTTCCCGTAATCGCCCATCGATATGGATGGTCAAAGTGATGAGGGAATCGAGCGCTGTAGGTAACTCCCAGAATGCAAGCTCGTCCTTGACCTCTGAGACGCCATGCAGGAACATATCGAACACTGCCGCTTGATTCCAAGCACTCTCCGCTGCCAACATGCAAAAATCAACCCATAATCAGCTACACTGCGGTAGTCCTGCCGAAGCTGGATTAGCTTCCGGGCGGCCTCTCGCCCTGAGAATGGGGCATCAAAGACCTTCCTCACTTCTCCCATGAACCCCTCCCGACTAGAGCATATGGCCTGCTGTTGTTCCCACATGGTAGTAGCCCAGGTGAGAGCCCTCCCGGACATCAGCGTGATGAGGTAGGCTATCTTGGAGCGATCCCAGGGGAAGGAGGAGGGCTGAAGCTCGAAGACGAGGGCACACTGAGCTAGGAACGCCCGACAGGTGCTCGGCTCTCCATTGAAGCGTTCCGGGGGAGGTAAGCAGGGCTCCCAAGAAGGTGGAGTGACCGATGAGATGACGCTGCTAGCAGCTGAGTCGCTGAAGAGCTGTGGGTTTACCACTGTGGTAGGCGGCCTCGCAGACAACCCGTGAATTGCTCCAGCAAACTGTCCAACGCCCGGCATTCAGCCAACGTTTGGACCCCCTCCACAAGGCCACGAAGCAATTCCTTGTGCATACCGATGGTGGCTCCCTGGGTGGAGATGGCATTGCGCAGCTGTCCCAGGTCTGCTGGGTCAGTCATGGCCAGTTCGTACTATCAGGTATCAAGAAAAGACTCAGATGCAGACCGTGGTGAAGTAACAATGTTTATTGCAGCAACAGGGGCAAAGGTACAGAAAGGCAGGCAGGCTCAGGGTCAGGTCAGGCAGAGGTCAGTAATCCAGAGATGGGGCAAAGGTACAGGATGGCAGGCAGGCTCGTGGTCAGGTGCAGACAGAGTGGTCAGGCGGGTGGGTACAGGGTCAGAACAGGCAAGGGTCAAAAACCAGGAAGACGAGAACAGAGACACTGGGGAAAAGCAGGAGCTGAGACAAAAAACGCTGGTTGGCTTGACAAACAACACGAACTGGCAACGGACAAACAGAGAACACAGGTATAAATTCACAGGGGATGATGGGGAAGATGGGCGACACCTGAAGGGGGGTGGAGACAATCACAAAGACAGGTGAAACAGATCAGGGTGTGACACATGCAACAATTTCAAAGATTTTACTGAGTTACAGTTCATAGAAGGAAATCAGTCAATTGAAATAAATTCATTAGGCCCTAGTCTATGGATTTCACATGACTGGGCAGGGGCACAGCCATGGGTGGGCCTGGGAGGGCATAGCCCACCCACATGGGAGCCAGGCCAGCCAATCAGAAAGAGCTTTTCCCCACAAAAGGGCTTTATTACAGACAGAAATACTCCTGAGCACCCCCCCTCCCGATCCTTGTACGATCCCGCAGGTGAAGAAGTCGGATGTGGAGGTCCTGGGCTGGCGTGGTTACATGTGGTCTGCGGTTATGAGGCCAGTTTGATGTACTGCCAAATTCTATAAAACGACGTTGGAGGCGACTTATGGTAGAACAATTAACATTAAACTCTGGCAACAGCTCTGCTGGACATTCCTGCAGTCAGCATGCCAATTGCACGCTCCCTTAAATCTTGAGACATCTGAGGTATTGTGATGTGTGACAAAACTGCACATTTTAGAGTGGCCATTTATTGTCCCCAGCATAAGGTGCACCTGTTTAATGATCATGCTTTTTAATAAGCTTATTGATATGCCACACCTGTCAGGTATATGGATTATCTTGGCAAAGGATAAATGCTCACTAAATGGATATAAACACATTTGTGCACAACATTTTAGAGAAATACGATTTTTGTACGTATGGAACATTTCTGGGACCTTTTATTTCAGCTCATGAAAAATGGGACCAACACTTTAAATGTTGTTTTTATATTTTTGGTCACTTTCTATAAACTGACATTATTGGTCATTAACCAATCCCAGCCCTCCTTTAGGATTGTACATTCAGCAAATCACCAGTAGAGGGAGCTCCCTTTCCATCCATTTTCCCAATCTCTGTGGTGGTGGTGTTGGTGGGGGTCAAAAGATTGATCATAACTTCAAAATTAGTAAGAGAGCCCACTCTAGAAATGTGTGGTACTTGTAGAGTATTTTGTTCCAAACATATACGGTTGTAAGAAAATGAAGGACAGCAAAACCATCTTGATTGTAAGACTCTTTACTTTCGTATCCGGCAGCAGAGTAGGAGACAATATAGCAGCAATGAAGCAGTGTAGCCATGTTCCTAACTCTGGGTCCAGTAGAGTAGACTGAACCAAGAGCTGAGTTTGCCCTCAGCTGTTGTAGTGTTTTACCTCTTTGATCTATGCCCCAACCTGAAGAACCATTTTAAGCATTAGCATGCCCATGTTCTAAATGCATGTTAATTGATTTGATAGTTCCTGTCACACCAAACTTGATTCCTCACCATCACTGGGTGTGGTGACACCTTCTCCAAATGAATAACCTTATAACACAAATCTACATTTTACACGGTTCATGGATCATAGGGCCTTACATGAGGCATGTTTAAGTTTAAAAAGAGCCTAAAATGTCCACTTTCAACATGATCTCCTCAAAAATGGTTTGTGATAGAAATCTGAGATACCAAAAATATTTTACGTCCATGCTCACATGAAATCGCTCTTATCGTTTAAAAGGGGCTTGAAGAATTGATTCTTAAAGAATTTAACTTATAAATGCCTTCTGAGCTTAGTTCCACTGTCATACCCCATCAGAACCCAAAATAGAAGCTTGTTTTACTCCAATGTTTGTAAACAAAGTAAATGTAAACAAATACTGTACAGCCTAAAAACATGGTCAAAACTATTATCTTGATATCATGGATGGTCAGTCCTTGCATCCATACCTCTGTCTATGAATTTGATAGTAGTACATTTCTCCAGCCCCATCCCTCAGCTTTTTAAATAAACAAGGGGGAATGCTTTGTTATTGTTTCTACTGCTGATTGACACTTTAAATAAGATGGGAGGCCAACTAAATAAACACTTGAATTTTCTCACAATTTACAATTTGGAGAGATGGGCTGAATGATCCATGAATTTAGTCATTTCCTATGAGCACGTATTTTATGAGGAGGCAAATACAATTTTCACACAATCACCAAAAAACAGAACACAGATTTCTGTGACTTTCAGTCCAAAACCCCAGTCCTAGATTCAAAATATTTTATTTGTTAGGCCAAGCAATTGACCTAATGCAATTTTTGGCACATGTCAAGGCTGGTCTTGGGCTGATTTAAATGTGTAAAGCCAGGCGCAGCTAGCTCATCAGCATTAGGTTAATCTAGGTCATTAAGAGGTATGCCAGTCCATCATTGTTTACATTGTGTCTTTGAAGCAGTTGGCTTCTCAATGAATCACCTACCTATTTACAGTGTTATGCATTGGGGCGAATGGAATGGGCAGAATAAAAGGCAAGCAGATCTCTAATCTAGACAAATGCCAAGAACTGTTAACACTGTCTATTAGCACTTCATCTAATGACAAACCAGATTTCCATTGTGTCTTTGCATCTCATGTTAATCACCTTTTGATATTGGTATTTGGGTCAAGATCACAAGAGCACAATGATGCTAGACCCGCCTAGATAACATTCCAAACCTTAATTTCCCACATTTCTCATCAGGACATCTACAGCAGTGGTTGCACCATTTTGGAGAGCACACCCTTTTCTCAAATATCCCAGAAATACACATTAGACATGACACCATATATGGAATTGCAAGAAAATTAGCTTTAACACTGCAAAATCTTCAGTGCACCCAATGACAAAATGTGAAGAATTGCAGTAAATAAGGGGCAGAGGAGGAGCGGGATATTCCCCAATGCTGGATGGGGGGCCTGAGTGAGTGTCACAGGAAGTCCAAGAAGATCATCATGGACCTCAGCCACCCGAGCCAAGGTCTGTTCACCCTGCTCCCATCTAGAAGGCGGAGACAGAACAGGTGCATCAAAGCTGGGACCGAGAGACTGGAAAATAATCTCCAGGCCATCAGACTGTTAAATAGTCACCACTAGCTGGCCTCTGCCCAGTACCGTACCCTGAACTTTAGTCACTGTTACTAGCCAGGTACCACCCTGCACCTTAGAGACTGCTGCCCTATATATACACTACCGTTCAAAAGTTTGGGGTCACTTTGAAATGTCCTTGTTTTTGAAAGAATTTTTTTTTTCTCCATTAAAATAACATCAAATTGATCAGAAATACAGTGTAGACAATGTTAATGATTGTAGCTGGAAATGTCTGTTTTTTTATGGCATATCTACATAGGCGTACAGAGGCCCATTATCAGCAACCATCACTCCTGTGTTCCAATGGCACGTTGTGTTAGCTAATCCAAGTTTATAATTTTAAAAGGCTAATTGATCATTAGAAATCCCTTTTGCAATTATGTTAGCACAGCTGACAACTGTTGTTCTGATTAAAGAAGCAATAAAACTGGCGTTCTTTAGACTAGTTGAATATCTGGAGCATCAGCATTTGTGGGTTTGATTACAGTCTCAAAACGGCCAGAAACAAAGCACTTTCTTCTGAAACTTGTCAGCCTTTTCTTATACTGAGAAATGAAGGAAATGCCATGCAAGAAATTGCCAAGAAACTGAAGATCTGGTACAATGCTGTGTACTACTCCCTTCACGGAATAGAGCAAACTGTCTCTAACCAGAATAGAAAGAGGAGTGGGAGGCCCCGGTGCACAACTAAGCAAGAGGACAAGTACATTAGAGTGTCTAGTTTGAGAAACAGATGCCTCACAAGTCCTCAACTGGCAGCTTCATTAAATAGTACCCACAAAAAAACAGTCTCAAAGTCAACAGTGAAGAGGCGACTCCGGGTGTTCCTCTGTCCAGTGTCTGTGTTCTTTTGCCCATCTTAATCTTTTCTTTTTATTGGCCAGTCTGAGATATGGCTTTTTCTTTGCATCTCTGCCTAGAAGGCCAGCATCCCGGAGTCGCCTCTTCACTGTTTGTCGTTGAGATTGGTGTTTTGCGGGTACTATTTAGTGAAGCTGCCAGTTGAGGACTTGCGAATATGACATTTTTTTGATAACCTTATTTGCATAAGTCTTCTGACCCTTTGCTATGAGACTCAAAATTAAGCTCATGTGCATTCTGTTGCCATTGATCATTCTTGGAATTGTCAGTAGAGCTCAGAGACAGGATTGTGTTAAGGCACAGATCTGGGAAAGGGTACCAAAACATTTCTGTAGCATTGAATGTCCCCAAGAGTGGCCTCCATTTTCTTAAATGGAAGAAGGTTGGAACCACCAAGACTCTTCCTAGAGCTGGCCGCCCTGCCAAACTGAGCAGTAGGGAGAGAAGGGCCTTAGTCAGGGAGGTGACCAAGAACCCGATGGTCACTCTGACAGAGCTCCAGAGTTCCTCTGTGGAGATGGAAGAACCTTCCAGAAGGACAACCATCTCTGCAGCACTCCACCAATCAGGTGGAAGCCATTCGCCAGTATAAATGCACATGACATCCCACTTGGAGTTAGCCAAAAGGCACCTAAAGGACTCTCAGACTATGAGAAACAAGATTCTCTGGTCTGATGAAACCAAGATTGAACTTCTTGGCCTGAAATACAAGTGTCACGTCTAGATGAAAACCTGCCACCATCTCTACAGTGAAGCATGGTGGTGGCAGCATGATGCTGTGGAGATGTTTTTCAGTGGCAGGGACTGGGAGAGTGCTCAGGACCTCAGACTGGGGTAAAGGTTTGCCTTCCAACAGGACAACTACCCTAAACACACAGACAAGACAACGCAGGAGTGGCTTCGGGACAAGTCTTTGAACATCCTTGAGTGGCCCTGCCAGAGCCCGGACTTGAACCCGATCTAACATCTCTGGAGAGACCTGTAATAGCAGTGGAGTGACACTCACCATCCAACCTGACAGAGCTTGAGAGTATCTGCAGAAAAAAATGGGAGAAACTCCCTAAATAAAGTGTGCCAAGCTTGTAGCGTCCTACCCAAGAAGACTCAAGGCTGCCAAAGGTGCCAAAGGAGCTTCAACAAAGTACTGAGTAAAGGGACTGAATACTTATGTAACTGTGATATTTCGGTTTTATTTATTTACTTCATTTATGCTTTGTCATTATGGGGTATTGTGTGTAGATTGGTGAGGGAATAAAAATATATATATTTTAGAATAAGGCTGTAACGTAACAAATGGGGAAAAAGTTAATAAATGCATTTCTATAGTTTCCAAATTCGGTGCCTTTTTTTGCACTTGCAAAGTTTTGGCACATTCATTCCGTGTAGACAGGGTTTAGAGGGAGGCGTAGATGATGCGTCTCTATTGGTCAACCCGTTTTGGAGTAACAGTTCATCATTATTTATATCCGAGCTAGCAGCTTTTAAAACAATGACCAGCACAACTACAGTGCATTCGGAAAGTATTCAGACCCCTTACTGTCTACATTTGTTCTTGCCATGTGCATTCTATTACAGACACCTTGTAGCAACTGATAATGTAATAAAATGCCAATAATGTATCAAATGCTGATAACGTAATAAATTACTAATATCATAATAAATACTTTGAACACATAACAAATATGCAAAGAGAAACAACAGTCCATCACTACTTGAAGACATAAAGGTCAGTCAATCCGGGAGATTTCAAGAACTTTGAAAGTTTCTTCAAGTGCAGTCGCAAAAACCATCAACCACTATGATGAAACTGTCTCTCATGAGGACCGCCACAGGAAAGGAAGACCCAGAGTTACCCCTGCTGCAGAGGATAAGTTCATTAGAGTTAACTGCACCTCAGATTGCAGCCCAAATAAATGCCTCACAGAGACAACATCAACTGTTCAGAGGATACTTTGTGAATCAGGCCTTCATGGTCGAATTGTTGCAAAGAAACCACTTTTAAAGGACACCAATAATAAGAAGAGACTTGCTTGGGCCAAGAAACACGAGGAATGGACATTACACTTGTGGAAATCTGTCCTTTGGTCGAATGAGTCCAAATTTTAGATTTTTGGTTCCAACCGTGTCTTTGTGAGACACATAGTAGGTGAACGGATGATCTCTGCATGTGTGGTTCCCATCATGAAGCATGGTTGAGAAGGTGTGACGGTGTGGGGTGCTTTGCTGGTGACATTGTCAGTGATTTATTTAGAATTCAAGGCCCACTTAACCAGCTTGGCTAGCACAGCATTATGTACGATAGACCATCCCATCTGGTTTACGCTTAGTGGGACTGTCAAACCCTGATCTGTTTCACCTGTCTTTGTGCTTGTCTCCTCCCCCCACCAGGTGTCTTCCATCTCCCCTCATTATCCCCTGTGTATTTATATCTGTGTTCTCTGTTTGTCTGTTTTGTTCGTCAGGCCAATCAGTGTTTTTCCCCTTGCGCCTGTCATTTTAGTTTTCCCAGTTTTGACCATTCTGCCTGCCCTGACCCTGAGCCTGCCTGCCATCCTGTACCTTGCCCCACCACACTGGATTATTGACCTCTGCCTGCCCTGACCCTGAGACTGCCTGCCATTCTGTACCTTTTGGACTCTGATCTGGATTATTGACCTCTGCCTGCCCTTGAACTGTCGTTTTGGCTGCCCCCTATTCTAGTAATAAACTTTTGTTACTTTGACACTGACTGCATCTGGGTCTTGCCTAAAACGTGATAGTATGAACTGGCCTAAAATGTGATAGCACGAACTGGCCATGACCGACAAAGCAGACTCAGACCAGCTCCACAATGCTATCTCCCTGCGAGGAGCCACCATTGGATGACACGAGGAGTTACTGCAATGTCTTATGGAGTGACTCCATACCCTGGCAGAATCCCATGACCAAGCGTTTGACTCTTTGCTGGAGCAATTCCGCGGATTCCCCACTGGGCAGCGGGTCACACCCGTAATCTCCCAGCCTACCCCAGTGTCCCGAGAACCCTGCTTACCTCCTCTGGAGCGCTACGCTGGAGAATCCAGAACCCGGCTTTTCTCTCCCAGTTCTCCCTCATTTTTGAGCTGCAGTCTTCTTCGTTTCCCTCAGACCGCTCGAGGATAGCGTACATCATAATGCTGATGTCCGCGAGGGCACTCACCTGGGCTAGGGCGGTGTGGGAGCAACAGTCCACCATCTGCCTCATTCTAGAGGAGTTCGTGGGGGAAGTTTGGAAAGTGTTTGATTCACCGTTGTCCGGCAGAGAGGCTGCTCGTAAGCTGCTCCAGCTACGCCAAGACTCCCATAGTGTGGCAGACTACGCAATGGATTTTCGCACTTTGGCAGCTGAGAGTGCCTGGAACCCGGAAGCATTGTTTGAAATGTTCTTTCACGGATTTTCGGAGGTGGTCAAAGATGAGCTTGCATCCCGGGAGCTGCCCATGGACCTTGACTCCCTCATAGCCTTGACCATCCGGATCGATGGGCGGCATCGAGAACCCTCCTTCCCCTCGATTCCCTCCTTTCCTCTGAAGAATCCCAGAGACCCCCCTGAGTGAACCCGACGTCACCTGAATTCTGTCGGGAATCAATGAGGGCTGCCGACTCATCTCCTTCGGAAACCAGGCACCTGGGCAGGGCTAGATTGACTCCAGCTGAGCGCTTACGTCGACATCACACCCAGAGCTGTCTATATTGTGGAGCTACGGGACATTTCGTAGCTACATGCCCATTAAAAAACAGGATCATCTAGAATCAAATCAGGGGCGAGTACTCTGGTGGGCCTTATGGAGAACTTTACTTCTCCCCTTACTCGCACCCCTTTCCTTTCCATGCCATCCTGCTGTGGGGGAACCAGTCAAAATCTCTCCGGGTAATCATCGAGTCTGGGGCCGATGAGAGTTTTTTTTGGACGCTACCCTGACTTCCAAGCTGGGCATCCCCACTCAGCCCCTCTCCATTCCCATGGACATTAGAGCGCTCTAGGCCGGGTCTCTCACAATACCACTCGCATCAACCTACAGGTGTCAGGGAACCACAGCGAGGCAATCAATTTTATGCTGATTAAGTCTCCTCAGGTTCCCGTGGTATTGGGATTCTCTTGTCTCCAGCCACACAATCTTGTCTCAGACTGGACTGCTGGTTCCATTATAGGCTGGAGCCCATTCTGCCACGCCCGTTGTCTGAAGTCAGCGCAGCCTGCCATGGGACATCTTCCTGTGGGCTCGGAAGTTGCCCCGGACCTCTCCGCCATTCAAGCGGTGTACCAGGATCTCCGTGAGGTGTTCAGTAAGGCCCGGGCCACTTCGCTTCCGCTGCACCAACCCTATGACTGTGGGATTGACCTTCTCCCAGGATCCACTCCGCTCCGGGGACAACTGTACTCTCTGTCGGGTCCGGAGACCAAGGCTATGGAGACCTACATTGAGGACTCCATAGCTGCAGGGTTCATCCGTCCTTCTGCCTCCCCTGCCGTGCATCGACTAATGGGGCCTGAACAACATCACAGTGAAGAACCGCTACCCTCTACCACTCATGTCCTCGGCCTTTGAGCCGCTCCAGGGGACCACCATGTTCTCCAAGCTGGACCTACGAGTGGAAGACAAGTGGAAGACTGCCTTCAACATGGCCAGCAGTCACTACGAGTATCTGGTCAGGCCATTTGGCCTTACCAACGCCTCAGCTGTGTTCCAGGCTCTGGTTAATGATGTTCTCCGTGACATGTTGAACCGGTTCATCTTCGTCTACCTCGACGACATCCTCGTCTTCTCCCACTCCGCCCAAGCACACGTGCTCCACGTTTGACAGGTTCTCCAACGCCTCCTGGAGAATCAGCTTTTTGGGAAAGTGGAAAACTGTGAATTCCATTGCTCCACCATCCGCTTCCTGGGTTACATCGTCACTGCAGGGTGTGTGCGGATGAATCCCGGGAAGGTGAGAGTAGTGGTGAATTGGCCCCAGCCTACGTCCAGGGTGCAGCTGCAATGTTTCCTGGGATTCGCCAACTTTTATCGCCACTTTAGCTGGGGTTACAGCACCTTGGCTTCCACCCTGTCTGCACTCACCTCTCACAAGGATCCATTCACGTGGTCCCCAGCTGCTGACCGGGCGTTCCGGGATCTCAAAAACTGTTTCACCACAGCTCCCATCTTGGTTCATACTGACCCGTCCCACCAGTTTGTGGTGGAGGCCGAGGCATCGGGTGTCGGAGTGGGGGCTGTCCTGTCCCAGCCTCAAGTTACATCCCTGCGCGTTCTTCTCCCAGTGCCTCAACGTCACTGAGAGGAACTACAAAGTGGGAAATTGTGAGCTTCTCGCGGTGAAAATGGTGTTGGAGGAGTACCCGCAAAACACCAGTCTCAACATCAACAGTGAAGGGGTGACTCCGGGATGCTAGCCTTCTAGGCAGAGTTCCTCTGTCCAGTATCTGTGTTATTTTGCCCATCTTAATCTTTTATTTTTATTGGCCAGTCTGAGATATGGCTTTTTCTTTGCAACTCTGCCTAGAAGGCCAGCATCCTGGAGTCGCCTCTTCATTGTTGACGTTGAGACGGGTATTTTGCGGGTGCTATTTAATGAAGCTGCCAGTTGATGACTTGTGAGGCGTCTGTTTCTCAAACTAGACACTAATGTACTTGTCCTCTTGCTCAGTTGTGTGCCGGGGCATCCCACTCCTCTTTCTATTCTGGTTAGAGCCAGTTTGTGCTGTTCTGTGAAGGGAGTAGTACACAGCGTTGTACGAGATCTTCAGTTTCTTGGCAATTTCTCACATGGAATAGCCTTCATTTCTCAGAACAAGACGAGTTTCAGAAGAAAGTGCTTTCTTTCTGGCCATTTTGTAATCGAACCCACAAATGCTGATGCTCCAGATATTCAGCTAGTCTAAAGAAAGCCAGTTTTATTGCTTCTTCAATCAGCACTAGTTTTCAGCTGTGCTAACATAATTGCAAAAGGGTTTTCTAATAATCAATCAGCCTTTTAAAATGATAAACTTGGATTAGCTAACACAACGTGCCATTGGAACACAGGAGTGATGGTTGCTGATAATGGGCCTCTGTACACCTATGTAGATGTTCCATAAAAATGTGCCGTTTCCAATAGTCATTTACTACATTAACAATGTCAACACCGTATTTCTGATCAATTTGATGTTATTTTAACCTTAACCCTAACCTTAACCATTCGGAATTAATGCCTACATTTAAGTTTAACCCTAACCTTAAGCATTCGGTAGGGATGCCCAAACTTCAGTTTTTGTTTAAACATTTGCAGAGTTTAATTGACAGTAAAGCTCTGGCCCACATGGCATAATTAAACATCAAGCCATGGCATAATTCTGTGACAGCTAAAATATGACAACACATGACGCAATTCTGTAAACTTCTGGCCCTACTTTGGCCACTGTGTTAACTAACCTCCAGACGAGCTTCAATGCCATACAACTCTCCTTCCATGGCCTCCAACTACTCTTAAATGCAAGTAAATCTAAATGCATGCTCTTCAACCGATCGCTGCCCGCACCTGCCCGCCCGTCTAGCACCACTACTCTGGACGGTTCTGACTTAGAATATGTGGACAACTATAAATATCTAGGTGTCTGGTTAGACTGTAAACTCTCCTTCCAGACTCACATTAAGCATCTCCAATCTAAAATTAAATATAGAATCGGCGCCCTATTTCGCAACAAAGCATCCTTCACTCATGCTGCCAAACATACCCTCGTAAAACTGACTATCCTGCCGATCCTTGACTTTGGCGATGTCATTTGCAAAATAGCCTCCAACACTCTACTCAGCAAATTGGATGCAGTCTATCACAGTGCCATCCGTTTGGTCACCAAAGCCCCATATACTACGCACCACTGCGACCTGTATGCTCTCATTGGCTGGCCCTCGCTACATATTCATCGCCAAACCCACTGGCTCCAGGTCATTTATAAGTCTTTGCTTGGTATAACCCTGCCTTATCTCAGCTCACTGGTCACCATAGCAGCACCCACCCGTAGCACGCGCTCCAGCAGGTATATTTCACTGGTCACCCCCAAAGCCAATTCCTCGTTTGGCCGCCTTTCCTTACAGTTCTCTGCTGCCAATGACTGGAATTAATTGCAAAATTCACTGAAGCTGGAGACTCATATCTCCCTCACTAACTTTAAGCACCAGCTGTCAGAGCAACTCACAGATCACTGCACCTGTACATAGCCCATCTGTAAATAGCCCATCCAACTACCTCATCCCCATACTGTTATTTATTTATTTCTCTCCTATGCACCCCAATATCTCTACTTGCACATTAATCTTCTATCACTCCAGTGTTTAATTGCTAAATTGTAATTATTTCACCACTATGGCCTTACCTCCTTTATCCTACCTCATTTGCACACACTGTATATAGACTTTTTTTGTATTATTGACTGTATGTTTGTTTATTCCATGTGTAACTCTGTGTTGTTGTTTGTGTCGTACTGCTTTGCTTTATCTTGGCCAGGTCGCAGTTGTAAATGAGAACTTGTTCTCAACCAGCCTACCTGGTTAAATAAAGGTGAAATAAAAATAAAATACAATTTCAATTTCAATTTCAATCCATGGCATAATTCTGTTATTGCAGTTACGCCACGGGTTTGCATTTTACTTGGAGATTGGGTTGATAAGATCCCACCTTGTCTAGCATATTTTGTTTTGTTGACATTTGTGACACATTTTCCGTTTCTATCTGGTCTGCAGTGACATTTTTTTATCCGCCTACTTTACTTATATTCAAAAAGTTTGGATGGAAACCTGGTTAGTGAATTATTCTTTTTCGCATTCATTTAACATTAATTTGCTCTTGCCATTCAAAATGAATTCCATGCAATATGATTTATTTAGATGTCAATACTTTTGGGTTATTGTTTTGCTTTCAATATCATTATTATCTTTGTTTGCAATAATAAGAATGTTGTTCTCAAATTCAAACGGGTTTCTTGATATTAAAGGCACAAAAGTAATTCCATAAATCTCTAGCACTAGTAATACTGTAGCCTAGCTATGAAACATCAGTGTCGAGCTAAACTAAAAGTGAAAGACTTCTGATGTGAGCACCTCACAGGCAGCCAACAGTTAGGCTACGACTCTTTTTGGGCGCAATTCACTGACAAGAATATGCAATAGTATGATATGTAGGCTACATTGATTTGTAAACTAAAATACAAATAAAATTCTTATTATGATAGAGGGAATAATGTTTTATGAAAAAAGACTTGGCAGCTTTGGTTATCTCGTTTTGAGTCTCGCCGCTGGCCGCCCACTGCCCTGTCCATGGTCCTGCAATAGGCTCATACACATTTATAGTGTAGGGTAGACAACCAATGCTAAATTTGTGTTGCGAGTATTTTGAGCTGGGGCCCTAACAAGATACAACAACACTACTGACACACACGCACACGAGGAAGGGAGGATGGGAAGCGCGTCACTAGCACACTACGATTGGTGAAGTGAGAGAGAAAATTGTGCAAGTGCCTTGTACGGTGAACCCCCATTCTCAAATGACAATGCGCGCTCCCGGCGTGAGAAGGTGTGCTCGTTTCAGGGGCTGCGGTCCCATTGACTGTTCTACATCTCCCTGACAGCGGCAGCATCAGCAGCAGAGCGCGGCAGCGTTAGAAAACAAGGCACCCAGCCAGCGGATCAACCTGGGCAGCGGCAGAGTAACATCTCTCCGCTGTGAAGAAAGCTAAGCCTTCCCAGGTGACCGAGTATCATTCTCCACCAGAGATGGGTTCCTGGTAACTGGAAGTGGAGGGGAGAGGCGGGCGGGCGGGGGGTGGGGGGGAGAAGAGAAAAGAGCGAGAGAGAGGCAGAGGAAAGGCGACTAGGAACCGAAGAAGCACTACAGCCGTGGGTGCCCTCCACCATGGGAGCCTTGCATCACTTGCCCGAGCCGTTGCTTCATCCGTGGGCCATGTCGTGATACGTGGGCTCCGCCAGTGGGATTTCTGTCCGTAATCCGAGCCGCCGAGGAAGGGGGGAGAAGATGTCCGCCTCGGTGGGCCCTCGGGGCGGCCCGCGCCCACCCGTTGCGCCGGCGTCCATGCCTGAGCCGGACCTGAGCCATCTGACTGAGGAAGAGAGGAAGATAATCATGGCTGTGTTAGCTCGACAGAAGGAGGAGGAGGAGAAGGAAGAGGCCATGTTAAAGTAAGAGAGACACTGGGGCTATTTCTGCTCTGGAGATGTTTGGGAGATGTAGTACAGAGATGGTACTCATACTGCTGCTCATTGGCTGCTAGGCTACCAATAGGCTACCAAACCTATACAAATATCTGCCTACCTAACCTTAACCAAAAATGCTATCTACGTGTGTGTATGTGTGTGTGTATCAGCATGTATAGCCCCAGCTCCTCTCAAGGCAAATATAGTGTAGCCTATTTTCGCCCTCACTCTCATCCATCTACAGCCTATAATTTAGTCTACACAGAGTCAAGGGTGACCTAACAAGATGCCCTAACACGCTGTGTGTGTGCGTGTGTGAAAGAGAGAGAGAGGAAGAGGTTTCTGAGTAAGCATGTGTTGGGTCAGCGCTGTCACAGGTGTAAGAGACGAACAGGGGGAGAGAGGGGGGGAGAAGGGGGAGAGAGAGGGGTGTGTCGTCCCTGAGACACTCAGCAGCGTCACACTCCAGTGTCTTCTGATGCCCTAACTAAATTCTTCTCAACCTCACCCATTTCCCGGAAATGCAATCATGTGTTCTGTCATATCCGAACAAATTGCTGGCTATATAGGTTATATATAGCCTATAGCCCAGTATCTTGAGCACTGCGTCCGCAGGCTATAGGCTAACTTCAGGCTGCGATTGCACAACGTGATTTGACCGAGATTCTCTTAATTTCTGCTTGTAAAATCAGTGCATATCTGCTCTAGCGGAGTGTTTCCGTCCCGTATCTCAACAGCTGTTTGCGTGTTCGGTCGCTGCTTTGGCGATGCGGTGGGTTGAGTATAACAGCCCAAAGTAGGCCAGCGACAGTCCATCTCTACTGAAAGGCTAGCGTAAATGCATGTAGCCTAGTCCATGCCCTATGTGCTGTTTTATTATAGTTGATGATGGTCGGAAATCAGCACAGTCAGCCTGTGCTATTTTAGTATTTTCACACACAGAGCTTGAGCCGGTGTGGAAGGAGCACGTCTATTGTATTTGTCACGCCAAAACATCGAAGGTTTGTTATCGTGAGTTAGATGTAACCTTATCTGAGTAGCATATTACTCCACTGATTGCCTGTCAAACTGCAGCGAGGCGATATGACGTTAAACAAGTCACTGCTATCGCATAGTCTTATAGCGAACGAATAACCGGGCTCCTATGAGAACTCCTCTGCTATTCACGTCTGTGTTCTATTTTAGGCTCCTTGTGCAGAGTGATGGCCCTGTACTGAAACTGCAGATCGATTCATTGCATCTAAAGAAGGAAGTGTCCAATGCACAAGTGGTCATGCATAATTTTCATCTTAGGCTATGCATTAGCCCTGTAACACTAGCATGTGTGTGTGTGTGTGTGTGTGCGTATGCATGCTCATGTGGTTTGCTGTGTGATCTTAATTGCAACATATGCTACAGTAGCCTGTGTGCTCTTACTCTAGTGAGGAAAATAGCCTTTTAAGTCTTCCACTCACAGAACTCACCTATATCTGATAGCATCATACACTCTAATCACACTCAGATTACAGTAGACGCGGGCTGAACTGATACGTCATCTAATCTGCGCATTCTATGCTATAAAGCTATTCGATAAACCCACTAATGTGAGAAGCACAGATGAAACATAGACACAGGACTATGACACCCCATATACAGTTCCAGTCAAAAGTTTGGACAAACCTACTTATTCAAGGGTTTTTCATAATTTATACTATTTTCTACATTGTAGAATAATAGTGAAGACATTAAAACGATGAAATAACACATATAGAATCATGTAGTAACCAAAAAAGTGTTAAACAAATCAAAATATATTTTACATTTGAGATTCTTCAAAGTAGCCACCCTTTGCCTTGATCACAGCTTTGCACACTCTTGGCATTCGTTCAACCAGTTTCACCTGGAATGCCAACAGTCTTGAAGGAGTTCCCACATATGTTGAGCACTTGTTGGCTGTTTTTCCTTCACTCTGTGGTCCAACTCATCCGAAACATCTCAATTGGGTTGAGGTCAGGTGATTGCGGAGGCCAGGTCATCTGATACAGCACTCCACCACTCTCCTTAGTCAGATAGCCCTTACACAGCCTAGAGGTGCGATTTGGGTCATTGTCCAGTTGAAAAACAAATGATAGTCCCACTAAGTGCAAACCAGATGGGATGGCGTATTGCTACAAAATGCTGTGGTATCCATGCTGGTTAAGTATGCCTTGAATTCTAAATAAATCACTGACAGTGTCACCAACAAAGCACCCCACACCATCACACCTCCTCCTCCATGCTTCACGGTGGGAACCACACATGCGGAGATCATCCGTTGACCTACTCTGCGTCTCACAAAGACATGGCGGGTAGAAGCAACAATCTTACATTTGGACTCATCAGACCAAAGGACAGATTTCCACCGGTCTAATATCCACTCCTCGTGTTTCTTGGCCCAAGCAAGTCTCTTCTTCTTATTGTGTCCTTTAGTAGTGGTTTCTTTGCAGCAATTTCACCACAAAGGCCTGATTCATGCATTCTCTTCTGAACAGTTGATGTTGAGATGTGTCTGTTACTTGAACTCTGTGAAGCATTTTTTTGGGCTGCAATCTGAGGTGCAGTTAACTCTAATGAACTTATTCTCTGCAGCAGAGGAAACTCTGAGTCTTCCTTTCCTGTGGAGGTCCTCATGAGAGCCAGTTTCATCATAGTGCTTGATGGTTCTTGAAATGTTCAGTATTGACTTACCTTCATGTCTTCAAGTAGTGATGGACTGTTGTTTCTCTTTACTTATTTGAGCTGTTCTTGCCATAATATGGACTTGGTCTTTTACCAAATAGAGCTATCTTCTGTATACCACCCCAACCTTGTCACAACACACCTGATTGGCTCAAACGCATTAAGAAGGAAAGACATTTCACAAATGAACTTTTAACAAGGCACACCTGTTAATTAAAATGCATTCCAGGTGACGACCTCATGAAGCTGGTTGAGAGAATGCCAAGTGTGTGCAACGCTGTCATCAAGGCAAAGGGTGGCTACTTTGAAGAATCTCAAATATAAAATATATTTTGACTTATTTAAAACACTTTTTTGGTTACTACATGATTCTATATGTGTTATTTCATAGTTTTGATGTCTTCACTATTATTCTGCAATGTAGAAAATAGTAAAAATAAAGGAAAACCGTTGAATGAGGAGGTGTGTCCAAACTGGTACTGATCACACACACACACACACACACACACACACACACACACACACACACACACACACAGGCTAGGATTTAATCCAATCTGCCATATCAATATTTACACACTGCTTTTGTATTCATACTATCTGCCCTTGCATATGTGTGGGTGTGTGTGTACTGTATGTGCAGATATCTTCATGCATAGGTCACAGTCAGAAAAAAATGATCTGATGGTTGTAAGAATGCAGTGTGCTCCTCTGGTACTGTTTCCTAATAATTAGGTTTTGCTTATACATCAACTTTTTCACCCAGTCGGTGTAATTGAAGAATGGAGGTTTGAACAGCTGAAATACTGGACAGTCAGACACAGTTGCTATCGAACCCATTTTTTTTTCATAACACCCATCTAATGACAGCTCAAACACAATGTGTTATTACAGATCTGTCACCCCTTTCAGTTTTAAACAGAACGCCTCCATGTTGTGGGGTTCTCATAGGGATTTATCTGTGATCATCCCATTGAAGTGTCAGATTACTGAGGGGGGAAAAGAAAACAGTAGATATTTTGAGGTAAAAGTGAAAACATTCCAGTGTATAATTATTTTATCAGAAATATTATTTTTTAAGTCATTGTTATGTATGATGAATCAGTTCTTTGTTATTGTAATTGATGATCTACATAGCAACTTATTTTCTCTATTCTGATTGGTCAGGTGTTGGTTAATTGTTGATGGAGAACAGGAAGTAGTGGAATTGATTTATGGCTGTGAATGGGTTTTCACTAGATAGCACAGTCACAAAGTAAAAATTGGCTATATCATAACAATTCATGAAAACAAAAATGTGCTTTTTGGTCTAAATTTAAGGGTAGGGTTAGGCATAAGGTTAGCAGTGTGGTTAAGGTTAGGGTTAAGTTTAAAATCACATCTTAATAAGATAAATTGTACAAATAGGTGGGGTTTATGACTTTGTGGCTGTGGTAACTAGTGACGACCCTGTGAATGTGGTAATTTCATCCATCCAATGTTTAATCGCGTTCCCGTGCTCAAACGTTGCATGTATCAACCAATGGTTGGGTGCCATGTCATCGACTGTGCATTTGGGCACCAGATTGCCATAACAAATGATGTGGTTAGCTGATATGTAAAATACCTATTCAGGCATTGTAAGATCTAGCAGGTGTCAGCAACGTCTGAGCAGAGGAATCCGACCAATGTCTAAATAGCATCCACCTTCTAAAGAACCCTCAAACTACACCAATGTATAACATTTGACAACATTTTCTGACAACATTCCAACCACATTGTTCCTTTTGTGTGTTCCAGGGAGGAGAGGCCCATCCAAGCAAGAACTGTGAACCTGGTAGGCCAGAAGAAGCCTCCTCAGCAAAATGATGTCAGGTAAAAACCACTATACAACCCTATTTTGCTGACTATTTATTTTTAATGGTCAGCTGGTTATTGCAACACAGTCTTGGAATGGTCAGAAGGCCTGGGTTTGAGCCCAGTCGGTCACATTGCTTCCTAAACCGGGATGGGTCTCTGAGGACATTGTGGTCAAAGGGGGTGGAAGTGTAACGGATGTGGTTTGGTGCGCGCGTAATGCGTAAACTTCCCTGAGACCTGAAGATTTGTGTTAGCTCCCCAAGCTAATGGACAACATTCCACAACCCAGTGAGAAGATGGACATCACTTGTCAATTAACTCTTAAGTACTATTGAGCCATCATGTAGTCTTTGACATGGGTTTGTGCTGTGGATATGTGGTTAAACCTGATGCCCCTAACAGCTGGTCCACGGTCAGATATTCTGTATCCTCCTAGAGGTTAGAAAGTTAGAATTTGCGGTTGGGTAATCTGAGCCCAGCAACTTCCTGTCACTCTGGCTCTGATGAGAAAAACAGCCAGTATCCACCCAGAGTGATAAGTATGTCATATCGAAGTACCGGTATGTCAACTATAAGTCCAGCATATACATTTCCTTTGACTGAGGCAAGTTTGAGGATGCAGTTGAGAATGGGTAAGTGTTTGTCAGTATGTTTCGGTGTTTTTGGTAGTGGGAGGTGTGGTCACTACTTTACGCTTATGTCTGTAATAGAGATTGTCTCGGTAGCACATTGAACACAAGTTATGTGTGTACGTACTGTAAGTAATTATCTCTGCACAGTCGTGCACATTTATAGTGTGTGTGTGTGTGGTTGTCCATAAGAGTGTTTTTTTGCATTGACTTGTGTGTTTTGTGCAAGAATGCATGCGTGTGTGAGAGGTTGGATCAGAGAGTGGTGGGATGAAGGGGTAAATCACATCTGCTTCCCAGAGGAATCCCGGAATGTGGCCCATTATGACATTATGCCACGACTCCCAGTCAGTATTCTGACACATACGGAATGTCAGCAAGCCGTCAGAACGGGATACAGATAATAATAACCTCTATGGGCTAGCGTCCCACCTACTCAACAGCCAGTGTAATCCCGTGGCGTGTTATTCAAATACCTCAAAAATGCAAAAAGTTAAATTTTTCAAACATATGACTATTTTACACCATTTTAAAGACAAGACTCTCGTTAATCTAACCACACTGTCCGATTTCAAAAAGGCTTTACAACGAAAGCAAAACATTAGATTATGTCAGCAGAGTACCCAGCCAGAAATAATCAGACACCCATTTTTCAAGCTAGCATATAATGTCACAAAAACCCAGAAGACAGCTAAATGCAGCACTAACCTTTGATGATCTTCATCAGATGACACACCTAGGACATTATGTTATACAATACATGCATGTTTTGTTCAATCAAGTTCATATTTATATCAAAAAACAGCTTTTTACATTAGCATGTGATGTTCAGAACTAGCAAACTTCCGGTGAATTTACTAAATTACTCACGATAAACGTTCACAAAAAGCATAACAATTATTTTAAGAATTATAGATACAGAACTCCTCTATGCACTCGATATGTCCGATTTTAAAATAGCTTTTCGGTGAAAGCACATTTTGCAATATTCTAAGTAGATAGCCTGGCATCACAGGGCTAGCTATTTAGACACCCAGCAGGTTTAGCACTCACCAAAGTCAGATTTACTATAAGAAAAATGTTATTACCTTTGGTGTTCTTCGTCAGAATGCACTCCCAGGACTTCTACTTCAATAACAAATGTTGGTTTGGTCCCAAATAATCCATAGTTATATCCAAATAGCGGCGTTTTGTTCGTGCGTTCAAGACACTATCCGAAAGGGTAAATAAGGGTTACGAGCATGGCGCATTTCGTGACAAAAAAATTCTAAATATTCCATTACCGTACTTCGAAGCATGTCAACCGCTGTTTAAAATCAATTTTTATGCCATTTTTCTCGTAAAAAAGCGATAATATTCCGACCGGGAATCTGCATTTAGGTAAACAGACGAAAGAAAATAAAGCATGGGGTCGACTCGGGCACGCGCCTAAGCCCATAGTACTCTGATCGGCCACTTGCCAAAAGCGATAATGTGTTTCAGCCAGAGGCTGCCTCGATATCGTTCAGCTTTTTCCCGGGCTCTGAGAGCCTATGGGAGCCGTAGGAAGTGTCACGTTAGAGCAAAGATCCTCAGTCTTCAATAAAAAGAGCCAAGATGAACAACAATTTGTCAGACAGGCCACTTCCCATATAGAATCCTCTCAGGTTTTTGCCTGCCATATGAGTTCTGTTATACTCACAGACACCATTCAAACAGTTTTAGAAACTTTAGGGTGTTTTCTATCCAAAGCCAATAATTATATGCATATTCTAGTTACTGGGCAGGAGTAGTAACCAGATTAAATCGGGTACGTTTTTTATCCGGCCGTGTCAATACTGCCCCCTAGCCCTAACAGGATAAGCACTTTACTTTGATGAAAAGCAGTGAACTATAAGGAATTTGGTATCACTTGACATGCAGGCTGTTTTGTACATGCACTATCTGTTTTTCTATATATGATCCTAGATGAGCACAGATGTTGATCTGTCAAATGAATTTGGGGAGCTCAAGAAATGCAAGCAGATTTTTGTAAAGGGCAAGTGAAGTGAATTCAGAATGCATTAATGATAGACCTACTATTCCTGTTGATAGAGAGAAAGGTAAACAAATAGAGAGAAAAACTTTCATAACTCTCTGTACGTTAAAGACGAGCCCTCAACAGCCATGTAATTATTTAGAATGTGAAAAAATATATAATAATTTAGGAACTCTGTCGGGTCTCAACTTACTGTTGAGAGTATGAATAGTAGAATACACAAGGTGCAATTTTGATACTTAGTTGTGCATCAGCATTTTTCCTCTTGTTTTATTTCACTCACTGACATGTCAGTTAACACTTTTTAGATTGGTAAATTAGTCTAGTTAGTCTAGCCAGCTATCTAAACTTGTAGTAATCATGACTGAATTACCGACCCGGCATGCAGGGCACATGTCCAGGGGCCCTGACCTCCAGGGAGCCTCCATTGATTTTGTTTTTCACTCTCACTCATACAGTGGCTTGCAAAAGCATTTTTCCTATTTTGTTGCTTTACAACCTGGAATTCAAATGGATTTTATGGGGTTGGTATCATTTGATTTACACATCATGCCGACCACTTTGAAGATGCAAAATATTTTGGGGGGGTGAAACAAACAAGAAATAAGACTAAAAAACAGAACTTGAGCGTACATAACTATTCACCCCCCCAAAGTCAATTACAGCTGCAAGTCTCTTGGGGTATGTCTCTATAAGCTTGGCACATCTTGCCACTGGGATTTTTGCACATTCTTCAAGGCAAAACTGCTCCAGCTCCTCCAAGTTGGGTGAGTTCCTCTGGTGTACAGCAATATTTGGATTGAGGTCTGGGCTTTGACTAGGCCATTCCAAGATATTTAAATGTTTCCCATGAAACCACTCGAGTGTTGCTTTAGCAGTATGCTTAGGTTCATTGTTGTGCTGGCAGGTGAACCTCCGTCCCAGACTCAAATCTCTGGAAGACTGATACAGGTTTCCCTCAAGATCTTCCCTGTATTTAGCGCCATCCATCATTCCTTCAATTCTGACCAGTTTCCCAGTCCCTGCCAATGAAAAACATCCCCGCAGCATGATGCTGCCACCACCATGCTTCACTGTGGGGATGATGTTCTCGGGGTGATGGAAGGTGTTGGGTTTGCGCCAGACAGTGTTTTCCTTGATGGCATAAAAGCTCAATTTAGTCTCATCTGACCAAAGTACCTTCCTCCATATGTTTGGGGAGTCTCCCACATGCCTTTTGGCAAACACCAAACGTGTTTGCTTCTTTTTTTCTTTAAACAATGGTGTTTTTTTCTGGCCACTCTTCCGTAAAGCCCAGCTCTGTGGAGTGTACGGCTTGAAGTGGTCCTATGGACAGATACTCCAATCTCCGCTGTGGAGCTTTGCAACTCATTCAGGGTTATCTTTGGTCTCTTTGTTGCCTCTCTGATTAATGCCCTCCTTGCCTGGTCCCTGAGTTTTGGTGGGTGGCCCTCTCTTGGCAGGTTTGTTGTGGTGCCATATTCTTTCAATTTTTTAATAATGGATTTTATGTTGCTCTGTGGGATGTTCAAAGTTTTGGATATTTTTTTATAATCCAACCCTGATCTGTTTCTCCACAACTTTGTCCCTGACCTGTTTGGAAAGCTCCTTGGTCTTCATGGTGCTGCTTGCTTGGTGGTGGCCCTTGCTTATTGGTGTTGCAGACTCTGGGGCCTTTCAGAACATGTGTGTATATACTGAGATCATGTGACAGATCATGTGACACTTAGATTGCACACATGTGGACTTTATTTAACTAATTATGTGACTTTGGAAGGTAATTTGTTGCACCAGATCTTATTTAGGGGCTTCATAGCAAAGGGGGTGAATACATATGCACGTACCACTTTTCCGTTTTTAAATGTTTTACATTTATTGAAACAAGTTATTTTTTTTCATTTCACTTCACCAATTTTGACTATTTTGTGTATGTCCATTACATGAAATACAAATAAGAATCAATTTAAATTACAGGTTGTAATGCAACAAAATAGGAAAAACGCCAAGGGGGATGAATACTTTTGCAAGGCACTGTATATCATATTAAAATGGCATTTGTCAGCAAAATTTGTCAAATTGCAGGAAATTAGCTGTAAAATTGCAACAATTTTTTTCTTCTTCTGTAAAGCAAACTAATTTGTTTACTTTTTGTTAATAAAAT
Organism: Salmo salar; assembly: GCF_965601325.2. Taxonomy (NCBI): domain Eukaryota; kingdom Metazoa; phylum Chordata; class Actinopteri; order Salmoniformes; family Salmonidae; genus Salmo; species Salmo salar. The sequence goes on along the minus strand of NC_138291.1, from coordinate 64,000,827 downwards.
ACTTTTCTGCTAAAAGATCCCTATGTACGTATGAAATTATCATTTTTATTCCCTGTACTAAGTTAATGTGAGTTAATGTGTAGCGGCTAATTGTATTGCTTATCGGCTATGTGTTTGTAGATCGACTGAGGTGAATGAAATTACAGCAACCAATGTGATAATGGTTAGGGTCATTTTTGATTGCTGTTCTCCAATAAGTATTTTAGACTGTTTAAATTGTATAGAAATGCAGTCCATCCGTCCGGGCTTCACTAAAACTCAGACCCTGGTTACGGCCCTGCTCCTGCCCACTGACCAACACAGGCTATGTAAGATAACCTCTTAGCATTAGCATCACCTACCTCCAGGTAGCATTCTTGCTAAAACTCAAGTCAAACATTAGCTAGCATAAGTCACAGTTTCTGTAACTTTATATTTACCATATAGAGCTTACATTACTCTTCTCTCCATATGACAGGGATGTATGTTTGTAACTTTCTATAACAATGCACATACAGTACCAGTCAAACGTTTGAACACACCTACTCATTCAAGGGTTATTCTTTATTTTTTACTATTTTCTACATTGTAGAATAATAGTGAAGACATCAAAACTATGAAATAACGTATATGGAATCATGTAGTAACCACTACTAAAGGACACAATAATAATAAGAGACTTCCTTGGGCCAAGAAACACGAGGAGTGGATATTCGACCGGTGGAAATCTGTCCTTTAGTCTGATGAGTCCAAATTTGACATTTTTGGTTTCAACAACTGCCATGTCTTTGTGCGACGCAGAGTAGATGAACGGATGATCTCCGCATGTGTGGTTCCCACTGTGAAGCATGGAGGAGGAGGGTGTGATGGTGTGGGGTGCTTTGCTGGTGATACTGTCAGTAATTATTTAGAATTCAAGGCACACTTGACCAGCATCGCTACCACATTCTGCAGCGATACGCCATCCCATCTGGTTTGCGCTTGGCGGGACTATAATTTGTTTTTCAACAGGACAATGACCCAACACACCTCCAGGCTGTGTAGGGGCTATCTGCATCAGATGACCAAGCCTCCACAATTACCGACCTCAACCCAATTGAGGTGGTTTGGAATGAGTTGGACTGCAGAGTGAAGGAAAAGCAGCCAACAAGTGCTCAGCATATGTGGGAACTCCTTCACGACCATTGGAAAAGCATTCCTCTTGAAGCTGGTTGAGAGAATAGCAAGAGTGTACAAAGCTGTCATCAAGGCAAAGGTTGGCTACTTTGAGGAATCTAATATCTAAACTATATATTGATTTGTTTAACACTTTTTGTTTACTACATGATTCCATGTGTGGTATTTAATAGTTCTGATGTCTTCACTATTATTCTACAATGTAGAAAATAGTAAAAATGAAGAAAAACCCATTTATGAGTTGGTGTGTCCACACTTTTGACTGGTACCGTATATAAGGCCCAGCTTCTTTCACTATTATACCCTTTGGAGCAGAGATGCACCTGGGAGGATACTAGCCAATCACAGAGCACAGGAAGTGACTACCTGCCAATCCCAAAGCTCAGGAGTGGACAGCAGTGTTTCAAGAGACTGCTTTTAATCACGTGTAGAATATGCAAGGAGTTCCTGACTGCTTACTTCTGTGTGTCTTCATAGGAGAAAGCATGGATACTGTACACACAAGAGAAGCACAGTTAGTACACATCTTACTCAACACAACCCAGTATGACTTATGTCCTGTATTTCTCTGCAGTTACAGGATATTGTTCTTTGTGTGGTTCAGCTCGGTGTGTGTGTGTGTGGTGTGTGTGTGTGTGTGTGTGTGTGTGTGTGTGTGTGTGTGTGTGTGTGTGTGTGTGTGTGTGTGTGTGTGTGTGTGTGTGTGTGTGTGTGTGTGTGTGTGTACGTGTATGTGCATGTACGTGTGTGTGTAGGCGTTGCCCATCCTACTGAAGATGGAGCTTCATACAGAAGTGTGTTTGTGTGTGATGGTAGGTGTGATTGTAGACTGTGCACTTCCCACCCTGCCGAAGGGCTCTGTACGACTGTGCCAAGCCATATGAAGCTGGGCATTTCCATGTAAAAGGACCCATGATCAACAACATGTGAAGTTCATAGGAGCATGTTAAATTGGGTGTCAAATGATCTAAGAGTCTATGTATTTTCTAAATTAAGGCAGATATACATTTTTCATACATTTTCCATCCTGAAAATCTGTAACGCTAAAATGTAGTGTAAATCCTTCTTCAGGATCGGTGTCCCATCCACGGGATGGTTGAGCTAACATAGGCTAATGTGATTAGCATGAGGTTGTAAGTAACAAGAAAATCTCCCAGGACATAGACATGTCTGATATTGGCAGAAAGCTTAAATTCTTGTTAATCTAACTGCACTGTCCAATTTACAGTAGCTGTTACAGTGAAAGAATACCATGCTATTGTTTGAGGCGAGTGCACAATTTTGAACATGAAAAGCTATTAATAAACAAATTAGGCACATTTGGGCAGTCTTGATTAAAAAAATGTATCCGCAATGCAATGGTTCATTGGATCAGTCTAAAACGTTGCACATACACTGCTGCCATCTAGTGGCCAAAATCTAAATTGCACCTGGGCTGGAATAATACATTATGGCCTTTCTCTTGCATTTCAAAGATGATGGTACAAACAAAAATACAAAGAACGCTTGTTTTTTTCTTTGTATTATCATTTATCAGATTGATTCTGTTATATTCTCCTAAATTCATTTCACATTTCCACAAACTTCAAAGTGTTTCATTTCAAATGGTACCAAGAATATACATATCCTTGCTTCAGGGCCTGAGCTACAGGCAGTTAGATTTGGGTATGTCATTTTAGGTGAAAATAATGTAGGCAACAATAACACAATAATGTTTAAGACCCCTGCCAACTAATATCAACACTTATATTTAGTTTTGGAGAAAGGATTTGCCTTCTGTAAGTTAAAGAAACATTGCCTTGTGCCCACAAATCTTTAAGATGAGGAGGAAGGATAATGAAAGTTAACAGAAGTAACAAGTAAAGGAAGACATATCAAATAGTTATAGTGTTTTTACTGATTCATTGTTAAGTGTTTAATTAAAACTCGTAATTATGTTACCATATCGGTAACAGAATTACTGTAATTGAATTGGCTAAAACTGGAAATCATAGCAGTCACAAACCACAGTTGAGTCACCTGCCACTGTCCTCCCTTCTACTGGCATACTGTTATGTTCAGCTCATAACTGTTTTCTTTTCTCTTTTTGTTGTCTGTTGGTCAAAGCAAGACTGTGAAAACAGTCTGGACAAGCCCCACTCTCCCTCTCTCTCTGCTTCTCTCTCTCTCTTTCTCTCCAGTTAATGTCACCTCTCCTGGCTCTTACTGACTTCTACAATAGCACCTACCATCTATCCTCTTTTCATTTACAGTAACAAGTATCCTCCGCCACTGAACACTTACTGACACCAGATGTCCATGGACGTTGAAAAGTAGTTGACATTTGGTCAGTCTGACCTGGCCAAATCTGAACCAGTTTGGACTAGGGTTGAATATTTTCCCGAGATTAAATCACTTTTCTTCCGGTATTTCCCGCCAAAACCAGAAGTGTAATTCAAAAGCATTATAAAGCATATAAATGTATCTGGATTATTTTAGAGCTTTGATCAGAATGAAAATTCAAACCTGATGCTACCTGAGACTGATGAGCCATATATTAAATACATTTTATGAGCCCTACTTTAATACCATTTAATTAGCCCAAGCCCAGAAAAGCTCAAATTATGTTATCGTTATCCAATACGTATATGGGCTAATGCACATTACACATGACAGAAAAACATAAAAGCCCATAGAAGTAGCTACCTATATCCTCTCTTGGGTAAATAAATGAAACTAACTCCAGTCGGCTAATCTTTTTGTGTGTGAACTGTATTACTGTACTGTATTGTATTATATGGACTGGAATTATGCACATCATTCAAACCATGATAAAGTAGAAGAGAACATGGGATTCTGGTGCACCACATGCATCTACAAAGTTACATGTATAGACTACCGAATTTGATTTTAATTTAGAAATATAATAGGGCCTATTTGTATAATTAGTAGGCTGACCCATATATACCTTTCATAATATTTCCCTTAATGTTATTAGCCTACCTTCTCTTTCTCTCTCTATTGTTGCTTCATTCCTTCCTCGCTTTCAACAGTTAAATTAAATAAGTTTCCTTATCTTCATCATTCTAATGACATCCTTGAGTAATATAGGACTATAATTAAATACAGAAGGCTTTCACTTCTCTTCATGGAGATTGAATGGCTGTGGGGCTGAATAAATAACTGCTATAGCCTACCACCATCTTGCGTTTGCTCTTCTTTCAAACTACCCGTGAGGTCTATTGGCTGCTGTATTTAACATTCAACAAAAAAGAGCTTGCGTCCCTCTTTTTTTTAATAGTCTATTGGTATAAATAAATGCTAAAAAAATTATGTCCAGCAAGCTATTCTAGTCTACCTTTTCCTGCATGGGACTCCAAGAGCTAAGGTGCATTTTTAAGGAGAGAGGCCAGTGGAGGACAGGTGCATGCCTATTGCGCAAGAGACAGAGCTATAAGTTAGAAGCTTATTATGCATAACCCATCATTAATTAGCTAAATATAAGGCTACTACAGCATTGTATTTATTACCTGAAAGAGGTAGGCTAGGACATCTATATATAGGGCTATGTATCGATCTAGAACAGGATTATCTATTTTGGATGCAATATGAATAGAGTTGATGGAGAGAGAGAGAAAGACTGTGAGAGATTGCTCGCACGTGTACTGATTTAAAGCAACGATATTCAAGTGATAGTCTGATTTTAAACTCTGCAGCTGCAATTAAAAAAATATAGAATCTTTACAATTAAAAAACAAGGAGACCTCCGAAAACAAGATAGAGATGGATAAATTAGACGCATTCGGTCAGTACGTTACTGTAGCATACCTGTCATAAGAAAAAGAGTTACCAGGATAGGTAGGTCTACATGCTTTGTGAACTGCACTTCATACTGAGATGGGCTGTCTGTCCCCACCCTGAGCATTGATTCATCATGCAGAGGCCATAGAGAAGGCATTTTTCGACATCACAAATTATTTAACAGTTCCATTTCACGTTATGATGTTCATATAAATAATTTGTTATAATTGACCGGTTACTTGATGTTATTTCTCCCGGGAAAAGGGAGTGGTTTTGCGCGGTAAATCCCGGTAACCGGCTCCCGCCATTCAACCCTAGTTTGGACAGCACAGTACAATACAGCAAAGTAGAGAACAGTAAAGTACAGTACAGTAAAGTAGAGTACAGTACGGTACTGTACAAGTGCCTTCAGAAAGTATTCACAGCCCTTGACTTTTCCACATTTTGTGTGTGTTACAAAGTGGGATCAAATTGTCAATGTTCTACAAAAAATGGTCTAATGTCAAAGTGGAAGAAAAATTCTAACATTTGTAAAAAAAAAATATAATAATAAAAAAATTAAACACTAATATATCTTGACTAGATAAGTATTCAACCCCCCTGCATCAATACATGTTAGAATCACCTTTGGCAGTGATTACAGCTGTGACTCTTTCTGGTTAAGTCTCTAAGAGCTTTCCACACCTGGATTGTTCAACATTTGCCCATTATCATTTGATCATTGCTAGACAACCATTTTCAGATCTTGCCATAGATTTTCAAGCAGATTTAAGTCAAAACTATAACTCGGCCACTCAGGAATATTCACTGTCTTCATGGTAAGCAACTCCAGTGTAGATTTAGCCTTGTGTTTTAGGTTATTTTCCTTCTGAAAGGTGAATTGATCTCCCAGTGTCTGGTGGAAAGCATACTGATACAGGTTTTTCCCTCGGATTTTGCCTGTGCTTAGCTCCATTCAATAATTGTTTTATCCTGAAAACCTCCCCAGTTTTTAATGATTACAATAATACCCATAACATGATGCAGACACCACTATGCTTGAAAATATGGATAGTGGTACTCAGTAATGTGTTGAATTGGATTTTCCCCAAACATAACACTTTCTATTTAGGTCAAAATTGAATTGCTTTACCAACATTTTTGACATATTACTTTAGTGTCTTGTTGCAAACAGGATGAATGTTTTGGAATATTTTTATTCTGTACAGGCTTCCTTCTTTTCACTCTCATTTAGGTTAGTATTGTGGCGTAACGAACATGTTGTTGATCCATCCTCAGTTTTCTCCTATCTGTAACTGTTCATCTACAGACTAAGCCCTGTCTAAGCCGTGGGGGGTCAATTTTTTCAACTGGTACCGGGGGACTTTCAGACGAGTCTTGTGAGGCTTGTGGGCATCCTAGAGTTAAACAATTTACATGTACGTGTTCACGAGAGTCTCACCCTTCCGCAGAGGATTATTGTGTAGCCCAAACTGTTCGGACGCTACAGACAGAAGTTAGCAGATGGCTGTACCAACTTCAGACTAGTCCCAAGATGCTTGTGGGGGTCATAGAGCAAAACGGAGGGCACCACCATGTTTGTGAGAGTCTCATCTTTCCATATGTCATAGTTTGTAGGCCAAACCATTCGGACGCTACTGACAATTTTGTGAGAAGATCCATTTTTTTTTAGCTCTGTCATCGACGGATTTATGAATAACTACCTAATCTCTGTACTCCATACATACAATTATCTAGTCCCTCAGACGAGCAGTGAATCATCGGTGGATGCTGTGGATTGAGCATTGCAAAAAAACAAATATCTCAAGCTTAAACAGAGATTTTTCATGGGGATTTTTGTATTTTGCTAATTTATTTTCTGCGGGGTGCAGACATTGACTCTAGTCAAGAATAAGTTTCCATTGGAAAACTTCCCTGGTCTTTGTGGTTCAATTTGTGTTTGACATTCACTGCTCAACTGAGCGACCTTACAGATAATTGTATGTGTGGGGTACAGACTCAGGACATTTGCCTTCAGAAAGTATTCACATCCCTTGACTTTTTCCAGTTTAAAATGAATTAAATTGAGATGTTGTGTCACTGGTCTACACAATACTCCAAAATGTCAAAATGGCGTTATGTTTTTAGATTTTTAAAACAAATTTATAAAAAATGTAATCCTGAAATGTCTTGAGTCAATAAGTATTCAACCCCTTTGTTATGGCAAGCCTAAATAAGTTCAGGAGTAAAAATGTCACATAATATATTACATGGACTCACTCTGTGTGTAATAATAGTTTTTAAAAAACTTTTCAGGATCGAGCCCTTTTTTTAAATTTTGGCCTAAAATGACATACCCAAATCTAACTGCCTGTAGCTCAGCAACTGAAGAAAGGATATGCATATTCTTGGTACCATTTGAAAGGAAACACGTTGAAGTTTCTGCAAATGTGAAAGGAATGTAGAATATAACACATTAGATCTGGTAAAAGATAATAAAAAGAAGAAAACGTGTTTTTTTATTTTTTTTGTACCATCATCTTTGAAATGCAAGAGAAAGGCCATAATGTATTATTCCAGCCCAGGTGCAATTTAGATTTTGGCCCCTAGATGGCAGCAGTGTATGGGCAAAGTTTTAGACTGATCCAATGAACCATTGCATTTCTATTTAAATGTTGTATCAAGACTGCCCAAATGTGCCTAATTGGTTTATTAATAACTTTTCAAGTTCATAACTGTGCACTCTCCTCAAACAACAGCGTGGTATTCTTTCACTGTAATAGCTACTGTAAATTGGACAGGGCAGTCCGATTAACAAGAATTCAAGCTTTCTGCCAATATCAGATATGTCTATATCCTGGGAAATGTTCTTGATACTTACAACCTCAAGCTAATCACATTAGCCTATGTTACCTCATCTCTGTACTCCACACATACAATTATCTAGTCCATCAGACGAGCAGTGAATTTCAAACACAAATTCAACCACAAAGATCAGGGAGGTTTTCCAATGCCTCGCAAAGAAGAGTGCCAATTGGTAGATTAGTAAACATAAAAAAAAGCTAACATTGACTATCCCTTTGAGCATGGTGAAGTTATTATTTACACTTTGGATGGTGTATCAATACACCCAGTCACTACAAAGATACAGGCATCCTTCCTAACTCAGTTGCCGGAGAGGAAGGAAACCGCTCAGGGATTTCACCATGAGGCCAATGGTGTCTTTAAAACAGTTAGAGTTTAATGGCTGTGATAAGAGTAAACTGAAGATGGATCAACAACATTGTAGTTACTAAACACTACTAACCTAATTGACAGAGTGAAAAGAAGAAAGCCTTTACAGAATACACATATTCCACATCATGCATCCTGTTTGCAATAAGACATTTAAGTAAAAGTGCAAAAAATGTGGTAAATAAATTAACTTTATGTCCTGAAAACAAAGCATTATGTTTGGGGGACAATCCAACATAACACATTACTGAGTACCACTCTTCATATTTTCTAGCATGGTGGTGGCTGCATCTTGTTATGGGTATGCTTGTCATCGGCAAGGACTAGGGAGTTTTTGGGGCCAGGGACCCCTTTTGTGGTAGTAAATTCATCACCCCCACATAATCAGAACACAACTTGATTGAGATAAAAAAATAAAATTGCATACAAGGAGTTTAACTATGACTTCAAACCAAGTCTTGGGCCCTGCAAAGGAACATTTTAAAGGCCCATCTCTTGTCACCGGAGAGAAAATAATTCGTTTTTCAGCTAATTTCTTGCAATTCTAGAGATTCTTTGGGAGGGTATTGAGTTGAAAAATGTATAATTGGTAGAGTACTGTGGATACCAATATCTGTGAGCTTTCCAGGCCCATGTTGCACAGGGTTAAATTGTAGATTCATAATATTACATTGTGTTGTATTACACCCTTTAAACTTATTCCACTGATCCCTTGGCCAAAAGTAATTTAATCTTGTTCTAAACTTAATTGAATAATTAAATATTTTTTATTTGTTTTGAGATCTGGACGTGGACCCCCTGCAGTACCACGGACCCGGACCCCACTTTGAGAACCCCTGCATTAGAGCGCACTAGAGTATAGTACAGTATAATGTACTGAACTCTACTGTGATGTGCTTTACTGTACTGTACTAAACTCTACTCTGCTCTTCTGTGCTGTACCGTGATGTCCAAACTCGTGAAACATAGTCGTCTATGATTGTTTCAGATTTGATCTGGCGAAGACCAACCAAATGTTAGCTCATTACAATAATACCCACTTATGCAAAAAAGGATATTAAATTGTTCTACCTTTGTGTACCTATTCAGGAAACATCACCAGGAAGAGAATTATATTCATATCACTAATTGTGCATTTCTGTAAAGTACAGATCAGGTACCCATGATGTCATTCTGTTACCGGAATTTCATTACCCGACCAAATCCACTTCACCTACTGTAGTTCAAAAACGAAAATATATTTTTTCAAACTCAAGGTGTCATAGCTGACACACCATTCTTTCTGCAGACATATTTGAATCTTGAATCAAGGAGATATTTAACAGAGTTTTTGAAAATGTGGTTGCATAAAAACTGAGGGAGATTTTACCGTAATTCTGTTACCAAACTTTGCATCTACACAGTTCTTCCAGTCAATGTGTTTTTGTGAAATGTTCTTTGTAAATTGTTCAAAGTAGTCCTTGTGCATAGAGTTGTGTGGTTTGTTAAACTTTGAAATCAATGGTTTTTGTTTGGCATACATTTTAAAGTGAAAAAGTCCAAGCGTAATTGCGTTAGCATGGAATTGCCCAGTTCTGTCTGGGGAGCACACTACCCACTTAGCTCTGCTGTTGGCTCTGGTGCTTTCTCCATCTGTCTTCCCCATCTTCTATTTCCATCGCTCAATCTCTTCCTCTATCCCTTCCTCTTTATCTCCTCCACACTGCCTGTCTTTTATCAGTTTTATAAAGCCTAAAATGTGGTGTAAAAATAGACAACCTCAGGTATCTGGCTAATTACTGTGTGCGTGCGCGTCGGCCTTCCCGCCTGTATGTGTGTGTGACTTTAGTGCTCTTTAAGCTTGTGACAGTGTGTAAGTAATGAGGTGTGTTATTGACAGAGTGGAGTGTCTTCTCAAGTGGACTGAATCTTACTCTGTCTCTCTCGACCCCCCCCCCCCCCCCCCCCTATCTCGTCTCTCTCTCTCGTCTCTCTCTCTCGTCTCTCCATCCATCGCTCTCTCTCTCTGCTGGGAAATGTTATTGTCTACGAGCTGTAGGTTTCTTGAAGTCCCACTCAGTAATGAGGATAGGCCCTCCAGACCAGCCCAGTCTAAGACACGTGAATGCTCCTAAAGAGGGGAGATTAATGTTACTCCATGTACCCAAGGAGAGTTTGTGTTGCATAGCCAATAATCAATACAGTGCATGTGTCCTGAGGTTGGTGAACCTAGATAATCACCAAAATGGCCACCCGGCATAGGTTGAGGGAATAGGGAGGCAGAGATGAAGACAGGAAAGAGCATGTGTGTCATAGAGAGAAATGTGTCAGAGAGCAGCTGAGCTAAATAGAGAGTAGAGAGAGAAGAGCAAGATGGAGGAAGGGAAAAAAGCTAACCATGGTTGAGGAATATGCACACCAGAGGAGAGGAATTCCGAGAGGGGAGGAGGGAGAGAGGTTGAAGCAGGATGAGTGAGAGACTGAAAGAAAGGATGGTGGGACAGGGGGAAGGTGAAGCCACGTGGGCCACTCAGCATGGCGACAGTTCCGGCGGAAGCAAGGGAGGGAGGGTGGAAGTGCAGACCCTGCCAGAGAGAGAAAAAAATGAAAGAGTGAGTGAGAGGGAAAGACAGAAAGACAGACTGTGGCATATTGTATGTCGTTGATGCCATATGGTGGTGAGGTGCCACCCAGAGAGGGCACAGACCACTGCACCTCACCACAGCGGGCACAGACCAACCCTCCTAGCATAGGAACAGAGGAGAGCGACTGAGTATGGGCTAAATAAGAAACACTAAAGTGTTTTTTTTGTCATTATGATGTAAAGGCATCATCATCATTTTCAACCCCCCAGCTAAACACACACACACACACACACACATACACACACACACACACACACACACACACACACACACACACACATACATACATACATACATACATACATACATACATACATACATACATACATACATACATACATACACACATACACACACACACACACACACACACACACACACACACACACACACACACACACACACACACACACACTCACACTCCTCTGTCCTTTATTCTACGTCTACAGGGGCCAGCCACAAAGCTGGCACCCTTTACTGCTTTCCAATTTTGCAAATAGCAAAAGGAGGAATCTTTTTTTTTTTCAAGCTCATCTATTATAGGATTGTGAATTTACAGAAATCAATCAGGTGGATGACGCCCCCTGTTTGGAGAAAGAGAGAGGGAGAGAGAGAGAGAGAGCTTAATTTCTAAATGGCTGCGAAGTGATTTTCTCTCGCTCTTATTTGACACTCCCTCATTGTTTTTTGATTCATGCCCGCTTGCCTTTTGAATATCGATTTGAGAGGAGAGGGTGAGTCAGGAAGGGAACCCTTAGTCACTGAAGCTCGATTAGGCGGCATGGGACTGAGTTTATTAGTACAGATATAGAGTATCGGTAAGTCTCATGGATCAGTGGGCTTGTAGGGTTGTGGGTTGGATTCCTGCATGGGGTACATACACTGAGTGTACAAATGCTGTCCAATGTTGATTCCATTGCTTCCCACAGTTGTGCCAAGTTGACTGGATGTCCTTTGGGTGGTGGACCATTCTTGATACACGGGAAACTGTTGAGCGTGAAAAACCCAGCAGCGTTGCAGTTCTTGACACACTCAAACCGGTCAGCCTGGCACGTACTACCATACCCTGTACAAAGGCACTTCAATATTTTGTCTTGGCCATTCACCCTATGAATGACACACATACACAATCCATGTCTCAATTGTCTCAAGGCTTAAAAATCATTCTTTAACCTATTTCATCCCCTTCATCTACACTGACAGAAGTGGATTTACATCAATAAGGGACCATAGCTTTCACCTGGATTCACTTGGTCAGTCTATGTCATGGAACATTCAGTGTATATTGGACACGTGTGTAACCGGTGGCGTGCAACATGAAGCTCCGACTCCCACTAAATAATAATATAGTCATTAATCAGATTATTTTATCCAAAGCGACTATAATTTAATATGTGATCAGTGGTCACTTCTATCCCTCTGTCTCACCCGCTGGGCGTGTCCAAGGAAGAGGAGAGAGGAACTCAGTGTAACGTTTACTGGCGCTGTTATACACACAATACTTTCAGAATATTTAAGACTCTCTGGATTTGGGCTGTCACTGCTCTCATACTCCAAAGGCATGCCAACCTTCTAAATGATAAAACAATCTCCCGACAGAAGGAAGCGCTCTGCTTAAATAAACTGGCACAACCACACCCTTGATTAGCCAGCTGGACGCACTTGGCTGGCGATACAGTGGGATAGAAGGCACTTTAGTGGCCACCGGTCACATATGAACTCAAAGTTGAATAAAAGCATCTGATGAATGCCTATATTATTATTTAGAGTGATTATAAGGAGGGGCTAGGGAGTAGGGGCTTGGGCTCTATTTTTTATTCAGCACTAAATATGCTCCCAGTTCCCCTCAGAGAGAACTATAATTGGAGACCTCTCCCAGCTGATAACATGAGATTCCATTACCCAAAGTCCATTGTAATGGTGCTAGGACATGCTCATCTATGCCCACTCTCCGGTCAAGTGTGAAGGAATTTTTAGAGTGATGTTCACCCCCCAATCCTGAAACAGCATCTAGCCTCTTGCCCCCAGGCACTTCGTGTAGATCAGAAGGAATTTGACAGGTATAAACAGTAGCTTCACATTGCCCTTTGATTGGTTTCGTACTAGGACTGTTCACCATATTGTATTATAGCTATCAACATAGGGACACAACTTTTGTTTTAGAAGTGGGGGGGACATAACTTAAAAAATATATATTATTCGGATAAACACTCCAAACACTCCAAACAGCCTACCCGACCGCTCGGAGGCGTCATCATGGTCCTAAAGCACACCGTTGTCTCGTTTTGTATCACATTCCAATGATAAAACTAACAGCGGACAAAAAAATGCAATTTCAGAATGTAGGGCCCGTCCCCTGCATCTCCACACGTGTGATGGGATGTTTCTGGATTCAGGACACTGGCGGTAGATTTTAGGATTTTAACAGGAGTCAATGAGCTGCACAGCTCTATCATACGCGTGTCCCACATGTTAGAGACAAATCACACAGACCCATTGATCCTCTGGGACATCGTAGGAGTGCGTACTGTATGTGCATGCTTTCATGTGTGTGTTGGAGGATTTACAACCAGCGCTGTTTATAGGGACCAGGGCCATCCTGCCAGAGCTTGATGAAATGGGGGACAGCGTGTGTGTGTTCGCAGGACGTTTGTCCTTGTTTGGTGGCTGAGATACTGCTGGCTTTTCACGTCTGTCACATCACGTCACGCCTTCTAAAGGCCTTCTTTGACTCCCTCCCCCTCGGCTGGAGAAGACTGGGGAAATGATCGAGCTCCACTGCACAGGACTGTGTGAACAGCCACACCATTCACTCTCATTCATTCTCGAGGCAGCGAGGTAGATCTTGCCACCTACATGATCATATCCCCCAAGTAAGCCCATCTGAAATATCCATTCTCAATATGCCTATTCGCTGTGTGTGTTTACAGGTGTGCATACAGTGCTGTACAGTACGCTTTGTTGTAGCTACAGTAGTCCTAGAGTCTCAGCAAGCTCGCTAGTGTTGCATGGCTTAATTATTATATGTGATGCTTTATGCTAATGTTGTTTCCCCAGATTGAATTGTTTGGCGCGATTTGTTTAAAAAACACACTTGGACAAATTTGCATTTCACAAAGGGATTATTTTTATTTCTTAAAAGAGAGATAGTACTGAATGGTGTGACGCAAAGGGAAGTGTGTGTGTGTCTCTCTGTGTGCGTTGTGTGCATGTGTGTCTGTGCGTTCATTTGTGTGTGTTTGTTCTGGTAGAAGTAAAGCTTGGGCTCACTGGTTTAAGCTTGTATCTCATTTATGCATCTGTGTTTTCTAGCTTTTCTTAATGAGCTCCTGTCAGACAGTCTCTCCTGAATCTTGAAAGATGAGCGCTCTCTCAGATCTTCTCATAAATACATATTTTTCGCTCTATTTCTCTCTCCTCATCTCTGTTCACTTTTAAAGATGTTTTTCATGTATCGCTCAAAAACATTCAACAGTGTTGCACAATCTAATGGAGATTTAAGTTTAAAGTTTACCCATCTGAGCGAGAGAGTTCGCCAGAGCAGTTGCGTCGGCTTGAGTCCAATAGTTGGAGATAGCTTCCTTCGCTCATCTCCTTCCCGTAATTGACTGGTGAAAGGAATGTTATGAATCCATACTCTCACCTATTCAACTGCGTTTAAGCGGTGGTTACCTCAGAGGGGAGTAAGGAAGGATACATTTCTAAATTATTCAAACCAGGCCTAAGTATTGGAAAGGGGGCTTGTGACAGTGTGATTACGTGAGAGTCATGGAGCTGAGGATATAAACCCTGAGGAGACAAAGCAGCAGGTGACCCCTGTCTAACCTTTAGGGCCAATAGATAACAGAGATTAGGCCCGGGGCGCAGCGAGGAAGACGGCATGGGATGGGAAGGGGTTTTGTATTTTGTGTGTGTGTAAGTGTGAGTGTGTGTGTGTGTGTGTGTGTGTGTGTGTGTGTGTGTGTGTGTGTGTGTGTGTGTGTGTGTGTGTGTGTGTGTGTGTGTGTGTGTGTGTGTGTGTGTGTGTGTGTGTGTGTGTGTGTGTGTGTGTGTAAGTACGAGTGCGGGTGTGAGTGAGTGTGTGTTGAAGTGTGTGTGTTGAAGCGTGTGTATTTACAGGGATAAGATACAGGAATACAGGGATGTCACTGTTGGTGGGATAGTCCAGGGAGGAGGATGTGTTTGAAGGTATGATAGGGGAATAGTTTGTTTTGTGACACCAGTAGTAGAGTGAAGAATGTGGATATTTAGCCTAAGGCCTTTTGGATGTTTGATGCAGTCAGTTGTTTGGGACCTCCTGTCCTCTTGGGAATTGTAGTTTTTAAGGCTGGTTTTATGGGGAGGAGGCTACGCCAATGACACCCTGTCTGTAAGTAAAGATAATACATCTAACGCTACCTATAGTATTTGAATGTTACAGTATTTTGGAAGCTACTATCTGCTCTGTATTTGATTCTGACTAAATGTGTTTATAATTGATTATGGATGGACTGTATCTACAACTGTATACTGCCTATTATCACCCTACAACAAAGTTACCTTGTCTATAAGCATTTGAAAATAGCTCATATTAACAGCATTTATAAATAACATACATAGGTGGTAATATGTATTACTAAACATACTATAAGCATTACCAATAGCCAATGGCTGTTTACAAGAGACCATATAAATGCATCTATAGTATAACGTGTTGAATCCTGTCTCATATTTTGGTCTGGTTCAGCATTGTCAGGTGGGTGCAGTTGCGAGACAGACAGAATGTTAGAAGGAAATCAAACTTGCAATTGTACTTGCTGCCACAGGGTGCTCTGTGTGCAGTGCGCTGACAGATTCATATACTTTTTAAATGTCTGTTATCTGTATTATGTCTTTATTATATGTCATGCAATATGTACATACTGTATCATATAGTCACTGTCGGATTCTCCAAAACAGGAACTTTTCAGGAAATGGAAAAAAACTGCCTTATTGTCCCATTAACGAACGTATAATTATGAAACCTCAGAATCTATTTTGAATACATTTTGGCAAAAAGGAAGTTACCAGGTTTTCATCCGATTATGTAAAGATGTGTGAAGACAATTCATGCTGAGAGAATTCATTCATGTGGCAAAGTTAATGCTTCAAATGCTTTGGCGAGGTCTTAAAGTATGTAACGTTAGCTACCGTTGCACCTTTCCTCCCCTCCTGTTCTCTCAGAGGTATCCAGCAGCAGTTGTCCAGCTACAGGGAGACGGTGCGGCGGGTGGGGGAGGAGACGCGTCGGCAGACCACCACGAGCCAGCATCGGGACGACGCGCCCACCTGTGGCATCTGCCATAAGACCAAATTTGCTGATGGCTGTGGCAACCTCTGCTCCTACTGCCAGATCAAGTTCTGTGCCCGCTGCGGGGGGAGGGTGTCCCTGCGCTCCAACAATGTAAGGCAATGTATACACACACACACACACACACACACACACATGCACGCACGCACAAACACATGCCCCCTGTTTACTCCACTTTCACTGACAATGTGTTGTCTAAGTGTTTGTGCTCAGGTGGAGGAAAGGTGCTGGGCCAGATTAGCTGTAGAGTGAGTGTGTTCGGGGAGGGGGGGTTAGGGTGGGCTGCAGCAGTGTGGTACCCAGGTAGAGGCTGGTAAAGGTTAATTTGGAATTAGACAGGGACTGGGTGCAGGAGGATCTCTTTGTTCCCCCCGGGGATCGGGCCGGGACTAGAGACACAGTGGAGTTGTGGGGGCCCCATGCAGGGAGCCCACCCGGCCACCCACAGTGTGATATTTAATTACCCCCCCCCACACACACACACACATCATGCATTCTAATTATGTAGCCCTAATGAGCACAGTGTGGAGAGGCCACTGTGTGTGAGAGAGGGGAGATAGTTGTGGGGGGCTTTTAAACAGGGATTACCAACCTGTTGAGTCCCCCCCCACCTCCACCACCTCAACTCATAATCAATCAGGCTTGTGCTGCTGTTAAGGAAGTTTGTGGATAACCTCATTTTGATTTGGATGAAAACATCTCTATCACCATAAGGTGTGTGCTCTCAAGCAGGTTTTCGATTTTTTTTTAGATGTGTCCTCATCTCCCCTTTTCTCTCTTTCCCTATTTCCCTCCATCTCTGTTTATTTCTCTCTCATATGCCACCTGGATGCTGACAACAGGAGGAGAAAGTGGTGAGTGTTTCTTCTTTCTGTGAAGACATACAGTATGTGGTTTAGTGAACTCCATTTGCACCCAGAACTTTTGCAGCATTTTGACAGTGTCATGTTTTTTAATTACAGGTGTCCGAGGTGTAGATGCAGGAATGTGACTCATTAAGACCTTAAAGGGATAGTGTGAGATTTTGGTAACTAAGCCCTTTTTCTACTAAGTCAGAGTCAAATGAACTCATGGATACCATTATTATGTCTCTGCATACAGTTGGAAGAAAGTTTCTAACTAGTGTTAGCGCAAGCTAGAGGTTAACACAGGAACAGGACTCCCGCAGGATTCTGGCAGGAATGGGAGTAAAGTTCTAGAGTCAAGTTCAGGACAAGATGAAACAGGATCAACAGTCCACAGGAACAGGCAGTACCTGTTCATGTGTAGAGCATTTCATAAAAAAACAACAACTGTGTAGGCTAGGCCTAATATAGTTTTGCTCAATAAAAATCAGTGGAGGCTGGTGGGAGGAGCTAAAGAAAAAAAAGGGTAATTTTCCCCCCTCCCCCGGCTCACTCTCATGCTTACAGTATCTCCAGTTCTAGCCAGTCACTATAGGCTACCTCAGATGCCAATCTACATCAGTTTGCTAAATGAGGAAGCCTTTAATAGAGGAATTGCAACGTCTTGTTGCAGCCAAGGACCCAACACTAACATTGACATTAGAGCCAAGGAAAGAGTGATGTTTTAGCTAAATTTGATGGAGTAAACGGCTTGTAAAATATGCTGCAGTTTAATCAAATAGGCTACCAACCGGAGAGCGGGACAATAGCTGCTCTATTCCCAACAACCTTACAGTCAAGCCCAATTGTTGGCGTATTTAACTGAACCCGTGCCATCTGAGCTGAAGAGTGAAATACTTATGCAGTACTGCCGCTCAGGTTTAAAAAATATATCATTTTGTTCATGTAGTAAATGTTAATGTGTTGCAAATGTTAATGCGTTGTAAATGTTAATGTGTTGTAAATGTTAGTGTGTTGTTAATGTGTTGTAAATGTTAGTGCTGTAAATGTTAATGTGTTGTAAATGTTAAAGTGTTGTAAATGTTAATGTGTTGTAAATGTTAATGTGCTGTAAATGTAAGTGGTGTAAATGATAGTGTTGTAAATGTTCATGTGTTGTAAATGTTAAAGTGTTGTAAATGTTAAAGTGTTGTAAATGTTAAAGTGTTGTAAATGTTAGTGTTGTGAATGTTAATGTGTTGTAAATGTTAATGTGCTGTAAATGTAAGTGTTGTAAATGTTAAAGTGTTGTGAATGTTCATGTGTTGTAAATGTTAATGTGATGTAAATGTAAGCGTTGTTTATGGAAATGAGTTGTAAATGTTAAAGTGTTGTGAATGTTCATGTGTTGTAAATGTTAATGTGTTGTTAATGTGTTGTAAATGTTCATGTGTTGTAAATGTTCATAAACTCAGCAAAAAAAGCAAACTTAACATGTGTAAATATTTCTATGAACATAACAAGATTCAACAACTGAGACATAAACTGAACAAGTTCCACAGATCTGTGACTAACAGAAATGTAATAATGTGTCCCTGAACAAAGGGGGAGGGGGGGTGGGGGGTCTTAATCAAAAGTAACAGTCAGTATCTGGTGTGGCCACCAGCTGCATTAAGTACTGCAGTGCATCTCCTCCTTATGGACTGCACCAGATTTGCCAGTTCTTGCTGTGAGATGTTACCCCACTCTTCCACCAAGGCACCTGCAAGTTCCCAGACATTTCTGGGGGGGAATGGCCCTAGCCCTCACCCTCCGATCCAACAGGTCCCAGACGTGCTCAATGGGATTGAGACCCGGGCTCTTCACTGGCCATGGCAGAACACTGACATTCCTGTCTTGCAGGAAATCACGCACAGAACGAGCAGTATGGCTGGTGGCATTGTCATGCTGGAGGGGCATGTCAGGATGAGCCTGCAGGAAGGGTACCACATGACAGAGGAGGATGTCTTCCCTGTAACGCACAGCTGTGACACAACGTCCCACACCATGACGGACCCTCCACCTCCAAATCGATCCCGCTCCAGAGTACAGGCCTTGGTGTAATGCTCATTCCTTCAACGATAAATGCGAATCCGACAATCACCCCTGGTGAGACAAAACTACGTCTCATCAGTGAAGAGCACTTTTTGCCAGTCCTGTCTGGTCCAGCAACGGTGCGTTTGTGCCCATAGGCGACGTTGTTGCTGGTGATGTCTGGTGAGGACCTGCCTTACAACAGGCCTACAAGACCTCAGTCCAGCCTCTCTCAGCCTATTGCGGACAGTCTGAGCACTGATGGAGGGATTGTGCGTTCCTGGTGTAACTCGGGCAGTTGTTGTTGCCATCCTGTACCTGTCCCGCAGGTGTGATGTTCGGATGTACCGATCCTGTGCAGGTGTTGTTACACGTGGTCTGCCACTGCAAGGACAATCAGCTGTTCATCTTGTCTCCCTGTAGCGCTGTCTTAGGCAATCTCACAGTACAGACATGGCAATGTATTGCCCTGGCCACATCTGCAGTCCTCATGGCTCCTTGCAGCATGCCTAAGGCACGTTCGCGCAGACAGGCAGGGACCCTGGGCATCTTTCTTTGGTGTTTTTCAGAGTCAGTAGAAAGGCCTCTTTAGTGTCCTAAGTTTTCATAACTGTGACCATAATTGCCTACTGTCTGTAAGCTGTTAGTGTCTTAATGACTGTTCCACAGGTGCATGTTCATTAATTGTTTATGGTTCATTGAACAAGCATGGGAAACTGTGTTTAAACCCTTTACAATGAAGATCTGTGAAGTTATTTTGGATTTTACGAATTATCTTTCGAAGACAGGGTCCTAAAAATGGGATGTTTCTTTTTTTGCTGAGTTTATGTGCTCAGTGCTCAGCTATAGGCTGATGCTGAGCAGACCATCTGACTGGGGTCTCAGTCCTCATCCTCCAGCTTAATCAATCTATATTTAGGTAATTTAGAATGCGCTCTTTTATCCAGATCGACTTAGTCTTACAGTCAGTGCATTTAACTAAGATAGGTAAGACAACCACATATCACAGTCGCATATTGCATTACTGAAATCATTTTCAATAGGCTTACTTCCTAAACAAACACAATAACCTACATATTTCTGCGCGCAAAATTGAGCGCAGGACAGGATGGGAGTGATTTTTATTGGAAAGGTAAAGGAAAGTTCTGGGGTTATAGAACTGTTGCGGGATCAGGATAGTACAGGAAAGTAATTGACAGGACAAGACGGGACAGGAATGAATTTTCACTCCTGTGTCAACCTCTAGCGCAAGCTAGCTGTACCTATAGACTTCCAGTCATTGTGCTAACGCTAGTAAGAAACAACTCGCCGAAACAACCTTGAACTTCCTTCAAACTGCACGCAGAGACATAAAATGATATCCATGTGTCCGTCTGCCTCTTGGTAAGTAGAAAAAGGGCTTACTTGCCAAAATCTCGCACTATCCCATTAAGATATGTAGCCAGCAAGAAGGTAGAACCACTTCCAGTGTCAACCAATAGTACTCCACTAACTCTCACTAGACCACCAGTAACATACAACACACCACTTACACCATTAGGTATTACTCCAGGCATGCCTTTTACACCTTACAGCACTCACACTTTTAGGTTGAGTTTAAACCCTTACATGCCCTTGGCCCTTTTCCTCAGTGGCGCTGCCAAACTATCACTTTGTTGGTACTTGGCTCAGTGGTGCTCTGGGCTTCCAACAATGCATTAGAGTAGTGTAGACACTAGTCCAACCCCCCCACAGCACCGTACAACAGCACTAACTCTAATGAGGCTTTGGCAATAAGTGTCTGTTTCTTGAGTAGTATGTGTAAACTCTGTCTATTACCTGTGCAGCCCCTATGTATTGACTACATAGCCTTGAGTATAAGTTGTGGGGACCCTGAATATAGTTTGTATAACACCAATTTCTAACCTATGCTGCCCTCTGTATCTGTTTGAAGACCCAGATGGGGTTTTAAAAAAGAGAAAGCCCCTGTGTTGAGACTACGTATCCCCTTATTGTCATCAAAACTGTTAAAAGGTTTTAAAAATAATTATAATAAATACTACTGTTGAATGCACTCATATATGCATTTTGTTAATGTATCAGGTATTTAAAAAAAATATGTGTAAAATGACACATGGCAAATTTGCATAAATATGCCACTTGTGTTTGCATATATGAAGGCATTAACATAAAGAGGTGGGACAAGGCTGCAACCACCAAACACTTGTTCTGTCTACCCTACCTGCATTCACCTGCGCTGTCTAGACAGCATCATTATTTACTGTTGTTGTCATGTTCTCTTGCATAATTCAACAACTGTGTCAATAGCAGGATGCCATCGGATTAAAGGTTAACACACTTAGCTCTAGATAACATCTAAACATACTTTACATTGTTTGCAAGATCAGTGATAATATCACTGTAATCCGATTGTCCATTTTTGGAAGTTGCTTTCATTTCAGCGCATCTAATTTGTAAACATTATAACTGTATTTAATTATAACTTTTTTTCAATTCCACTTAAAATTAACAGCCATCAAAATAAAGTTACCCTTCTTCTCTTTCTTGTGATGTAAATGTTGAGACGGTGCGTTAAATCCCTGACAAAGCGTTCTTTTCGATTCAGCGGTACAACAATGTATTCCATAGAGCCAATTTCTGCCATTACCGGGGTGTGTTTGACAGGTCATTACAAACATTTCCGTAGTCGTAGCGCTAAAGGGAAAAAAGTCAGGCACAAGTAAGAGTATGAAAGAGTCACAGGAGTAAAATGAAAACAGTCAATCCAGCGAGATTTAAGTGACAAGTGAATTTTGCACCCCTCAAACACAGGAAAAAGATGGCTGAAAAAGACAGATCCTCAGGTGGGCAGGGCATGCACGTTGCTAATCCCTTATGTATAGCCTTTCGTATGTGGCCACTGTTTATACTGTAGCTTGCATAGCCCATATGTGACGGACCAGCTCGATTCGGTCTTATGTAGAAAAAATTGAAATGGTGTTTTTTACATTGGATAAAAGCAGAGACTCAGAGCTAGAAAATGGTATATCATACACTACAGTTGAGGAACAATGGGAAAGTAATACTGCTTTGAAAGTTGATTAACTTGTAAATACCACTTTTGAGAAAATGTCCCTTGAATATTTTGGTACACCTATTGGAGTGCTCTCTTTGTCTACACCATTTCAGCGTCGTTCACGCCCTCTTAAGCCTTAGCCCCACACATCTCTTTATGGATTCACATGTGAGGCCATGTGCTAAACAGAGTGAGTATGGTTGTGTACTAAGCAACCAAAGATTTCAAGACTAAAGGCTGTTTTATACTATGTCTATCGACATGTTTGTAGACAGTTATCGCAGTGATATCATGCGATGTAATTTGACATCAAACTTGTCGTTGTCATTATGAAAAAGTATAAACACAAAAATGACAGGCTTCATGACATCAACAGCCTGGTGGTCCAACATAGCATAACTGGTGTATTTGAATACCAATAAACCCATCTGTTTAAAAATGTATTTAGTATATGTCAATCTAGCAAACCAGGCAACTAAAAGCAACATTCTAAACAATATTTTGGTTAGTTTG
The DNA here is from genome assembly GCF_965601325.2 of Salmo salar. Classification (NCBI taxonomy): domain Eukaryota; kingdom Metazoa; phylum Chordata; class Actinopteri; order Salmoniformes; family Salmonidae; genus Salmo; species Salmo salar. Next base: position 63,978,261 of record NC_138291.1, on the reverse strand, counting down.
TAGCTTGTTAGCTAACTAGCTAACATTAAGTTAGCTGGCTAGCCAGTTCAAATAATGACCATATCATATAGCTGACAATGTCTTAACTTTAGCTAATTTGCATTAATTATTACAGGAAAATAAACATATTTACAAGTTAATGGCAAGCTAATTACAAAAAATATCTTACAGTTGTGAGTGTGACAAAATAAAAGCAGGGCATTCTACTGGATTTTTTTACAACTTGGACACTGTCTTGTTAGCTTAATGTTATATCCTAAATGTGACTTTGGTGCAGGTCATGTTGTTTTTCACATTACTGTCTCTAGTAAACACACACTATATCAAATAAAATCTAAGTTTATTTGTCACATGCACAGGATACAGAAGGTGTAAACGGTACAGTGAAATGGTTACTTGCATTGTGGAGTCTTTTGTTTAGACATGTAGCTAGCTAGCTAAACAATGAACCATAATCCCAACTCATAATGTTACTAAACTGCATGAAGCTGCAGGTAGCTAAAGCTAACCAACTAAGTTCAATGTTAGCTAGCTAACATTAGGCTATAACCAGCAATGCAAATGGCTCTCAGAAACGAATAATATTACTACACAGATCATACACGTAATGTTAGCTAGCAAGCCAGCCAGCTAACATTAGCTAGCTAGCTAACAGTACGCTTTAACTTGAAAACAACATGAAAATGACTTTCTGACAAAATTATAAATATATAATATCTGAATATGTAGCTAGCTAGACTCTCACGGATGTCATGGTTGCCCTTAGTTTGAAGATGTAATCCAGAGACATGTGTTTTATACAACAGCCTTCTGTGTGTTTTCTTTTCGACTCCCTCCGCATATTTGCAATCAAACGCCAGAATTTTCTCAATCTCCTTAGCTATCATACGCTGCTTCCACGGCACATTCCACTGATTTCAAAACTCCATGAAGTGAAGCGCATTAGCAACACTTTTGCAGTTCTTCATGATGTCATTCAAAATAGCATTGTTAGAAACAATTACCTACACATACTGAGCAGCTCATGTTATAGACAGAAGGATGCTACATGGCAGACCAATACGAACTCGTCTCTCGGCATGTCCAGTCCATCCATTATGTCAGCCAATCATAGCTAGTGGGAAGGTTCCTGACTTTTTCCGTGGCTAAACCAACTGGGCTTGTAATTTAACAATTGTATTCGTATTTACAGATGGCATACAAGTTTGTTTTTAATGCACTTGAAAGATCAAATGTTCCAGAAGGCATTTCTGCCCCAAAAAAACTAATTTCGATAAAAACATTTTTTTTTACATTCAAATGCCTGTCCTTTGCAGTAGTGATGCACGACATACGCCAAGTTTCCTGAAATGAGTCACATATGTGTCATGGCTAATGATAAGCAGTGCTCATTGTCTACACTAATGGCAGATCTAATGGTGAAAATCTGTGTTAGAGCTGAAGCCAAGTGTTTCTCACAGAAACACTGTTTTCGATGTCTGATTCCTCTTCCAAGACAGTAAGCGCTCTCTCCCCTTCCCTTTCCCTCTCTTTCTCTTTCCTTCATATTGTAACATCCAAGGCTATGTTTTTAGAATGTGTTGATTAGGCTAGAAAACAGACTGTTTAACGTTTTTTCAGGCACTGTAGTAGTATTTCATCATAGCGACAATGTAGTCATATCACTGTTTGATACTCTCTTAGGGTAGCGTTCAGTGTGTGTATACCCAATGTCTCTCCCTGCAGCAGTTTGGTAGTGGCTGAGAAACAGAAACACACAGCGTTGTGTCATCTCCCCTGAAGTCAAAAGCGCCTCATGATTACTATTGATCACAGTCTCTAGCCTCCCTCCGCTCTGCCGTTCATTCACCTCATGGAAATGTCTCATTGACTGGGACATGACACAGAGCTATCTCTCAGTATCCTACTTTTGTTTCAAACATATAGGTACAACACATACCATTACCTAACCTACACATATTCCATTTTATGAAGCCTATGTTTCACATGTTATATAAAATTGACCTCAAAGAACCTGAATATTTTGGATCAATTAAAATTAACCCACATTTTTTATCAATTAAACAAACAGATTGGTTGAGAAAGCCTACTCATACTTTCTTGGAGGACACAACAAAAAAATAGACCAGCCCACTGAGGAGGGTGAAAGCCCTTACACACTTATCTAAGGACAATGTTGTCCCCTCCCCAAGTGCAGCAGAGAGACATCTAGTGGAGACAGGTAGAAGTACAGTAGACTTACTCTCCAATGCATTACAGTAGTAAAGGGGCACTGTAGAGATAGTGTGTGTGTGTGAGGGCACAATGAAACATAAACACACACCCAGTGTGAGTGAGTAAAGACCTGTTCCATATATTATATATTTATATGTATTATATATTCCACACACTCACATTCATAGATCTATTGAGCGGCTTAATTTACAGAAAAGCCTGTGTTTGGAGGGGAGGCCGGGCTAAACTTGACTTGGGCATCGGTTTACTGGTGAACTGTCAGAGGGAAACATATGCTTTTGTAACATCAGCAGGGACCCAAAGTTAATTATTTACACAATTAACTGTGTGTATGTGTTTGTGTTTCTATGTGGATGGGTCTGCGTGTGATATAATTGGGGTCTTCATTTACTGTGACAGTGTGTGTGGCTGTATGTTCTGTGTGTATGTGGGCATGTGTCTTGGTGTGTAACATTACATTTTTCCATGTGTGTTTGCGTGTGCTTGCGTGCGTGTGTGCATATGTATGTGTATGACTGAGGAGGCTGTCTGGGTGTGATGATATACATTCTCATTAACCCCAATGGACACTAATCTCCTTTGCGGCACTCTTTCATCCTGACCTAGGATTTATAGCCTGCTGAATTATGGGTAGTGCATTGATGTTGCCGCCTCCATCCATCATCCATTTCACCTGTGAGGAGACGCTGACAGCAGTGACTCACTACTCATGGTCCTTTTGCCTGTCCTCTTCACACTAGTCAATGGAGACAAGATCATAGCCCATTACATTATAGCACAGTGCATCATATAGATGGTGCAGGGGCCTGCTGGGAAGGCTAGAGCAGGGTTTCTCAATCCAGGGCGTGCACATTTCTGATTCAACTATTTGAGGCCGAGTAGTTGATTAATCAGGTGTGTTAGTGCTGGGCTAGAACAAAAACCTGCATCCCGGTTCCCCACAGCCCCACCCAGAGGCTCTGATGTCAGAGTGATCACTCCTTGATTGGATGTTAATTATGATGCAGCCAAATGTTGTAGCTGATAATTTGTGTGATAACGAGTTAGTCACTGATACCCCACCCCCTTGGGGGTCTGAGACACCCCTCTAGGGGGAAACCAGTCATTTACCAGTCAGCCATTTGTCTTTGACCTTCGTCACAACCCCTATGAATCCAGTCATCCAGCGGTTGTACTTTTCTTTTCCTACTCTCCCCTTTAGGAATCCAGTCAGTATTTGGCTTTTAGTTTCTATCGTCTCTCTTGGAAATCATCTTTCACTAATCTTGGATTTTTTGAAGGATCATTATTCTAGGAAAAAACCCACATGTTGACATCACGTGATCATGCGAAACCTTTACCATCGCAAATGCCAAACAATAAAGACAACACAGGTTAATTTGGTTCTTCCATTTCTGCTTGTATCTGGATGTTGTAGCTATGCATGTCACACTATACGTGTTAAAAAAAAACTCTTCCCCTACACTAGAGGTGCTTACATGTATTGCAAGTCTGCTGCAGTGGGAAGGATGCTCTCCCCCTATGCCTTGGAGGTGGGAAGTGTCTGTTTACAGGTCACAACTCTGACCTCTCATGGGACCCTTGACCCGCCAATCATCCCCCTTGACCTTGCCCACCTTGGCCTTGAGCCAATAGGAACTTTAGTCCAGAACTGATATCAGCCATCCCATCCCGGGGTCAGAAGTCAGTTTCATTTATCCAGTGAAAGGAGTAGGCTACTCTACGGCAACTGGACATTTCCATCGGCTCTTTTCTGCCAAAGGATTCTAAACTCTGAACCTCCCTGGTGTGATGTGAATGCGTCGATGATGATAAACCATTCATTCAACTACACCATGAAGCCGTGTGTGTCTGAGGCAATAAAAGGGTTGAACTTGAGTCCGTGTCCTGATCGTCATTGTGCCTCTAACCGGGTACCCAGAGAGATCATTCCTTATCTTAACCGGCACCTTCATTTTTGGAGTCCATCACCAGTTGGTGGAGCTGTTTTTCAATGAGCAATCTCTTTCATAGAACACTATGCTGTTCCACTACAGAGACCTTTAGTTGACACATACCTGAAAACAGAGAACGGGGATTCCCACAGTGGAATGTTATAACATGCGGTAACTATGGTTACACAGCGGGTTAGTCTTTCCAGGAACCAGCAGCGATACAATAGCAGCTGAAAGATTTCAGCACTATTCATTGTTATTTCACACACACACACACACACACACACACACACACACACACACACACACACACACACACACACACACACACACACACACACACACACACACACACACACACACACACACACACAATGCAGTCACACCACACACGCAGTGAAGAACCAAAGCACATCCACTGAATAATGTAATGAAATATGTATGCTCACGAAAAAATAAACGTGATCTGTGGTGAAGCCAATCCCTCTCTCTCTCTCTCTCTCTCTCTCTCTGGGGGTTTCTTCTGGTCATATTACATTCTGTCCCCCCCTCTCTCTCTCTCTCTCGGTCTCAATCTCTCTGTCTCTGAGGGTTTCTTCTGGTCATGTGACGTGTTGCTGTTAGGAATGAGAGTGTGTGAAAAGGCTTTGTGTTTGCTGCAATCTGTCCGACTGTGACTCCATCCAGCTGACTGGCGGCCTCCTATCAGAGGGTGATCTAATACCAGGATTACTCCTGGATTATCTGTGGATCCCATGGGAAAACAGAAGTTCTTAGAGTCCTGCACTGCCTCTCTAATGTTGTTCATTTGTAATTGGTGTCAGAAGTTGTCATCTGGACGTTGATGAATGCTTCTGCACTGTGTGAGGCAAAATGGTGCATGAGCATTTTCAATGTTGGCCAAACGGATTGTTTAGATTTAGATTGTTAGGATTTTGTATTGTGACTCTGTACCTTTGTCTCTCTCTCTCAGTTTCAATTACATTTCAATTTAAGAGCTTTATTGGCATTGGAAACAGATGTTAACATTGCCAAAGCAAGTGAAGTAGATAATAAACAAAAGTGAATTAAACTATACAAATGAACAGTCAACATTTCACTCACAAAAGTTCCAAAAGAATAAAGAACAAAAGGGAAAATAAATAAACATAAATATGGGTTGTATTTACAATGGTGTTTGTTTGTTCTTCACTGGTTGCCCTTTTCTTGTGGTAACAGGTCACAAACCTTGCTGCTGTGATGTCACACTGTGGTATTTCACCCAACTCACTGTGGTATTTTTCTCTCTCTCTCTCTCTCACACACACACACACACACACACACACACACACCGACACCGACACCGACACCAACACACACACATACACCGACACACACACACGCGCATCTCTAATCCTGTACTGCAAGGGTTCATTAGTGTGTGTGTGTGTGTGTGTGTGTGTGTGTGTGTGTGTGTGTGTGTGTGTGTGTGTGTGTGTGTGTGTGTGTGTGTGTGTGTGTGTGTGTGTGTGTGTGTGTGTGTGTGTGTGTGTGTGTGTGTGTGTGTGTGTGTGTGTGTGTGTGTGTGTCTCAGTAGTAGTAAAACTGTTTAGTGTCAGATGTTATGTGTCTGACTGGGGTTTTGAAAAGGAACACGTTGTTTGGTATTGTAGTGGTTGTTTATACTGAAAGAAGATGGAAAACAAGAGGGAGAGATGGAAAGTAAGAGAGAGAGATGGAAAGTAAGAGAGCATAGCCTTGCTATTGAGAGAGGCCGCCATAGATAGCCTGTCTTCTCTTGAGAGCCAGGTCTATGTGCACACTGCCCACAAAAATGTGGAAACTGATCTGCACTTCCTAACCTCCTGCCAAATGTATGACCATATTAGAGACACATATTTCCCTCAGATTACACAGACCCACAAATCCAATTTTGATAAAATCTCATATCTATTGGGTGAAATACCACAGTGTGCCATCACAGCAGAAGGGTGTATGACCTGTTGCTACAAGAAAAGGGCAACCAGTGAAGAACAAACACCATTGTAAATACAACCCATATTTATGTTTTTTTATATTTTCTCTTTTGTACTTTAACTATTTGCACATCGTTACAACACTGTATATAGCCTTTTGACATTTGAAATGTCTCTATTCCTTTGGAACGTTTGTGAGTGTGATGTTTATTGTTCATTTTGTATTGTTTATTTCACTTTTGTTTATTATCTATTTCACTTGCTTTGGCAATGTAAACGTGTTTACCATGCCAATAGAGCCCTTGAATTGAGAGAGCGAGAGAGAGGGAGAGATAGCGAGAGCAGAACACAAAGGTACTTAGACATTTAAGCTGTTCTAAGTAGTCATGAACTGTTACGAATGAGTATAGCATTCTAATCATGTACTATAGACGATACTAAGCACTATACACAGGTGACTTATGAAAGTGTCACCCACAGACATTCAACTGGGAATGATCAGTGCCGCTATAGCTGACTAGCAAAGCTGGCTGTCGTGTAATAAACTAGGACGGCAGCAATGGCAATGGCGGGAGGCATATGCGACTGTGCGTTCATGGAGAGTGCGTTCTGTTGGAGAGCTGCCTCGTCAGGGAGTGCGTGTGTGTGTGTGTGTGTGTGTGTGTGTGTGTGTGTGTGTGTGTGTGTGTGTGTGTGTGTGTGTGTGTGTGTGTGTGTGTGTGTGTGTGTGTGTGTGTGTGTGTGTGTGTGTGTGTGTGTGTGTGTGTGTGTGCGCCTGCCTGCCTTTCCTCTTCCCTGATGGTACTGGGCGGATGGTAGGATAAATATAGCTGCGTTGGTGTGAGGCTGTTTTCTCCTCGGCTTTAATCAAAAGCAATCTGGAGGAGTAGAGAGGGGGAGAGAGAGAGGGGAAGAGAGAGGGAAAATGTGGAATATGCCAAGGTGTATGCCAAGGTGTTTTATTTTAGTTCTCTTTAAGGAGCCATAGGGGACGCTTGTGGAATAATGATAACCCTGGTGGCCAGAGTAAAGGGTCTCCTTCTCTCCCCTCGCTGTCCTCCCTCCCCTCATCTCTCCCCTTCTCTGTCTTGTGGTCCTCTTTCCCCTTATTTTATTTTCTCTCCTTACTACCCCTTTCCCTATTTTCCTTCTCTTATTTTCTTTCTACATCCCCTCTTCCCTACACTCAGCTCAGAAATAGGCAACAATGTGTGTGTGTTTCTTTTCACCTTCAGGTTTAGAAGATGTATTTATGTTTTTACATTTGACTTTTTAGTCATTTAGCAGACACTCTTATCCGGAGTGACTTACAGTTAGTGCATTCATCTTAAGATAGGTAGGTGAGACAACCACATATCACAGTCATAGTAAGTACATTTTTCCTCAATAAAGTAGCTATCAGGAAAGGCAGAGCTGTGGTTTTGCTGTAAGGATGTAAGCCAAACTGTTTATTACAATAGATGCCATATTGTTATGCCATATTATTCTTTTAATCATAAAAGCCCTCTCTCCACACTGTTATACTGGCAGCAGTATACTCCTTAGGGTGCATGATTCCCCCTTGGCTGTTCTAAGCCATTGTTTTCCTGTGATGCTGAATTTCACAGTTAGTCTGTCACTGTTCAAATTGGCTCATCTTAATTGCTTGTGATAATAATAGCTACTCACAATACACAATAATACTGTGTTCTCCCGTGATATTCAATACAATATGTACCAAATAAGTTGGTAACCAACTAATAATAAAGCAACTTGGGCTTTAAGTATGTAGATTATGTAGATTCTCTTGACTTTAGCAAACAAACACAGTATGTATACATTTCCTCCAGGTGATGTGTGTGTAATAACTGTGTTAGAAATCCTCTTCCACCAGGTGATGTGTTTGTAATACCCTTGTTATAACCTCTTCGTTTCAGTTGATTTGTGTGTAATAACCTTGTTATAACCTCTTTCGCCAGGTGATGTGTGTGTAATAACTGTGTCATAACCTCTTCCTTCAGGTGGTGTGTGTGAAATAACTGTTATAAGCTCTTTCTCCAGTTGATGTGGGTGTGTAATAACTCTTATAACCTCTTCCTTCAGTTGATAACTGTATAATAACCATATAATAACTCTATGTATGTGTGTTTCTTCAGGTTATGTGGGTGTGTAATAACTGCCGTAAGCAGCAGGAGATCCTCACTAAGCCAGGGGAGTGGTTCTCAGGTCCAGGGAAGCCAGGTCTAGGCTCAGGCATCAGTGACCCAGCCATGTGTGGCCTGAACCCCAGTGACGAGAAGCTCCGTTCCCTCTCCCAGGTCCCCCTGGGGCCCCACGACGCCAACTGCCCCGGTGACCCAGGACTGGCACCAGGAATGGACCTCCGCTCACGCAGCGAGCCGCCGTAAGCCCCAGCCTCAAACACACAAATGGTTCACCTGTAAACCTACTTAAACATTACTCTAAACTGACATACACCTCATAATTTCTCCCTCTGCCTCTCTTCCTCTCACCCACCAGGAGAAAGCCCGGTGATCAGAACAGTAAAGGTCGAGGTGAGCGTCGACCGGGTCATCCCAGACTCCACACCCAGGTGTCTGTGGACCGGGACCAACGGGAGCGAGAGCGGAGGGAGGGCCGACGGCTGAGTAAGGGCCGCTCTCTGGAACATGACCCTGTGGGAGCAGGGGTCCCCCGATGGACAGAAGAGGGCTATCACATAGACCCAAACGCCCCCCGACATTTAGCCCAGCCCCAGCCAGGGGAGCCACTGGGGGGCAGGCACCCTCTACAGCCCCTGAGGCGAGGCAGGGGGGTTGAGATTGGGTTTGAGGGTGCTGGGAGTGTTGGGGGCCAGCCCGAGGCTATGCTGGGCCAGAGGACGGTGGTGGGGGGTATTGGGGGGCCACAGGACCTTGGCCCTCCACATCTCCAGACCTCAGAACTCAGGGAACCCCCTGGGTCAGCCCCCGTCCCAGAACCCGGCCCCCTCCTGCGCCGGTCCAAACGGGAAAAGGCTGAGAGCATGCTGCGAAACGATTCGCTCAGCTCGGACCAGTCAGAGTCTCTGCGGCCGCCCCCGCCACGGCCCTACAAGTCAAAACGTGGCGGTGCTGGGAAGAGACAGACATCAGTCAGCAGCTCAGAGGAAGAGGGAGGGACCACGCCAGAGTACAGCAGTTGTGAGGACGCCGAGATCGAGAGTGTCAGTGAGAGAGGTGAGAGAGGCTCCAGTGTAAAAGTTTCCCATAGACACAGATCTAGTTTCAGCGTACCTCCCCAAATCTTAACCATAAAATATCAAGGAACAGACACAACCCTGACTTCAGGTCAGCTTCTAGGGCCAGCTTTATCCTATACTGTGAAAGAGCTTACCAATACTGTATGCATCCCATACTGCAGTGAAAGAGGTAAGAGAGTGTGGTAAGATTGTTTTCAAGACATGCTGAGCACAATTTTAAATCAGCGCTCACTCATTGTGTGTGTGTGTGTGTGTGTGTGTGTGTGTGTGTGTGTGTGTGTGTGTGTGTGTGTGTGTGTGTGTGTGTGTGTGTGTGTGTGTGTGCGTGTGTGTGCTCACCGCAGTTTTAACACACTCACACATGGGAAGTGATTGTAAAAAGTAGCGACTAGCGAGAGCTGCTCAGCCTCTGTCTGCTCTCTTCATTGTAACAATCCAAACTCGAGGTTGCATCTACTATATTACAGGTAAGTAATCATAGGAGGTGCTTATGAAATTATTAGATGAGAGATAGTGGCATTTGATTAATTGACTCTAAATGTGGAGATGTTTTTGTACTGTATATAATGTAATATATTGTTACATAGGGCGTGCTTGATCTCAGCTTGTTTTTTACGTGATCAAACATATTTAGTTAAGTTACTCAGTGGATGTGTTTTGGTTGTTGAGTGTGTGCGTGTGTGACTGCATTGCATGTTTGTATGTGTGTGCAGTTGTGTGCGTGCGCTTGTGTGTGTATAATATTCTGGCCATGGCTTGGCCTGAGGGGATAGAGTCCCAGGCGGGCAGGATAGGTTGACCCTGTCCTACCCCCATGTGACCCTGCGTGACAGAGCTAGGACACAGGCTGCAGCCCTGGAGCCATAGGAACAAACACTAGGCTGGATGCTTCTATAACGTCGTCATGTCTCAGCTATGTTACTGCAAATGCTAACCATGTCCTAACTCTTTCCTTCAGGTCTTACCGTATCAAAGCCATGCACTTTTAGTTTGAAGCGAACCATGCCACTGTACCTAACTATGTCCTAGCGATTTATGTTAGCTCTAACCATGTCCTACAGTTGGAACTATAGTCAGAGACTGTTATGTTTAGGCTACATACAGCTCACCTAGATACATCACATTTGCGAGCAGAAGAAAGTAGATACTATTGTTAAACCCAGTACTGTTTCGAATAGGCTTCAGTCCACTTTGATTTAATGCCATTTGTTCCACATGCCAACCTGGATTGAAACCAGACTAAGCTCTCTAATGACTAATCGATCATATGAGAGAAGAAGAGGGGATTTGTCAAAACTAGTTCTAAACACACCAGCGCAGTAGCGAGCCATGTTTCCTTTTTTAGCTCGGTCCGAGATGGGTTGAGCACAGCAGGAGTGTTCAGGCATTCAAATCTTTTTCTGAGTGCGTGTGCACATACTTTTAGTTCGTAGGTGCGTCACAATGTACGTAAGGACAATGGCAGTAAGGCTGTTAATTGATTTCCCTTAACTAGACTTCCTAGTGAAAGTTTGCTCAATAATCACGAAGAGCTCAACAAACATGCATCACATGGAGACTCTCTTACTTTCCTAATCACTAAGAGGAGTATGGGGTCCAGCCCTGGGTGATTCTGGTGAAGTGTCATGTCTTGAAACAAAATATCCAAACATCTAACGAAGGTCCAGATCTGGCTCAGCTGTGTATAGTGGCAGCTGAGCTGGTATGTGCTGTGTATACACTTTCTCTTTCCTTGCTGCAACTCCTGGCTCTGTCTTTCTGTCTGTCTGTGTGTGTGTGTGTGTGTGTGTGTGTGTGTGTGTGTGTGTGTGTGTGTGTGTGTGTGTGTGTGTGTGTGTGTGTGTGTGTGTGTGTGTGTGTGTGTGTGTGTGTGTGTGTGGTGGTGTGTGTGTGTGTGTGTGTGTCTCCTTCCATCTACTTCTACTGGTTGAGTTGATCTCATTTCTCGTGTAGGGGACTGGGAGTGCTACCCGCTGGACCCCACTGTGTGGCATGTAAGTGATTGATTCTCTTTTTGTATCTCTGTGAGTGAGTGAGTGAGTGAGTGAGTGAGTGAGTGAGTGAGTGAGTGAGTGAGTGAGTGAGTGAGTGAGTGAGTGAGTGAGTGAGTGAGTGAGTGAGTGAGTGAGTGAGTGAGTGAGTGAGTGAGTGAGTGAGTGAGTGAGTGAGTGAGTGTTTGTGTCTGTCTAGGTTTGTAAGTGTGTGTGAATTTCTATATAGTATGTGCTTGTCGATCGAGAGAGAGAGTGAGAGAGAAACAGAGACAGAGAGACTGAGAGAGTGGGTTAGGTATAATGTGGTTGCTCCCAGGCTGTTAGATTAAATCAGTGTATTGTTCACAGCATCCGGCGACATGGCAGCCATCCAAAGAGGGTGACCACCTAATCGGCCGAATCACCCTGAGCAAGAGGAGCGTTATGCCTAAAGAGGCCGGGGCACTGCTGGGGCTGAAGGTTAGAGCTCACACCAGACACGATCACACTTTGGCTAGACTGTTTTGTGTGTGTGTGTGTGTGTGTATGTGTGTGTGTGTGTGTGTGTGTGTGTGTGTGTGTGTGTGTGTGTGTGTGTGTGTGTGTGTGTGTGTGTGTGTGTGTGTGTGTGTGTGTGTGTGTGTGTGTGTGTGTGTGTGTGTGTACTTGTGTGTCTTAAGTTTGGCCATTGTTTTACTTGACTGTGTGTGTGTGTGTGTGTGTGTGTGTGTATGTGTATGTGCACATGAATGTCTTCAGGTGGTTGGGGGAAGGGTCACAGAGGCGGGCAGACTGGGAGCCTTCATCACTGTAGTCAAGAAGGGCAGTCTGGCCGACATCGTGGGACACCTACGAGCAGGTATGCAAAGTGTGTGTGTGTACATACAGTATGTGCGTGTAAATACGTTTGTGTGTGTCGGTTTTGAAGAATGACATGACATTGTGTATTTTCAGGGGATGAGGTTCTGCAGTGGAATGGCAAGATGTTGCCAGGAGCAACCCAGAAAGAAGTTTACAATATCATTCTCAATTCCCAAGCAGAACCCCAAGTGGAACTAGTGGTGTCCCGGCCCATTGGGTAAGTCAGGAATAGGAGACTCTTTGATGAAAAGACACCAAACCCTGATAGATGCACTATGATTAGGGTAGAAACTCTGTGACGCTTGGATTCAAGTGTCTTCTTTGGCACTGGTGAGATAATGCTTAGGTTAGCCCATAGCCCAATTTAATTTCCCACCTTTCTCTCCAAATTGTACATTCATGCACTTTCCCTCATAGATTTACAAGGAATGGACTGGTGTATGGAATAGGGTGCCCACTGGGCACAGATGTCAGTTCAATGTCTAGTTTTGATTTACATTTGGTTGAGTTGTCAACTAACGTGAATTCAACGTGAAATAACAAAAACAAATTCACCCTGTCATTGGATTTAGGTTAAAAGTTGGGTGAAAAAAATCCCAACGTTGATTACTTTTTTCAAATCCAATCAGTTTTCCACGTTGATTCAAAAACTGATTGAATCAACGTCCCCATTTTTCTGGGTTGAAGTGACTCAAACATCAATGTGGTGCTTTTAATTTCTTTAGGGCGAATGAACGAGTTTACGCTGAGGAGAAGGGGGTGAAACAGAATTGGCCTCGTTTTAATTGGGTGTCACTCTTTACTCACTCCAACCACAGACTGTACATACATTTGGTTTTCATTTTGAACAGTTGTTTTTTTCTGACCTGACTTGTCTTGCTCCTTTGTTAAAAAATATGTATTTCCAAACACTTGTGAAGGTTGTATAAAGCCTATCAGTAAGTAAAGCTGCAGTATTAGGACCCCTCTCCTTACACAAGCACCCTCGTCCTCCCCCACCCTGTGACCATAGAGCTGACGAATGCCTAAATTAGTAGACTGCAATAAGGGATTATTGGTTGTAAAAATGTTTCTATATTTATCCTACTCTTTCTATGTCGATCCTACTCTTTCTATATTGATCCTACTCTTTCTATATTGATCCTACTCTTTCTATGTTGATCCTACTCTTTCTATATTGATTCTAATCTTTCTATATGTATCCTACTCTTTCTATATTGATTCTAACCTTTCTATATTGATCCTACTCTTTCTATATTGATGCTACTCTTCCCTCATGTTTTTACCTACCAACAGTCAAGACAACACTACATAACAGTCTTTGTATACTTGTGTTATCCTGTACTATCAGATGTTAGTGTGACTTTAATTGATATGTCTCTGATTGATTCCAGTGATATCCCAAGAATCCCAGACACATCCCACCCGCCACTAGAATCTAGTAGGTATTTCATCTGTTCTCTCTCTCTTCTCTGTGTGTTTCTCTCTCTCTTTGCTTTTCTTTCTCTCTCTCCCTCCCTCTCTCTTTCTCTCTCTCGCTCTCTCTCCTTCTCTCCCTCTCTCTCCTTCTCTCTCTCTCCTTCTCTCTCTCCTTCTCTCTCTCTCATTTTCTCTGTCTCTGTCTCTCTCTCTTTCTCTCTCTCTCTGTCTGTCTGTCTCTCTCTCTTTGCTTTTCCTCTCTCTGTCTCTCTCTCTGTCAACTATCTCTCTTTCTTTTTGACCCTAGTTGTTAGGGGTTTAACTGAGCTTCGCCCTCACAGCAGGTTCCAGTTCATTCGAGTCCCAGAAGATGGAGCAGCCATCTATATCAGTCATGTCCCCCACCAGCCCCGGTGCACTAAGAGACAACCCACAGCTCACAGTGAGTACACACCAACAGACATGTGTGGGATTATTATGCATGTGTATACGGTATGTATGTGATAGTAATCTGACTCATAGTGATCATTTCCATTATGTGTGTGTTTATGTGTGTGTTTTCAGGTATTGCCCGGACAACTTTCAGTAAGTCAATACCAAATGATTGTCATGCCATGTATCATGAGTGCAGACATTTGGGGTTGTCTTGTATTTCTATGTAGTTTGTAGCCTACATCATATCATTTAAGATGGGTTGTTGGCTCCAAGTGATCATGCTTGGGTGTGTCTCTGTGTGTCTGTGTGCAGGTGAAGCTGTGGTATGATAAGGTGGGACACCAGCTAATAGTGAACGTGGTCCAGGCAACGGAGTTGCCTCCCCGACCGGATGGGCGACCCAGAAACCCCTACGTCAAAATGTACTTCCTGCCGGACCGCAGGTACGTCATCGTAGTATACAGTTGAAGTCAGAAGTTTACATACACCTTAGCCAAATACATTTAAACTCAGTTTTTCACAATTCCTGACGTTTAATCCTAGAAAAAATCCCTTTCTTAGATCAGTTAGGATTACCACTTTATTTTAAATATGTGAAATGTCAGAATAATAGTAGAGAGAAGGATTTATTTCAGATTTTATTTCTTTCATCACATTCCCAGTGGGTCAGAAGTTTACATACACTCAATTAGTATTTGGTAGCATTGGCTTTAAATTGTTTAATTTGGGTCAAACGTTTTGAGTAGCCTTCCAGAAGCTTCCCACAATAAGTTGGGTGAATTTTGGCCCATTCCTCCTGACAGAGCTGGTGTAACTGAGTCAGGTTTGTAAGGCCTCCTTGCTCGCACACCCTTTTTAAGTTCTGCAACAAATGTTCTATGGGATTGAGGTCAGGGCGTTGTGATGGCCACTCCAATACCTTGACTTTGTTGTCCTTAAGCCATTTTGCCACAACTTTGGAAGTATACTTGGGGTCATTGTCCATTTGGAAGACCCATTTGCGACCAAGCTTTAACTTCCTGACTGATGTCTTGAGATGTTGCTTCAATATATCCACATAATTTTCCTTGCCTCATGATGCCATCTATTTTGTGAAGTGCACCAGTCCCTCCTGCAGCAAAGCACCCACACAAGATGGTACTGCCACCCCCGTGCTTCACGGTTGGGATGGTGTTCTTCAGCTTGCAAGCCTCCCCCTTTTCCTCCAAACATAACGATGGTAATTATGGTCAAACAGTTCTATTTTTTTTATCAGACCAGAGGACATTTTTCCAAAAAGTACGATCTTTGTCCCCATGTGCAGTTGCAAACCGTTGTCTGGCTTTTTTATGTCGGTTTTGGAGCAGTGGCTTCTTCCTTGCTGAGCGGCCTTTCAGGTTATGACGATTAAGGACTCGTTTTACTGTGGATATAGAGACTTTTGAACCTGTTTCCTCCAGCATCTTCACAAGGTCCTTTGCTGTTGTTCTGGGATTGATTTGCACTTTTCGCACCAAAGTACTTTCATCTCTAGGAGACAGAAAGTGTCTCCTTCCTGAGCGGTATGACGGCTGCATGGTCCCATGGTGTTTATACTTGCGTATTATTGTTTGTACAGATGAACGTGGTACCTTCAGGCGTTTGGAAATTGCTCCCAAGGAGGAACCAGACTTGTGGAGGTCTACAGTTTTTCTTCTGAGGTTTTGGCTGATTTCTTTTGATTTTCCCATGATGTCAAGCAAAGAGGCACTGAGTTTGAAGGTTGGCCTTGAAATACATCCACAGGTACACCTCCAATTGACTCAAATTATGTCAATTAGCCTATCAGAACTTCTAAAGCCATGACATCATTTTCTGGAATTGTCCAAGCTGTTTAAAGGCATAGTCAACTTAGTGTATGTAAACTTCTGACCCACTGGAATTGTGATACAGTGAATTATAAGTGAAATAATCTGTCTGTTAACAATTTTTGGAAAAATAACTTGTGTCATGCACAAAGTAGATGTCCTAACCGACTTGCCAAAACTTTAGTTTGTTAACAAGAAATTTGTGGAGTGGTTGAAAAACGAGTTTTAATGTCTCCAACCTAAGTGTATGTAAACTTCCGACTTCAACTGTATAACTGACACACTACCACGTAGAGAAACAAACAAATATGTTAACTCCTGTCTGTCTGTCTGTCTGTCTGTCTGTCTGTCTGTCTGTCTGTCTGTCTGTCTGTCTGTCTGTCTGTCTGTCTGTCTGTCTGTCTGCGCGCGCGCGCGCGCGCGCGCACTCAGTGATAAGAGCAAGCGGAGGACTAAGACAGTGAAGAAGACCGGAGAGCCCATGTGGAACCAGACTTTTGTGTACTCCCACGTCCACCGCAGAGACTTCCGCCAACACATGCTAGAGCTGACCGTGTGGGACCAGCCTCGCCTACCTGACGAGGATAGCATGTTCATGGGCGAGGTACACACACACACACGCACAGATACAGACACTCAGGCAAACATTGAAGTTGATGAATTGCATTCATTGGCCTTGTGTTTAACTGATTGTGCTAATATTGGTTACGTTTAGATCCTGATAGAGCTCGAGACAGCCCCTTTGGATGATAAGCCTCATTGGTACAATCTGCAGACCCACGACGTGTCTTCCATCCCTCTGCCACGGCCATCGCCCTACATGCCCCGCAGACACACCCACACCGACACACCCAGCAAGAAGCTGCAGCGTAAGTCACAGACAGGTCTATGTGCGATGTGTCTTCACAATATATTTCTTTGTATTGTACAGATGTAGGATCTTAATTTGATCACACTCTTGTTGCTGAGAATTGTCCTGCACCACAGGAAATGTAGATGAGCTTTGTGATGAACCTAAATTCACTGAAACCCACACTAACACATGGTTATATTAATAATATTGCACTTTTCATGTAGCCTACTTTTGGCCAGCTAGTAGCCTAACTACCGATTTTGCAACATCATGGACTAAACGTTCAAATCCTGCTGCTGCAGGATTATTTTGAGCTGACAATATAGGTGTAATTAAGATCCTACATATGTATGTGGTCTGCTTATCCTATTTTGTGTTTGTTGTGATAGTGTGTGTGTGTGTGTGTGTGTGTGTGTGTGTGTGTGTGTGTGTGTGTGTGTGTGTGTGTGTGTGTGTGTGTGTGTGTGTGTGTGTGTGTGTGTGTGTGTGTGTGTGTGTGTGTGTGTGAGTAATGTGTGTGAGTTTGAGATATTACAGTATGTATATAAATGTGGTTTGTGCTTGTGTGTGTGTGTGTATGTGTCTTCATGTCTGTCGGCATAAATGTCTCGATCAATGTGGTCTGCTTACCGCATTCCTTCTGTATATGCCTGTGTGTATTTATGTGACATCCACCATTGTGCAGGTTCTCAGCTCGTTACAGAGCCTGAGTATAATCAAATCAAATGTATTTGACAAATGCTTCGTAAACAACAGGTGTAGACTAACAGTGAAATGCTTACTTACGGGCCCTTCCCAACAATGCAGAGAGTAAAAAAATAATAATAATAATAACACGAGGAATAAATACACAATGAATAATGGTAACTTGGCTATATAAACAGGGTACCAGTACCGAGTTGATATGCAGGGGTACGAGGTAATTGAGGTAGATATGAACATGATAGGCAACATGATAGATAATAAACAGTCGATGAGTCAAAAGAGTTAGTGCAAAAAAGCTCAATGCAGATTTTTTTGGGAAGCTATTGGTTAACAATTTAACTAAGTATTTGGCAGTCTTATGGCTTGGGGGTAGAAGCTGTTCAGGGTGCTGTTGGTTCCAGACTTGGCCCCAGACTTGGCCCCAGACTTGGCCCCAGTGATGTCCTGGGGAGTACACACTATCCTCTGTTGCGCCTTGTGGTCGGATGCCAAGCAGTTGCCATACCAAGCAGTGATGCAGCCAGTCAAGATGCTCTCAATGGTGCAGCTATAGACTGTTTTCACATTTTCACGTAGGTGTTCCTCTTTTCCTGGTGGGAGAGGGCAGTGTGGTGTGAAATAGAGATTACATCATCTGTGGACTTGTTGGGGCGGTATGAGAATTGGAGTGGGTCAAGGGTGTATGGGATGATGGTGTTGATATGAACCATGACCAGCCTTTCAAAGCACTTCATGGCTAAAGATTTGAGTGCCACAGCGCGATAGTCATGTTGACAGGTTACCTTGGCATTCTTGGACACAGGGACTATGGTGGTCGGCTTGAAACATGTAGGTATTATGGCCTGGGTCAGGGAGAATTTGAAGACACTCAGTGAAGACACTTGCCAGCTGGTCAGCGCATGCTCTGAGTACGAATCCTAGTAATCCGTCTGGCTCCGCAACCTTTTGAACATTAACCTGTTTAAAGGTCTTACTCACATTGGCTACGGAGAGCGAGATCACACAGTCATCCGGAACAGCTGGTGCTCTCATGCATCGTTCAGTTTTGCTTGCTTTGAAGCGAGCATAGAAGGAATTTAACTCATCTGGCATGCTCACGTCACTGGGTAGCTTGCCGCATCGTTTCAATTTATTATCTGTGATAGTTTGCAAACCCTGCATTGACCAACATTTTGACTGTTTGATGGCTCATTAGAGGTCATATCGATATTTCTTATAAGCGTCCGGATTATTGTCTCGCACCTTGAAAGCGCAGCTCTAGCCTTTAGCTCAGTGCGGATGTTGCCTGTAATCCATGGCTTCTGGTTGGGATATGTACGTAAGGTCACTGTGGGGATGACAAAATCGATGCACTTATTAATGAAGCCAGTGACTGATGTGGTAAACTCCTCAATGTTATTGGATGAATCCTGCAACTTTTTTGGGCTTCCCGAGTGGTGCAGAGGTCTAAGGCACTGCATCTCAGTGCAAGAGGCATCACTGCAGTCCCTGGTTCAAAACCAGGCTGTGTCACATCTGGCTGTGATTGGTAGTCCCACAATTGGCCCAGCATCATCTGGGTTTGGCTGGGGTAGGCTGTCATTGTAAATAAGAATTTGTTCTTAACTGACTTGCCTAGTTAAATAAAGGTTAAATAAAATAAATATTCCAGTCTGTGCTAGCAAAAAAACAGTCTTGTAGCTTAGCATCTGCATCAATGGTACTTTCTGTTTGAGTTTTTGCTTGTCAGCAGGAATCAGGAGGATAGAGTTATGGTCAGATTTACCAAATGGAGGGCGAGGGATAGCTTTGTATGTCTTTCTGTGTGTGGAGTAAAGGTGATCTAGAGTTTTCTTCACCTCTAGTCACACAGGTGACATGCTTGTAAACATTTGGTAAGATGGATTTCTGTTTCAGTGCATTCATTAAAATCACCGGCCACTAGGAGCGCCGCCACTGGATGTGCATTGTCTAGTTTGCTTATGGCCCTATACAGTTTGTTGAGTGTGGTCTTAGTGCCAGCATCGGTTTGTGATGGTAAATAGACAGCTACAAAAAATATAGATTAAAATTCTCTTGGTAAATACTGTAATATGGTCTTCAGCATATCATTAGGTATTCTAAGTAAGGCAAGCAAAACCTTGAGACTTCCTCAACATTAGAGATCCTCCACCAGCTGCCTTGACGATGCATAGAAAAAAAACGCTAGATGGATATTATGTCCTTGTTCAGCCACGACTTCAAGAAACATAGGATATTACAGTTCTTCAGGTCCCGTTGATAAGATAGTCTCAAACGGAGCTCGACCATTTTGTTCTCTAGTGATTGTACGTTTGCCAATAGAACGGAGGGTAGAGGCGGTTTATTTAACCTCTGTCTTAAGTCTTGTCAGGGAGCTCGCTCGTTTGCCTCTCTTGCACCGTCTCTTCCTCTTTCGAGCCCCGGGGATTAGAGCCTGGTCACTGTTTTGATATCCAGAAGCTGTTTTCGGTCATAGGAAATGATGGCAGAAATATTATGTACCCAAAAAGTTAACTTCATAGTAAAAAAAAATAGCAGAATTGGTCAGGAGCCCGTAAGACGGCAGCTATCCGCTGCAGCGCCATCTTCCAGTTGTGTCTAAAGGTGGGTGGGGGCATGGGAATGCTGTCTTCTTACTAAGAGAGACATTCCATCGACATTATACAACTAAAATGTTGTTCTGTTCTTGTCAGAACACTCAGAAGACTTCCCTGCCGTATTTGTCTATGATGGTGGGTGTGTGTGCGTGTGGGCATGTGTGTGTGTTTGAAAGACAGAGAGAAAAAAAGAGAGCGAGAGAGAGGAACAGAGAAAGAAATTGATACAGCCACTAACCTCTCATTATTTGTCTTGGTAGAAAAACAAATTGGAGATTAAAGGGACCCACTCTCAGCTTTAATGAAGCATTCCTCTCCCTTAAAGATGACGAAAAACACTCACATCGACCTTAGTTAATTGCAGGGTGATTGCAGCGAGATTGTCACTGTTTCGGGATCAGGCAGGTCATTACTTCTTTATGCAAGCTGAACATTATAAGCTCACAGGAGGAGGTTGTTTGGTAAAGCAGGAACACTGTGTATCCTTGGGTTCAACTGGAAGGAGTAGTTTGTATTAGTACTGTCATATTAGCGCTGAGGGCTAAAATTGTGCCAGCTTGGGACAGTACAGTATGTCGTATGTATGTTTTGCTTTTATGAACAATGCTTCTCTCCCCCTGTGGCTGTGTGTGTGTGTAGCAGCCGAAAGAGGCTCGCGGGAGAGGGAGAGGCAGCAGAGGGTTCCCCACGCCACCACTCTGGAGGTGCCGGAGCAGCAGAGGACACCCCAGCATCGCTCTCGATCTGTCTCCCCTCACAGAGAGGAACAGGGCAGGGGCCGATCACGACCCACCAACGTCCCCACCCAGAGGTGAGGGGAGTGGAAAGGACAGGGGGGAGATGGGGTGTTGATGAAGAGAGCGGGTTAAGGAGAGAACTTTAGGGATAAGTTTGTGTTTCGGCCTTTGTGATCCAGAACAATTAGTGCTGCCAATATTGCTCTTACTGTCACTGCCAACACAGCCAACACATACACTGTTACCACAGCTAAAAGCCTTGTTCTCTCTTTCTCCCCACCCCCACCTCTTCTCTCTTTTGCACTCTCTCCCTCTTCCTCATCTCCATGTCTTTCTCAACCCTCATCTGTGTCAGGAGTTTGGATGATGAGATCCACCATAGTAGGAGGTCTAGTTCTCCCACCCGCTACTACGACTCTGCCGGAGGACACTACCAGGAGCAGGACTATGTAGATGACAGGTGTGTGTGTGTGTGTGTGTGTGTGTGTGTGTGTGTGTGTGTGTGTGTGTGTGTGTGTGTGTGTGTGTGTGTGTGTGTGTCCGTGTGTGTCCGTGTGTGTCCGTGTGTGTCCGTGTGTGTCCGTGTGTGTCCGTGTGTGTACAATCGGGTGGCCCTGGATTATTTTTCCCTTTTGTCTTTTCCAGTTCAAAAGGTCCTTTAGTTGTATTTCTTCCTTTGTCTTCTGCTCTCTTCCTTTCTGTGATTCAGCACAATGAATAGTCAGGATTATGTTTGGATATGGCTGCTCACTTGTTTGTTTGTTCTCAGTTGTTTGCCGATTCAGACTCTCAGAACAATGAAGTTATAGCCATGAGACAAAAGTTTGTTAAGAGTTATAAGGCGTCGAAGCATCTCTTGCTGTCATATGTGTACCTGTCGGAGTAGGTAGAAGTTGCCCTTAACCACTGATACAGGGTCATATTTGTTCATCCCCTGTAATGTTTAGGGGTAGGATATGGGATAGAATCATCTGATCCTAGATCTGTGGTTAGGGGCAACTTCTACCTGTCCCATTGTTCTCCGCTGGCTCAGCTTTGTATCTATGTTCTTTCTCTGTCCTCCGGTTTGGCTTCCGTTGTTTATTTCCTCATGTGTCATCCATCCCCATGGTAACCACAGTGAGGTCATCTTGATCCACCAATCAATGCGGGGCAAAAGTGCAGAGTGCCTACACACTAAAAGGTAAACAGGAGTCAGGACGTGTTATTATTTGTATTAGGTATGATCATAATCCTCATTCTCACCGTCCATATGAAGCTTTATCTTAAGTGGTCCTTGTCTTTTTCCATTGATTTTGGAGCTGCATATAGATGTGTGGAGATTTCTTACATGACTTCACCCTTGATCTAAATGCTTCTTATTCTGTCATAATGTGTGTGAGAGAGCAACTGACATGCAATTTCAGTGTGTCCATCCTATCCCATGTGACAGTGACACAACACATACCCGATCAGACGTCAACACTGGGACTGTCCACCGCTGACCGCACATAGCCTCTGCTGACCCTGGCCAATGCCTGAGGGGCAGCTAGTTATTCAGAGTTAGCGTCATGTAGCTATAGTGATCTGTTCATGGTTGTAATAATGTGCCTCGAGCACTAGAGGGCACTTTTTGACACTAGTTCAGTGCATTACCATATCCATTATATTGGACAAAGGTGCAATACTGTCCCAGTGAGCCCACCCATAGAGGTAAGTGGCAAAGCCTGGCTGGTACATGGCTGGAAGAGACTGGCAAAGGCTGGCATACATGCTTCCACACGGCTGGCATGCTGCTCTCCTGTCTTTCTTTAGCAGTAGTTTGGGAGTTGTATTTCCATTCTGTTAATCCATCTTCCTCCTTCCCCTTTTTCTATCTCCATCTCCTGCATGCACACACACATCACACCTCAGGAGGTCTTCTAGACAGTGGTGTAAAGTACTTAAGTAAAAATTCTTTAATGTACTACTTAAGTAATTGTTTTCGGTATCTGTACTTTAATATTTATATTTTTTACAACTTTTACTTTTACTTCACTACATTTCTATAGAAAATAATGTACTTTTTAGACCATACATTTTCCTGACACCCAAAAGTACTCGTTACATTTTTAATGGTTAGCAGGACAGGAAAATGATCCAATTCATGCACTAATCAAAATAACATCCCTGGTCATCCCTACAGCCTCTGATCTGGTGGATTCACGGACCAACGAAACCCAAATTCTTCCTTAATATAAGGAATTTGAAATGATTTATACTTTTACTTTTGATACTTAAGTGTATATGAGCAATTACATTTACTTTTGATACATAAGTATATTTAAAACCAAATACTTTTAGACTTTTACTCAAGTAGAATTTTACTGGGTGACTTTCAACTTTTACTTGAGTCATTTTCTATTAAGATATCTTTACTTTTACTCAAGTATGACAATTGGGTACTTCTTCCACCACTGCTTCTAGACACAGTAACACTCTTCCCGCTAAGATGCCCCTCTTAGTCAACAGCATCCACAAGGACATTTACAGGTATGTGGAAGAAGAGAGAGAGGCTGTGTTGGAAAGTCGCTCCCCTCCAAACTTTGTACCCCGTCTCTCCCCCCATGTACACACACAATTATCTTGTAAGTTAGTGTTGTTGTGGTATGTTAAACTTTTGTAGTTTGATGTTCAGGAGGTAATATCACTTGAGTGACTTCATACCAATGTTGCAGTACAGATACTGTATACTGGTCTTACTGATCTTGATCTTACTGATATCCTTGGATGAATTCTATCAATTCACTTGGAGCCGGTACTGAAAGCCGGTACTTAGAGCAGGTACACTTGGAGCCGGTACTGAAAGTAGTCCAATTTACACTTCATGAACAGTTGTTGCAGTCTTGCCCATGGGAGTATTATCCACAGTTGTAGGCTACCACACACATCCTTACCCATTCTTGGCCTTTGTTGTTTTGATGCTAAGTTGATTTTTGTTGTGTTTTTATAATATGCTTTTATTTTGATTTTTTTTATTGTCTTGAGTGAAGTTCCACGCTGCCTGCATGTCTAAAGACTAGCTCAATGGTGCGCTCCAGTGTTGTCACAGCAACGCGCCGCTCTTTCACACAACGAGTTCTCAGGTTTACAGACAAGATCACCATTAGGTAAGACACACACACGCAGACACAGACACAGACACAGACACAGACACAGACACACACACACACACACACACACACACACACACACACACACACACACACACACACACACACACACACACACACACACACACACACACACACACACACACACACACACACCGACCTTTAGCCCTCAATGACCTCCTCATACCATGGTCAAGGACTCTTCTGAAAACCGGAGAACAGGTCTCCGTGACAACCTGACTACCTTACTATCTGACAACATCTTGCATTGCCGTGACTGTAATCAATCACCTAATCACTCGAAACCAGGTTCAGACTAGCATGTCCTTTATGATTTGGGTATCTAACATTTCTTTCTTTTCCATTTTTCTCTTCTTTTTTCTGCATCTCCTCCTATCCTGTTTTCTCCTCTCCTGCATTGGATGGCATGTTATTGGGCTAGTGATCTACAGCCTTCTCTTGACAGGGTTAAGACTAGGAGCGCTAGCACCAACTGTCTGAACCCAGAAAGGAACCATAGTGTTCCTTCACCAGAGTCCAAAAGGTACCAGCCCACTGACTTGTATTCTGCACCCCACCTCCTACACTCTTTTAGTGTGTGTGTGTGTGTGTGTGTTTGAGTGTGTGTGTGTGTGTGTGTGTGTGTGTGTGTGTGTGTGTGTGTGTGTGTGTGTGTGTGTGTGTGTGTGTGGTGGGGGGGGTCTCATGGAGTGAGTGTTTGTACATAGCTACTTTGTGAGAGGACATAAAGGGAGGGTCCCTTTTTTGTGATAACAGCCTTAAACTGAGACTCAGAGATATGATAGACCCATGAACTCGATAAAGCCCCTATGAGAGTGCAGGTGATCATGTGTTTCTCTGTGTGTCCACCGGGGGTGCTGCGGGTCTCAGCTGCTCCCAGTCTCTGCCCCGCAGACGCCCCGCCAGCCCCAGGATTCTAATCCAACACGCCTCCCCAGAAGACGACAGGTACCCCCTTCCCATCCGGCCCCATCCCTCCTGTTAGCAGCTGACCCCAACCTTAACCCCCACACCTGTACTAAATCCCAACACACAGTGTAATAGTTTGCTAACCTCTAACCCTAAACGTATCCCAATCAATCATTTTGCTCAATGGGACTATTTTCAGGGTCTTTTGATGTAGAATCTGGTGGCCTAGTGTCTTGTGCTCTAATTTGTTCTTTAGAATCACTGTTGCTTGTAGTTTTGATTCTAGAATGTAACAGTCTGTAGGTTGTGTTCTACAATCTAGTTTGTGTTCTAGCATTCTGCTGTGTAAACTTTGTGTTCTAAGATCCTTGCAGCCTCTATCTTCTCATGAAGAATGGCTGTGCTGTTTTGCTTTTCGCTTGCGGAGTTGTAGTCTATGAATTGAGGGATTGCAGAAGCTTTTGTCTGTTCATTGCATGCCTACTGAGCTTTTCTCATTATCACTAATGCTTGTCTTTCATATTCATAACAAAAGACACATAATTCAGGATTCAAAGTTGAGCTTCTATCTATGTAAGTCACAAGTGGTGTGTTTGCATCTGTCTGTGTATGTGTGTCTGTGTTTCTCATCATGTCATCTCATCACCTTCATGTTTGTGGTGTGAATGAAACAGATGGATGATGGAGCGTCTAGTACCTAGACAAGAGACAGTAAACCACCTCAGTGCAAAGAAGAGGTACACACACACACAGTACTTGTTCAATGAATGTGTGTGATGCTTCGTCATGATCATTGTTCCATATTCCATTGTTGTGTATTGACAACACAGAGACAGCTACATCAAATCCATATCTTAACTGGCTTCTGTAGAGCGCAAGGCTGTCCGATTCATTACGAATAGAGAATCAGACTTCTCTCACTTACCCCAGCTGTTTACCCCTCTCCCATACTCCATTCATTTATTCATCCCTCCATCCGATTCTTTCTGTTTTCCACTCATCCCCCAATTTCCCAGGCAAACTCGGACCCTGGACTCATCAACCTGTCACACTCTGGGAAAGAAGCTCCCTGGCAGAGACAGGTAAGGTGGCCAACCATAACATATACCCAGGTTTTGTGTTTCAACATCATCACTTCCGGCCCAATCCTTAAACTTTCATAAAATCTCCCATTCACATCAGTACAGGATTAAAGTGAAAGCTTGAGTCGAGCATGTGAATCTCATTGTGGGTTTCATCCTGCCATAATAGTCTGTCCCCTCTCATGTGTTCCCAGAGTAGGATGAAGTTCTCCATAGACATCTAAGATCAGTTTTCCCCCATAATAATTTAGGTTTGTGGGTAAACTGATCCTAGAGTGGGGGTCTACCTCTTTTCTGTTCACAAGTTCATCCACAGTACCACTATTTAAACTTTGATTTGGGAATGAACTATTACTTTAAGAGGTTGTCACCTGTACCTGTACTGTACTGTACTGCAGTGGTTAGCATCAGGGGTTGGAACCAATTTCTTTTCCTAATCATTTCATCCAGAACAGAAACATACTTTTTTTAGTTCCGTTCCACTTTTCAGACCAGAAAAATAGAATTCTGAACCGGTTCGAAACAAAAAAAGTTACAGTTTATTTCGTTCCTTTCTGTTCCTTTTTAAACCTCTGAAATCTATATATTTTTTTACATTTAGCTCGACATTAAATTACTTCACCAATGGATAGAGCAGCTTGCTATGGAGCGGGTAAGCTATGTACATGCATTGGACAGACAAGTGTAGGGTAGGGTGTAAACATGTTTTTGCGGGTGAGGATAATGCTGGGCATATTGTTTTTATGACATGCATTATCTGAATTCGGCACACAGATTTATACCTACGGAGGAGTGGCTTATATGAAGGAACTTTAAATGTCTTTGAACTTCAAAGAGTTGACTAAACTAATGTTGGACCAGAGCTAGCCCTTGATCATGACTCTCTGTTACATTACATTTCACTTAATGGTGCCTAGAGTTTTCGAGAGCTAGACCAGAGCTACCTAATAAGCTAGCTAGATAACAAGCTTGTGTGTGCAGAGCGGCACCAGTTATTAAAATAAAAACACGGCTTATCTTTTTGTAGTTAATGAATCCAATATGAAACTATATTATTCTTAACTAGCATTGAAAAAGTAAATCTATTGTTCTCTAATTTGCATAGGCGCTTTGTTGCATTTTTTTTTTGTGGGATTGTTAACCGGTTCCCATGTTTTTAAAATAATGGTTCTGTATAGATCACCTTCGTTCTCGGGTCTGGTTCGGTTCCTTGAAAAATGTGTTATTTTACGGTTTTTGGTTCACTTCCCTGAACCAGTTCCAACCCCAATTCAACAGCTCAGACACAAGACGTATGTGACAGGGTCTACAGACAATCACAGACTACAAAGGGAAAACCAGCCACGTCGCAGACACCGACATCTTGCTTCCGGACAAGCTAAACACGTTCTTTGCCAGCTTTGAGGATAACACAGTACCACCGACGCGGCCCGCTACCAAGGACTGTGGGCTCTCCTTCTCCGTGGCCGACGCGAGTAAGACATTTAAGCGTGTTAACCCTCGCAAGGTTTCCGGCCCAGACGGCATCCATAGCCGTGTCCTCAGAGCATGCGCAGACTAGCTAGCTGTAGTGTTTTCGGACATATTCAATCTCTCCCTATCCCAGTCTGCTTTAAGATGTCCACCATTGTTCCTGTACCCTGTACTGAAAGCAAAGGTAACTGAATTAAATTTATATCACCCTATAGCACTCATGAAGTGCTTTGAGAGGCTAGTTAAGGATCATATCACCTCTACCTTACCTGACACCCTAAACCCACTTCAATTTGCCTACCACCCTAATAGGTCCAAAGATGATGCAATCGCCATTGCACTGCACACTGCCCTATCCCATCTGGACAAGAGGAATACCTATGTAAGAATGCTATTCATTGACTATAGCTCAGCATTCAACAACATAGTACCCTCTAAGCTCATCATTAAGCTCGGTGCCCTGGGTCTGAACCCCGCCTTGTGCCACTGGGTCCTGGACTTCCTGACTGGCTGCCCCCAGGTGGTGAAGGTACGAAACAACACCTCCACTTCACTGATCCTCAACACAGGGGCCCCACAAGTGTGCATACTCAGCCCCACCTGTACTCCCTATTCACCCATGACTGCGTGGCCACACATGCCTCCAACTCAATCATCAAGTTTGCAGACGACACAACAGTAGTAGGCCTGATTACCAACAATGACGAGACAGCCTACAGGGAGGTGAGGGCCCTGGGAGAATAACCTGCCAGGAAAATAACCTCTAAGTCAACATCAACAAAACAAAGGAGCTGATCGTGGACTTCAGGAAACAGCAGAGGGAGCATGCCCCTATCCACATCGACGGGTCCGCAGTGGAGAAGGTGGAAAGCTTGAAATTCATTGGCGTACACATCAATGACGATCTGAAATGGTCCACCCACACAGACAGTGTGGTGAAGAAGGCGCAACAGTGCATATGTATATACTGTATTCTATTCTACTGTATTTTAGTCAAAGCCACTCCGACCATTACTCAATCCATTATTTTACTTTTAGATTTGTGTGTATTGTTGTGAACCGTTTTTAGATACTACTGCACTGTTAGATACTACTGTTCTGTTGGAGCTAGGAACTCAAGCACTTCGCTGCACCTGTAATAACATCTGCTGAAGATGTGTATGTGACCAATAACATTTAATTTGATTTGAACCCATGGTTATCATGGTGATGCTGACGTTAGCATGAGAGCATGGCTCAGGATTCACTGATATGTTTTTACATGTCTATACGGATTTCAACATGTTTGACAATGTTTTTTTTTATTTTTTCATATGTTTTCCTTCCTTTCCTTTCTTTGCTTTTCTTTTTGTCTCTATTCTGTTATTTTATTTCCTTTTTGCATGCTGCTTTGCACTGTGCGACGGTGTGCACACGGTGTGCACACGGTGTGTATGGTGTGTGTGTGGGGGGCCCCAAGATTAAGCCCACCTCCATCCTGAGGGCATCCCGAGGACGGCCCCCTCCCCTGCGGCCACTCGGTAAGGGGAACCTCCGGGGTTCCCGGGCTCACCCCAAACAAACAGGTGCTGACCTCTGACCCCTTACCTCTGACCCCCTGGAGGAGTGGTCTGAGAGAGAGAGAGAGAGAGAGAGAGAGAGAGAGAGAGAGAGAGAGAGAGAGAGAGAGAGAGAGAGAGAGAGAGAGAGGCTGTTACCTTCCTCCTCTGTGTGCCTTTAATGCAGACACACTATTTATTTGACATTGTACTCCAGCCCTGGGCCAATGTGTGGTGGGTTGTGTGTGTAAGTGTATGTGTCGTGTGTGTTTATACAATGGGTGGGTCTAATCCTGAATGCTGATTGGTGTCTATTCCACAAGTTACCACCGGCTAAATCTATGTTGTTAAAATGCCTATTTACTCTGTTCCATCGGACTGCACAATCCACTGTCTCATCTGCCCAGCCATGCTATTTATAAAAGCATCTAGACATTATCTCACATTTCCTTTAGACTACCATTTAGTTTTCAACAGCAGAGATTTGTATAAACATTGCTGTTTGTCTCTCCCACATTTACAACATTGTTTCAATATTCAAATTCGATCTCCAGCTGTCGCATAGTAATGAACGATTCAGGAATCGGGACGAGACAGACAGGCAGACAGCATTTCTCAGCCAGTCGAAATCATGAATCAGAATCATTTTTATGGATATATACAAAGAAATATCACTTGAAAACAGGTCAAACGAAACTATGTGCAGCTATTTGGCAGTCTTTCCAGCTTCAGTTGAAGTGATTGTGTTAGCTGTGTTGTTGGTTAGGTCCTTTGAACAACAGTGTCCTGACGAGAGAGCACATTTTCAATGTCAGGTGAAGTCACGCCTCATTAGCTCATTGTTATGGATGTATCCAAATAAATGTCACTAGAAAACATCTTAGACAAATGGAAATGTAGCTGCTTTGTTGTTCTTGCTGTTTGTCGTGACTGTAAATTGGCTGTCGTTGGCTAGCTAGCAAGCAAGGGATAAAAACTCCAAGTCAGTATGGCAGTAGAACATTTAGAATGGGTCACGTCCATAAATACAGAACAAAAAGACTGAACGACAGTCTCTGGCAACCGAATTGATAGAACGTACGACCAGCCGGCTTGGGTAGGAACCCTAGATTTGTGTCGGGACTATATCTTGTGGAAGGATGAAAATATTGTGAATAATGAGTGAGAAAGTTACAGGCGCACAAATATCATACCCCCAAGACATGATAAACTCCCCTGTTATTATTGGTGAGAGGTTGGCATGTCTTGGGGGTATGATATTTGTGCGCCTGTAACTTTCTCACTTATTATTCATAGTTCATTCAGGATTATCCGTAACCATGGAGTCACAAGCTTGATCTAGTCATTCCGTGCTATGAATATGAGACCAAATACATAACTTTTTACTACTTTAATACACATATAAGTACATTTTTCCCAATACTTTTGGTCCCCTAAAATGGAGGGACAATGTCAAAAAAGTGCTGTAATTTCTAAACGGTTCACCCGATGTGGATTAAAATACACTCAAGTTAAAGCTGACAGTGCACTTTAACCTCATAGTCATTGTATCATTTAAAATCCAAAGTGCTGGAGTACAGAGCCGAAATAAAAAAGAATTGTCATTGTCCCAATACTTTTGGAGCTCACTGTATGTGTACAAACTCTGTGTCCAGCAGTGAAAGGAATAGTTAGTGCTGCAGGATTTCCATGAAGAGATACATCCCCTTGTTGTATCTCTCTCTCTCATTCTTTCATCCTCTTTCTTTCCATCTCTCTCTCTCTCTCTCTCTCAGGGGCCCCCTGCAAGGTGGTGTGTCTCTGTCCTCCTCAGTGACATCCTCGTCAGCAGCTCGCAGGGTCAGACACCTCCCACAGGTCCCCGACAAAAGTAGCAGCCCCGTAGAACAAGGTGTGTCGCTTGCTTGACTTGATTTTTTTTTCTGTAAACCTGAGTGAGTGATATGTGTGTGTGCTTATTTTTACTCATTCCTCTGTGTGTGTGTGTGTGTGTGTGTGTGTGTGTGTGTGTGTGTGTGTGTGTGTGTGTGTGTGTGTGTGTGTGTGTGTGTGTGTGTGTGTGTGTGTGTGTGTGTGTGTGTGTGTGTGTGTGTGTGTGTGTGTGTGTGAGCTCTAGCAGCGGAGGAACGTGTTCGTCAGCTCCAGATGAAGGTGCAGCAGAGGGATTCCTACAGTTCTGCTGCTCCCTCCACTTCCAGCAGGGACCTGGAGAGGGCGCTTAAGAGCAAACGCGAGGTCAGTCACCTGTCACTAGAGGTCAGCCAATAACCCCATGTCTGTCTCCCTCTCCATCTCTTTCTGTTCCTCTCTCTCTCTCTGTCCCTCTCTCTCTCACTCCCCATATCTCTGTCCCTCTCTCTCGCTCCCTATATCTCTGTCCCTCTCCATTTCTCTCTGTCCCTCTCTCATTCCCCATATCTCTGTCCCTCTCACCATCTCTCTCTGTCCCTCCCTCTCTCATTCCCCATATCTCTGTCCCTCTCACCATCTCTCTCTGTCCCTCGCTCTCTTGCTCCACATATCTCTGTCCCCTCCCTCCATCTCTCTATGTCCCTCCCTCTCTCGGGTCCCATATCTCTTTCCCTCTCACCATCTCTCTCTGTTCCCCTCTCTCTCACTCTCCATCTTAATCTTGCCTCTCTCACCCCTCACTCATCTATCCCCCCTCTCAATTCAAAACAATTCAATTCAGTCTATTGGCATTAAAAACATGTGTATATGTCTTCTCATCCTCTCTCTCTAGCTGTATAAGGACCAGAGGAGAACCAGCTGTGAGAATGTATCCCGCAAGTCTTCAGACAGTGATGTCAGTGACGTGTCAGCCATCTCTCGCACCAGCAGTGCCTCCCGCATCAGTAGTACCAGCTACATGTCCATCCAGTCAGAGAGACCCCGGGGACGCTTCAAGTAAATAGAACCACACACACACACACACACACACACTCCTGTGTGTTGCAGTAATGTCTACAACATGTATTTGTCTGTCTGTATGTATAGCAAGGCGATCCGTGCGTCAGGCCAGAGCATGTTGAAGAGCACCAGCGTGAGCGGTGAGATCTATGGCATTGAGCGCACAGACGGCAGCCAATCAGATACAGCCTTGGGTGGGGGCAAGAAGCGGCGCTCCAGCCTCAGCCAACGGGTGGTTGCCATCGTGGGCCTGCCCTCCAGACGCAGCTGCAGCACCTCACAGCTCACCTCCCAGAAAGGTAACACAGACAGACCACAAAATCAAGACGATCATACACAAGCCCTGGATCCAGCACCCATTTGACAACCTGTTGGTATTGTTCATGCATTGTTGTGTGTTACCTGTGTGTTTGCTGTGTGTGTGCAATAAGAAGCAGTGGGGGTGGATACCAAGAAGAAGGGCAAGAAAAAGAACAAAATCCAGATCCAGCGGAGTACAGAGGTGGGTATGGCTGTAGAGTACCCCCGCCAGGCCAGCAGAGACTCCACCGACGGCAGCATGAACAGCTACAGCTCTGAGGGGAAGTCAGTATCTCTAGCCTCTCTCAGTCTCTTTGACTGTAGCGGTAGTGTCATTCTCAATGCTTATCCAATCTAACATTATTTCAGTAGTCTAACCCCTGTGTGTGCGTGTGCGTGTGCGTGTGCGTGTGCGTGCGTGTGTGTGTGTGTGTACGTGTGTATGTGTGTACGTGTGTATTCCAGTCTAATCTTCTCGGGGATGAGGCTGGGGGCTGACAGTCAGTTTAGTGATTTCCTGGATGGCCTTGGCCCCGCCCAACTGGTGGGCCGGCAAACATTAGCCACACCTGCCATGGGTGAGTGACACGAAGGACTTGTGTAACCTGGCATAATATACTACATGCGGTATGAAACATTCATTGAACTGGATAAGATATATTGTGTGTTTTACAGGAGATGTTCAAATTGGAATGATGGATAAAAAAGGCCAGCTGGAGGTAGAGGTGATCAGGGCACGTGGCCTTAACCCCAAACCAGGGTCCAGATCACTCCCAGGTACAACACACACCGACACACAAACACACGAATGTGCGCACCCACCCACCCACACACAGACAGATAAGTGTGTTTGTTCTCCATACCCTTATTCCTTTCTCCCCCCCACCTCTCTCTCGCTGCAGCTCCCTATGTCAAGGTGTACCTGCTGGATAACGGCGCCTGTAAAGCCAAAAAGAAAACCAAGATTGCACGTAAAACCCTGGAGCCACTCTACCAGCAGGCCCTGCTGTTTGAAGAGAGCCCACAGGGGAAGATCCTCCAGGTAATAAAACCATGGAGCTGTACTATGTGTGTTTGTGCGTGCGTGTTTCCTTGGCCTAACATATCTCTCTCACCTTCCACAGGTAATAGTCTGGGGCGACTACGGGCGACTGGACCACAAATGCTTCATGGGAGTTGCACAGATCCTATTGGAGGAGCTGGACCTCTCTAGCACAGTGATTGGCTGGTATAAACTGTTTCCCCCTTCCTCATTGGTGGACCCTACATTAGCCTCGCTCACGCGGCGGGCATCCCAGACATCCCTGGACAGCTCAGGACCAGCTAATATGCGCTCTTAGTGACCGCAACGCAACCACAAACCCAAATGGACCACAACCAATGGACAACAAATGACCAGAGTGCATGACCACATACCTAGGGCCAATTTCCCTTAGGGCAATAGAGCAAATCAGAGAGAAATAGAGATAGATAGAGAGAGAGAGAAAGGAAGGAAGGAAAGGAGATAGAGAACTAGCCAATCAGAGCTTACCTGGATTCTGACAATCACTTCCCATGCCTCCCTCCCTTCCCTCTTCCCGCCTTTCTCTGGGCTGCCGGGGCCTTACTCCTGAGTCTCACCTCTTGTATTCCTCCTCGTCTCTGACATCTCCTTTCTTTGTCTCCTCTTTGTCCATTCCTCCTCTCCCGCCATTGAGTGTGTTATGGCACGTGCTCCTGAGATAGAAGGGACTCATGCAGCCCACTCTGTTAGGTGGCACAAGGGATGTCAGCCCAGCCTTGGTGAAGCCAATCAGTGAAGAGGTTATTGTGAGGCCATAAAGAGTGTGCAGGAGACAAAGAGATAAGATTGATGATGCCCTGCCGACAGTTGCCCATCACAATGTGTTTCAGCATTGATGACGTCATGGCGTCACTATAGGTGTCTGTGAGGGTTGGGCTGGTTGCACAATCTGTTAGGGAAGGGAGTCTGCACAGGTGGAAAAAACACTTGTTCTAAGATCAAAGCAAGCACAAAAGCTTGATTCTTTTTTGGACAAGGATTGATTATGAAAGAGAAAGAAAAGCAGAGGCCAAATTATGGTTAGATATGTTTTATTCTATTTGCCTAGAGTTCAGAAAGTTACCATGTGGTGCAAACTCCCTGTGCGTGTATTTGGTTTCGAGTGACGGTGGTCTGCAGACCTGCAGAGGTCTCGTCACCCCCCCCCCCCCCCCTCTCGTTCCGCCCCCGCGAGCGAGGCAGGCGCAGCATGACTCGGGACCCCGGCCCAAGCTGCATGCACATTTTTTTTGTAAAACAAAAGCCAGACAAATTACTTTAAAAAAAAGAGACTAAATGTGTGTTAGTTCCACATACTTTAGGCCAGCTTGTATGTTGCATGTACTTGTACAGTTTGCTCGTACTGAATATGAATACAAACAGAAAAGCCATCCGCCTTCCAAGGGCGGACACCGGGGAATAAGCTCCGCCCAGGCCACACCTCCAACTCTGGGTATGAATTTCCATATTAGGAAGTCTCCAAAAGCCTTTTTTATTTTCTTGTGTTCCTTTTGAACCCTTTGGAGAGCAGTGCTGTATCATAGTACTGAGCAAACTGGAACCCCCTAGTTATCTGAGGATCTAGGTGCTTTAACAGTAGTCTATGACAGTGGGGCTAGAAACAGAGGTCGAGAATGTGTGTATAAAAACAGAGCTTAATGTATATGAAGTAAAATTATGACTTGACAGAAATTATAAAGATATAGATATATGATTAGCAAATGAGTGTATCTGACTACACGCATTACCTACGCGCACACACACCTTGTAAATATGAGTCAGGGGGAGAAGTTTGACAATATTTACACACACACACACACACACACACACACACACACACACACAAACACAAAACGATCCAAACATTCCTGGTCCTCTGGAAACAGATCAGAGCCCCATGCCCTGTGCCACGAGAGGCACTGAGCGGTGCCCAACCACAAGAGGGAGCCAACAGACCTTTCAGTTTCTCGTAATGGCAGCCAACACCAACATGACTATTTGCGACACACTCCATCTTGTTTCTTTAACCGCAAAACGTTTAATCCCCCTACTTTCTCATGGTTTGGACTGAACTTAAAAGCCAATGAAAATCTTGTTTGCTGACCTTTCAGTTGAACACCTTGCGGTGCGGCCCACTGCCCTTTCCTTTGTCAGTATTACTCCACGATACTGATTGTTTACAGTCCATGGGTATCCACTCAAAAACACGATATCTAGGAAATAAGTATTCACTGCTACATTTCTTGTTTGTATAACAGATGTGGCTCTACTGATGTGTATGTTTTATATTCAAGAGTTCATTTTTATTATTTACAAATAAAAGACTGTGTGGAAGAAAAGGGTGAGCAAATCGACTCAAATGAATGTCAATACACGGGTATGCGATTTTGAAAATGACTAACTTATCTACTGCAAAATGGCTGCTGTACAGTACAAAGGAGCCATAACACAGCCCGTGTTGTTCAGCTCCAACATATTAAGCAATTTAACAACTTTCCCTTCCCTTCCCTTAACACTAACCCCTAACCATAACCCTTAACAAAGGTAGGTGCTGCACATCAGCGGTGGGCTGATGTGGGTTGGCCCACTTACAATGCCCACCACTTGAAAGGATTTGCAATGCTACTACAGCCTTTGTTCAGCATCATTCTCTATCAATTGTTGTTAGCGTTCATAACAATATAATTGATGCATGTCATAACTGCTTTAGGAAAGATAATTGATTCACATACCTGAGCTGTTGGAATAATCTCCAGTCTCAGAATACACCTTCAAATGTGTTGATTTTCACTGGTATTGACAATAACAAACCCTTTCCAATACTCCCACTTACTAGTGGCAGTGGACACTGCCTTAGGCCTACCTACACCATGACTGCATTCTTGTATGACTTGCATATTTTCAAAGACTGTGTCGACCTATGGGGCAGCACAGGGCACATGCGTGCAAGCCTGTAATGTAAATTATAACTAATATTTGTTAGGCGTTTGCAAACTATCATATAGGACATACATTCAATTCTGAAAGTGAACGTAACGGACATTTCTCAGTAGCACACAGTGAATGCATACTCAGTGAAAAAAAGGTTTGTCTATGCATCCACATGTAGGCCTGTCGACCGCAAATATATTTATACCTAGGCCTATAGGTCTACATTTGGTGAACGTACAAACAATTCGTTTTGTATCTGAAAGGTTTTCCTTTTGTTTTAAAGATCGATGCACATAGGCCTATGTGTTGCCAAGAGGCAGAGCAGAATAGTTTTGGCGAAATGTTGATGTTTGGTGCGCCAGATGAAATTGTTAAGTGGGGGAAAAAATGTACGCTGTCCATGGTTCTGAAATGAACTGTTGCATAGGCTAATGCAACAATTAGACCTAGTCCTAACAACCCACTCTCCTTAATTTGTGTAGGACACCATCCTGCAATAACTGATTTATCTGTCATATCACTTTTTGATTGACATGAAGTTTCTCCTTCATGGCAGTTTACATTTTTCCTCTACCAGATTTT
This sequence comes from Salmo salar, assembly GCF_965601325.2. Lineage (NCBI taxonomy): Eukaryota > Metazoa > Chordata > Actinopteri > Salmoniformes > Salmonidae > Salmo > Salmo salar. The sequence goes on along the minus strand of NC_138291.1, from coordinate 63,941,592 downwards.
CTCTACCCTACCTTTTTATTTGGCTTTCTCTACCTTTTTCTTTCGCTTTGGTTAATAGCGCTCTGACCTTTTGCGTGCTACATAAATTGTTATTATAGACAACGTGCACATGCACCTGCACATCACCCAAACAGATATCATGGGTAGTGGGCGTGCGGCTGTGCCTATAGGACGGATATTAAGAATCATGTCAGAAGGAATGCTATTTTTCGTCGGTGTTAATCATTTGAACAGCGCCGAGTTAAACTCTCTGGGAGTCCATTAGATCATTAAAATAGACTGGTGGAACACCCGCCGAGTCATTACTACACTATTCCCCCGTAAGAGACTTCCACTCACCCTAAACACAGTTTAATCAAATTAGATAGCGGGCTATGTCTTGGGGTTTCTTCTATTGATATTCATTAAAAATACATGATTTATCACTAAGTTCTCTGAGGCATGTCCCATTCATCTGTCTGAAGGTAATAAACGCCACGCAGGCTATAAGAGCACAAACAGTTGGAATGAATTGACTTTGACAGGGAGAGACATTCCACAGTTCTACTGTATGGTGACATGCTTAGCCTATTTTGAGGACAGATTGTCAATAAAAAAAACGTGATTAATAGCGTAATAATAATAATAATAGGCATAATAATAATACTAATAGTCTAATAATAATAATAATAATAATAATAATAATATATACATGGAAATATAAATAGGCCTAGATAAATAAATCACGATCATGTAATAGAGCAGACTAATACATTGCACCTGCATGATCAGCCCTTTTGTGTGTCGAGCTTCACATAACAAAACCGAATGTCTTTATAGCGACAACGACAACGTAGGCCTAACACAACACAAACAGAGGGGAGGTTTTGTTTCCCGAGAATGTGAGTTTTATCCGTTTGTCAAATAAGTATCATAGATGGTTTTCATGTCTTTCAAAAACCGTAGCTTAACTATGTATTGGTCTGACCTTTCAGGTCTAGCGAAAAAAAATGAAAAGAAAAACTTAACAATTTCGTAAATAAAAACTGCGGATTATATGAGGATTTCCCTCCACATCAATGAATTGACTTTCAATTCACTACTCGTTTTTTCAGGAATACAAATGACATTGATCTATATCATGACGCACTGCATATATTCAAATATATATATTCGGCATATATTCGGCAAAACATTGTAAACTGCGGGCCTAGTCTACTTCAAACATGATGTTTTCCAACTAGGCCTAATGTTTAAAATAGTAGTTGAAACAGGTGACGCAACATGTAGGCCTGTAGACATTTTCACTAACCTTTTCTCAGATTCTCCAATTGAAGTTGCCTTGTTCGTTGTTCTGTTACATTAGCCTGCTTAACCTTGTTTAGAAATAATCTTACTCCCGTGATATACATTCTATTTCAATCGATTTATTTGTTCCTGTAGATGGAGTAGGCCTAGGCTAAAGAGGAGTTGAGCATCAACATTGGAATTTCGATAGATCTCAAATTTCTCCCAGAAAATAACTCTAACCCTACTCGGATATAGACCTACCGACGTTCAAAGTCTTCATAGTGCAAGTCTCCTACGGGGAGTAAACCAGGAAATTGCGTATAGTGTACAATATTGTAATATGCTGCCAATTTCAAGTGGGAGCTCTTGGACTGGACTGACCATGCATCTGTGATTTACTGATGGTTGACGCTAGAGGGCGTCTGAGTCCATGATTGTGGAAGTCATGCCAATGCCATGGCCACCTCAAAGCGAGACAAAACTGAAAAATGGCATAGTCTTGTATCTAGATAAGTTTCAAGGAGTGAATACATTATGCCTACCATGTGGGCTATCACTTTTATGTTTGTGAATATATGAATACTAGTAGGCTTTGGCTTATTATTTATTACTTGGATGAACCTAAAAGTTGGTTATGATACGCGTGTGATTTTATATTAGGTCTGTGATAAACCCTTGAACATACAGCATTCCATGAAAAATTCAAACTATGAAAATACAACAAACAGTAGGCTATTTATTAGCCTATGAGGGAAACCTCGTGCGCTAAACTTTTAAAGAGACTGGGATTGCGTGCCAAGGGTGTGCGCTTCGCTCTTGGATAAAACGTCCGTCATGGTATTTCAGTTCTACGCAACTAACATTATTGCACTGACATAGGAGGCAGGCCTCCGTTCAACAGACAAATACATGGTTGATGTCCCACGTGGACCATCTCGGCCTCCCCATTTATCACCATAACAAGCGTTCAGTGTAAAATTAACACCGACGTATTAACTACTACAGCCATAAACATGGTCATGCATTACGCGGAGATTGTCGCAGATAGCTGGGTGGTATCCGCAGCCCGTCCGAGGGAGATGGGCGTTTGTGGTATAGGAAACCTGTCCGTTTCCATTAACGCCCGAGTTATGTAATTCATTTGATGAGTTTTGCACCTGTGTGTGGTGTGTGTGATGGTACGCGCGGATGTTGCAACAACAAAAAAAGACACACAAACACACACTAGGAGAGAATGGGAGCTCAATGTGATAATTTGGCCTATAGCCGCATAATCCTTCAAATGTTATCTAATACCTGCCGAAGCCTGGGCGGCATGCGCGCCCATCTCTCGGTGTGATAATGCCACATTGTGAAATCTAGTCCTTAATATTAATTGTAAGGCTGGGAATCATGCCTCGACCAGCAGAGCTTGATATTCTTCGGACAAGGTAAGGCTCGATTTAACAAGGATTGTGAGCTAATTCCCTGGTTTTCTCTCTGATTTGTAAAGAGAAACTTCCATCTTCTTTGCTGGGAGAGGACAATGCTGAAAGAGAGAGAGCGAGAGAGAGACAGACAGGGGGAAGGAGGGGGGCTGCATTTTGTCCGAAATGTTCAGTTTGAGGTAGCCCGGCCAGAATGCCCTCTCTGCTACATCTGACCACGCGTGGAGCCCTGTGTGCGTAAAGACCCACCACAAACACATTGAAGTGGGTGGTGAGTGTTTTCCTGACACATCGCGCATGGGATTACTTTTTTGGTGCTCTTATCAAAGTGAAACAACTTAATTGTTAGTTGTTTTTTAGACATACAATTATTTTTATCCTGGACTGAAACCATAACCTATTTGTGTAGGCCTGCATGCACTTCTCACGATGTATTTTCTACAGATTAGCCAAAATGTGCTTTTAGATATGCCCTCTGATGTCATAACTCCGACGTTTAAAGGTAAGGCTACCGAGTGGATATCATAAGGTGAATGCACCATTTTGTAAGTCGCTCTGGATAAGAGCGTCTGCTAAATGACTTAAATGTAATGTAATGTAATGAGTGGTGCAGCGGTTTAGGGCACTGCATCTCAGTGCTAGAGGCGTCACTATAGACCCTGGTTCGATCCCGGGCTATATCTCAACCTTCCGTCATCGGGAGTCCCGTAGGGCGGCGCACAATTGGCCCAGCGTCCTCCGGGTTAGGGGAGGGTTTGTCCTGGGTAGGCCATCAATGTAAATATTAATTTGTTGACTTGCCTAGTTAAATAAAGGTTGAAAAATAAAATATCATTCACAGCAGAAGCGGTTGAGTAGTCCAATAGAAATGGCTAGAGAGAAGCATTAAGAGACACAGATAATGTGTTTTGTATATTGAGCACTGATTTATTGCGCGAACCTTTGGTCATTTCCATATATTGAAATGTGTACGAGAGCCCAATCACTCAGTTTCTTCGGGGCTCCCGCACTTGGACATGATTTTGATTTTTTTTTTATTATAACATATTAGTTTGCATTAGGTTAGGCTAAAAGACAAAAAGGGAGTGTTCTGTATTTCTCTTTTTGATTAAAATAGATTGAGATCACTGGTCAATAGCCCATTATTTATTATGAATTCACTTCAAACACAAGTCTACGAAAACGTATTGTAAATAAACATGGTAACCCTCCTCTCTCTCGCTCTCTCTCTCTCTCTCACACACACACACACACACACACACACACACACACACACACACACGCATGCGCGCGCGCACACACGTGCACGTAGTGCATGTCAGTCCATGCATCCATGCAGTGTGGTGCTACATGGATATCTCTAATGCATTAACACCGCCTGACTGATTTATGACGGAATCGGGCACGGTATTTGCATATTGAGATTATCGCGGCCTGGGCTCCCTCCTGCACGAGTCGTAGCGCTCTTTGGCTTTGATCAATGTCCGCCTTGAGTGAGCGGGGGGGAAGGAAAAACATTCTTTGTGCAAACAGATGGAGTGGGGTGTAGGGAGAGGTCAAGGTTAGCGCTCTGTGCCGTAGAATATGGATGTATAAAGCGAGGGCCCCACAAGCGCTTTCACGCATACCGACAGTAGCCTAGACTCCTCAACAGTTTACAAACGCGTTGTCCACGAAATACTATAATTACTTATACAGTAGGCCTATAAAGTGGCGTTATTTTTTTTATTGTGGCAGTTTGGGGGGGAATCGATATGAATCCAAATTGTTAACAACAACAAAAAAACTTTAGCATGTTCATCTTTTCAACTTGTTTTCAACGTTATGATGCTGTTCTTCAACGCTATTGTGGGAAATGTCTCTACAAATCTGCATTTCAATCATTGGGATGCTATATGGTGGGCGGTCCACACTAAGATACGAATCAATGTGAAGCCTATGTGTGAAGCATATCAGTGAATCCTACCAATTTGAAGAGGCCGTGGTGGCCGGCTGTCACTATATAGTAACATAACAGGCTGTTTAATGAATGATCCCGATGATATTCACTGCCCTATTTTATATCGATATGTATTCATTGAAAACAGTAGGATACACAATCGTAGTTAAGGCTACAAGTGAATGTCCTTGTAACATTGTTTATTTGAACCATTGCACCATGCGCGTAAAGCCTGATCTTAAATGCATGCCAGTGTCCTCAAATAATTACAGCGACATTCAAGGTAAGTCCATCAAGGGAATTAAAAGTGTGTCCCAACAGTATTAAGTCCTATATACGCCAGTGTGGGGACACAAGCAACACATTCACTTGATTTAGGTCAATGGTACATTGTGATTAGCCCACCTTTTGGATCAGGCAATCATGTTCCGCTGTATGCAAGACTGAGACAATTGAAACTGGCTAAATATCAGCCATAAATTCACAGAATAAAAAATATCTTCATTTTTTAAACCCCTTAGGATAAATGGCCAAGATTGGATTAGTTTAAATGGCAAACTATGGCATTAAGTATCCAACTGTTTAAAACGGTTATTTAGACATTAAACAATTCTCAATTTATAGCTGTTCCTTTTTGGATATTTACTTTCAATTACTATAGCCTAATGGCCGTTCCAGAACAAGTCTCAAAGAGGCTGCATTGTGCGTAATTGGACGAAAAGGTCTCCAAACAGACGATGAGAACTGCATTTAAAGTTATCAGTGGAGAATCTTTAAATTGGGGACCGTGGAAAAGTGAGATTGTTTTGAAACAGTCACTGATAATTCCTCTCATCTCTTCCGCGCTCTCAGCACTATATAGGGAACATCTGGAATGATCACTGGTCAATTATGTACATATCAGAAAAGTGGAGAATTTACAAATAACTGTATTGAATGTTTCTAAGTCCTTATTGCTTGCGTAAAAACTTTTGAGAAAGTGAAATAAATGTGTGAAGGGTCCACCATTCTGATGGTGATAGACGGTTTTTGTATTCCTTGCGTGTACGCGAAAAAGACAATTCGACCAAGCAGCCTTGGGTCTGTATAAGATACAACTCTAATGTGCTGTAATATTGTTATTGCCAAAGGCTATATAACAATTGAACATAGGATTTGTATCTGCAGCGTCCATGCTGTCGTTCAACGGAATTAGGCAACGTCTGTAACCTATTTTATCAGCGCCTGAACTTTGACGCCCCGTCATTACACAGCCTGTAAGCATAGCCTTCAGTCCTTCCATATGCACCACAGCACACCAGGCACCAAGCCTCGTCCGCGCGCAACGAACAACTAGTCGCAACCTGTAAAATATTTCACTCACTGGTTATACATTTTTTTCGTCGACGTTGAACGTAGCACCTCCACCACTCCGGGTCGTGTCTCTCTCTCGCTCTCTTTATATTTGTCTTTCTCTCCGTCCTATTGTGCTCTGTGTCCCAAGTCCGTGTGTGCAGCACTTGCCTGGCGCGCGGTTCTTCACTCCTGTGCTTATGCTTCAGTCGCTGTCTAGTCACACTTCAGCTATAGCTCGCTATAGTCTGTTTCTCTCCTTTCCTCCACCCTCCCCGCGCACAGCCCCATCTTGTCATTGCATTTTTTATTTGCATGATGTCTTCTTACGGTGTCGTTATTTAGTCTGCACGGGCGGTGTTTAGCTCGTTTTATATTACCAAACCCCCATTATGTGAGTATTTACACCCCTCCCCCAACCACCGATCCAACCTGAAACACATCTGAAACTTATTAGCCTACAAAGGCGCTTATGGGCATACTCCCACGTTCTGTTCGTCAAGGAGTTTGGATTGCACTGAAAGCATATAGTCTCGAAGTTGTACACTATAGTGCCCGCTAACCTTGCCCACTGAACCCCAAACCCAACTCTGTATTCAAACATCGGTATAGCACGGATTGGACACCTCTCTTGTTTCCACGAGTTAAAAGATTTTTGGTCCCGGGATGGTTCTCTATACCTGCGCGCGCGCTTAAGGTTCAACCCCTGTGCCCTCTTTCCAGAACCTGTCTGTCCTGTTCATGCAACCCGATATTTACGCGCTCCGTTTCGTTCCTTTCAATGGCGCTTTGCCCTTTCTCCTTTTTTACCTATTCTACACACACACACACACACACACACACACACACACACACACACACACACACAATGTTTCTCTTTTTACCACATGGCTAATGTTTACATACTGCTTTACTCATCTCATATGGATGTACTTTATTCCATGCTACTGTATTTTAGTCAATGCTACTCCGATCTTATATTTATATATTTCTTAATTCCATTATTTTAATTTTAGATTCGTGTGTATTGTTGTGAATTGTTTTATATACTACTGCACTGTTAGATACTACTGCACTGTTGGGGCTAGGAACACAAGCATTTCGCTACACCCGCAATAACATCTGCTAAATATGTGTATGTGACCAATACAATTTGATTTGATTTGATGGCTCCACAATGTCCACCACTGCGACTTCATCTGTTAAACGTCTCTCTGTGTTTCTCTCGCTCTCGCTCTCTTTTTCTCTTTCCCTCCCCGCATGCAGCATATGTCCGGCCCCCTCCGAGCTCCTGTCCATTGGCTTTTCTTGCTGTTCCCCCCCCCCCCCCCCCCCCACACACAGTGCACATTGCTTTCATTAGACATCCCTCTCTCTCTCCCTTGCGATCACACACTACCTCCCCCAAATGCCGCTTGTCCGGCCCCCTGATCTTTCTGTCCATTGGCTTCTCCGGGTCTATTTTTCATGTCCAGCCCCTAATGAGTGTCCATTGGTTTTGTTATTTCCCTTCCCTCCTCCCACTTTGCCGCTTCGCCCTGCCCATGTTTTGTATGTCTGTGTCCATCCATCTCCTGACGTTCAAGTTCGCAGAAACGTCACGTCCGCACTTGAACTTGCAGCTCAGGGGGGCTTTTGCCATTTTCCATCTCTCTCTTGCTCTATTTTCAAAAAAGCCATGACGGCGATCCCACTATACATCTTCCCTGCGCCATCGTTGTATTATTTCTAATTTATTTTGGATATCAAAGGCATTGATGAAGATATTTTCTCTGGAGTCTCCCTTCTAACCCGGCTCTCCCGATGTGAACCGAGCTGAACGCCGCCACCAGCCACCATGTCTCGCCGCAAGCAAGGCAAACCCCAGCACTTAAGCAAAAGGGATTTTTCGCGTAAGTACACCTACATTGTCATTTCTACTTTTACCACACTCCTTTTCTACCCAGCCCAATACTGGTTCCATTCAGAAAAACGGAAAATGGGTTACCAGGAGCGTGATTCTCATGGGCACTTTGGACACTGGACAGCACGGACCCGCAGTCAAGTGGACTTCACCGTGAAAGCCTGCCGATAATCTACCTGGGTAAAATACCTATGCGCGCAAAGCATATCCTACCCAAAGCTGAAAGAGAAAAGTTTGATCCAGCTTTCATCCCTGAGAAAAATCGGAGAAGTTTGCAGCGAGAATGGAATTACATTCATACGCACTGCACTGGCTTTAGTGCTCCGGTTGCCTCAGCTACTAAAGTGCATAGGCTACGTTAAGGTACGCGGAGCCTATGAGTTTAGCCTATTCTTTACGCGGAGTTATGTAGAATATCGCACGGAATTTCCGGTATCGGTGCCTGTCTTGGATCGTGGCAGGTTTCCCCCCTCTCGTGCTATTTTTGGAAGGTTTTCAAAAAACTAGAAGTGGATTTTGATTGGGAAAAATCTCGTGTCCGGCTGTTTACAGGCACCGCGTGCATGCGCGTGTAGCTCATCTGCCAACAGAGTCGATATAGATGTCAATAACGGCCTATTTGTACCCTGCTTGTCCAAATATCCTTATCAAATGGATTGTAGTGTTTAGCCTACATTGATTCTGTAAGGTGTTCTGGTATAGTGGCAGGAATTATAGGCTATGCTTCTCAAGTAGCCTAGTAAAATTGGGTGCTTTTGTAAAGAGCAACAGGAGCCACGCTTTTTATATTTTATGTTTTTCTTCCTACTTTTTACAAACCCATATTTGGAGCCATTTGTTTTAGTTTATCATGCAGTTCATTACCCGAAGGTAAGAGAATACAAGAATAACACTGTCATGTCATTTAGAAGGTAATAACAATGTAACGGACATGTTTAATAATGATACTTTTTTTAAGTTGAACTACTGTTATGGAAAACTCCATTACGCGCACATGTATTTTGATATGGAGCCTTTGTTCGTTGATTTCGTTTGGAAACATTACCACCATGTTTACAGTGTTTACAAGCAGCAGGCAGCTATACGCGTTTGTAACTAGAAAAATGACCAAGGTAGCCAGCCCGTGTTGCTACACGGTGTATACGTCTTGCAACCCTTCCTTCAGTAGCGCTCGAATGGTGTTATATGCGATAACATGCGCTACACAGATCCACGTTGTTGTAACATTGTATTGTATCGTGCGGCATTATTAGGTTTTCGCATTTAGTCGAGTGGCCACATAGCCATATATCTGGGGCTCAATGCAGCCAGGGGGCATACAGACCAGCTGCATCGCCAGACTTTTGTTCCTGTCGGAATTTCGTCGCTAGGAGGCAGACGACGATCAGAAACTGGATGTGAACTTGAACCTGATCAATTTCACCGCCATCTCAATCTACATATTTGATGATATGTTTAGAATACAGGGAAACATATAAGGTATACGGCGCGTTCTCCTCCGTGTCCTATTTACTCTCCAGTTTCGAATCCACCGTTTTTTTCTACAGGGGTATAGAAGTTAAACAAATATCATTACAAATGTCAACATTCTGCAGGCCTTTATCTTGTTAAATCTAAAGGCAAAAATCTCTATAGATTCAGACCTATTTTTATTCCATTGGAAATGGTAGAGGATATCCTATTTTACAATGAAAATGTATGTATTTAAGGTGAAATGAATATAAAAACGTGTTCATATAAAAGGTAGGCCGACTTATATGATGGATCTAAATGAAGGTTAGAATTTTTGCTTTTTGAGCAAATATTTAGTAATAGGACGAAAAGGCCTATACCCAAATTATATATTTGTCCATATTTCCTTCATATAAGAAAGGCGATCATTAGTGTTAATGGTAAACTAATCAAACACCTAGGAGAAGAGATATGCTACTTATGTTTACCACCTTTTATTCTTATGGGGCTGTGCGTCAAACATCACAACCACCGTTGTTTTAATATCATGCAGAATGAAATTCGCTTCAAATGCATTAATGAATTCATTTTTATATAGCCTGTTAGAAAACAATTGTTCCACAACAGTTTTCATCTTCTGTTTATTGATTTGCCACGCAACATTGAATTAGTGACGAATCATGTTTATCCCACACATTTAATAGGAATACAATATCATTTAGCTCAGTGTTGCTGCTCTGGTGCAGCCTACATTTTTGCTAATCTGATATTGATAGCATCACATTTAGTTTAGGAGGGGGAAATGTAGTGTGGAAGTGCTATTATGCATAATGTGTAAATGTTCAAATATATATGTCCAGGCTCTGTTTCTCTTCTCTTTCAATTTCATTAAAAGCAGTTCAATGTAGTGGCTAGATATGGTGCTAAGTACGTGCAAATGCTCATCAAAACAAAAACAAATATGCAATCAAATGATATCATCATGAAAATAGGTGTTACACTTTGAGATTACATTTGTTGTTTATCTATTTCTTTTATGAAAATACAACAATGCATTATGCAACTCTAAAATCTACTCTCAGTTCAAGTTTAAGGTGAGGGCTTAGTCTGCTTTCATTAGATTTTATCCAGTGAATTTAATGCCCAGCGTTGTTGTATAACCCTGGCCGTTCTGGTGGTTGACCTGACGTTAAATTAAAGGTAGTAACCGGCCGCCAGAATTTATCACATGTTATCTCTATGTCCCAGATCGCTCGCAGATGTCATGTAGGATTGCTCGTTCAAATCATATTTCCTCTCGCGCGCTGGGAGCTACTCCACATTCCTCCCTCTCTCTCTCTCTCTCTCGCTCTCTCTCGCTCTCTCTTTCTCTCTCTCTCTTTCTCTCTCTCTTTCGGTCTCTCTCTTTCACACACTATTTCCCTCTATCTATTCTCTATCTGTCTCTAGGTTGGGCAGAAATACATTTAACCTCAGTTCACAGGATGCTATCTCTTTTATCAAACATTCCTACCAATCATCAGCCACTACAAATTAAAATCTATTTTTTGATTCTCAGTGGTTTTAGGTTAATTAAAATGTGAAATTGGCAGCTTAGTAAAGAAGGTCAAGATGCTTACCCATTAAGAAGCTAAAGGAGAGCTACTCTCACCTTAGAGCGAAAGATTTCAAACACCATGAGCCGCTCAATAGTAGGCTACTGAGACTCCTGTTTAACCTCCCTCTGTGGTAAAACATCTCATTCACACAGCTCGACGTCCGTGTACAAGACTGACACTCCCCGTGTGACAAAATCAACTTTAAAACGAGTCAAGCGTTAACCCCGGGTTCCATGGCGAGGAATGTACTTGAAAGGTTCCTTTTGGCCGATTTCCGTCTGTAAAAGTGGTTATCTAGAAACTGTAAGTCACACACATGTAAAGAGTCCAGGATAGTTTTTTTTTTAATTATTTCGACACACTGAGGCTGCTTGTCTTTTCTGCACATATGTCGGACACATTTGTAATTTTCCACGTAATGAATTGAAAGAAGCAAGCTATGTCCTATGAACTATTAGTCTTCACCACCCAAGAATAGCCAACTCTTTTGAATATGAAAAACACATTTTAGAAAAATATATCAGAATAACTTTTTCATTTTCCCCTTGAGTATGTTGAGTTACCCAACTGTCTCTGTCCTACTGAGCTTTTGATTTCTACCAATCTATAAAACAGTCCTTAAATTATCCCATTTATTATCCATCAGACTATGGCTTCATTTCTCACAGCTCTGTTTCTACAATCGCAAAGAACATTTCTTATCCATTATAACTCCCAGCTTTAATTACACGCCTTTCTCAGTTGTTGTTGCATTCATTTCAATGGATGTAGGAGTGGTGAGAGTGTGAAGTTGAAAGACTTATAAGTGTTAAGTGGAGCTGTCTGTCTAATGCCAGTCTCACAGAGAGTTAGTCACCATTCTTGCTCTGCAACACCACCCAGACATGAATTCTACTGCTAATACTACTACTGGGGGTGTAGTCTGACGACTACTACTAGTCTAGGCAGAATGGTGAGAGAGAAAAACCCAAAGCATGTGACCATTGTTTTGCACTGTTATTGATACTGCTCAATTGAACACACCACCTCTGATTTCTTGTCTGTTTCTCTCTCTCTCTCTCTCTCTCTCTCTCTCTCTCTCTCTCCCCCTCCCTCCGACCCTCCCTCCCTCCCTCCCTCCCTCCCTCCCTCCCTCCCTCCCTCCCTCCCTCCCTCCCTCTGTCTCTCACTCGTTCCCGGGTTACAGCCGAGCCCCTGTCTGCCGTCGCCTCGGAGGAGCTCTCGTCGGAACGCTGCTCGGAACGCTCAGACCGTTCGGAGAATGGCACGGGCACACTACGGATTGCCGTGGCGACAGAGCAGGATCTGTTGACCTGTGGGCAGTGCCAGGCCACCTTCCCCCTGGGGGACATCCTGCTCTTCATCGAGCACAAGAGGAAGAGATGCCACGGACCCCCCTGTCTGGCCAGGGGCCTGGACAAGCCCCCGTCGCCTACGCCTGGCCTGGCACTCACCCCCTCGCCCTTCCCGGCCTCTCTCCGCAGGCGCCCTGTGGAGGTGGGCGTCCAAGCCACACCGGGGGGCGATGACGACCGCCTCTTGTTGCCCAGAGGGATCTGCCCCAAGCAGGAACACATCCCTGGTAACTACCATTCCCCACACCAAGTTGTCTTTAACCAAACAATAGGAGTTGTGTTTCAAATTCAAATGCAGTATATTTATTGGCGTGGGTGAACGCGGGTAAGCGTGTGTGCACCGTAAAGGTAGGCGTCCATGGGGGTGCGTTTAAGTTTTGAAGTGTCACAATGGGCAATTATATGCAGTGACATGGGAATGTGTATGTCCCTTGTGGGTGTGTTTATGTTGAGGGTTTGGGGGGGGGATTGTATTAAAGCGTTGATGCACTTCAGAATGTGTCGTGCACTTCAGAATGTGTCGTGCAGTGTAGTGCGTGTGGGCGTAGACCGGGTACAGCAGAGGTCACATATTGGGCACACATGTTCCCTTTCCCTGTAGGATTTGTGGTCCTAAGAGACCCAGGGAGAAAAGCACTGCTGTGATTGGGTCAGCTGTCGGGCCTCATTTAAGTGATACATCTGATTGGCCAGAACTGATAGGCTAGGGGCGGGGTCTATTCTGGCTAACCACAACTGTAAAATGTCACAGGGAAGCCACAAGAGAATAGGAATCATCTTATGATTTGATTTATGGATCGTTAGCTCATCCGTGTCTCAGATCGCCTGGTTCTCACTGGCTGGTGTTCTTAATTAGAGACACATAGATATGACAGTGCTGCTGATCTCTAGCTCTGTGCGTGTACATGTATGTGCATGTTTGTGTGTGTGTCAGCCTGCAGAGGGGAAACGGTTAACTTGGCACTGCAGTTGTCCTCAGATCCATTGAGTTGACAGAGAGAGGATAGGGGGAAGGTTGGTTTTCCACAGTAATCAAATACAGCCCAATGGCTAAGTGACACTGGTAACCTTGACTTAGTGGCCATTTTGCGATGGCCTAAAAAAGCGGGGCACAGGGTGGGTGCACTGGCTGGTACTGCAGTGGACTCAACCCACCCACCGTGCAGGGAAACAAAGGTTTGGGGCATCGGTCAGTGTGTGTGTGCTTAAAGAGTTTATTTGTGTAATTACACAGTTGTGCAGTGTGTATATACCTGTAGGAGGGCATACACAGATGCTGTGATGTGTGTGTTTTTCTCTCTCTCTCTCTTTCTGTGTGTGTGTGTGTCCACGGTTTCTTTAAGGATATGTCTTCATGCCTTTTCAGGGTGTGTGTTCCCAGTTTCCTCATGTAGGCTACAGTTTTACGGTGTGTTTCACTCCATGTGTGTGTGTGTATATGCTTCCGTTTGTGTGTGTGTCCGTGTATGTGCTCTTTTGTGTTGTGTGTGGCTATGTGTCCTGTTGTGGCTGGAGAATGTGCAGTATGTGTGCCCTCTTGCATGCATGGTGTGTGTCCGTGTCTCTGTGAGAAATGCTGCTGTGGCTCTCTCACAGTGGTCTCTTCCTTACCACATCTTACACTGGTAAACAGAGACATGCTTACTCTCACTCTCTCGTAGTCCTCTCTACCCTATTACTCTATTTTTCCCTTCTCATCTCTCTAACTCTCTCTTATTCTCTCTACCATTTCTTTTCCACCTCTCTCGCTCTCTCTCTCTGTCTCTCTCTGTCTCTCTGTCTCTCTCTCTGTCTCTCTGTCTCTCGCTCTTTCTCTCTCCCTCCCTCTTTCTTTCTTTTTCACTCTCTCCGTATCTGTGCAGTATAACAGAGAGGGAAGCGAAGTGTACATTCGGTTATTTTGCCTTGCAGAGGGAGAGTGATTTGTTTTTTTTCTCATATGTGTGTGTGTGTATTCTAGTAAATGCCGTTGTATAGAAATGCAGGGTAGTGACTGTTTTTCTCTTTTAAGCCACCTCTTGCCATCTGGCTACTCTCTGATTGCCTCTAGAGATCCTAGTTTCAGGAAATGGATCTGGCCCAGATCATCCTCATCAACAATAATTTAGATCTGACCTTTGATCCTTTCATTTTGGATCTGTGATTGGCTGCTTGATTTTTGGTATAGACTCCAGAAAGGCCTGTTTCTGTTTTAAGTTGGTGGGAGAAATGTTGTGTAAGGTGAACCTTACTGTGTGTGATGTGTGTGCTGTGTGTGTGTGCTGTGTGTCAGTTTTACCTGGTTCGCTAGCTCATTGTCTTTACAAGCTTCAGTTCAGTCTTAATGGATCGGCAATTCTAACCAGGGTTGTGTCTCGACTCGTGTGTGTGTTTGTGGTTACGTGTGTGCGTGTCAGCTTAGCCCTTTTGTTTTTAAAGATGTCGCTGCAATTTCAGCACAAATTTAGGCACGCTGACTATGACACACACACGCACACACACACGGATGCACACACACGGTCTCAGTCAGCAGTTAAACTGGGTTATTAGACTTATTTACATCACAATGTAACAGGCGAGACACGTCTGGTTGTGTCAGTGGCGTTACGCGCGGATGTTATGATTCAGAAACATTTGGTGGAACGATTTCTTTTTTTTTTGGTTACAATTTTTTTTATTGTTACTATTATTATATTAATCAATTGCTATTCAAATTTTCAATAGTCATTTTGGTTGTTCTTTGTTGGTTGTTTTTGCGCTGTTGCTCGGACATTAACATGCATGACTGTTTATTATTGCGTTGGTAGGCGTGGTAGTTGGAAGTTTGTTATTGGTATGTACCTTATTAAGAAAATATGGAGCATTGCTCTTGTGGTGGAATACCCTTAGTTACTTATCAAACAGCTCTGTTTGAAACGGCGGTACCTGTCGAGGAGTGTGTGTTCCATGTGGATTGTTGTCCTCGATAAGCTTTGCGCCTCGGCATGATGTGTGTGTGGCACACTAAGGCCATTTTTAATATGACCACACTAGGTTGAGATCTTTGACTCTCTTTAGTCTATTAATCCTAAACTGGGATTAAAAATGGGATTAAAAATTCCTGAATGCCATCTCATCCTCAAACTGACGTTTTAATCAATTGTGCTGTTTCTGTGTGTTCTGTGTATACTAACACAGCACTGACACTGATTGTGCCATGTATAATATCATGGTAATAAAGCATGAATGATTGTGCAACACTGAAATAAATCATTCTTCATCACAATATGATATACAAAGCCCATGAACCCTGGTATTACAAAGCCAACACTGTCCCCGTGGCTTTCTCTGGCTCTATATATTCCTGCGTCCACTATACGGCCTGGTTTTAAAATTCTCTGCATATTATTGTGTTGTTGACCAGAAACCGTGGATAGATGGCAGCATTCGCGCAAAACTGAAAGTGCGAAGCATTTAACCATGGCAAGGTGACTGGGAATATGGTTGAATAAAAACAGTGTAGTTATTACATACGTAAGTCGCAATTCAACGGCTCAGACACGAGACGTATGTGGCAGGGTCTACAGACAATGACGGACTACAAAAGGGAAAAGCGGCCATGTCCGGGCAAGCTAAACACCTTCTTCGCCCGCTTTGAGGATAACACAGAGCCACCGACGCGGCCCCGCTACCAAGGACTGTGGGCTCACTTTCTCTGTGGCCCGACGTGAGTAAGATATTTAAACGTGTTAACACTCGCAAGGCTGCCGGCCCAGACGGCATCCCTAGCCGCATCTTCAGAGCATGCGCAGACCAGCTGGCTGGTGTGTTTACGGACATATTCAATCTCTCCCTATCCTAGTCTGCTGTCCCCATTTGCTTCAAGATGTCCATCATTGTTCCTGTACCCAAGAAAGCAAAGGTAACTGAACCATTGCACTAAGTGCTTTGAGAGGCTAGTTAAGGATCATATCACCTCTACCTTATCTGACACCCTAAACCCACTTCCATTTGCTTACCGCCCCAATAGATCCACAGACGATGCAATCACCATCGCACTGCACACTGTCCCATCTGGACAAGAAGAATACCTATTCAAGAATGCTGTTCATTGACTATAGCTCAGCCATCAGCACCATAGTACCCTTCAAGCTCATCATTAAAAAACCACTTATGTGCATTGAGGTGGGCTGTGAATGGGTAGCCGTGCTAGCCAAGCTTTAGCTTAGCCGTAGCATCAAAATCAAATTAAATCAAATGTTATTGGTCACGTTCACATATTCAGCAGATGTTATTGTGGGTGTAGCGAAGTGCTTGTGTTACTAGCTTCAAAAGTGCAGTAATATGTAACAATACACAACAATACACACAAATCAAACATTTTAAGAATGGGATGAAGAAATATATAAATATCAGATTGAGAGTGGCATTGACAAAATACAGTAGAATAGAATACAGTATATACATATGAGATGAGTAAAGCAGTATGTAAACATGATTTAAACATTATTAAAGTGAATAGTGTTCAATTATTAAAGTGGCCAGTGATTCCATGCCAATGAATATAGTGCAGCAGCCTCTAAAGTGCAGGGTTGCGTTACCGGGTAGAAACCAGCTAGTGATGGCTATTTAACAGTCTGATGGCCTGGAGACAGAAACTGTTTTTCAGTCTCTCGGTCCCAGCTTTGATGCACCTGGGCTGACATTGCCTTCTGGATGATAGCGGGGTGAACAGGCAGTGGCTCGGGTAGTTGATGTCCTTGAAGATCATACAGCCCAACAGGATGTAGTCAATTGTACATCTGTAAAAGTTTGTGAGTGTTTTTGGGGCCAAGACAACTTTGTTCAGTCTCCTGACATTGAAGAGGCACTGTTGCGCCTTCTTCACCACACTGTCTGTGTGGGTGGACCATTTCAGATCGTCAGTGATTTGTACACCAAGGAACCTGAAGCTTTCCACCTTTTCCAATGTGGTCCCGTCGATGTGGATAGGCGCGTGCTCCCTCTGCTGTTTCCTGAAATCCACGATCATCTCCTTTGTTTTGTTGACGTTGAGTGAGAGGTTATTTTCCTGGCACCACTCTCCCAGGGCCCTCACCTCCCTGTAGGCTGTCATGTCATTGTTGGTAATCAGGCCTACTACTATTGTGTCGTCTGCAAACTTGATGAATGAGTTGGAGGCGAGTGTGGCCACGCAGACATGGTGAACAGGGAGTACAGGAGGGGGTTGAGCATGCACCCTTGTGGGGCCCCTGTGTTAAGGATCTGCAAAGTGGAGGTGTTGTTTCCTACCTTCACCACTTGGGGGCGGCCCGTCAGGAAGTCCAGGACCCAGTTGCACAAGGCTGGGTTCAGACCCAGGGCCTCAGATTTCAGAGTCTCTCTCATGACATTTTTTTCCTGTCTGTTTCCCTTTTTTATTGCATTTGACCCTTTTTCTCCCTTGTTCTATCTTTTGCTTCTCCTACTTCGCCCGCTTTCATCTCTCTCTCTCTCTCTCTCTCTCTCTCTCTCTCTCTCTCTCTCTCTCTCTCTCTCCTCTCTCTCTCTCTCTCTCTCTCTCTCTCTCTCTCTCTATATATATATATATGCTTATGTGTTAACAGCCAATGCAAATCGGGGGCGCGCAATTGATATTGAATCAATTACAGTGTGTGTTGGTGTGAGTGAGTGTGTGTATGTATGTGTGTGCATCATATGTGAATATGCGTGTGTGTCTCTGCAGTCTGGGTGCCGCCTGGCACACGAGCCAGCTGCAGTCTCTGGTGCCAAAACGCCACGCTCTGTGCGTGTGAGAACAAAGCATCAGAATCACCCCTCCATTGTTGCCGTCTCATCTATCTCTGTCTAAATCCCCCAACACTTCATACACCACTGTCTGTCACGACACCAGGGATCATCAAAGAGTCTTTTGGTTTTGCTGGGAGGGTGTGTGGAAACATGCTCTCATGCTGAATTAGCAGGCGCATTTCTCTGCTTGTCTTTCCTATGCCAGTCTGTTAGCATTTGTGTGGGAGGTCATTTATTGCACATACGATATTATGGAGCAGTTCTTTGTAGCGTTGAGAGAGGGGATGATCGGCCAAGGACAATGTCTATCTATACACTGTGGCTGGAGATACACACTGAACTTACCATGACAGAATCAAAACGCTTTCTGTCTTTTCATTTCCATTACACCAAAAGGTTAATGGACCCTGGATTGAATTACTTGTTTTGCACGCCTTATTTCGATGGCATGGCAATGATGTGCGTGTTGTTCTTTGATTTCACGACACAGTTTAGACACACACATTGATTTAGAAGTTGTCCTTTGCCCTATTTGGCACACGCAAACCATTGCCCCCTGTTTGGTTTGGATTGAGATAAATGACATCAAGTAGTGGGATAGGGATTGATGCCTAAACGATCAGGCTGATCAGGTTGATATGATAGCATTAACATAATCCATACTGTGACCTATGTCATCAGCAGTTGCTTTTATTTTGGCAGCTGTCAACTCTGACACGCTATGGGTGGAATATTGTTTATGGATTACGTTTGCTGTTTTTTCATCAGATATTGATTCATCAACAGGAAGCTACTGTTTTTTGTAGCACTGCTTGTGTGTGTGTGTGTGTGTGTGTGTGTGTGTGTGTGTGTGTGTGTGTGTGTGTGTGTGTGTGTGTGTGTGTGTGTGTGTGTGTGTGTCCAGCCCATTATGGTGTGGTCCTAGCCTAGCTCTCTAATGATGTCAGAAGTTGTCTAAAGCTTGTCCATAAAACTGTTTATACGCTAAAAAGCTTATTTATATATCCCAGTGGATTACACACTGCTGTTTTATAAACAAAGTCAGACCAAGCAAAAGAGCCCGGCTCAATTCAGTATATTTGTATATGCATGAGTTTGTGTATACACTCTCTGTGTGTGAGCTGGACATGTGTGTATTACTGTAGCTGTGTATGCTGGTCTGTAGTACTCTACCAGTGTGTGGTGTGTGTGATGTCTGTGTGTGCGAGAGCCTCATTGGGGCATGGGTGAACATAAAAGGGTGTGTGAGTTGGCAGTGTAGCCGCAGGACATCCCCTGGCAGACTGTGCCAGGGCAGATTTGGCACTGACCGGGCCGTGTGTGTGTGTGTGCTTGTGTGGAGGGGCTGGCTCCTCACTGGGGTTTCATGTTCGTCATTTGGCTTCATTACCACAGTAGAGCAGCATTGTGCCGCAGGGGGACACACATACGCCCGCACGCACACAAGCACGCAAGCGTCATTCCTGTCAGATGTCCGTGGTGTGATGACTGTTCTGCTTCTATCGTTAACAAGACAGAGGAAGGACAAGGTATAGTCTCACCAGGATCATTTCTTCTCCTGTCAACATGAGGGCAGTGCCCTCTCACCCATCACCCCTGGCAAGACCATCTGTCATAACTGCTGGCCTATCTCTGACAATCGCTTAATGGCACTATTTTTAAGAACTGAACAAAGCCCCAAACACACACAGGAGAATATCCAGCTGATTCTGCACTCCGTTACACAACAAAGCCTCTTTCACATTTAACTTGTGCTGGTGTATTGTTGCTAGGATCACTATCTGGTTATTCATATCACCTTTTGGTTTAAACTGGTTTGTTATAGTATGAATGTATACTGCACTCTAGTTTGTGCTGTGTCTTTATTGGAGTCTCATAAACTGTGTGTGTCTATAGAAATGATAATACTTCCAGTGTTTGTCTGTCATCCACTACATATTTCATGCCGCCCCCCCCCCCCCCCCAAAACAATTCACTCAGACGAAAATATGCGTGTCTACAATCGCACACATACACAAGCATGCACGCGTGCACACACACACACACACACACACACACACACACACACACACACACACACACACACACACACACACACACACACACACACACACACACACACACACACACACACACACACACACACACACACACACGCAAAGCCCCTACATCCTGACTGAATCTTACTGATAATTTGCTCAGCCTCATTTGAATTTTAAGCACTTCTTTAATCTTCAAAGGCCAAATTGCTTTATGAATATGCATGAAGTGGGCAGACTTTAGTTCATTACCTAGTTGTAAATTCTAATGACCGTTAGGTCCTCTCAGTAATTGCCAATTGTTTTGCATTTTTGATTGGTCTATTACCATGTGCATTCTGAACACATCAGCACGGCCTGTCAGACCTTATGTGTGAGGGGGAGGTGCATTATGTGTGTGCGTGTGTGTGTCTGAAGTGTACATTTGCACAATTGGTGGGGGGAGTGTTAGAGGGTAAGGAAATAGCTTGTATGGTTGTAGCGTTTTTCTGTCAGGGGTTTTTGGCCTAAATTGCTGATGTAAATGAAAGCGGCGTTTTGCATGTGAAGATTGAGAGTTCACTTGGAGATTGGACATATTTAATTTACATGATGACTCGCCTCTCATTAATTACCGCATGGGCCTTTCATACAGCACACACACACACACACACACACACACACACACACACACACACACACACACACACACACACACACACACACACACACACACACACACACACACACACACACACACACACACACACACACACACACATACACAAACAGAACCGCTACCAAACTGAGTGTGTGTTTCGGGACCTTGTGGTGCTAGCCTGACACTTCTCTCCCCCTCCTTCATTTTCGGTCCTTCTCTCTCTCTCTCTCTCTCTCTCTCTCTCTCTCTCTCTCTCTCTCTCTCTCTCTCTCTCTCTCTCTCTCCCTTTCTCTCTCTCTCTCCCTTTCTCTCTCTCTCCCTCTCTCTCTCCCTTTCGCTCTCTCTCTCTCTCCCTTTCTCTCTCTCTCTCCCTTTCTCTCTCTGTCTCTCCCCCTTTCTCTTTATCCCCCTTTCTCTCTCTTCTCTCTCTCTCCCTTTCTCTTTTCTCTCTCTCTACCTTTCTTCCTTTCTCTCTCCCTCTCCCTCTCCCTCTCTCTCTCTCTCTCTCTCTCTCTTTCTCTTTCTCTCTTTCTCTTTCTCTCTTTCTCTCTTTCTCTCTCTCTCTTTCTCTCTCTCTGTCTCTCTCTCCCTTTCTCGCTTTCTCTCTCTCTCTTTCTCTCTCTCTCTTTTACTTTACCCTTCTCACCCTCCCTCATTCTCTTTCCTCTCTCCTTGAGGAAACAGATGTTAACCCCCCCTCCTCCCCCTTGCTCTGATTTGAATGCGGTGCCATTTTGAAGAGAGTGATTTGTCTTACTTACTTTCTCTGTTAACACGGTAAAAATGGGAAGAGAGGGAAATGAATTGCATCATTCAGCAGTGAGATCTGGTGTGACCCTGACTATGGCCCAGATGAAAAGATAAGCTGAAAAACAGACTCTTGATTTGCCCCACTCACACAGACACACTCATACAGAGGCATGCCAATATAGCTGCTTTCCCACCCCAGTGGGGAAGGACCTGCAGCTGTGGCTGAAAAAGTGGAGAGAAAGGGGAGAGGGAGATTTGGACAAGAAAGAAAGAGACAAGTCAATCAAATAAATACATTTGCGGATAATAATGAGGCTAGAAAATGAAGCAAAAGAAAGGAAAAAAGACGAAAACAACAAACAACGAACAACAAACAAGAAAGCACAAGGGGGCATCTTTTTCCCTTTTGGTTCCTTAGTTGCTTGTTGTTTTTTTCCTTGTTTTCCCCCAGTCCCTTCTTTCCAGTTTGTGTACAAGCGCTGGGAGGGAGTTGTGTGAAACCTACATTGTGATGAAACAGAATTCTTAATCGGGGAGGAAATGAGGAACAATGTGAGCGGCGGTCTATTGGACACATTGAAGGGAGAGAGGGAGGGGTAGAAGTGGTGTGTGTGTGTGTCTGTCTGTGTATGGGGGGGGGGGGGGGGGGGGGGGGGGGGGTTCTTGTCTCCGGTGGGGACCTAGAAGGCTTGTTTCCTGAGGACTCTTTTAGCCCCAAACACACACACACACACACACACACACACACACACACACACACACACACACACACACACACACACACACACACACACACACACACACACACACACACACACACACACACACACACACACACACACACACACACACACACACTCACTTCAAAGTTGTTAATATTCATCTGGGAAACCGTATCCAAAACACAAATAAATTATTAAGTGCATGAACTTTTTAGGCAGTAAGATGAACTGATGGGGCACATCTGTGAGATCCACCATCTTTTGTGTGTGTGTGTGTGTGTGTGTGTGTGTGTGTGTGTGTGTGTGTGTGTGTGTGTGTGTGTGTGTGTGTGTGTGTGTGTGTGTGTGTGTGTGTGTGTGTGTGTGTGTGTGAGTGTGTGTGTGTGTGTGTGTGTGTCTGTGTGTAGGTGTGTGTTGGTGTGTGTGTGTGCGCGGTAGTGGATCTGCCCTCTTCCACTTCCCTGTCTCTGGTCTTTGGCCAAAGGCATGCATAATTGATCCCACGCTCGCTATCATTTTCTTGATGTAATTGCCTCGGTAAGATATGATGAAATCGAATTGATAATTTATCGTTCCAAAATGGGTAAAGAAACAGTGAAATGTCACAAGGGTTTTAGGAGTGTGGGTGGTGTGTATGTGTGTTTAAGAGAACGTGATAATGAGGTGGTAGTACAGCAGAGGGACAGCGGTGTCTGGTCGAGGGCAGAGAGAAGAGAAGAGGGGGGTGAGAATGATAGAGAGTAAAGAGAGGAGTGAGAGAGAAAAGGGAGAGAGGCAGCAGAGAGTTTGGAGAGAGACTGCGGTAGATACAGACAGTCAGAGAGAGAGGGGGGAAAGAGGGGAAGTTCATATTTGGCGACCCATCTTGTCCCTGCCACACCCCTTCAGATTTGCTGCCTATCCTCATTTCCAGAGATAGTGTCTATCTCCACTATATCCAGGCCTTAGAGCTTCGTAGGGAACAATACAACTCTTCCTTCTTTAACAGACACTCGCAAGCATATTCTCCCAATGTCGAAAGCATGATATATTTAATACCTGGCTGAATGTTGAAGCGTGAAAAGACTCTGTAATGCCTTGAACGTTTTCCTGACAAAAAGGACATGAAAAGGAAAGCCGCTTTTCTCACGCAGTGTCTGTACAAACTGAAATACATCTTCAACCTGCCTCCACCTCTTTTCTCTCCACCCCCTTTCTTTCTTTGTTCATTTTTCCTGGCCTTTCTTTGCCAAGGTATCTGTCTCAACACGCGGTGGGCTCGCACTAACAACTCTCTCTCTTACATGGCGAAGTTGACTGGTTAGAAGAGATGGAAGGGGACGCTTGTGCCGTAGTGTAAGATGTCCACAACACAAATCTATATTTGTTAAGTAGAGCAGAGCGAAGGGGCACAAAGGGGGAGAGAGTGGTTGTGTGACCCCATGGAAGCCCCCCCATGCAGCCCCAATTCTGCCCCTACAGTGAGGCAATGAAAGGGGCCTCTACAGGCCCCTGGGTAGGCACAGCAGGCAGACTGATAGAAGGGCTTTGGGCAAGGAGTGTCCAAAGCCCCCCCCCCCCCCCCCTTCCGCATGCACACATGTGCACACACGTGCGCACGCACACACACACACGTACACACCTCTGTTTATCTCCTACTAAAAGGGGAAGGCAGGAATAATGTACATCTCGCTTTCCACAGGCCTGGAGAGGGCCAGACAGAGAGAGCGAGAGAGGGATGGGGCTATAGGGGGAGAGGTGGCCTGGGGGGGGTTAGGGAGGGGGAGAGAGGGGTAAGGGGGTAATGCCTGATGGTGGTTGTCCATTAACAGATGAACTTGGCAGAGAGCCAACGGTTTGATGAGACGGGCGTCACAGACTGTGTTCTGGGGCCGCCCTCCCTCTATCTCCCTTTCTAGTCCTTTCACTCTCTTCTTTTCTCATACTCCTTCTGCCTCTTCTTTTTCTCTCTCCCTCCCTCCTTTTTCCTGACTGTACCTGACTATAGATCAAATTCTTCCAGGTTCCGTTTTGGCCAAAGGCGAAAAACAGCACTGCTCCTCTGTGCTCTCCTCCACCCTACCACCACCCTTCTATGCCCAGAACCAGTTCAGACTGGTTAGCTGGCCTTGGAGCCGGGGCCTCTGTCATCTCTCCTTAACCGAGTAGGGGAAAGAAAAACAACAAAAACACCAAAAAGGAAAATTAAAGCTAATTTCTGACTATGAAGCTGACCTGAGTGTCCTTAGCCGGTGGAGAGAGAGAGAGAGAGAGAGAGAGAGAGAGAGAGAGAGAGAGAGAGAGAGAGAGAGAGAGAGAGAGAGAGAGAGAGAGAGAGAATTAAAGAGACCAGGGCTTATCAAGGGAGGGGAAAAAAGCAAATGAGAAACGCCAGTGAAATGAGTTTGGTGTGTTTGTGGGCAATTTTGCAGGGTTGTGTTGAAAATGTAATACAGTTTTTTACAATTACTTTGGCACTAGTTTCAGAACCTGGATGTCATTTTTCAAAACTCCAGACACAAAACTCACATCCGATGATCAAAATGCACGTTTTTCAAAACTCTAACACTTTTTCCAATTGCTTGGATACAATACACATAAAGCTAAGATCATTTGTTCATTGAACTAAAATCACCTGTTCAAAATGACACAACTTAACATCAAAGTATTACCATTTCAAAATGCAATTCACACATTACATCTGAGATGACTGTCTATTCATTTCATTACAATGATCTAACTATCAATTGATACAACTGCTCCAAATGATAAGTAGCTGTTGCATTACTCTTAATGCATAGTTTTATTAAGGAAACTGACTAACAATATTCCATGTTCAGATCATGAAAGTTTCAGGATAACGAGATCCATTGACACCAATACCGTGGAACATGAACCAATTGGACTACATTATCTATGGATGTAATATTTCATCATCATTCTTTATCACTTTTCCAGACCATGTTTTCAGATTTGACATTACTGTATACACACTTTATTAGGTACACCTATCTAGTGCTGGGTAGGACCCCCTTTTGCCTCCACAACAGCCTGAATTATTCACGGTGTTGTACGTTAAGAGATGCCCTTCTGCACACCACTGTTTTAAACAGCTGTTATTTGAGCATTTGTGGCCTTTCTGTCAGCTTGAATGAGTCTGGACATTCTCCTCTGACCTCTCTCATTAACACGGTGTTTCCGCCCACAGAACTGTCGCTCACTGAATGCGTTTTGTTTATCGCACCATTCTCTGTAAACTCTAGAGACTATAGTGCGTAAAAATCCCAGGAGGGCAGCTGTTTCTGAGATGCTGGAACCACCATGTGTGGCACCAACAGTCATACCACTGTCAAAGTTACACATCTTGCCTGTTCTAATGTTTGGTCGAACAACAACTAAAGCTCTCTACTCTATATACTCTACATATTGATTTGCTGTTCAAAGGAGCAGGCTATTTGTGTTAACACAGCAGGTGTACCTAATAGAGTGGCCAGTGAGTGTGCGTATGCAGGCCCTTGTAATTGCTTTTCCAATACTGCCAACTCGTTACTGATGATTGATTTTACATAGTGGCACGAGTATATAGTGAAATGAGTGGTATCCACCTGCAACAACATAGCGATAACATGGAGCTGGCAGGTGATCCAGGTCACAATAGAGGTCAAGCAGTGGGAGGAGGAAGACGAGGAAGACGTGGTGGTCAAAGGAATGTCAGAGGACAAGCACCCATTTTGAGAGGTGGTCGTGGGCCTCGTTTGAGAGGTGTGGGCGAACGTGGTAGAGGACAAGGCCACGGACCAAGACAGTGGCAGCAATGGCAAAGAGTGTCCAATGAAATCCGAGCAATAGTTGTAGACCACGTCGTAAATCATGGCATGACAATGACTGAGGCAGCTACAATGATTCAACCAAATCTCAGAAGATCAACCGTGGCTTCAATCATCAGAACTTTCTGCAATGAGAACCAGTAAGTCTTCAGCATGCACTAAACATTAGGCTACTCTCAATTGTCAAATGACTGTATACTGCATGCCAATGTGTACCACAGAGTAGGTGATGTGACTAAATGTGTTCTTACTGTAATTTTCCCAACAGAATTGAGACTAGGCCAAATAGGGGAGGCAGAGGCTAAATTCTGACTGACCAACAAGAGTGGGCTGTGGTCAATTTGGTTCAGGCCAGAAATGATATTCGCCTTACAGACATTCGGCAGCACATTTTGGACAATGACGACATGTTCAACAATGTGGAAGCCAATAGTTTGCCGACTATTGCACGCATGCTGAAAAGGCACCAGGTGTCTCTAAAACAGCTATACTGTGTGCCTTTTGAAAGAAATGCAGACATAGTGAAGCAACTGAGGACTGAGTATGTTCAGGTATGTTCAGTTTCAAGATTCCGGTTGTGAAAAATTCCCCCAAAATTCTACATCATTGTAATCAGTAATTCTCTTTCCAAAATGTATTTTTAGAGGATAATGGAGCTGGATGCTGATGAAAACCATCACAAATTCCTCTTTTTGGATGAGGCAGGCTTCAACCTGGCCAAGACAAGGAGGAGAGGTCAGAATTTCATTGGCCAGCAGGCAACCATCCAAGTACCTGGACAACGTGGGGCCAACATCACCATGTCGGAAGATGGTGTGGTGGGACGCAGACCTCGTATTGGATCATATAACGCAGCTCTCCTTGTAACCGTCCTTGATGAGCTAAATCAGGTCTATAGAGCTGATGGCATGACCTATGTCATTGTGTGGGATAATGTCAGGTTCCACCATACTCAAATGGTGCAAGTATGGTTTCAGACCCCTCCACAATTTACCACCCTGTACTTACTCCCATACTCTCCTTTCCTTAACCCGATTGAGGATATTTTCTCCACATGGAGGTGGAAGGTATATGATAGGCGCCCTCACGAACAAGCCACCCTTTTCCAGGCCATGGATGACGCATACAATGACATCACGGCAGACCAGTGTCATGCCTGGATTCGCCCGAAGATTCTTCCCAAGATGTTTGGCTAATGAAAACATCCATTGTGATGTAGATGAGAACCTATGGCCAAATCCACAAGACAGGGTTGATGGAAATATAGAAGTTCAGTAATCAATCTATTGTTCTGGTTTTTACAGTGAGCCAGGTGAGGAACACTGCAGTTCACCTTTAACTGTTTTTTCTTTTTTTGTAGCTAATTATTTTTGCTTTGATTAAAAAAAACCTATGTTGTGATTTTATTGTATTTCATCAATACATTTCAGATTTTGTTCAATGATTCCACTGTATCTGTAGTATTCTCTCTACTAGTCCTTTTACAGTGATGTATTTACGTGTAGTACCATAATGAAACATGTATCACATATTTTGTACTACAATATTTAATGATTGTACAAACAACTACACAGTGAAACTATCGGTGTCTTGTGTGTGGGTGATCTAAATTATAAATTAGTTATTTGAACCAATGATTCTGCAAGTGCAAGGTTTCTTTAAAGATATGAATGCACAATGCAATGTTTTGAACATTGGACAGCTGTGTTACAAGTGATGACCGTTTTGAGTTTTGTGTCTAGAGTTTTGAAAAATGACCACAAGGTTCTGGAATTAGTGCCAAAGTGATTGTAAAAAACTGTAATAGAAAAATGTAGTTGAAGAAGGATGCAGAGGAGGTGGGAGGAGCTGTGTGTGTGTGTGTGTGTGTGTGTGTGTGTGTGTGTGTGGTGTGTGTGTGTGTGTGTGTGTGTGTGTGTGTGTGTGTGTGTGTGTGTGTGTGTGTGTGTGTGTGTGTGTGTGTGTGTGTGTGTGTGTGTGTCTACATTGCCATGTATGTGGAGGGCAGACAGCAGAAGTTGTTCATCTTTGGGGGTGTATTGGGGTTGTACAGCTAGATATACCCCCTCTCGGTCTACACAGTATAGAACTTGGTCACAAGTTCAACCTTTACCCTTCAGGTCAGTCCTTACACAAGTCCAGTTCTTTCATAAGGGGTTCATAAGGTCAAGGCTGCCCCCATGCTGCTGTGTATGGTTGGGGTATGTTTCATGCTCTGTTGGTCTAGTTGGGTGTGGCGGTGGGAGGGGGAAAGGGGCTATCTTTCTGCTTTCTGTTTGACAAGTAGGTCACGTTGGTCCTGTTGGTATATGTGCAATACAGTACATTAGTGGTCAGGTAGTTTGTGTGCGTGTGTGTACCCTCGGGTGGACAAGTGTGTGTGTGTGTGTGTGTGTGTGTGTGTGTGTGTGTGTGTGTGTGTGTGTGTGGGGGGGGACCCTCGGGTGGACGTGTGTGTGTGTGTACTCTCGGGTGGACGGGTGTGTGTGTGTGTGTGTGTGTGTGTGTGTGTGTGTGTGTTGGTGTTTCTGTGCCATTGGAGAGGGCATGTGATATGTGGACATGGTATGAAGGACGCACAGTATTTATATGAAATGTGATCTGGACACGATGACCAGCATGGCCAGGCCTGTCAAATAGAGACAGCAGGTCTAGAGAGACAGAGAGTAAGGTATAGATAAGTAGATTGCAAACCACATGCATAGAAGTATAGACAGACGCGCACGCCCACGCGAGCACACACACCATCCTCTCTTTCCCTGGGCTGTCCTGTCAGCAGGGGAGTGGGAAGCAGGGTAACTTACTCTCCCTACCCCTGGCTATTACTTGCTTTGCCCTTAACCCATAGGCTATTTGTGGCCAAATTAGCTGCATTTAAAATGCAGTTGAACCTTCCAGCTATGATCATGGAATAACTCGTTTTTCCCCTTTGATAATCTATATAAGCATTTAAATCAGCAAAACATGCTTCATCCTGTGCCAGTGAAATCTCTTGATATCGTTCTCCCCCTAAAACTAGGATTAAAATGTGGATGCCTCCATTCATCTTTACAGAGAGTGCTGTCATCCCTTAATGCAGTTTTACCCTTCCCTCGGGGTGCTAACCTCCCACTCCCGCATCAGAGATGCAGGGATGGAGAGAGAGAAGGTGAAGGAGCGACAGGGAGAGGAAATGAGTCAGAGAGGGAGAAAAGAAGAACGGGAAAGATAAGTAAAGGAGGGACAGACGGAGAAGGAAGAGGACAGGGAGATGGGGATGAAGAGAGAAGACAAAGAGGAGAGAGAGAAATTAGGCAGAGGGTACAATGCATTGGGGATATCCTTGTAGATACCCAATGTTCAGCTAATGGGGTCAGGTGTGTGTGTGCGTGTGTGTGTATGAAAAATTGGGTGCCGTCGCCGGTCAGTGGTGTGAATGATGACTTGAGATGTCCACCGGATTCACCCGAGTACCTGTGGTACCTGGCTCTCCCGCATTGGGCCTCAGATACGGGTCTCGCCCGGCCTGGTAGCATAATTTTCTGCTCTGTCTTTTTTTGACGGAAAGGTATAATTTTCTGCTGGTGTTGGATTTCATTCTCATGTCCAATGTGCAGATTTAGATGAAGGGGGCTGCTGGCTGGTCGTGTACTGGTCTCTCTCTGCTTGCTGGAACGGGTCTGTGGAATGGATTGGTCCAAGTATTTACAGCAGGCCTCGTCTGGAAGCCTCTCACCCCTCTGTTTACTTTGGGCTGGTCCGTGTCCTGCTGAATCCTCTCTCACCCCTCTGTTTACTTTAGGCTGATCCATGTCCTGCTGAAGCCTCTCTCACCCCTCTGTTTACTTTAGGCTGATCCATGTCCTGCTGAAGCCTCTCTCACCCCTCTGTTTACTTTGGGCTGGTCCGTGTCCTGCTGAATCCTCTCTCACCCCTCTGTTTACTTTAGGCTGGTCCATGTCCTGCTGAATCCTCTCTCACCCCTCTGTTTACTTTGGGCTGGTCCATGTCCTGCTGAATCCTCTCTCACCCCTCTGTTTACTTTGGGCTGGTCCGTGTCCTGCTGAAGTGTCTTTTACTTTTACTGGTTGTGTCTGTCTGTGTGTCCATACAATACTTGTTTGCACCTGCAAGCTTAAGTCTATGTTTATATCACAGGCGGCCGGTGACGCCTTAATTGGGGAGGAAGGCTCATTGTAATGGCTGGAACTGAATAAATGGCACGGTATGGAAGACATGAAATACATATTTTCCATGTGTTTGATACCACTGCATTCAATCCATTACAGCTATTATTATGAGCCGTCCTCCCTTCAGCAGCCTCCGGTGGTAGAGACTCTTCATAAGGGCTTTCTAAAGGCTATCCACAGCCGAGTCAGGGTGCCGTCTACCACTAACAGCTTAATTATACCAGAACATATGACAATGTACTTTCTCTGATGAAGTATTTCTTGGAGTCTTGACAGTGTAGAGTGTGCAGTGTGTATTCATAGTTGTGGTAATATTGACTTAAAGTCATGTGTCTCCTGCAGAGCTGGATCCTATGGCTATTGCAGTTTGTCTGTTCGTTTTGACTTGTTTCTGCGCTGCTCTCTTTAAATTCTCTCGCTTTCTCTCTGTCTCTCTCTCACTCTCTCGTCCTCTCTCTGTCTTTCTCCATTGTGTGTTTTATATTTCAGCTCGCCGGGCTCCACGAGGCATGTGTAGGTGTGTGTGGTGTTTTGGAGTGTTCCGTTTTTGTAACTAAGGGGTGTGACTCTGTCAACTGTGACCGCTGGGAGGCTGCAGCAGAAAGATGACAATGCCCGGGATGAGTTATAGTCTGGAGGGGGCGATGAGTTATACTCTGCATGGGGTGATGAGCTATACTCTGCAGGGGGTGATGAGTTTTCTCTGCAGGGGGTGATGAGCTATACTCTGCAGGGGGTGATGAGTTATACTCTGCAGGGGGTGATGAGTTATACTCTGCAGGGGGTGATGAGCTATACTCTGCAGGGGGTGATGAGTTATACTCTGCAGGGGGTGATGAGTTATACTCTGCAGGGGGTGATGAGCTATACTCTGCAGGGGGTGATGAGTTATACTCTGCAGGGGGTGATGAGTTATACTCTGCATGGGGTGATGAGCTATACTCTGCAGGGGGTGATGAGTTTTCTCTGCAGGGGGTGATGAGCTATACTCTGCAGGGGGTGATGAGTTATACTCTGCAGGGGGTGATGAGTTATACTCTGCAGGGGGTGATGAGCTATACTCTGCAGGGGGTGATGAGTTATACTCTGCAGGGGGTGATGAGTTATACTCTGCAGGGGGTGATGAGCTATACTCTGCAGGGGGTGATGAGTTATACTCTGCAGGGGGTGATGAGTTATACTCTGCAGGGGGTGATGAGCTATACTCTGCAGGGGGTGATGAGTTATACTCTGCAGGGGGTGATGAGTTATACTCTGCAGGGGGTGATGAGTTATACTCTGCAGGGGGTGATGAGTTATACTCTGCAAGGGGTGATGAGTTATACTCTGCAGGGGGTGATGAGTTATACTCTGCAGGGGGTGATGAGTTATACTCTGCAGGGGGTGATGAGCTATACTCTGCAGGGGGTGATGAGTTATACTCTGCAGGGGGTGATGAGTTATACTCTGCAGGGGGTGATGAGTTATACTCTGCAGGGGGTGATGAGTTATACTCTGCAGGGGGTGATGAGTTATACTCTGCAGGGGGTGATGAGCTATACTCTGCAGGGGGTGATGAGTTATACTCTGCAGGGGGTGATGAGTTATACTCTGCAGGGGGTGATAAGGTATACTCTGCAGGGGGTGATGAGTTATACTCTGCAGGGGGTGTGTGTGTGTCAGACAGATCTTTGTCTGGGTGCCCAGGAGTGGCTGTTTGTGTGTGGGGGTGTGTGTGTGTGTGTGTGTGTGTGTGTGTGTGTGTGTGTGTGTGTGTGTGTGTGTGTGTGTGTGTGTGTGTGTGTGTGTGTGTGTAGGTGTGTGTAGGTGTGTGTTTGTTTCATGTGGCTCTCATACAAACCAGACACTACTCTGATTTTGCACATGGCAGCTTCCCCCTGACCACTGGACCACTGGGGCCTCCACAGCACTTTCCTCATGTTTCCACTCTCTCTTTCTCTCTCTCACTCTCTCTGCGTTGTTGTTCTCTTGGCCTCTTTGTAGCAGTAAATACCCTTGTTAACCGACACAGATACACCTTTCTACTTGACCGGGCAGAGAGAGAACAGGGCTGACGGGGGATTCTCCAGTGACCCCCTGGCCTCCGTTTTGAAGGACAGTTAACACACTCACTCTCTCTGGCCCTGTTTCTGCTTCCCTCCTAACTTTATTTTTCTCCTGAAACACAGAGATGGTTTAGTCTTTAACATTGCCTCCAAACCAGCCTTTTCCAGGTGAGGGAAACCTCCTGGGTGTGTGTGTTTCCGTGTGTGTAAAAACGAGAGTTTCATTTGGTTGGTTTTGCTGTACATTTGCTCTTCCTTCATAATGTGTCCTTAATAATAAGACCATAGACACACGTAGCATGGAATAACTAGCTACTCATGTGGCCGTTAACTCTCTCTCCTAACCTCTACAGTGACGTTAATAGTGACTAGGCCCTTCCAGTAGGATGTATTGCTACTCATGGTTTAGACAGAATTGTCTTTTTATGTATATGTCAAAAGCCCAATAAAACCTAGAAATGTTTATTACTTGCACGCACACACACACACACACACACACACACACACACACACCACACACACACACACACACACACACACACACACACACACACACACACACACACACCACACACACCCCCTTGGTACCACGTTCTGCCAAGTCGGACGGCAGGCTGCCAGTAAAAAGGCCTGTGATTGGGCTGTGATCATCTGTCAACACAGGGTTAGCCAACCACAGCGTCCAGAGTGCCCCCCCAGACCTCATTTAGATCAACAGGGTTAATTAGCTGAACACGGCCCCCCGCCACCGGCCACCAGCACACCACAGAGGAGCTCCCCGCTGAAACCATGACCAGCACCAGAAGGTACTAGCGCCGAGTCTAAAGCTAGGGCCAACGTTAGCCCCGTCACTAGCACAGACACCACAGCTGCCGCTCGTGTTAGCAGTCTGACACTGATGCTAACTCCACCACTACTACTAATACCCCTTACTTCCTCTAATGTACATCTGTTTGTGTGGCCCTGGGGAACAGCAGAGACAAGGCAGTGTAGAGAGAGAATAGGAGTGTATTGTGGTGGGGCTATGGGTCAGTGTGAGTTGCTACTGGGTTTGCTTTCAATGCATTGCTTTTGGGGGTTGTTTTTCTGCTGTACATATCCAGTACACACGCACATCATGCACACCATCACCCCAGCAATCATAGCAAACCACAAAACAGGCAGTGAGAGACTCACGGGGGGGGGGGGGGGGCGTTTCTGTCTGTCTTTTCTTGTTTGGTGCCGTAGTCACCTTTCTGGAGTTAGTGTGTGTGTGTGTGTGTGTGTGTGTGTGTGTGTGTGTGTGTGTGTGTGCATTCTGTTTCCTCCTGTCTATGGAGTTTAAATGCCCTTGGTATTACTGTAGCGTATTGTGGCCATTGGTGTGCCATCTCATCTGGCACGCGGGTGTGTGTGTGTGTGTGGGAGCTTGTGCTTGTCAATTTGTATGTGTGTGTGTGTGTGTGTGTGTGTGTGTGTGAGCTTGTGTGTGTGTGTGTGTGTGCGTGTGCGTGTGTGTGAGCTTGTGCATGTGAGCTTGTGCATGTGTGTGTGTGTGTGTGTGTGTGTGTGTGTGAGAGAGAGCTTGTGCGTGTGAATTTGTGTGTGTGTGAGAGAGAAAGAACATGTTCAGCTTCCTCTTTTTGTGTTTTTAAATAAGGATGTGTGAGGTGTGTGTGTTGGCCTGTGTCTAGGAACACCCAGGCTATTACTGATACCACACTGCAGCTGGGAAAAGCAGCCATTTTGGTTCTGTCACCAGAAGCCATTTATAGAGCCTTGATGTTGGCTTGGGCAGCCTGGTGGTCAGGGCCTGGACACTGGGCGTTGGTGAGAGTGGCGTGTCAGAAGTGTGTGCCATTGAAGGACGATAGAGTTTGACGCCTTTTCTCTGTAGCTGTGAGAGGGAGAGGGGGGAGGGGTGGGAGGTTACACCCATAGCATCAGAACTCAGGCCTGGCTGGGAAGAGAGAGAGAAAGCGAGAGGCAAGCAGGCAGTGAGAGGCGTGAGAAGTAGGAGTTGTGAATGCCTGTGAAGTGTCTTTCTCTCGTTCTCTCTCTCGTGCGTGCCAGTGTCGATGTGAGCCAGTTCAGTCTTCTAAGTGACAGGCTTTTCAATTACTACATCTAAAAAACACTTAATAGTAGTAAGCTGGTAAAACACACATATATTATATACTGAGTGTACAAAACATTAAGAACACCGTCCTAAATTGAGTTGCAACCCCACCTTTTGCCCTCAGAACAGCCTCAATTAGGCGCCGCATGGACTCTACAAGGTGTCGAAAGCAGTCCAGTTGTGTCAAGTTGACTTGATGTCCTTTGGGTGGTGGACTATTCTTGATACACAGGAAACTGTTGAGTGAGAAAATCCAGCAGTGTTACAGGTCTTGACACACTCAAACCTATGCGCCGGCCACCTACTACAATACCCTGTTCACAGGCGCTTAAAGCTTTTGTCTTGCCCATTCACCCTCTGAATGGCCAACATACAATATCCATTTATCAATTGTTTTAAGGCCTAAAAATCCTTCTTTAACCTGTTTCTTCCCCTTTTCTTATTTATCTTTTATTTAGCTTGGCAAGTCAGTTAGGAATAAATTCGTATTTACAGTGACAGCCTTAAACTGGAGGACGCTGGGCCAATTGTGCACCGCCCTATGGGACTCCCAATCACAGCTGGTTGTGATACAGCCTGGATTCGAACCATGGTGTCTATAGAGACACCTCAAGCAATGAGATGCAGTGCCTTAGACTGCTGCGCCACTCAGGAGCCCCTTCATCTAAACTGATTGAAGTTGATTTAACTAGTGAAATGCATAAGGGATCATAGCTTTTTGTCATGGAAAGAGCAGGTGTTCATAATGTTTTGTGCACTCAGTTGTACGTGAATGTTTGGTAATAAAAAACAGAAACAGTTATATGTATATTTTTGTCTCTTTTCCAAATGCGCCCTGTATAATACAATATAAAATACACACTCTACACATTCAAATACAAAAACACTAGCAGAAATAAAACATCACAAATCACCCAGAATAAAAAGTGACTTTCCATCTACAAATAAGTCCCTAATCAATACTTTAAATAGCCCGGAACATCAAGATGAAATGTATTGTGAATAATGTTCCTAGCTCGGTGGAGACCCTAGGAACCTCGAGAGTTAACCAACCCTGTGAGCAGGTTAGGCAACTCAGGTGTCTATACGTTATCAGCAAAGTTAGATAAGACGTCCGTTTATGAAGGAGGGCCTATGAATGAGGATATGGTCAGCAGATGCGTTTACCGACCTAAATTGGAGCACCGTGCTCCAAGCCCGCCGCACCGTAATGGTGGACATGCTTGTTATGAAGTAGTACGAGAGGAGCGTGAAGTGCTGTAGCCTAGCCCTGGATGCTAAACAGTGATATGAACTCAGTGATGGATTGAACAGGTGCTGATACAGACATAATAGACGGGGTATGCCAGCTTATGTAATGCATGTCTGTGAGGCATCTCAGAACGTAACAACCTTGGGTGCACAGTCAGGTTCCTGCATCAGAACTTGCGAGTTGTAACCCGATCACTCAGTATTCACAGACAGACAGGCAGACAGATGCACACACGTATGCACCCCCCCCCCCCCCCCCCACCCACCACCACCACCTTCCTGTCAGCCTACATAACTCATATATTTCAGGTCAGAGTGAACCGTTCTGTCCTGACTATCTATTTATCGTCTTTTTTTCTTCTGGTTTGACTCTGGGGTCTAAAACATTTTTGTTGCTGTCTGGCCCCTCTTGAGATAAGCATCTGAGATATGTTCCCTCAACCGGCATGGCCTTACGGAAAGAACGAACTTTAACCCTCCCTTACCGCTTTCACACCCTCCCTCTCTGGCAGTTCCGGCAGTTCCTCCTATAGGCTGCATAGGGGGGCCGGCCAGCAGGGACACATTTCTGGTCAAGGGTTAGTAGGTGAGCGCGCACACACACACACACACACACACACACACACACACACACACACACACACACACACACACACACACACACACACACACACACACACACACACACACACACACACGTCTGCCATGTTTAAACCTGATTTACTGGGCAGCTGCAGAGGGGAACGGAAGAGAAGGGAGCTCACAGGTACTGGGACTGGGAATTGCTCATCTAGAGCGTCTGGTTTTATAACCGTCTTAGACGGAAGTAAAGTAAAGCAGGTCAGGGCTTTTAAAGGAACATTTAGTGGGCTTATAACATTTAAACTGGCCTTCCCAGTTTAAATGTTGCTAAGTGATTCATACCAGCATTCTGCTTATGGCCTTGTGTACTATTAGAAGCTATTAAGGGCCAAGGAGAAGACAAGCACATTTTTCTGTTTTCACATACACACACTGACACAACACACACACACACCCACACCCACACACACACACACACACACACACACACACACACACACACACACACACACACACACACACACACACACACACACTCTCTCATTGGATTCAAAGAGAGTATTGGTTGCAGACAACACTGTGCCCTGCCTGCCATTGTAAAATATTACAACAACACTGTGCCCTCCCTACACACACACACACACGCGTGCACACACACACATGAATAGTATGAAGTGATCAGTAGGACTGGGACTGGCCAGAGTGACTCTCTAGATGAAGAATTAGAGTAAGAAGCAGCACAGCCCTGCAAGCACAGCATTCATCTTACACCACTGTTATTGATGGTTAACATTAGACTCTTGGATTAACGACTGCTCTGCTCTCCACACCAAACTGAGACACACACACACACACACACACACACACACACACACACACACACACACACACACACACACACACACACACACACACACACACACACACACACACACACACACACACACACACACACACACACAATCTCTCACCCTTGGCCCCTCTGTCTCGCTCTCTCCCTCATTCCCCCACTCCTAATGTCCTCCCTTTTATCTCGTACCCTCTTGCTCCCTCACTTATTCACATCAGTACTTTACTGCTACCTCTCCCTCTCCACCCCTCCCCTCCGCTCCTGTTAGAGAACCACTAAGCTTTTTACCTCTTCAAATTTCCCAGAATTTCCATTCTCCATGAATCCCGAATTGGGAATGTTGATGTGTTGCTAATGTAGCGAGACTCCCTTTGGCAGGAATGTCCATTCATGCTCCATGAAGAGTCTGAGAGCTCAGCGTTCCCCATCTCCCTTTCAAACCCCCCTCCCTCTCCAACTCCTCTGGAGTGTTTGTATTGCTGCCCGTCCCTCTCTCTCTTCTCTCTCCATCCCCCTCTCTTTTCTCAATCCATCCCCCTCTCTCTTCTCTCTCCATCCCTCTCTCTCTTCTCTCCCCATCCCTCTCTCTTCTCTCTCTCTCCATCCCTCTCTCCTCTCTCCATCCCTCTCATCCTCACAGATTCCAATTATATCCTTATTCCCGTCCTTTCAGAATACCTTCTTTTGGGTGACTTTTTTCTGACCAGTGTCACTTTTTTCTGACCATAGGGAACACTCGACTGAGGGGAAATCTCATATCATGGCCTATATTGGTGGTTTTGAATTATGATGCGTGTTATAACAGTGCATGGTTAAAGTTGCTGCAGACCAGCGGAACGTAGCCCAAAGCGAAAAGATAGACAGGCCATGTCTTTATGCTTCAACTTTTCACACTCGGCTAGATTCTTCCCAGCTGTGTCCCTGATGCCTACCGTGAAATTGCAATGTCTTCGGCTATGTCTGACACAGAGCTGTGCTTGTCTGAGAGAGAGAGAGAGAGAGAGAGAGAGAGAGAGAGAGAGAGAGAGAGAGAGAGAGAGAGAGAGTGTGTGTGTGTGTTTGTGTGTGTGTGTATACGAGTGTGTGTGTGTGTTTGGGAATGAGAATGAGAGTGTGTTTGTGCTTGTGATGCAGTAAGCAGACTGACTAGAGTCATATGTGGAACTATCTGTGACCATTGACTTCCCTTTAAGTCTGTACTCTATTTGTCTCTCTCTAGGTCGGCAGACCAGGGTTTTTGTCAGGAAGCTGAAACAACTCCAAACCTTATAGATTGTCTGCTCTTTTAAGTTACCTGTCTGCAGTGGTTCAGCATGGGGTTTTCCCTTTCTCCTTCTCTCTCTCTCTTTCTCTCTCCAAATCCCTGTCCCCTTTGTTCCTGTCCCAGCGCATCCCTCCATCCCATCCCCCCTTGCCCTCCCGGGCTTTTGGAAAAAGGATTTGGGACAGGAGTGAGAGAGATGGAAAGAGAGAGTGAGAGAAAGAAAACAAAGCCGGAGGAACACAGTAAACACACGGTTGACAGGGAGAGGACAAAGACCGAGGGCGTGGAGATTTCCCAGATTCCCTATCCGCATTGGAAATATGTGCGTCAACGACAGTTTGGGAACTCCTGTACGAACTTGACTTTGGACAAGTCTCAATAGCCTGAAGTGGCTATCCTTTCCTCATCAGTCTTCCTTTACCTGCACTGATATGAACAAGACAGGATAGATCAAAACAATAGAGGCCAACTGGAGATTTCCTATTACTTTGTTCTTTCCTATCAGTGCAGATGAAGAGAGGAGACAAGGAGAGGATGCCACTTTGGAGTATTGAGATACAACCTTGGCATGTACTTGAATACCGTCCTATTGAAATCTTTGAGACTCCATTCGCTTGATAGACTCCTAGCTGTCCTCTTTCTGTGGCTGAATATCCTACGAATGTCAATTTTATCCTGGCTTTTAATGGCAAATAAAAAATAATTTCCCGATAAATATGCCAATACTAATAGCTCTAGAGTTGCTTGGAGCAGTTTAGGCTGAGGTCATTAGTACAGAATGGTGTTTGTGTGTCGGTGGTGTTTGGGAATGGACTGAGAGGCGCTGTCCGCCCCTGGAAGGGGGGCTTTGGGGCGTCCGGTGCCCACCAAGTGCCCAGGAGGGTGGGGTTTGGGAGTGTGTGGTGCAGCACTTAGACCCACTCCGATGGGAACGGCTGCCCACTCTCCAAATCACTAATGGAGCTCATCAAACACACAAATACAGCAGTTATCATGAAAATGAACACATACACACATCCTATCTTGAGCCTATCGTGTTTCTCAGTTTTCTTCAGGGGGTTAAATAACATTGACTATTGCAACCCGTTTGGGGGCCGTCTGTGTGTGTTGCTGGGTGGTGTTTGTATCATTGGCAAAGGGCTCTGACATTACTGACTGTCATGCCTAAGGTGTGTGTTGCGTAGCTCTTTCTGTGTGTGTGTGTGTGTGTGTGTGTGTGTGTGTGTGTGTGTGTGTGTGTGTGTGTGTGTGTGTGTGTGTGTGTGTGTGTGTGTGTGTGTGTGTGTGTGTGTGTTTCCATGTGTGTCTCTGTGTGTGTCTCTGTTACTGTGTGTGTGTCTATGGTTGTATTCTTGCCTAAGGCGTCCTTCAGTGGAATGAGGTCTTTCTTCTACTGATTAACCCTCTCCCGTGTGTTCTCTTTCTCTCTGCCCTCTTGCTCTTCTTCACCTTTGTTTACGATCACTTTCCGTCTCTGTCTGTCTGTCTGTCTGTCTGTCTGTCTGTCTGTCTGTCTGTCTGTCTGTCTGTCTGTCTGTCTGTCTGTCTGTCTGTCTGTCTGTCTGTCTGTCTGTCTGTCTGTCTGTCTGTCTGTCTCTCTCTCTCTCTCTCTCTCTCTGACTCTCTCTCTCTCTCTGTCTCTCTCTCTCTCTCTGACTCTCTCTCTCTCTCTCTGTCTCTCTCTCTGACTCTCTCTCTCTGACTCTCTCTCTCTGACTCTCTCTCTGACTCTCTCTCTGACTCTCTCTCTATGTCTCTTCACAGGTTTTTATTATTTACTGTGATTTTTGTCCTGTGCTGCAGGCCTGAGGCAGGGGTCTGGGAATGGTGTGCCCTGGACAGGACTCAGCCCTGTTTCATATCACACACAGTCTTGTGGGGACACACAATTCAGTCTCATTCAAATCCAATTTTTCCAAACCCTAGCTCCTAACCCTAACCCTTAACGCAATTCTAACCTTAACCCTAAACCCCCTAGAAATAGCATTTGACCTTGCGGGGACTAACAAAATGTCCCCAGTTGGACACATTTTTGCTTGTTTACTTTTCTTGTGTGGACTTCTGGTCCCCACAAGAATAGGTAAACACGTCCACACACACACACACACACACACACACACACACACACACACACACACACACACACACACACACACACACACACACACACACACACACACACACACACACACACACACACACACACACACACACAGATCTCTTGTGATATCTGTATTGGTCTGTGTGTGGAGATATGGTTGTGTAAAACCTTGACGAACACTGGTACATAACTTCCTATGCACATATATTGCTGAGACAAAAACTGAAATGGCATATTGTATTATATACATATCAGCCCTGGGGGTTAACTGACTTATATTCCATTTCTGCACACATAGTTATTCTTGGCCTGTAAAGATTTATTTTAGCGGTGAGGTATGACTTTTCACAGCAAGGCCTGTCGCATGGGGGCAGAATTTAACGTGCCTGGTAACTGTGCTTGGTTAGTGCTAATACAGCCATATATTCTCAGAAACAATCTTCCTCCACTTTCGGCCTCTCTCACTCTCTGAAGAAACAGAATGAGATCAATACTGCTCTCTGGCTAGTGAACGTAGCCCTAATGAATCAACCTGCAAGCGTTTGTTAACTAGACGGAACAAAGGGTTGGCCGTGAATTTGTCTTGTTGCTTTATCTCTTCATTTTCCGGTTACTTTCTTCGGTCTGTTTTTTCATGTGATGGGCCCTATGCATTTGATTGGACCAGTGTTCCTACAACAGTTGAACGGGTACCCTCCAGTGTTATGGAAGCCACTGAGAATATAGAGAGATTATTGACAACTCTGTTTGATGGCATTTGACTGCGTCCTCAGACTTGGGGGTTCAGTCATATTCTATTAAAGTGATAGAAAAAAATCTCTCTCCTTCCCTTCCCTCCCCTCTGCTCTCCTCACCCACAGCCTGTGCTATCGGAAAAGGCTTTCTTATTGTTGATAGGTAATAGTTGTACATTTGTATTGAAATGTCTTCTATCGATTGGCCTTCTCGGATGAATACAATTAAAGACAGAACTCTGAGTGCAAAAAAACCCCTCTCCCAGTCCCGAGAGAGAGAGAGAGAGAGAGAGAGAGAGAGAGAGAGAGAGAGAGAGAGAGAGAGAGAGAGAGAGAGAGAGAGAGAGAGAGTGGCAGAGAGAGAGCAGAGGGAGAGGGAGAGATGAAAGAGAGGGGGAGAGGGAGGATGTGAGAGATGTTCTGGCAGCGGTTGGTTTCAATCGAGTCCTTGCCTGCGCAGTACGCCTCCACTGTGAGTGTGTGTGTATGTGTGTGTGTGTGACTAGGGTGGGT
Source organism: Salmo salar (assembly GCF_965601325.2). Classification (NCBI taxonomy): domain Eukaryota; kingdom Metazoa; phylum Chordata; class Actinopteri; order Salmoniformes; family Salmonidae; genus Salmo; species Salmo salar. The sequence goes on along the minus strand of NC_138291.1, from coordinate 63,900,005 downwards.
GTTTTTGCAGCAGCAGGTTCTCTGTGACTCAAACTCTCATCATCTGCTCCACCTCTCCCCTCTTCTGTCCTCCCCTACTGCTCTCTTCTTTATATAGCCCTTATCCTCGCTGAGTGATCTCTCTCACTCCCTCCCTCCCTCTTCCCCTCCACCCTGTGCAACTGTGCATCCAAGGATACCCATTTAACTCTCCATCTTCCCCCTTCTCCCTCTCTCCTAGGGGTGGGTAAAAGATGTCGCCATTTTAGAGAGAGAGATAAATAGAGAGAGAGATAAATAGAAAGAGAGAGAGAGAGAGAGAATGCTATTCCAAAAAACACAGGTCAGGGTTGAGAGTAAAGAGAGAGAGAAATAGGCTTTTGTATGCAGTCCTTATGGACAGATGTAGGATGAGCCAACTGTGTGGAGGAGGGATTAGACGAAGAGAGAAAGCAAGCATCAACCTGTGTGTGTGTGTGTGTGTGTGTGTGTGTGTGTGTGTGTGTGGTGTGTCCGTAGGGGCCGTCACACAGCTCTGGCCAGCTGAGGTGTTTGCTCAGTCCAGAGTGATCTCCCACTGTGATCACTGTGCAAGGCTGCACACACACACACACACACACACACACACACACACACACACACACACCACACACACACACACACACACACACACACACACACACACACACACACACACACACACACAGGTTGATGACAGAGTCGCGCCTGCCTGGCAGCTGTTGCTGGTCCCTGAAGATCACTCACTGCCTCTCTATGCACTAGCGGCTTCCTGTGTGTGTGTGTGTGTGTGTGTGTGTGTGTGTGTGTGTGTGTGTGTGTGTGTGTGTGTGTGTGTGTGTGTGTGTGTGTGTGTGTGTGTGTGTGTGTGTGTGTGGCTTTTTTGCGTACTTGTGTGTGCATTTGTGTGTGTGTGTGTTGCTGCGGTGACCACTCACCTATTGCTTACGAAAATCTGTTTCCCAGCATGCTCTTTCAGGACCCACGGGAGCATAATGAGATGTTTTTGCATAAGCGTTTACATGTGTGTTAGCGCGTGTGTCTGTGTCTCCGTGTGTGTGTTTTGTCTAGTAGCGAGCCCTATTTAACATCTCTCATTTGTAGCTCAGAAAAAAAGATTCCCAGCGAGGCTTCTCTCTGTAACGATGACACATGACACCTCTATGTTTGACCTTTGACCTCGTTGGGAAGAACACTCCCTCTAACACACAAGACACACCCATTTGTTACATATTGGTTTTATAATTCCACTTCACACGTAAGGCTAGCAATCATTGAGGCGGAATAGCAAGCTAACCAAACTCTCTTCTTTATCCAGTGCAAATGTCCTAACAGGAAATATATTCAAATTGAAAAAGCACAAAGCGCCTAATGGGAGCGTAGCAGGACTGAGCTGAATGCAGCAGGGACGAAGATGGGGTATGGAAAACGAGTGAAGAGAGTGATTATGAGAGAGCGAGAGAGGGAGTAGAGTGTTAGCAAGCAATGACACTGGCTTTGGTGGACTAATTAAAATGGCTGAGAGTGTTTCTGACCGAGTCTAAAGCCGTGCCCCAGGGCCTGTACTCAGCTGACTGCTGCTCCAATATCACACACACTTCCATATCAGTGGTTTAGTGGAACAGCTAATGCATATGCAGACCTCAAGAGAAGCTAGCTAGCAGCTACCCCTCTCCTCTCTTGCTGTCTCGCTCGCCACTTATTCTCTCCCTTTTCGTTCTCTTTTCTTGCTTTCATTCACTGACTCACTAATTTCTTCATTTGGTCTCTTACTCATTTGATACGAGCCTGTAATACAGTGTGTGTGTCTCTCTGTCTCTGTGTGCGTCTCTGTCTCTGTGTGCATCTCTGTCTCTGTGTGCGTCTCTGTCTGTGTGCGTCTCGGTCTCTGTGTGCGTCTCGGTCTCTGTGTGGGTCTCTGTCTCTGTGTGGGTCTCTGTCTCTGTGTGGGTCTCTGTCTCTGTATGTGTCTCTGTGTGTGTCTCTGTGTGTGTCTCTCTCTCTGTGTGCGTCTCTGTCTCTGTGTGTGTCTCTTTCTCTGTGTGTCTCTTTCTCTGTGTGTCTCTCTTTCTCTGTGTGTCTCTCTTTCTCTGTGTCTCTCTGTCTCTGTGTGTGTCTCTGTCTCTGTGTGTGTCTCTCTGTGTGTCTCTCTTTCTCTGTGTGTGTCTCTTTCTCTGTGTGTCTCTCTTTCTCTGTGTCTCTCTTTCTCTTTGTGTCTCTCTTTATCTGTGTGTCTCTCTTTATCTTTATCTGTGTGTCTCTCTTTATCTTTATCTGTGTGTCTGTGTATCTATGTTTGTTTGTCTGTATGTGTGTTTCAAAGGCATGTGCCAGGCATGTGTGTAAGCGTCAAATGCTGTCGTTTGGGCCGGGGCTGAATTCCTCTTTCAAACCCCTGTCTTCCTCTGTGTGTGTGCGCGCTGTAATTTAGCTGCTCTGTAATTTGGCCTGTTGGTTTGGGGTTAAGTGGAGGCTGTGCTCACCACCATCAGTATACAGGGCTCTCCCAACGCTAGCAGAGAGAGAAAGGGAGAGGAACACACACTACTCTAAACACATATACACACTATATTCTACGGGCGTACATTCTCTGTGCTCACATGCATTATAGAGTACATCCTCTAAACCCGCGCATACACACACACACACACACACACACACACACACACACACACACACATAATTTCTACAGTATGTTTGAATGGTTCTATAAAGGCCATTTCATTGCAATCATATACCCAGTTTAGGAGGCCCTGGCCGTGCTGGTAGAGTAGAGTTTATAAGATGCTGTGAGATGCTGAGGAGACACACTGTACTGTATCTCTGTCTGTTTGTCTGTGGACTGGTTGGACACCAAAGTCATCTGAAATATCCCTGTAATCAATACAAGTAACCAATCAAATAACCAACAACTAGTTGCATGTCATTGTCTGTTCTATGCTATGCTGTTTCTATGATCTGCCTTTCCTCTTTTCTCTAACATGTGCTGGTCACATGGTAACTGTGGCTGGGGATTGGGCGAGAACACACACACACACACACACACACACACACACACACACACACACACACACACACACACACACACACACACACACACACAGGAACACCTTCACACATACAGTTCTCGGGGGAGTGGGAGAGAGCACTGTCTGTAACTCTGCAGGGAATCCTAACACAGGGACAGAAGGTATTGATAATTCTGACACACACACACACACACACACACACACACACACACACACACACACACACACACACACACACACACACACACACACACACACACACACACACACACACACACACACACACAGGGACAGACGGTATTGATATTTCTTCTCAATACAGACACCAGCCTTTATTAGAAAGTATAAAGTCCAACAGTATATGTACAACCAAATCCGTTCGCACACACTAACAGTGTGTAACAGACCTACACATTGCGTGCAGTCAGACAGACACCAATTACAGATTGTGATCTTTGGTAATTCGGACTACTGACTAGAGTACTATGCGACTTTAACAGACCACTTGAGCACTGAGTCATTCCAATTTCATAGAAATCTGACTTGTTTTTGTAAATCACAAAATACTGTTTCTCTACAGTAATGGAATGGAATAACACAGGTTTCTCAGAAAATGTTGAATAAGATCAATTGTTTGAGGTGTCTCACTATGACTGAATCAGGGTTTACTCAGAATGAGGTCTAGCTGAGGTGAAGAGGAAATGGCAGTTAGTATGGTAGTTTCTTAGCTTGGCCTTGTTCTGATCAATGAGTCTGCTTTCATTCCGTTATTCTGCCTGTGGTCGTGTTGATACGTCTGTGATCTTGTGTGTGTCCTTTGCATTGTAACAGCCATTACAGATGGGGCGTCAGGTGTGTGCAAATCATCGGCACTACTAATTGGGTTTTCCATGCGAGACTTGTGTGTTCCGGGGATTACACTGGTAATGGGCAGCGGGAATTCGACATGAACACAGATTTCTGCATGAAAATCCCATGGAATTCTCCTATCGGGATTCACCTTTCAACTTCACAGTTATTACACCATTTCCACTGATTTGCAGAGGTTTAGGATATGGATCAGAAACAACTCTGGCAAAAAAGCGTACTTTCTTTTTCACTTGTTTTTCTTAGTCCCTCTATCTATTGCTCTCTCTCCTCTCTCGCTCTCTCTCTCTCTCTCCCTCCCCCTCCCTCTCCCTCCCTCTCTCTCCCGCTCTCTCTCTCTCTCTCTCCCTCTCACTCCCTCTCTCTCTCCCTATCACTCTCTCCCTATCACTCTCTCCCTCTCCCTTTCTCCCTTTCTCCCTCTCCTCTGTGTTTGTGGACTATGTATAATAGACTGATTAAACGTTTACTGCCGTGGGCTAAATCAGGATCACACAGAGTGTTTCTTGGTGGTCTTTAACAAATATCTTTTGAAACAAAAGTACACACCTCACACACATGGCTATGGGCTTAAAGAAAATAAGACACCTGTACCCTGTCAGATACAGAGCTGAAATGTATTCCATTTTGAGTTTGCATCCCAAAACTACACCTTAAATACATCACAGAAGATGGATTTTCAGCTTCAAAACAATAAGTGAAAAAATGATATAAATAACATTCCACCCATGAGGCCACTAGAGGGAGATTTGGTCGTTTGACTGCAGGAAAGGGGCTACGGGCTGTTGTCTAGAGATGTTCGTTTCTGCTGGTGTCTTGCAGAGCGCTCCACACTGGGTGGTTTTCCCAGTTTTAAGTAGAGGCGATTCCTCCCTGCTCTCTGTTCCCTGGACTTCCCTGCTTCGGCTTTGTCTGGGAACAAGTGTTGGTCAAACAGGCCTTTGTTTGTGGTTAGTCATTTGGCGCACCACTGAGAGTCTGGGCCAGGACAAAGACGTGTGTGTGTGTGTGTGTGTGTGTGTGTGTGTGTGTGTGTGTGTGTGTGTGTGTGTGTGTGTGTGTGTGTGTGTGTGTGTGTGTGTGTGTGTGTGTGTGTGTGTGTGTGTGTGTGT